>NC_142154.1:16529000-17207000 GCF_024610735.1 Ursus americanus
TGTATTTATTTTTAAGTCATTATAATCATAGGGTACATGCAATTTTGTTTTCCTTCCCCCACTGACTTTATTATCAGGAGTTTTTCCCGCATTGCTGAGAGTCCTTTATGCCTCACAGACGTCTTCTTCTGTTTTCCGTATATGTCATTCTTACCTTAAAACTGTACAATGATGCAACATTTAGGTGGCTCGTCATATATATTGACAGGTTGATTTTCGAAATGGATAATTTTCAAATTAACTATACAGATTTCGTATTTTTAAATGTTTGTTCTGGAAAGTGCCCCACTCCAATTTAATTTAAACTAAATTTCGTTGTTTATTAGAGGAAGGAGCAAAAATGCAATGTTTGAGCAGATAGTTCTATGTTTTCAGCTAGAAATGTATCTTTTCTTTGTCACAGAAGATACACAAAGTAGTGTGTCCATTTTATCTGTCGGGGATTCCTGCCGCTGTTAACAATTTGTCTACGTTCATTACATGGTAAAGATATTAACTCTTGCACTGCTTGGTCACATGCTCCAAATGTTTCCCCGGTTTATTTGTTTGTTTTAAAACATGGCCAAGTTTGAATCTCAAGGCAGCTTCCCCCCCATCACAAAACATTCTCCACTCTCCAGCTGGTGAAAGCTTAGAAAACACAAGGCGATTTTTATGTTAGCCTAAGCAAAACGGGATTAGGAAGATAAATTTGCTACCACCTCTAACACGCACAAATCACATGCCACTTATGAACTAATGTCAACTCTGAATGACTTTTGGATTTCCTAGAGAAAGACAGGATGAGAAGAGACTCTGAGGACTGAGTGTGAGGTGATTCAGTCTTCTTTTCCGTAAAATGGGTAACGTTATATATTACTGTCTCAGGAGAAAAGAACTAATTGGGAAACAGTTTGAAAATGTTTAAAAATGTCACACGCAAGGCAATGGCATGAGTGAGACTACCAACACAATAAATATGACGATTAAGGTAACCCAGGTAATAAATAGGCTGACTTGCTCACTGTTACCTCTTCTGAGTAGAAAAGCCAGTCCCTAGCATCAGTGAGCTGAAGGGGTCACAGACTCCATCTGGCCCCGTCCCATCATTCTGATTTAATTTTCATTACAGCCAGGGCAATAGGTACACATGAAGAAGAATTCAATTTCCCCTAAAGAGTGTCCATTTTTTCAGGTGAAAAATATTAGTTGTGGGAACAGGGTAAAATGTAAATAAGGGAAATAGGTATCATCACTTAAATAAAACATCGACTTTCTTCTTTTTCCTTCCTTCTTCAGAAGCTAAAATTAACAAGTCAGGAAACGACAAATGTTGGTGAGGATGTGGAGAAAGGGGAATCCTCTTACACTGTTGGTGGGAATGCAAGCTGGTGCAGCCACTCTGGAAAACAGTATGGAGGTTCCTCCAGAAGGTAAAAATAGAGCTACCCTATGACCCAGCAATTACACTACTAGGTATTTATCCCAAAGATACAAAGGAGTGATTGGAATGGGCACCTGCACCCCAATGTTTATAGCAGCAATGTCCGCAATAGGCAAACTATGGAAAGAGCCCAGATGTCCATCGACAGATGAATGGATAAAAAAAAGATGTGGAATATATATACAATGGAATATTACTCAAACATCAGAAAGGATGAAATCTTATCATTTACATTGACATGGATGGAACTGGAGGGTATTATGCTGAGCGAAATAAGTCAATCAGAGAAAGACAACGATCATATGGTTTCACTCATATGTGGAACATAAGAAACAGGGCAGAGGATCATAGGGGAAGGGAGGGAAAATGGAATAGGAAGAAATCAGAGAGGGAGATAAACCATGAGAGACTCTTAACTATAGGGAACAAACTGAGGGTTGCTGGAGGGGAGATGGATGAGGGGACGGGTTAACTGGGTGATGGGCATTAAGGAGGGCACGTGACATGATGAGCACTGGACGTTAGACACAACTGATGAATCACTGAACCCTACATCTGAAACTCACAATGTACTACAGGTTGGCTAATTGAATTTAAATTAAAAAAAGAAGTATATATTGAAATTTATGCTCTAAACACATGGGGTGGGAAATCCATGAAGTTAGGTTTTGCAGTGAGAACATGACAAACCAGTGCATCTTTATGTGTTTGGTGAAGGATTTTTCTCACTTGTAAGAGCTTCCTATAGGTGTCTAACTTTACAAGGCACGATTTGCTTGTCAAGTATCATTGAAAAGTTGATTTGTCCTTGGCTGGCATTTAAAGACTCTGAAACACAAAAACAAAATGAAATAAGTAAAACAAAACCCCAGAGAGTAAAGGCAAAAAGGAATCCTCCGAGAAGCAAAAAAGAAGCTGCCACACAACAAAATAAGTTTTCTCTCTGCAAGCACGTCGTGTGAATGCTTGGGCATGCATATGGCGGCCAAGAGAATGGCCGACCTCTGACAAGCTCTTGGTGAAGCATCCTCAAGAAGCCAGGACCTTCTTTCCCATGCACCCTGCATGCTTTATCCATAGACATAGATCCACTTTGGATTTCTTGGGCAAGTCATAATCTGTCTAATGCCTTCCCATGTTTCGTCCACAGACTTTTACTATCAGCTGTCCAGCTCTCTGGGTAGAAAGGGGGCTGCAGAAGGATCAGGTTTGCAGCCTGACTTTTGGAAGCCCCACTTGCTCTAGAAAGCCACACAAGCAAACTGGTGGCTGTCAGTGGGGGTGAATGCCAGAATGTGGTGACACTATCTCTCCTTTTCCCTAAGGCTCTCCCCACTTTCTGACAGTCACTTTTGAATAAAATTCATCTAAGAAAAACATAACATGAAAATTTTTAGAAAGGGACATAGTAAAGAAAAAATTAGTATCATCAGAGGCATTGATTTATAATGCATTGCTTATGATGCTTATGTTAGAGTTTTTCCTACATTTTCTACGTACATGGATATTTACGGATCTCATTTTAGACTCCTATCAACGTTAAATATATAATTCAATCTTTGATTTGAGTTAAAAATAGCAGCTCACATGTTTCTGAGCACTTACTATGGGTAGATACTCCACACATATTATCTCAATTATTTTATCTTTAAAAATGGGTGAGTTCATTTTTAGTTTTTCAAAATAATAATGGCGTTTAAAAGTTTAATACTGTATAGAGGTGTCGCATGTGCCCACAGCACGTAGGTAACTGAGTTTGAAACTGAACCGTTTCCATGATACAACAGCTCCTCCCCAGTGGGGACTCGGGGAGAAGAAATCTTTACAGAAGAAAAAAAAAAGACACATTTTCATTTCATCAAAACCAAATGAAAGAAGGGGGGGAAAATCAAACGAGAGAGGTCTTGTTTTGTCATGTGGGAAACTGCAGCATTTTTTTCACGTAATTATTTTGGACTTAAATATTTCTCTTAACGGCACAATAATTACATAGCTGTGAAAAAATCACTCTCCCCTCTTTGGGCAATGTCACGTATTTGCCGCTTTAGTAGCGTTTAGCGGAAGTCAGGAGGGAAAGTTTACTGTGTCAGAGAATAATCACAGTTAGCTCTGGTAGTCAGTAGTTCTTAATGACACACTAGATATCACGCGGTAATAAATGCTTTTTTTAAAAAAAATGGAGCCAAGTGTATGGAAACTAGCTATTAATTTGCGATGGCGTGGTTTAGCTAATGTAACTTGTTATTCCATTAATATTGTGTCATTAGCTGCCAGGGAAAAGTACAAGAATTATGATGTGCTGCCTTGTAAATTACTTTTGAAGAAGAGAGAGGGAGAGCGTGAGAGAGAGAGAGAGAATATCCTCTCTAATCTTGCACCGCTCATTAAAGCCCTTGAGAATATATATATAATACATATATACATACAATGAACAAAAAGGGAAGTTTATTTATAATTTGAAGAGAATGAGGAAGTGTAACAATAAGCAATTCTGTTTTTAAAATACGACTAAAAATATTCCTTCCAATGAAGGTTAAGGATTTTTTTTAACGCACCTCTCCCTGACTATAGGCTATTTTAACTCTTTTCAAACACCTAAATTTAGAAAAATTCCATATAGGCTTGATTTGTCTCTGTGACACAGACTTCGTTGCTATGACAGCAACATGATACAATTATTTATTGCCATGACAATCTGCTGTAGGTTTTAAAAATACGTTATCTATTTTTATTAGTGTTGTCAATTGTGCGGGGAAGGGATACCGCCACTCCACATAATCGAGAGAGCCGGTAATGCAGGGCACAAGTGGAAATCATTTTGCTGGAGAGGCAGAGCCCAGAACAAGCCAAATTCCTTGGAATCCTCAGTGACACGCATATCCTCCACTAACAACAGCATCTCGGCCAGCTGTCTGGCTGCAGGGAACATTCTGGCAGGGGATGTGGGCTGCATTTATGCTTTCCATGTGGCTTCCGCTCTGCCACGTTGGGTCAACATCAGATAGGAGTAGAAGCTCAGAGAGCCTTGTGCGAATAAGGAATCTGCATCTTTTGTACCGAAGAGAGAGCTCCATCTGCTTAGTGACCAGGCTTATGGGGATTTTCCTGCTCTGAAGGTGACTGGGGTTGCTCGTGGGTTGCTGATTGGGGTGAATGGTGCTTGGTCCGGCTCTTAGTCCACTTTCCCCCTTCCTGTCCTTTCTCTTGCTATCCCCCACCTGGCAGTCTTGTAAAAAAATAATAGAGAGAGTACTCCTTTTGGTGCCCAGTGAGTGTGTTATCCAGGAAAGGAATATGGTCCTATTTGGACCTGAATCCATCATTGGATCATCAGCAACTGACCAGCTAGTTAAGTCATCCTGGGAAGTTAGTTTTGGTTGCTACATATAAAGGTTTTCTTATAGCTCGATAAGAAAAAGTAGTCACTTCTGTGTGGTTGGAATGTTAATTCAACATTTAATATATGTTGTGTGTGACACAAAGTCCTTTAGGACTCTCAGATCATTCGTTATTTACAGTAATCCATGGGAGAGGTACTCTTATTCCCATTTCACAAATGAGAACATTGAGGTGGCCCCGAGAGGAAGCTTGTCCAGAGTCATCTTACTAGGAAATGCTAGTAGGGTCTGCCTAATGCCTGTGGTCTATGGCAAATTGAGCAGGAAAGGACGTTCCCACTCCTCCTTGAGACCTGGTTTTCCTTATACAGCTTCAAGCCCTACAGAATCTGAATGCCTCCAATGATGCCTTTCTTTTCTTTTTTTTAAAAAGATTTTATTAATTTATTTAACAGAGATAAAGGCAGCCAGTGAGAGAGGGAACACAAGCAGGGGGAGTGGGAGAGGAAGAAGCAGGCTCATAGCAGAGGAGCCTGATGTGGGGCTCGATCCCATAACGCCGGGATCACACCCTGAGCTGAAGGCAGATGCTTAACGACTGCACCACCCAGGCGCCCCTCCAATGATGCCTTTCTTGGACCCCAAAACCAAGTGGGGTTATCCTAGTAATGCTGTCAAAGCACCTTATACTTTTTCTTGACAGCTCTGACTGTGGTTTGTAGTTATACATTTATCGCGGTGGAAATTTGATTGACACCTCCCTCCCCCCAGACCTTAAGGTCCATGAGGATAGGGACCACTTCTGGTATTGTTCCCAATTATATTCCCAATATGTTCCCAATGCTCAGTATATATCTGTAGAATGAATTCATCAATGATTATAAACACACCTGCTCTCCTGATCCACATTAAGTAACCTGTTGCTTTGTTACTTGGAGTCTCTGATTACTTATGCCAGTTTCTCAAGTTCAACAGGTGGCCTACATTGTGAAGCTGGTGAAGCCTTGTCTTGACATGTTTTCTAGATATTAGCTGTTTCTATAGATCTATTTTTCAAAAGATGGTTTGTCAAAAAACCTCATTTTGTATCCATAATGTGTTACAATGCAATACGTTTTTTTTTCTACTTTGTTACTTTAAAAGAAATAATATTTCTTTGGGGCTTTATCAAAAAAATATATTTTCTCTTTCATGTACTAAGGGCTCTGTTTTCATAAATTTTGCTATAAATGTTCCTGAAATACTCTAATTTCATGTGTGAAAATTAGCTACATCAAAGGAATTTATTTAGGAACCCGAAGCTCTCTTAGGAACCCGGAGTAGTTTCACAGCAATGTGTAAACGATGTGACCACTCACTGAGGTGGGGAGTGAGGGGCGCCTGGGTGGCTCAGTCGGTTAAGCGTCTGCCTTCAGCTCAGGTCATGATCCCGGGGTCCTGGGATCAAGGGGATCAAGCCCCACGTCGGGCTCCCTGCTCAGCAATGAGTCTGTTTCTCCCTCTGCCTCTGAGCCTCTGCCTGCTTGTGCTCTCTCTGTCAAATAATTAAATAAAATCTTTTTAAAATTAAAAAAAAATAATAAAACCTGAGATCATGACCTGAGCCGAAACCAAGAGTCAGATGTTTAACTGACTGCGGCCACCCAGGCTCCCATAGAGTACATTTAATGATATGAAATACCACTCACAATGCACATGAGAAAAGCAGGTTACAAGTCAGATTGATGACGACCACGAAAATGAAAATCATCATATATGCTTAGAAAACAGACTGAAAAGCCTTACACACAAATGTTCACAGTAGGCTATTTCTGGGAGGCGGGGTTATGGTAATTTTTATTTTATAATTTGCACCTTTCTGGTTTTTTCTAAATATTCTTCAATGACATAATTTACCTTTGTGGATGTTGAGTTGATTGTGATAAACCTGCAGGCTACAGAAATCACTGGTAAATAGGAAAAAGCACCAGTTCGTCCTCTGCTTGTTTTATTTGAGACAAAAATACAGTAACTGTGAAATATTTGTATTTCTGCAATCATTCCCAGTAAGGGAGATGGGAAACTTAGAAGTGGTTGGATGCCTGTCAATGACCCCAATCCTGGGTGGATTTTATGAATAATGATGGGTAAGCAAACTGAGCTGAACAGAAATATTTTGGGTCAAATTTGTGTTGTTGTATTTATTTTTAATATGAAAAAGGAGCATTTTCAAAACCCTTTCTGATTCACATTGTGTGAGAAGGTTAATAAGGAATGTTCTTGTTTTCATGCATTCATGCATACATCGTGCCCCTATAATTATTTACAGTGGGACAACCCTGAAATTTATAGTCCATTGTTAGCATTTTCAATGAAAAGAGACTTTTTCCTTTTTTAAAAAAAAAATATTTTATTTATTTATTTGAGACAGTGAGCGAGCGAGAGAGAGCACAAGCAGGGGGAGGGGCAGAGGGAGAGGGAGAAGCAGACTCCCCAATGAGCAGGGAGCCGGATGTGGAGCTCCACCCAGGGACTCCAGAATCATGGCCTGAGCTGAAGTCAGATGCTACTGACTGAGCCAGCAAGGCACCCCAAAAAGAAGCTTTTTCATACAGAAAATAATTCCATATTCTAGCTACAAGTTGGCAATAAACATTGAAAGATGGAATGGTATTGGAAGAAATCAAACCTCCTTTTCATGTAAAATTACTAAAGAATAAACCAACAGTGGATTCTATGAATTGAAAAAAAAGAGGGTTATTGCTTCTGGAAAATTATTCCTAAGAACTCTTGATTTTAAATTTAAAAAAATTGAGCTGCTAACAGACAAAATTACTGTATCTTTGTTCTAGAGAAGAAAAAAAATGCATTTAAACAAAAATATGATTTTCATTAAAATGTTATAATAGAAGTAATAAATATACAGAATTATGGTTTCCCAAGGTTTTCCCTGTCCCTACCTTGAGTTGGTGTAAGTTATATATTTAATAATGTCAAAGCCGTGGTAAAACGCTGTGATAGTGATGGTGATAATGAATGCCTAATATTTGCAACAAATGTCGTAGTTTGGAAACACCTTCAGACAGAGCATTTCTTTCCTTTCTGCACTGATCCTAAGAACAACCCTGCAAAGTGTTTCTCTCCCCGTTTTATTTTTTTTAATTTTAAAAAGATTTTATTTAATTATTTGACAGAGAGAGCACAAGCAGGCAGAGGGGCAGAGGCAGAGGGAGAAACAGACTCATCGCTGAGCAGGGAGCCCGACGTGGGGCTTGATCCCCTTGATCCCAGGACCCCGGGATCATGACCTGAGCTGAAGGCAGATGCTTAACCGACTGAGCCACCCAGGCGCCCCTCACTCCCCACCTCAGTGAGTGGTCACATCGTTTACACATTGCTGTGAAACTACTCCGGGTTCCTAAGAGAGCTTCGGGTTCCTAAATAAATTCCTTTGATGTAGCTAATTTTCACACATGAAATTAGAGTATTTCAGGAACATTTATAGCAAAATTTATGAAAACAGAGCCCTTAGTACATGAAAGAGAAAATATATTTTTTTGATAAAGCCCCAAAGAAATATTATTTCTTTTAAAGTAACAAAGTAGAAAAAAAAACGTATTGCATTGTAACACATTATGGATACAAAATGAGGTTTTTTGACAAACCATCTTTTGAAAAATAGATCTATAGAAACAGCTAATATCTAGAAAACATGTCAAGACAAGGCTTCACCAGCTTCACAATGTAGGCCACCTGTTGAACTTGAGAAACTGGCATAAGTAATCAGAGACTCCAAGTAACAAAGCAACAGGTTACTTAATGTGGATCAGGAGAGCAGGTGTGTTTATAATCATTGATGAATTCATTCTACAGATATATACTGAGCATTGGGAACATATTGGGAATATAATTGGGAACAATACCAGAAGTGGTCCCTATCCTCATGGACCTTAAGGTCTGGGGGGAGGGAGGTGTCAATCAAATTTCTACCGCGATAAATGTATAACTACAAACCACAGTCAGAGCTGTCAAGAAAAAGTATAAGGTGCTTTGACAGCATTACTAGGATAGCCCCACCTGGTTTTGGGGTCCAAGAAAGGCATCATTGGAGGGGCGCCTGGGTGGTGCAGTCGTTAAGCATCTGCCTTCAGCTCAGGGTGTGATCCCGGCGTTATGGGATCGAGCCCCACATCAGGCTCCTCTGCTATGAGCCTGCTTCTTCCTCTCCCACTCCCCCTGCTTGTGTTCCCTCTCTCACTGGCTGTCTCTATCTCTGTCAAATAAATTAATAAAATCTTAAAAAAAAAAAAAAGAAAAGAAAGGCATCATTGGAGGCATTCAGATTCTGTAGGGCTTGAAGCTGTATAAGGAAAGGTCGTCTTTATGAAAAAAAAAGTGCAAAATTACAAATATAAAATTAGGCTAAACGAGAATATTTATTTAGAATGAAAAAGAAATGATGACAAATTACAAAATTTTTTCAGCTGCAAATACTGCAACATAAAACCTCCTCTCCCCCCAAACCCATAATATTTTCATTAATTAACTTTCTGACGTACCTAAGTGACATCTTTCATCTGCATCCTCTCTAATCACACTTTCTTTTGGTAGCAGTTTGTGGTATGTTTTCCATGTCGACTATGGAAAGATAACGCAGTCATTACTCCAACATTGGCTGATGAAAATTTATTTTTTATTATTGCTAGTTGTGAAACACTTCCCTCAGCTTTACAACTCATTTTCGTTGAAGTCCGGGGCAGCGTGAGGATTGTGGTAGATGTGGGGAAAGCTCCATTAAGTTTTATGTAGGAGCTGTAAGATTTGGGAGAATTTTCCACACACTAGCTTCCAGGGCACTTCAGAATTTCTGTGCATTTCAGACCTTGCTTCTCTTGGACTACCTACAGAGTTCCGGCATCAGGTGTTGTAGGACACCCTTACGTCATACAGGACCTTTGGCTTTGATCCTTCCAGGCTCTGGCTAGCAGATAAACAGCAGAGTGGGAAGTGAAAGTATTTCTGAAAGTCTTTGCTGGGTCATAACACCTACCAGTAGCTTCTCTATGTATGGAAATAACTGAATACCGAAAACACATGTATGTCCCATACCCAGCTTTGTCCTGCCCTACCCAGCTTCCCTACCCAGCTTTGTCCTGCCCATTCCAATGCTAACATCAGGAAAAGTGGGAGGGAGGCAGCGTCCCAGTGGAGAGAGGCAGGGGTCTTAACCAGTGGTGGTTTAACCCTTGTTTTGTAAACTTTACAGAAATACGTGACCATGTGACCACATGGTAGTGCCCAGAAAGGTCTTCTGCAAGTGACAGCTCTTGAAACTAAAGCTTCGGGGCACATCTTTTGGATTCCCTGAGGAAACGATTTGGGGCCTGAGATATGATGGGTAGAGTTTGGCGCTGGAATGAATCTTGTTGCCTGGTGGAGGGGGCAGCGGGGAGGCAGGACCTCATGTGCTCAAGGTAGAGGCTGGCGTTCTTTAAGCGCATTTAGACGTGTTCTTCCCAGAGACCCCTCAGGGTTTCAAACTACGTCTTGAGTAGGTCAAGGAGATCTGTTGGATTCCATCTCTGCAGAAGAATGTGCTTGAAGAACATGTTCCTAACCTCCCCCATTCTCCCTCCCTCCCTTCCTCCCCCCCTTCCTCCCTCCTTAATGTGGGTCAGTATTCAAATTTCCTGAATTTTTCCCCAGTGATCTTGTTTGAATCAGGACCCAAACAATGTCCACACATTGCATGAGGTGCATATGTCTCCTGAGACTCTTTTCATCTAGAACTTCCTCTTCTCTCTGTTGTTTTTAATGGCTACTTATTTGTAGCAATTATACTTCCTGTGTACTTCCTGTCACATCTCTTATGTCTTGTTACCTCTTTTTGATACTAAGATTGATCAGTGGGGCCAGGTGCTGCCATCCCAATCAATCATTACAAAGTTCCTCATCAGCATTTCTCTTTGTAGATTTAGAAGCCATTGATCCATTACCTAGATCCATTATTTCAAGATGGTGAGAGTTCCATCACTCTGCATATTAGCTAGAATACATCTGCAAAGAAGGTACCATCACAAACTATTTATTAGCTTTGAAATAAATCTTATAAAAGAAAAATAGTATGAAATGCATTATTCCTTGCCTTAATTGTGTTTTAGAGTCTCGAGTTGGGTTCTAGCAAAATCCAGTGGTGATCAGTGATTTTTAAAAATATTATCATAGTTTATTGATTTTTTAGTTTATTTGATGTTTTCCCATTCATTGCAACTTTATTCTTATGATTGCTTGAATTTTCCCAACATAGGCCAGTGGGAAATTCTTCAAAATGGTTCCTGAGCTCTTTTAGTATGATCCAAATAGACTTTGATGGCTTCTCTACTCTCTGGAACAAATTCCAGGTTCTTCTGATGACTTTCCTGCTCTGGACCTGGAACTGACCGATTCTCCAAAGATTTCTGTTTCCTTTTAGTGGGCAGTAGTATTTAGAGACCAAAATATGAGTACTGGGTGACATGGGTTTTTTCCAAGCATTCAGGCTTCCCCTTCTGCTCTTCTTCTTCCCCTCCTCTCCCTCCCCCTCCTCCTCCCCCTTCTCTGCCTCCCCCTCTCCTCCCCCTCCCCCCTTCTTCTTCTTTGAACACCCCAGATTCTCGACTTGTCTGATTGTTTCCTCATGCTCTCCCTGTACTTGGACTTGTTTCTCTATTTCCTGTGTTTGCTGTCATCTGGAAGTTAAGTCTAGAGGCTTGATCATATTTAGATTAGGTATTTTTCATTTTTGTTTTATTTTTTGTTTTTTGGTAAGAAACTCTTAAGCATTTGTTTTTTTCAAATTGCATCATACCAGAGGTCAGTTGATGTCAGGTCGTTCCTCTGTTATGATGTTAAGCTTGATTATTCCTTAAGATGGTCACCTCCAGAACTCTCATTATGAAGACGTCTTTTTTTCCTTTGAAATTAGCAAGTAACCCACAGAGTAATGCTTTGATATCATGCAAATATTCTATCCCCTACAACATTTCCCCTATGGTTTTACCAGCCGTTGAAGACCCTTGCCTGAATCAGTTGCCACCCTGGGGTTTGTACAATGGTGATTTTCTAATTTTACACTTCCACATTAGCTGACATTTTTATTTAAAGAAGAACTTCCTCTTTTTTTCATATTCATTGACTTCTATTAGTAATGATTATGTATTCATTCAATATATTATAATTAGCCACGGTCATTATTATTTTGATGTAAAAATTGTCCTAAATTTGGCCAGCAGGAATTCATTCAATTTCTCTTGTGTCCTTTTGACATGACTGCATCAATCTCTGAGTATTGCAGTAGACCTAGAATCAGCCGTTTCTCTTCGGAGCCCAAGTCCCTTTTAGTGAGGAACGATATTTAGAGACCACAGTCTGGGCAGTAGGGGTGCTCTTGCTATTGGCTTCTCATTGCTTCCAGGCCTTTTCAGAGAGCAAACACTTTCCCCCCTTCTAAATAGTAGGAATGTTGATTCAACTAGTTTCCATTGATGGACATTTGTGTCGTTTCTGGAGCCATTTTAAATCTTGCTCTAAATTGAACAGGACAACCTGTGAGAATAGCCTCATGCCTATAGACAGAGTGAGAGGAAGAAAATGGAGGTGGTGGAGAGCCAGGTGTGAGGTGGTTGCCAAAGAATATACATTGCCTACTTATTGGGATCTTCAGTGGAGGTTCCCAATGTAGGGAATCTTCAAAAGCCCATGAAAATGGCCATGAGAAAGTCAGGAACAAGTATCTTCTAGACTCAGAGAGCTCAAACCATCCAGTCAAGTAAAGACTCTTAGCCCTTTATTTCTCCTCCCTCCACCTTGTTTAGTCAATGTGAGAGGGAAGATGGGAAGGCAGTAGAAGTGAACCAGGTCCCCTTCTTCTGTCTTCCAGGCCTTCCCCAGTGTGATCCTATGATTGACCATCCAAACTGGAATACTTAATTGGTTTTATTATATTATAAAAATAGTTCTATTAAAAATTATTTTTAAATACAACAATTTTAAAATAAAATTAGATATCTATATGTGTACATTAAAGAAAAACATAAACTCTTTTATGTTGACTATTTGAACATTAAAAATAGGCAGAATAATTCATCCTGGTGCATATTCACCTACTTTTTTTTTAAGATTTTATTTATTTATTTGACAGAGAGAGAGAGAGACAGCCAGCAAGAGAAGGAACACAAGCAGGGGGAGTGGGAGATGGAGAAGAAGGCTATCAGTAGAGGAGCCCGATATGGGGCTCGATCCCAGGACTCTGGGATCACGTCCTGAGCTGAAGGCAGACGCTTAACGACTGAGCCACCCAGGCGCCCCCATATTCACATATTTTTACCAGTTTTATCAGCCTTGTTCTAATAGCATGTATTTTTCAATATAGTCTTTTTTCCATAAAACTGATGGAAGCCATCCTTACTCAAACTTGCATTGTAGTATCCATTTATTGTAAATAATAAGTTTGAAATTGGTGCCATCTTTAATTGGGCTTTCTCCAACAGACCATAATAATTTTAATGATAAAATACTCTCTCTACAGGTAACTGGTAACCTCAGAGCAAATTCTGTGAAGTATTCTATTTTTTTTTCAGGATTCAAAATGTGTGAATATTTTAGCCAAAATATTTTCACAGCTATTGTCATTTTGCATTCATCCAGAGAAACTTTCTTTGACAAATATTTGCACAAGACAAAAATAATCAAATAAATTATTTTTATTTATGTTTGTTTTTAATGCTCCATCAGCGTTAAGTGCTGCAAATTTTAGGTCTTTTCAATTATACTCCATTCTGTTACTAAACATTATACCAAACTTCTGGTAGAAAATCAGAGCCCCTCCCCAAATCATGCACACCATTTATAGGTTTAATGTGTTTGGTTAAAATGCACGATTCAGTGACATTTACTCCTTTTACAGTGTTGTGCAACCATCACCTCTATCTAGACCTAAAACGTTTTCATTACCTCAAAAGGCAAACTCATTCTCATTAAACAGTCATTTCCCCCTTCCCCCAGCCCCTGGCGGCCATTGATCTACTTCCGGTCTCTACAGATTTACCTGTTCTAGATATTTCATATGAATGGAATCATACAATATGTGAACTTTGTTTCTGGCTTCTTTCACTGAGCATAATGTCTTCAGGGTTCATCCACCTTCTAGCATGTACCAGCACTTCTTTCTTTTCTTGTGGTTGAATACTACTCCACCGTACGGATATACTGCATTTTGTGTATCCATTCATCCGCTGATGGACATTTGAGTTGTTTCTACCATTTGGCTATTGGGAATAGTGTGCTGCTATGAATATTTCTGTACTAAGTGTTTGTTTGAAGATTTGTTTTCAATTTTTTTGTGTATTTACCTAAGAAGTGGAATTTCTGAGTCATCTGATAATTCTGTATTTAATTTTTCAAGGAACTGCTAAACTGTTTTCCACAGCGGCTCTACCATTTTAGTCACCAGCAATGTACAAGGGTTCCGATTTCTCCACATCCCCCCTGACACTTGCTATTTTCCATTTACTTATTTATGACTATTATAACGATCTTAGTGGGTGTGAAGTGGCATCTCCTTGCGACTCCCTTGCTTTTGTGGAGAAATAAAAAGTAATATCTTCCTGCTTCAAGCATTGCTTTTGATCATTGTGGTTGACTAAAAAGCTTTCAAAAGCTGATTTTTTCCCCCTCCATTCCTGGAATACTTGGTTGAATATTTCCAACTGATTTGTTGGAATCATTGGTTTGGAACAAAGTGCAACCAAAAAGCAACCAACATTTGGATGATTCATCTTTGGGAAAGTTTAATTTCATCACAGGATATTTTGGTTGATTATGAAATATTTCTTCAAAGACTCTAACGTGTCTAAAATTTTACTCATGACTATTGCAAGAATGAAACAAATAAACCCTAAACACATACTGCCATGCCGAATTGTTTTTGTACTCAGAATCCTCTCAGTTGCAAAACTGTTGTAGTTTGCTTTGTAATAGATGTAGCTAGATAGGTAGATAAATAGATATCCAACACTTCTATTTTGAAAATAAAATGTTTCAGCCTGTTTAAATGAGTTATAACATACCTGTGCACTGCAATCAATTCCAATACATTTCTCCTCCATAAAGTTCGGACTAATGTTTTCACCACAGTTCTGTGCTCTGCCAAAATTTGTGTTTTTTGTTTTTTTTTTAAGATTTTATTTATTTATTTGACAGAGAGAGACAGCCAGCGAGAGAGGGAACACAAGCAGGGGGAGTGGGAGAGGAAGAAGCAGGCTCCTAGCAGAGGAGCCTGATGTGGGGCTCGATCCCAGAACGCTGGGATCACGCCCTGAGCCGAAGGCAGACGCTTAACGACTGCACCACCCAGGCGCCCCGTCTACCAAAATTTGTATCTCAATTATCACTGTAAAGACAAATAATTTTATCTTCAATGTTGAACTTCTTAAGATTTATAAAAATACCCATATAATGTCAGCTCTTTCATTGTTGACAGGATGTACCTCCAAAGACTGATCTTTGATTCCATAAATTAGACAAAAATATTAAATTATTACTAGAGTTAACTGACATTCTGTTTGAAGCATCTGATGTCACTGGTATTAACCAGGCATCACCTGACTGCTTGCAAAACTTCTGCTGCTAAACACACATTAACAGCCATGATTTCACTTTTTACACATGCCCAAGAAAATGGAGAATCAAAAATATGCAAAATTAATTTACAAGAAAGACGTTTGATTTAAATGAAAAGTCATACTTCACAGAATTATATATAAAATTCGTTCTGCAGTTGCATGCATTGAATGTAAAGGTATTAGTGCTTTTTCAGCAGGTTGGTGTCTTTGGGTTTTCATGTGGTCAATAATATGGCTGCAGCTCCCCAGTAGATGACAAATGTCAACAAATACTTTGGGCAAGTTATATATTCATCATCTAATTTCTGAAGAAATGAAAATTCAATACTCAACATTTCATTAAACATGCACTTACAAAGTTTTTGAGATCATTGTTGCTGAAAAAGTGTATCACACATAAAAAGCATTACCAATTAATAATAGTTATAGATGTATACAGTATAATAAGGAACAATACCACCATAGCATAAACTTTCAGATTATGCTCTGAAAGCTCTCCAACAGAATCACAGCTTCTATTTTCAGCATTTTTCCCCCCTCACACCTAACCTATTATTTTCCACATTACACTGACTCTGTCCAGGGAAGCCTGGAAACTTTGTGACTTAGCACTCTCCATGGTATAGCTTACTGGTATACCAAGTGGCTGGTTGACCAAACAGCATTGATTGTTTCCCATCAGCATTTGAGAATGAAAGGAGCCACCTGTCCCTAAATGCTTATGTGTATGCACATTATTCCATTAGCCACCACCCTGTGTGCTGTCCCTGAAAAAAAGGTGTTAGCTAATGCTGAGTCTGGGAAGGGTTGGGAAAGAGTTTCACTCAACTTTCAGTTTTCATATTGTGTTGAAGTGAGAACTCTATGCATTGTGCATGAGTCATGCATGCTTCTAGTAGAGACTCTGAAAGAATGGAAAAGTCCCAGATGGAGATCTATCAAAGTGATACCAGCTTCTTTAAATGCAACTATTGCTAACACTACTTTGTTAAAAATGGGAAATCCAGGACAGATACTAAAAAAGACAGGATGTCAGGACAACAGGCATGAACCAGGACTGTTCTAGACAACCCCTGATGTGTGGTCACTCTGTCCTTAGCTGCCTGAAGGGGAGAAGTCTCAGCTTTGAATGAGCATTAAAATAGTGACTAATGTCCTGGCCTGGATATTTCCAAGTTGTAACTGAAAGTGACTCTCGGTTTGTCTATTATTAAAGGGTAGGCAGAAAGTTATGGGGCCAACTACTGGGAAATTTGAGGGGTTCCTGAGAGAAAACTGAGCAGGACACCAACACCTAATCACTTGCAATGGAATTCCAATGAATGACCAAGGAATCAAAAGGAACTTCCTTCAGGAGAGGTTTCTGAAACTGACCAGCACTCATAGGGCACAGGGGAGAGTGTGGGATCAGAATGATTATAATTGATTTTAAATAAAATTGCTCGTACATATGTTCCCCTCCCCCACTTTTTCATTTTGGTAGGTAGGAGCACCAGATGGATGTTTATTTTATTTCTACACTTTCAATTGTTTTACCTCTATTGTGTTCAAACTTAAAGAAATTCCCTGTGTGGAATTGTAATGCTGTCGGACTTATTCTGTTTAAATTCCAGCATAGTTAACATACAATGTTATGTAGGTTTCAGGTGCACAAAGTAGTGATTCAACAATTCTATACATTACTCAGTGCTCATCATGATAGGTGTATTCTTAATCCCTATCATCTATTTCACCCCCCCCACCCCCACCTCCATGCTGGTAACCATCAGTTTATTCTCTATAGTTAAGAGTCTGTGGTTTTTTGTTTGTTTGTTTGTCTTTTTCTTTTCTTTGTTCATTTGTTTCATTTCTAAAATTTTACATATGAGTGAAATCATAATATTCATCTCTGACTGACTGATTTCACTCACCACTACACTCTCTAGCTCCATCCATGTCATTGCGATTCTTTTTTATCACTGAGCAATATTCCATTGTGTGCGTGTATATTTTATACACATATATTATATATCTTCTTATCCATTCATCTATCGATGGACACTTGGGCTGCCTCCATAATTTGGCTATTGTAATTAATGCTGCTATAAACATAGAAATGCATATATCCTTTTGAATTAGCGTTTTTCATTCTTTGAGTAAATATCCAATAGTGGAATTACTGGGTCATTTAATAATTCTGTTTTTAATTTTTTGAGGAATATCCACACTGTTTTCCACAGTGGCTGCACCAGTTTGCATTCCCACCAACAGTGCAGGAGGGTTCCTTTTTCTCCACATCCTCACCAACACTTACTGTTTCTTGGGTTTCTTATTTTAGCCAATCTGACAGGTGTGGGGTGATATCTCATTGTAGCTTTGATGTGCATTTCCCTGATGACGAGTGATGTTGAGCATCTTTTCATGTGTCTGTTGGCCATCTGGATGTCTTCCTTGGAGAAATGTCTGTTCATGTCTTCTGCCCATTTTTTAATTGGATGATTTGTATGTTGGGTGTTGAGCTGTATAAGTTCTTTATATGGTTTGGATACTCACCCTTTATCAGATATGTCATTTGCAAATATCTTCTCCCATTCAGTAGTTTGTCTTTTAGTTTTGTTGGTTGTTTCCTTTTCTGTGCAGAGCTTTTTGTTTTGATGTGGTCCCAACAGTTTATTTTTGCTTTTGTTTCCCTTGCCTCAGGAGACATATCTAGTAAAATGTTGCTATAGCCAATGTCAGAGAAATTACTGCCTGTGCTCTGTTCTAAGATTTTTATGGTTTCCAGTCTCACATTTATGTCCTTAATCCATTTTGAATTTATTTTTGTGAATGGTGTAAGAGAGTCTCATTTTTTTGCACGTAGCTGTCCAATTTTCCCAACACTATTTGTTGAAGAGACTGTCTCTTTCCCATTGCGTATTCTTGCCTCCTTTGTTGGAGATTAATTGACCATATAATTATGGGCTAATTTCTGGGCTCTCTATTCTGTTCTATTGATCTATTTGTCTGTTTTTGTGCCAGTACCATACTGTTTTGATTACTACAGCTTTGTAGAATATTGTGAAATCTAGGATTGTGATACCTCCAGTTTTGTTCTTCTTCTTCAAGATTGTTTTGACTCTTTGGAGTGGTCTGTGGTTCAATTCAAATTTTAGGATTGTTTGGTCTAGGTCTGTGAAAAATGCTGTTGGTATTTTGATAGGGATTGCATTAAATCTGTAGATTACTTCAGGTAGTTGGGACACTTTAATAATATTTGTTCTTCCAATCCATGAGCATGGAGTATCTTTCCGTTTGTTAATATCATCTTCAGTTTCTTTCATCCATGTTTTATAGTTTTCAGAGTACAGGTCTTTCACCTCCTTGGTTAACTTTATTCCTAGGTATCTTGCTCTTTTTGGTACAGTTGTAAAATGGGATTATTTTTTTTAATTTCTCCTTCTGCTGCTTCATTATTAATGTATAGAAATGCAACAGATTTCTGTATATTGATTTTGTATCCTGTGACCTTACTGAATTCGTTCTAGCAGGTGTCTTTAGGGTTTTCTATATATAGTATCATGTCATCTCCAAATAGTGGAAGTTTTACTTCTTTCTTAGCAATTTGGATGTCTTTTATTTCTTTTTGTTGTCTGAGTGCTGTGGCTGGGACTTCCAGTACTATGTTGAATAAAAGTGGTGATAGTGAACCTCCTTGTCTTGTTCTAGAGCTTAGGGGAAGAGCTCTTGTTTTTTCACCATTGAGTATGATGCTAGCTGTGGGTTTCTCATATAAAGCTGAGGTTTGCTCCCTCTAAACTTACTTTCCTGAGGGTTTTTGGTTTTTTTTATCATGGATGGATGTTGTACTTTGTCAAATGCTTATTCTGCATCCATGGAAATGATGATATGGTTTTTATCCTCTCTGTTATTGAAATGACGCATCACATTGATTGATTTGCAAATATCGAACCACCCTTGCAGTACAGGAATAAATCCCACTAGATCGTGGCGAATGATTTTTTTTAAACATACTGTTGGATTCAGTTTGATAATATTTTGTTGGAAGATTCTTGCATTTACGTTCACCAGAGGTATTGGCCTATAGTTCTCTTTTTTGGTGTGTCTTTATCTGGTTTTGGTATTAAATTTGGTATCAAATTCATAGAATGAATTTGGCAGTTTTCCTTCCTCCTATATTTTTTGGAATAGTTTGAAAAGAATAGGCATTAATTCTTTAAATGTTTGGTAGAATTCTTCTGTGAAGCGTCTGGTCCTGGACTTTCATTTCTTGGGAGTTTTTTGATGACCGACTCAGTTTCATTGCTGGTAATCAGTCTGTTCAAACCTTCTGTTTCTTCCTGATCCAGTTTTGGAAGGTTATATGTTCCTAGGATTTATCCATTACTTCTAGGTTGTCCAATTTGTTGGCATATAATTTTCCATAATATTCTCTTATAATCCTTTGTATTTCTGTAATGTCAGTTACTTCTCCTTTTTCATTTCTGATTTTGTTTACTTGAGTCCTCTTTCTTTTTCATTTGATGAATCTGGTTTATCAATTTTGTTGATCTTTTTAAAGAATCAGCTCCTGGTTTCATTGACCTATTCTACTGGGTTTTTTGTTTGTTTGTTTGTTTGTTTGTTTGTTTTGTCTCATCTTGTTTTTTTTTTTTTTTAGTTTCTATTTTGTTTATTTCTGCTCTGATCTTTATTATTGCCTTCCTTTTGCTGGTTTTGGGTTTTGTTGTTGTTGTTGTTGTTGTTGTTCTAGCTCCATTAAGTGTAGGATTAGGTTGCTTATTTGAGATTCTTCTTGTTTCTTGAGTAGACTTGAATTGCTATAAACTTCCCTCTTAGAAGAGCTTTTGCTGCACCTCAAAGATTTGGGACCATTTTGTTTTCATTTTCATTTTCATTTGTCTCCATGTATTTTTTATGTCCTCTTTGATTTTTTGGGTGACCCATTCATTGTTTAGTAGCGTGTTATTTAACCTCTATGTATTTGTATTCTTTTCAGATTTTTTTCTTGTGGTTAATGTATAGTTTCATAGTGTGGTGGTTGGAAAAGATGCATGGCATGCCTTCGATCTTTTTGAATTTGTTGAGACTTATGTGGCCTAATATGTGATCTGTTCTGGAGGCTGTTCCATGTGCATTTGACAAGAACGTGTATTCTGCTGTTTTAGGATGGAATGTTCTGGATATATCTGTTAGATCCATCTGGTCCACTGTGTCATTCAAAGCCACCCTTTCCTTGTGGATTTTCTGTTTGGAGGATGTAGCTATTGATGTCAGTGAGGTGTCAAAGTCCCCTACTACTATTGTATTACTGTGGATTACATCTTTTTATTTGTTATTAGCTGTTTTATTTATTTGGATACTCCCGTGTTTGGTGAAAAAATACTTACAATTGCTCTATCTTCTGCTTGGATTGTTCCCTTTATGATTATATATGCCTTCTTTGTGTCTTGTTACAGTCTTTGTTCTAAAGTCTAGTTTGTCCTATATAAGTATTGCTACCCCGGCTTTCTTTTCATTTCCATTTGCATGAGAGTGTTTCCATTCCTTCACTTTCAATCTGCATGTGTCTTTAGGTCTGAAATGAGTCTTGTAGGCAGTGTACAGATGAGTCTCACTTTTTTATCCACTCTGTTACCCTATGTTTTTTGATTGGGGCATTTAGTCTGTTTACAGTCAAGGTGATTATTTTATTTTTTTTTTTTTATTTTTAAAGATTTATTTATTTATTTATTTATTTATTTATTTATTTATTTGAGAGAGTGTGAGGTGGGGAGGAGCAGAGGGAGAGGGAGAGAGAAACTTAAGCATACTCTGTGCTCAGCACAGAGCCTGATGCAGGGCTCGATCTCACCATCCTGAGAGCACGACCTGAGCCAAAACCAAAAGTCGGACATTTAACCAACCGCACCACCCAGGCATCCCACATTCAAAGTGATCATTGATAAGTATGTATTTATTGCCATTTTGTTACTTGTTTTATGGTTGCTTTTGTAGTTCTCTGCTCCTTTCTTCTCTCGCTCTCTTCTCTCTTGGTTTGTTGGCTTTCTTTTCATGATATACTTGGATTCCTATTTCTTAATTTGTTGCATATCTATTACTGGTTTTTGATCTGTGGTTACTGGTAGGTTTGTATATAACCTCTTCTGCATACAGCAGCCCACATTAAGCTGACGGTGGCTTAAGTTTGAACCCATTTTTTACTCCTCTCTTGCCTGTGTTTCAGGCATATGGTGTCATAATTTACATCCTTTTCTTTTGTGAATCCCTTGACTGATTTTTATAGATACACTTATTTTTATTGCTCTTGTGCTTCCTACTTTTCTTACTTTTATTTATGGTCTTTTCCTTTCACTCAGAGTCCCCTTTGACATTTCTTATAGGGCTGGTTTAGTGGTCATGAATTCCGTTAACTTTTGTTTGTCTGGGAAACTGTTTCTTTTTTTCTTTTTTTTTTTTTTTTTTTTTTTTTTTGTCTGTTCTGAGTGATAACCTTGCTGGATAAAGTATTCTTGGTTGCGGTTTTGTTGTTTTTTTTTTCCCTTTCAGTACTTTGAATATATCATGCTACTGCCTTCTGGCCTGCAAAGTTTCTGCTGAAAAATCAGCTGATAGCCTTCTGCGGCTTCCCTTATATGAAACTGTTTTCTTTTCTCTTGCTGCTTTTATTATTTTTTAAAGATTTTTTGTTTTTAAGTAATCTTTACACCCAACGTGCAGCTCAAACTCACAACCCCAAGATCAAGATTTGCACATTTCACTGACTGAGCCAGCCAGGCACCCCTCTTACTGCTTTTAAAATTCTCTCTTTATCACTACTTTTTGACATTTTAGTTATTACCTGTCTTGGTGTGGACCTCCTTGGGTTGATTTTACTGGCAGCTCCTGGTGCCTCCTGGATCTGGATTTCCGTTTCCTTTCCCAGATTTGGGAAGTTTTCAGCTATTATTTCTTTAAATAAATTTTCTGCCCCCTTTTTTACTCTCTTCTCCTTCTTGGATCCCTATGATGCAAATGTTATTATGCTTGGGGGAGTCACTGAGTTCCCTAAGTCCATTTTTATTTTTTATTATATTTTTTTCTCTCTTCTGTTCAGTTTGGTTGCTTTCCATTACTCTGTTCTCCAGGTCCCTGATCCATTCTTCTGCTTCCTCTGGTCTACTATTTACTCCCTCTAGTGTATTTTTAATTTCAGTTATTGAGTTCTTCATCTCTCTCTCTATCTCTTTTGTGGGTGCTCTTTTTTCCCCCCTTAGGTTTCTTCTCTGTTAAGGGTCTTACTGAGGTCCTCCACCCCTTTCTCAAGTCCAGTGAGTATCTTTAAGATCATTACTTTATATTCTCTATCAGGCACATTACTTATCTCTGTTTCATTTAGTGATTTTGCTCTATTCTTTCATTTGGGGTATATTCCTCTGTATCCTCATTTTGTCTACTCTCTGCCTTTTTCTATGTGTTAGGAAAGTCAGCTCCATCTCCTGCTCTCGAACTGGTGGTCGTATGGAGGGGAGGTCCTATAGTGCTCTGCAGTGCAGTGTCCCCTGTCGCTGGAACCTAGCACTTCAGCGGTGTCTCCTATGTGTGTTGCATTTTCCCTGCTATTGTGGCTGAACTGCTTTTGCTTTCAGTCCTATTATCTACAATGGCTCTCTTTGCCTGTTGCTCCCTGTGTTGTTACTGGGCCAGTGTGGGTCCGTCTTGGACTTGAATTGAGTCAGACTAGACATTTTCCAGAGATGCAGTAGCATTGAACTGCAGGGCATTTTCCTTGTTTTCTCTCCTGAGAAGCTTTCGTTGGTGGGCAGGGCCTGCGGTCTACCAGATGTCTGTCCCCAGCATACCACTGAGGTCAAGGTCTGACCGGTATGTGTGGATATCTTCCCCTTTCCCCAGGACAGGAGCCACTTTGGAGTAGTCCTGTTAGGGCTGCTTGCAACTGCCAGCCTTGTTGCACTGCTTTGGATGGGCTCTGACCAAGGGCATACTGGAGGGGGCAGGTCTGCAGGAGAACATGAGGGCACAGTGCCTGGTGTTAGCAATATTTGTACAGGTCTACTATGGGAGGGAACCTGTAGCAGAGGCCTGGCTGGAGGGGGTGTATCTGCAGGGGATCATGGGGTGGGGTGTGCTGTTAGCCAGGAAGTTAGCTAGGATGTGTTAAATTCTTCTTGGTGTCTAAGGCACTCAGCTGAGTTTCGGACGCTAGCCTGTTTGGTTGTACAACTGAGCTGGTCGCAGTGCCCCATCCAGACCCCCATCTAGGCTGGGGAAAAAAACACAGATACAGAACAGTGACAAACACAAGGCAGATTGGGATAAAGTGCTAAATGGAACACAAAGAGGTCGAAACATCTGGCATAGGTATAGAAACATTAGAAAACAGTACACGGCTACTTGGAAATGTGTGCAGTGGCTGCCCATCCCCTTCGTGGAATATTCTGGCAAGAACCTGGGTTTGTGTTTCGTCTCAGAGGTGGCTGCCTGTCTGCGGTTACACCATGGCTCATTGACCTGGGCTCTGAGCAATCCTTTTTGATTCCAGGATGAAAAGAGCCATTTGAATGGAACTTTCATTCACTCCTGGGTCTGCCTGCCCATCAAGTCTGAGGGCAGGTCTGCAAAGGGTTCCTCTGTGCCAAGGTTAGCCACCGTCAACATCAGCACCCTGCATGTAGACCACCTTCCTTCTCCACTGATTCCTCTCTTCCCCTTTCGCAAGTCTATGTTTAGATAGTGATTTCCTACCCTCTCAAGTAATATTGTTTAGAAATACCATTACTTCTACCAATTCATCATACTTTTCATCCTTGAAAAAAAAATGGTTAACAGGCATGTCCAAATATTTTCATATTTATTGTTTTTTTTCTTTAGTTTTATGGCTACTAAAAAGCCTATTGGTTTTTAAAAAATATAAATTTAATCATTTGTTTTCAGAGGATCAGCATGTCTCTGAGGGACAGAATAAAATGCACTGTGCCAAATCATCTTACCATAATGATAACAATGTCTAAAAAAATCAAATAAATATCAGATCAAAAGACAGTTGGTTAAAGGTAAAATTTTATTGCTTTTAAGCTAGTTACATAAAAATTAATTATATTGATTCATTTCTACCCTGTAAGTTAATTGAACCCTTCAAAACAGATACCTTTGTACAGAATGGGAAAGTTTAAGGAAATCTATTCCCTACCCTAGGATACAGTCCACGAAAGAAACCCTCTGAGCAAGGCATCGGGATATTTTGTGTGAATTAAAATAGGTAATTAGCAAGCGGGAAAGGTTGGAACCAGCTGCCTGAGCAATCACTTGTCCCTGAAAAGGCGGAGGCCCCCCGTACAGGCACCCCCATGCGCGTGTGCGTGCCTCTGCATGCAAGGGTCGGGGACTGTGCAAGAAGCAGTTCTTCTGATGCCCCTCTCAGCTGGACCTCCCCTTGCCACACCTGGTGCTTGGGAGAAGCTTGCTCCTGGCAGAGACAGCTGGGGTGGCTCAATGCTAATCTGTCGGGAAGGAACCATATTGAGAGCTGATAGCGGATGTGTCCTGAGGACTTACCCTGCACGTCCATCTTCCAGCACGGTTCCATCCTTCCTTACAGGAATGTGTCACCATCCTCCTGCCTCAGGCAGGAAACCCACGATGAGAGGCACTCAGTGATTTGCCAAAGTTATACAGATGGGACAAGGCTGAACTGGACCATCATCATTTGGCACAATTCTGCGCTATGTACCCTGCTTCTGGGCTCTGGGGTTCAGTTAGTAAGAATGACAACTCACTGAACCCTCAGCCCAGCCCTGTGGGGGTAGATAGTCTTATCAGCCCCATTGAACAGATAAGGGTGTTGAGGCACAGGAAACAGGGAACAGGGCCAACTCTGCACAGCTGGTAAATCTGGGATTGGACCACCATTTCTCTGGCCCCCCCAAACCATACTCTTCCTTAACCAGTCCACCATACTGCTTCCTGGTGACTAACGTCCCTTCTTCCGCACACCTCTGGGCCAGCTTTGGAAGTATCATGGCGCAGCATGTTGGCACAGACTTCTCTTCTCATACTGGGCACTCCACTATCAGCATCAGGCGGGCTCCCCCAAGCTGCTCCTCGGCTGCATATGCTGGCCAAAAGAGCTGGGGCAAGGACCTGGGGGTGTGGGCGGGACAGCAATCATCTTGTCTCTCCATGCTGTAGGGCCCACGAGGCGTTAGTAGCACCCAAGTTCGGAACGCTCATGGCAAATGGAGGACTGAGCCATTACAAGTGAAGAAACCAAACGAGGGAAACATTTGGCGATCCAAAATATCTTTCTATCTTACAAAATGTTATTTGCTAAATGTGTTAGGAACTTTGGGTTGTAAGTGATGGAGACCCAACTCAAAATAGGTTAAACACCAAAAGGGGATGTCCCTCAACTAAAAAGTCCAGGATATCTTACTGACTCCAAGCTTAGCTTCATCCCGGAGCACAAATGATGACTTTGGATCCTTCTGCCTCCTGTCCCCATTCTCCCTTCCTGTGCCATAGCTCCTTTGTCTCCTCCTCCACATGAGCTCCCTACTATGGCCAGGTAAGATGGCCCTGATGGCCCAGCTTAACAGTTCCATTAGAAACCCAACCTCTTTTCAGATTAATGTGTAGCCATTCCCTGAAAGAACTCTCTTTGTCCATGTTTGGGTCACGTATTCATCCGAATCACTGTGTCCAGAGGAAGTGGTCCTATGATTGGTCAAGACTGGGTCATGTGCCTACTCCTGACCAATCAGCGTGTCTGCCCTAGGTCATACGCCCGTCTCTTTTGAAGGGAATCGAGAGTCCCATGATTGACCAGCCAGCAGGACCATATGGATGAGGGAGGGCTCTTCCCCTGAGCAAAGGATGCTGGGTAGACACAAACCACATGACCGCAACACTTCAGGCTTCCAATTTCAGAAAGTTATGGGGGAAATTGTTTCTGAAGAACTACCCCCGCCGAGGGTGAAGTCAAGTCAATGCATAAAAGTAACAAAAACTTGAGAAAGAGTTCGTAAATACGTTCAAGGAGCACATATGAGAATCTACCCGTCTAAGCCTTAGACTCTAAGGTAAAGACTTTGAAGGGTGTTCAGAATTTTAAAATAAACCCTAAAAGGGAAAGAATAAAAACTTCGCTTGCTGGTCTTTGCAGGTGAGGGGAAGTACAAACTAGACGGGAACATCAGAAGGCTCGCTCACTGGCTCTGGGGTGGCATGATTCTTGCAGGTGGGTCTCTAGGGGCTGTCCACCCTACAGGCTCCCCCCCCCCCCCAGGCCTTGGCCCCACAGCAGGGCATGGGGTCACAGCCAGGCCCCCCTGTGCCTCTGGGGCCGAGTTAAGGACTCCTGCTTCCAGGGCTTTCGTCTGCCTCTCACAAGCACTAAATTCACATCTTTTTATCCCCATTTTCCAAAAAAGGCAGCAGACTCTCCTCCCCCACAAAGCAAATAGAAACCAGCACATTCTAGGAAGGCCCTCCCTAACCGATGTTTGTGCCCATGCCATTACTAAATATTCCCGCTTCCAACGGCTGCCCACCTCTCCTTAATGACTGCTCTATTTCAGCAGCCGGCCCTCCATAAATCCTTCCGGGCGTTCTACTCCAAACAGGCCTCTCCTCACGCTGGGGCCAGCCTCCTTACCAGCCGTGTAAACACCGTCCAGCTCCCCGGGGAGGCTCTGACGTGCCCGGCCTGGCCTGGGCATTCACGATCACTGCAGCCAGGACAGGAGGCTGCCTCCTGCCCAGGGCTGCGAGAGGAGCAGATCAGCAGTCCAAATGGGAAGAGTGCCCCAGGCAGGGTTGTAATGAGGCATTTATGGTGCAGAGACGGGCCCCAGGCAAAACTGGGCACAAGGTGTGGCCCGAGACATTTCTGAGGTATTCATGTATGTTTCCTTCTCTGTGTTTTTCTCCCCTCCACCCCATTTCCAAGCGAGTAGTCAGGGCTTTGGGAAGTCTTACCTCAGGGATTTTTGCTCTATTAGTGGCGCAAAGCGTGTGTGTCTGGGGGAAGGAGATCTGTCTTGAAACACTCCTGGCTCACTAGGCAGATTTTGCTGGAAGTCCCATAGCAGGAGGGGGAGAGAGGAGAGTGTCTGTGAAGACAAGGAAAGGTTCTTGGGGGCCTCGGGGCTGCTGGGTCCCCTCTTCTGAGGTCCTTAGACTGGCCAATGCTACTGAACTGGAAGTTCCCTGCAGGGAACTTGCCTCTTGAGCAATACTGCTCAAGATGGTAGCACGAGGGGCAGGAGAATTGCCCTCCCGCCATGCCCCTGGGACCCTGTGGGCCTCGTTGGTCCTTATGAGGCAACAGGAGAGAGCTCCCATTCTGAGTCAGATGAAATGTCCCCTCAATTGCACGAGCTGAGGGTTCGGAGTTGTCTGTAAATTTATTTAAAGATGTGGTAGGCAGCATTGGGGCCCCTCCAAAAAGATGTCCCGGTCCCAGTCCTCAGAACCAGTGGATAGGCTACCTTCCTGGTGAAAGAGAAGGAAGGATACAGCTGGAAATAAGATTGCTAATCAGCTAACCTTGAGATAGGGAGACCATCCTGGGATCTGCCAGCAGTGGGCTCAATGTAATCATAAGTGCCCTTAAAAGCAGGAGAGGCAGTCAGAAGAAGAGAATCATCGGGAGATCTGAAAACGTTACGGCTCTAAGGAAGGAAGAGGGCCACAAGCCAAGGAATGCAGGTAGCCTCTGGAAGCTGGAGAAGGCAAAGCTAGGAATCCAGTCCTACTGTCTCCAGAAGAAACACAGCCTACCAACACCTTGAGCTTTGCCCAGTGAGACCCAGGTTGCATTTCTAATCTATAAAACTGTAAGATAATGACTCTGTTGTTTTAAGCCACTAGGTTCGTAGTGACTTGTTACTGCAGCCATAGAAAACACACACAAAGGACAATAAATGGGACCGGTATTCCTTACACACTGGTATTTTGACTCAGCCCCCTCCCTCTTTGCAGCTTCTCTCCTCCCTTTCTGTGATGTCTCTCTCAGGGGCCCGGCCCAAATCCAGTCCCATGTACCTCAATTCCACAAATGTTCTCTGTGTGCTGTGTGCAGAATGCCATGGCCATGCACTGGGAATGGAAGCAAGGGCATGACCACTGCCCTCAGGAACAGTGAGCTAGAGGAGAGCGAGACACACATGTGACTGATCCAGGCACGAGGCAGGCTGTGGCATGCGTAGTTCCAGAAGTATGAACCAAGTGCTATGCGTGTAGTGGAAAGAATGAGATAAGTATCAGCTGAGAGAATCCGAATTACTCATCTCATTTGAAGAACAAGCCAAAGGCAGGACTGAAGTCAAGCAGGGATGAGAGCTACCTGGCGACCGTAACTTAGTTCTCTATACCTTGCCCGTGGCAGACATCACTAATCAATCACTAGGTCCTTTTCTCTGCAGAGCTTAGACTTCACCTCAGAATTTTCTCTCGGTTTTGTGCTCCTGGCAGGAAGCAGCCATTGAATGGATTTGGCACTTGTGGTAAAAACAATTTGCCACGTCTGTGGTTAAGGTATTTCTCACACTGAGATGGTGTCCGGCAAGTGATGTAGAAATGTTCGCACTTCAGTGGCTCCTTCCCTCTTTATTGCTGCATGAAGTTGCCCCATTTGGGCTGTCGGTACTCTCTTGTCGTCCTTAGTCATCCAGGATTTTCTGGTTATCGAGGGTTTCTACCCCTAAAACATCTCTGACCTGTATTGTAATCCCTCGGGGCAAGACCCCAGAGAATGTTCCTCCCGGGGCCATCATGAAAGCACTCAATGACCTCTGTCTGGACCTCATGCTTCAAGTTGAGGGCAACAAAGATTGGTGTGAAGTAGAAGGAGGAAGGTTCAGGAACTAAATTTTCAAAAGATGAGTTTCCAAAAGTGAAACGGTCTTTTCTATGCACATATGCGCTGGGGCAATGGCACAGTGGGCTTGGACAGCCACCGGAGGGAATATGACCCAGCATCCTAAAAATTCCACAAAGGTAGAATGGGTGGTGGACAACATGGACTCCATGGCATGCTGGCGCGCTCCTCCCTGGACTGCCTATCTTTAATATTTTAATTGTAAGTTTATGCATTCTCACTTTTTAAAAATCCAATCCTCCTAGAAAAAGTCTACCCATAGAACAAAAGTTTGTGGTTAAGTGCCTTTTTCCACTGTAAATATAAATGGGGTGAGGCTCGTGATGAACAAACCATCGTGTGATGTCCTCATCCTCACTTGCTAATCTGTCTGTGATGGCACATTCGGGGGCAGGGGCCAGACTGGGCTCTGGAGCCAGGTCTCCTGGGATGAAATCCCTGCTGGGCACTTACCCCTTGAGTGACCCTGGGTAAGCTCCTTCACTTCCCTACGCTCCTCTATAAATGCAGACACCTCCAGAAATATGACGGAAAACACTACATTTCCCTTTACAGAATTCTTACTTGGGGCCAGAATATAGGATAGCATGTTTGCTCGTATAATGTTTTTGTTTTTTTTTTTAAGTCTATGTTACCCAATCATGTTACTGTCTCCATTTGGCCCAGGTTCAAAAGATGCCAGTCACTGTGGTTCTATGGCTCCTCTTGAAGGTCCTGTACTTTCCCAGTCCTCTGTCCTGGGGCTGGATTACTGACCCCCATGGCTACCATCTCCAGTGCCCAAGGAAAATCCCCTTATTGGTAATCACGCCAGGGAAAATCCTTGGTCTCTGGAACAGAGGACACATTCAAGGAAGAGTTGATTGAGTGAGTGAGGGAGGGAGGGAGTGGGTATGAATAGATATCTCAGACTTAACAGGTTCAGAACAGAACGCTCGATTCCCTACACTCTCCACACCTACTTCTCCTATCCTCCTCCCCATCCCAGTAAACAGCCCCCCCAATCCATCCAGTGTCCAAGTAAGAACCTTGGCATCATGTTTGTTTCCCCTCTTTCCTCACCCCCCACCCCACCCATCATCCCATCCCAGAGTTCAAACTCCAAAGCATATCCCCAATGCCCCTCCTCCCCGCTGCCACCTGCCTTCATCCCCATTCAGTTCAGAGCCGTGGTCATCTCCCACCTGTGTCAGGCAAAACCTTCCCAATCTGTCTCCCGGTCTCCTCCCTTGCCCTGCCCCAGTCCAGACCTCACCCAGCAGCCAAAGGGATTTTCCTACAGAGCAAAGGGCATTATGCTACTTGGCGGCTTCAAAGCCCTCCAGTGACTTTCCATGGCTCTCACAATAGAGTCCAAAGGCCTTGCCATGGCGGCATGGTGCACTCACCTGCACCCTGTCCGGCCACCACCGCAGCACACGCCACTCTTCACCGGGATTGTGCTTCTTCTTCTTCTTCTTTTTAAAAATATTTAATTAATTTATTTGACAGAGAGAGACAGCAAGAGAGGGAACACAAGCAAGGGAAGTGTGAGAGGGAGAGCAGGCTTCCTGCCGAGCAGGGAGCCTGATGCGGGGCTCCATCCCGGGACCCCGGGATCATGATCTGAGCCGAAGGCAGATGCTTAATGGGTGAGCCACCCAGGTGCCCCTGGGATTGTGCTTCTGCAGACCCCTGGCCACCTAGCCGTGCCTCGAGCGTGCCAATCTTTGTCCGCTCTTGGGTGCTCTCTCTGGGATGCCCTCCTCCTGATCGCAGCTTCCCTTGTCTCTTGTTCTGGGGCTCAGCATAAAGTCCACCTCCTCCAGAAGTCCTCCCTGATGACCCTTCTGAGACCCTCCCTAAGTCACTCGCCAGCACATCACCCTGTTCTATTCACTGCACGTACAACTTGGATATTATCCTGTTGCTGGTCTTTTTCTTGCCCCGCCAGAATGTCAGCCCTAGAAAGCAGAGACCTCTCTTGTCTTGTCCATTGCCGAATCCCCCGTGCCCAGCCTGACAGGGCCCGGCACATAGTAGGTGTTCAAAAAATATTTGTGGGAGGAGGGAATGCATGGTATAACCCGTTTGATCATTTTTCTCAGAGAGGTTGCGTATTGATTTCAACGAGCTGAAATATCAGTGCTCTTTGCTAGAAGAAAAGTTGAATTTGAAGAATATTTGATATGATGGGTTTTTAAAGCTTGTGGTTTCTATCTATGCAAGTGACAGAAAGATTGGGGGAGGTTTGAACAGTGGAAAAGCCTTTTTGAGAGATGGAAATGTGTGAGAGCAACAGTCCCATCCAAAACCCACTTTGAATCCTTAATGCTTTGAGACAATTAAGGGAGCAAAAAGTGCCTACATAATTCTCATTTTTAAAACAGCAGTCTTAGGATTCCTAGCTTTGATGGTGTTCGCAACTAATTAAGAAATCTTGACATTACTCAAGATAGATATAATGGAAATGGAGTCTCGGAGACTTTAGATATCTATAATAAGCTTCAAAATCAAGTACCAGGAAAAGGCTTTCCTGATCGAACAGTCGTCCTGAGGAAAACCAAGACATTCAAAACGATGTGTCCTCAAACCATTAGATGAGGTTGCAATGCTTCTAGAAAGAATCAATCTGTCTGCTTTTACATTTGGAATTATTCATAGCCCCCCCCACCAATACGGTAATTGTATGGAGGGAGGCTGGGGCACCCCTTGGCTTTGTAAATCGCTGATCTGCACTTGAAAAACTTTATCCAAGGAGTGGCAATTGGGGTTAGTACATCAGTACTGTTGAGACACTCTCCGTGGGAAAAACCAAGGAATGGTCTTGAAAAGTGATATGTTATATAATATAAAATGTGCTTTCAAGTACTCTCTCATCTGGTATTTGGAACATAGTGGCTCAGGACGGGGGAGGGTTGGACGTACAAAGGGAGCACAGTCCTTGAGGGGGTGTGAGACTGGTGAGCAGTCTGAAGAAAGCCCCCTAGATGATTTTTGTATACCCACCTGGGGAATCGTGACCCCCCCCACGCTGCCCCTCGAAATCGCTACGCTCGTCGTCGTTTTATTGAACTTACACTTGAAAAAGTGGATGTGACCAACAACAAATCAGTCATTCCCCGGAGCTAGGGGTGGGAGGGAATGGACTATAAATGGGCACAGGGGGAACTTCCTGGTACAGTGGAAGTCTTCCAAAACTGAATAATAGTTGCACAATTATATAAATTTACGAAAACTCATCCAGCTGTACACTTAAAATGGGTGAATTTTATGGTATATAAATTACCCCTCAACAAAGCTGCTAGAAAACAGATCAACCCAAATGGAATGTATAGGTATACTATTTGGGACAGAGCATCCAAACCAAGCTCACCTTCTCCATCCAACTTCTCCAGGATTCCCTGTGATATCAGCGAATGGTGTCGCATCCGCCCAGGTTGCTGGGTATCCGCCATCTTTGGCCGCTTCTCTCTTACCACCTACAACTGAGCAGTTCTACCTCTCTAATATCTTTTCAATCTGTGTCTCCCGTCCCTGATGCCACTGCCTAGTTCAGGCTGTCAGAGTTTCTCCTGAAGGGCTAGTGATGCCCCTGTCCTCACCTCCCAGGGCATCTCGCCCCCTACCTCAAGGATGAATTCCTTCAACAGCTCCCCATGGCCCTCAGGATAACGCTCCAGTTTCTCAGCAGGGCACAGCTTATAAGACCTCCCACGACCTAGCATCTGTTTATTTCTCCAGGCTTATCTCTTGGCAAACCAAACTCTAAGCCAAATTGACCTACTTATCTTTATCTAGCCCCTGAAACAAGATAAGCTTTCTTTCCCTCCTTTGCTCACACAGCCTTCTCTCCACCCACAATTACCACTCTGGCTGAGACAGTTGGTTGCTTCCTGATACCTCCCCTTCTTCCTAACAACCATGACTTCACGTGGGCATATTGCCATAGAATTAAAGGCCTTATTCTCTAGCCTCTCTTGCAGCTATGTGGAACAATGTGATAAAATTTGATCCTCTTAAAGGAGAAGGCCTTCCTTCCTTCCTACCTTTCCATTCTTTTGCTGCTGCCTGGAATGAAGATGTCATGGCTGGAGCTTCTGCAGCCATACTGGACCAAGAGATCATGCATGGCAGCAACAAGATAGAAGGACCTTGGACTGAGGACACTATCGAGCCTCCATATCACCTCTGGCTTTTGTATATGTGTGAGAGATAAACTTCTACCTGTTTCAACTACTATTTCTTAAATCTTTATTATTCGTAGACAAACAAGATCTTAACCTATATAAAAGATGCTTTCAAGCACCATCTTAACTGACTGACCCACTTTTCTGTCCATCAACATCTTCTTTTTCCTGTAACACTCAGAAGAGGTACCACCTCTTCTGGGAAGCCATCCCGGCCTCCCAATGCAGGTCAGATACCCTTCCTCAGGCTTCTAGAGCCCCTCGCTTTGCTTCCCACCATTTTGGATCTACTGTTATGGATCAAATCTGTTTACAATTTGCCACCATCACCAGATTCCCTGAAGGAGCACAGGGCCTGACAGATGGGTTCTCAGTAAGCTTGCTGCATTTAAAAAAAAAAAAAAATGTTTTTAACACCTAAGTGACTAACCCAAGGGGAACAACCACGCTACAACTCTGAAAGGAGCCAAGCGAGTGATTATTTTAGTCTTATATCAACTCTGCTCCTCTGGACGCATCTGTAAATGACAGCTCTGGATAGATTACATATATCAATAATTGTCACAAAAACAATCAAAACTTCACTTGCAAATATAAAGAAGTATGAACCGTGCTCTTGAATTTGTAAAAGGCTAGATAAATCAAATCTTTCTGTCAAGGAGCCTAAGGCCAGGCTACAAAAGTTACTGACCGAAGAGGAAAATATCAAGATGGAAAGAGAAAGTAAGTGACTGCTTTAGGGCAATAACTTGAGGAAAGTCAGAATATATATTCAGACCAGCTTATTGATTTAAAATAGATCCCTATCTAGTGACAGACGCCACCCACCCGAAGACACATGTTAGGCACACAAATCTCCGCGTGCCCAACTGGATTTTAAACCAACTTGTTGATTTCATAATCCAACCAACTATGGGAACCGAAGTGGAAACTCAGTGTCTTAAAGGCTAAGTAAATCCAAGATGGGGGTGGGGGAGAGAGAAGAATTAAAAATAAGAGCAATGATGGGATCAAACTGAAGGCCAGATCAGAGTCGGTCTGGAGAACGGAGCAAAGGAAACAATGTGGAAAAAGCACAGATTCTAAGGATTAAACTCGCCGGCTCAAAACTTGTTCTGTGTATCACTCTCACAACTCTGGAAGGCTCAGGTGTCCCAATGGTGCTTACGGGTGAACCGTGAACTCGTTTGGAAGTGCCTGTTGATACCATCTTGCAGTAGGATTACGTGGGAAAGAGGTTTTTCCTCCTTACAGAATCTCAGCATCCATGTCAGGGACAGGAGTGGATGCCTCACTTGTGAGCATACGCTGTGATATTTTAATGCGCCTAAACTCCTACAAAATCTAGAAGGCGTCGCAGCAGGGAACCAAACCCCAGGGAGGCTATTAGCAATTTAGCATCTCATTTCTTGAGGGAATGTGAATGCCACATACTCATGTACCCACGATGGGGCTCTGTGCCACGGTGGGTTCTATATGTTCAATTAGTCACCCTGATTATTTGACTGCTTCTCCTCCCTCCCCCAGCCCTTTCCGATCAGTGACTCCGAGCGGCAGGGAGTCTCTCCAAGGGCTTGGTAAGAGCAGGTGCAAAGGTGTGAGTAGCAGGCCTGTTTGCTAATAATACAGAGAAAGTGATTTAGGAACTAAGCTCACCTGTTCAGGGATTCAGAGTGGGAAATATTAAGCTCCAGCCTGAAGTTTCAAAGATTCTTCAGTCCTAGGGATATTTGCCCTCGGGTGGGGCAATGGGAGAGTCACTTAGCTAACACTTGTACCCAGTCCCTGACAATTGAAGGCACCAGTTTTAAAAAGCAGGGAGAAATGGAGTAAGCCAATTCAGGGTATGTATTTAGAATGGCATCTTAAATCCTCCTGATTCTTGGGCTGTGACTGTTACTTCCGTCAGGCTCATATACAACCAGAAAGTCCAACACACTTCAACTATTCGCACTAATTAGGAGAAAATGCTTCAGCCTCAGAGGAATGACTGAGGTTAAGTACCACAGGCACATCTTTTTTTAAAGAAACATTCCCTATAGGGGTTTCTGGGTGGCTCAGTCGGTTACGCAACTGCCTTGGGCTCAGGTCATGATCCCAGGGTCCTGGGGTTGAGCCCCGAATCCTCATCCAGCTTCCTACCCAGTGGGGAGTCTGCTTCTCCCTCTGCCTCTCCCTGCCCACCCACCACGCTACGCTCTCTCACTCTCTCTCTCTCAAATAAATCAATAAATCTTTAAAAAAAAAAAGAAAGACACATTCCCTACACACTAGGGCAGTGAAAAAATTCGTTTGGATTAGAAGTCAGGGATCTTGAGAGTTTGAGTCCTAGCTCACCTGCTAATTAGCTCAGTGGCCTTGACCACAAATAACAACAGCATAATATGACACAGGGGCAAGCCTGATCTGAATTACGTAGGTTTTAAACATTACATAGAATCTTCACAATACTGCAGCAAAACAGGCTTTGGTCCTTTTTTACAGATTCGGAAAGAGAAGAAAATTGCGATTGCACAGCTCACCAGTGGTGGAGCTGGGGGTCTGAATATACCCAGAGAGTGACACCTGCTTCCTGGAATGCTGGCCTTCCCGGCTCTCTACACCAATCCACCAACTTTGCTGACCTTCCGTTCTCACCTGTTAGGTGAGGGTTTCGCCTGGCCAGTCTCTGAGGTCACCTCCTGCTATAAAATGCTTGATTTCCAAATTCTTGGAATGAGCCAACGTCGGTTGCTAATTTGCGGGGCTCGTGAAACGTTGTTTCATCAGGCACAGGGATGGCTGTTATGCTTTACAACGAACGTGTTTGTTGTTTGTAAACGCACACTTCCAAAATGCCAGAGAGTCCTTGAGAGGAGGTTGGTCTTCCTGACATCTTGTTCACGCTATTGATTTGGTTGGCAGACCTTCTTCAATGGAGGAAAACATACAAATTGTAGCCCCGCCCTTGTCTGTAATATTGCTTCAGCAAGCATCAGCGTCTCTTGGTAGTTTGTAGAAATGCAAATTCCTCCGCCTGCTCCAGACCTAGTGAGCAGGACTCTGGGAGTGGGGCTCAGCACCCTGAGTTTTAACAAGCCCCCCAGGGCCTTCTGATGCAGAAAAGTCTGAGGCCCGGTGGCTGGTCTAGGATCACTCATTTTCCACTTGAGTTAGTGAGATGCTCCTGCTTGTTGATTTGCAGGCTGGGCATACGTTAGTTTAATAATTAAATACCATTTTCAAATAATAGTGCCTTTCTGGATGCCGTCCCTGATACAGGGGAGGACGGGCAAGAAAGAGAAATTCTGGTAGACTTGGGGAGGCAGAAGGGTGGGGCTTGAGCAGCGAGGGGACGTGGGAGGAGGGGGAATGGAAGCTGCCCGGCCTCACAATCCATCTGGTTGGAAACATCGCGCAGTGCCCCGAGCCGCAGGAGCCAGAGCCAATTACAAGTTTATATAATAGAATAAGTCTCTCCGGCCTCCCGGCCTCCGCCCCGCCCCGCCCCGCCCCTGCCGGCTTGGAAATGGGGGAGGGATCCAGGATGGAGGATGTCTCTTCTGGGTTTACCCCTCGGGGCCGGGGCCCTGCATGAGAATCTTCCCTGAGGCCCCGCTTTTGTGTTCTGGAAACATCGGCGGCCTCGCGGACCTTCCTGGGAATCGGAGGAGGGCGGGGAGGCGGGGAGGCGGGGCCCGCCCCCATCTGGGGGCCCCCAGAGCTAAAAGAGGAGGTGTCTGGGTCGCGGCCTCCCCGCGGCACGGTGCGAACCCGCTGGCGCTTACGTAACTGCTGCCCTTCACCAGGGACCCGGTGGCGCACTGAGTCACGGACAGCCGGGCGAGGGGAGAGGGCCCGCAGCGCCCCGCCCACGTGACCCGTCAGATGACTCGTTCTAAGTTTGCACGGGCTCATTTACCGGCAGGCTCAGGGCTTCTAATCTGCATCCACGATTAGTCATCCCCGAGTGACATCTGATATATGCGCAGGGGCTCATTACGGGGACACGGCAGCGTGGCCGAGGATGGAGGGCAGGAAAGGCCTCTCCGGCCGCCTCCGATTCTTGCTGGAACCCGAGTTTACACTGAGTCAAGGAAACCTACTGTGAAAAGCGCCAGGAAAGACAAGTCCCTTTTTCTAGACAGATCTTCAGATTCTTCCGGGCTGGGAGCAAGGAGGCCAGAGCGGGGGAGGGGAGACTGTTCGACGGGTGGCTGGCAGGCAAGAGGCCATTGAAGCCACGCTTCGGATTTGGGGGATTGCTTTTAGGGGTGGAGTGTGCTCCTTCCTGTTTGAAGTATGTAATTATCACAGCAATTACCCTTCACAGTTTGTCCAGTCTAGAGGGTGGCCCCGGGCCCAGCCCTGCCTCCACCCAGACCTGCAGAATCCCAGTGGCGCCCATGAAGTTTGGAGAACACAGGTGTCCTGGCTGCCGAGGGCCAAAGCCCACGGTGGACACTAGGTGGGCTCCTACTACACCAGTTTTGGGGGAATGCAGAGTCATGGTCTTTGACTTTTGGATAATTCAGGCAAGATTTGTCCAAAGCCTAAATTCCAGAGTCAACCCAGTGGAAATCAACTGGGAGCAAAATCAGACACCCTCATCACACCTTGAGCAAGCCCTTGCTTTGCAAGCACGCTCGCTCCAGCAAAGGCACGACTTAGGAAGGAAGGAAAAAAAAGAAAGGAGACAAGGTGTTTCTGAACAGTTACAAAGTGGGGGGAAGGCCAACTTGTTGTTTTCACTGGCAACAGTTAACTCCAAAAGCAATTTCGTCACTTAAAAGAAAAACAAATGGAGTCCGGTGGTAGGCTTTTGAAAGGAGGAGCAGAGAGTTCGGGTTTGTGGAAACCTGGCTTTATTTACCTGTAGGGCCTTGTTAAGACACATTTGCCTTGAGATAAAAGGTTTTCTTTTGGGACAATCCCAAAATGACTTTGCCCGATTCAATTAAGCAAGGCCTAATGAAAGAGAATTCCAGCTTGGAGATACGCATCATCCCACCAGGTGAGTTGTAAATACATTCTGACCAGGTTTAAGAGGCGAGCTCTTGAAAATTGAATCTATTTTAAAAATGCATATCCTTGCCACAAATTTTACAAATTACTTTGAAGAAGATAGCTGTGCTGATTGCATGCTGAGATAATTATTCTGTATCACCACTTAGGGAACAAGATTTTTTGATAAAGACTACAGTGTCAGTCTTTGTTAATGACTTGGGAGGGGAAGGTGAGAATCCTCTACAGCTGGGGCTGGTTTTATTCTCTTGCCTCCGTTCTAACAACTCCTTTCTTTGAGACTCAGGGAGTGGGGATCTGGTAGAGCCTTGGTTTGTGAACTTTGAACGCTATCGAGGAAGCGTTGCTCACTGGTCAAATCCCCCAGGTCCCGCATGAAGGTGAGACTCGCGATCCAAGTCTCTACCCTCTTGACTCCAAGCTCAGGCTTGTGGATGGTGCGGTACCCTACTTGTGCTGCACCCACTTTCCCTCCCCAAGAGTCAGGGAGTGAGAGCGGAGGGAGCCCATCAGTGAGGGAGCCTATGCCAGTGTGTTGGTTGATGGGTGCTGATGAGGGGAGAGCCCTAGCTCGTCCCTCTGCTTTGGATAATATGGCAGTCCAGGGGCCCACACGTACAGGTGTTCTAGCCTGTGCACAGCAGATGTGGCTAATTTCTTACAGTCCTCTGTCCCACTGAGCTTGGATGTGACCTCAGAATCCTTAGCACAGCATTGCTAATCCTTTCACTTGGCCGTTCTTTCAATAACTTAATAAATACTTATTAGGAACCTATTATGTCAGCCACTGATTTGCTTTAAAAACAAAGATAGTTGTAGATAGATAAATAGATAGATGGAGAGTAAAAGCTATGCTACATAGTATCAAATAAATGAAATGGGGCAGTGGTTAGTGATTGGTTAGTGATCGGGAGGGATAACTTCAGATATGATAGTCAGGGAGGGCTTCTGTGAGGAGGTAGCATGAGAATTCGTTATTTCAAGAGCCAGGAGGAAAAGCTAGACAAAAGAACAGTGGGTGCAAAGGCCCTGAGGCAGGAATGATGGAAGATGGTCCAGGAACTAGTGCAGGAGAGGAATCCAATGAATCACCCTGGAAGCCGGTCCGTGGCGTTTGAAGAATTGCCTGTTTGTGATCCCTAATCCTTGGTGATTGGGCTGAAGTGTGAGTTTGACCCACAGCTGTGTAGACTTGGCTAGTCACCTTCCCCTGGGCAGCATTTCTGGTGAAGTTACAGTTGGATGGCATTTCACGGGCGACTTTTCAGTAGTATGTGTGTGCGGAAGCGATAGAGTATAATGGTTATGAGAGTGGGCTCTCCAGTTAGAAGGTTCTGGTTCAGATCCCAGCTCCTCCCACAGATGCTCTGATCACACAAAAATTATTTCACATTTCCTACATCTCAAGTTTTGGCTAAGACACCAAAGAGTTAATTCACCCAATTTAGCAATTTACTAACACCTTGAATTGAAGAGTATTTTTTCCTGAATATTTTAAATGAATATTATTCAAAAATACATATCCTTATTATACATTCAAAATATTTAAGAATATATTCAAGAACATATGTAGCTCATCAATAAATTCTTCATGAATATTACTATTAACTGAATCAAATAGAGAAGGGCATATTAGAAAAGAATCCCCTCTTCTACAAGACTAAATTATTTTCAGCAATAATCACAAAATGAAATGAATAACAAAAATGGCCAGAAAGGAAATGTAGATACTTTCCTCATATTGAAAAAAATTTTTTTTTCTCATATTGAAAATTTCTTGAGGGTGCCTGGCTGGCTCAGTCGGAAGAGTGTGCAACTTTTGATCTTGGGATTGTGAGTTCAAGCCCCACGTTGGGTGTAGAGATTACTTAAATAAATAAAACAACTTATAAAAAAATTTCCTCACATTGAATATTTGTTTGCACAATCTTGCCAGTAAAAAAAAAAGAAAAAAGAAAAAGAAAACATATTATTGTGCCTAAGAGGGGGAAAACCTAATCTGATTATTATTCGTTTTTATATCTAAGATTAAACTTTGATCCTTTGGTTACGGTCTCCTATAATATTTTATGTAAGTAATTATTCAGTAACTAACTAGTGAATTTTAATAAAACCAGACTGTAAAAGGTACGATTTGGGCAAGTACCATATGGTACCACTGTTGTAACAATTTATTTTCTGGATTTGTTGAGTTTAAAGTAAACAATGATTGGAAAAGAATACATTTCAATAACGAATTCAGAAAAATACGTCATGTACGAACTATTGCACTCCCCAATGAAACTTTCCCTTCTCCCTGTGTCCGCAGTTTTAAATTTTAAAACAACTAAACACTCAAGTAGTTACATGCACTGGCAGAAGTAAGATCCTCGAGTTCCGTTTCCGTCTTTATAATCAGTGTGCTATCGGTGTTTACTTTGAATCCACTGTTGAAAGGCAGGTGTTCATAGTAGCACAAGGCTGGAAACACCAGCTGAGCCTCGTCTCACCGTTACATGACAATGACAAATTCATCTCAAAAGAAGCCCCTGTAGCTGAGTTCATCTGCGGGGGACTGGCTGTAATTGGGAACTCTCTGAATTAACTTCCATGCAGAATACAATGTTTATTAAAGGAGTAAGAATGTGTTCATTTGAAGCTTACACACGTTATCTCTAAACTCAACAGTAATCCCTACGATTCTTTTAGAATGTAGACCAAAAAGCCTTTTTTGGAGGGGGGAGTAATGTATTTTATCACCGACATTATTTAGAACTGCGAGGACATGGCATTGTAAAGAGAAGATCAGCTTTTAGTTGGTTTTATTATTGCTTTTAAATTCTCTACAATGTATCCTTCCCACCACCTTGCCCTCAGCACACCACTGTATTTAATAACCAATGACATAATTACTCTTTATAATTATGATCTCTGCTGTAACAGGTATCACAAGTCCTCAGAAGTAATGGGTGTCTGATACAAAAAGATTTCCCCAAAGAAGGGATCTTTAAAAAAAAAAAAATATATATATATATAGAGAGAGAGAGAGAGAGAGAGAGAATAGAATCCACATACCACAAAATTTACCCTTTAAAGTGTACGATTCAGTGGTTTTAGCATTTGCACGGAGTTTTAGAACCATCATCTCTAATTTCAGAACATTTTCATCAACCCTAAAAGAAACCCCGTGGTCATGAGCAATCACTTTGGGTTCCCCACTCTCCCAGCTCCTGGCAACCACTGATCTGCTCTGTGTGACCAGCTCTTGAGCTGAGCCCTGATGGGCGAGTGGAGGTCAGTTTGTCAAGCAGTAAGGAGCAGAGCGTTTCCAGCACACGACAGTTAGGGATAGCAAATAGCAGAGGGACCGTGCGGGCAAAGAGGGGGACCTGCGTGGCCACGACCCGGAATATGAAGGAGAGTGAGCCAGACTGTGCCATGAAGGTCATACTTCATCGCCTTCAGTTGCCTACCGGAGCGACTTGACTTCTTCTCTTGGTGGCAAGGGACCCGCAGGTGTGACACACGTTTCTGCCCTGTGCACGTTCAGAAGACGCTGAGTGAAGGAATGAGTAAATAGATCTCTCATAGCCTTTTAAAGCATCATAAAGGATTGTCTTACTTTAAATATTTATAACATGAAGTCAGACATATGAGAGACATATATGGGCACCCCCACAGCTGTGGTGCAATCTTACTGTTTGTTTTGTAGAAATCTGTTTGGACTTTTATATTAAGCAAATAGCTGAACTAAACTTGGAAATCAGCTCTAATTTATCTTCTCGGGAAACACTAACCCCAGACTTGTTAGAATTTCTTGTTGAAGTTTGACAGAGTGGAGGCTGGAAGTCAGACTAAGGGTTTGGGTTTGGTAGAGATTCAGAACAAGCTCTTTGTCATTTGAATTTCTTCCTGTTGACTAAAAAAAATATGTATTTTTTCGATTGAAATGTAATAAATTCACTTGGTTCTTAGTTTCCCGTGTGGTCTGCCAGTGTTGTTTATGCAAATACACGCAATCCCATTTTTCCCCTTTCTTTCAGGAAAGCTAGCATACTGTTCCAGAGCTTGCCTTCTCCACTTACACTATGGAGAATTTCCCATATTGGAATATAAAAAGCCCCTCATTTTTTTAAAGATTCTATTTTTAAGCCATCTCTACACCCAACATGGGACTCAAACCTACAACCCCAAGATCAAGAGAGTCGCACACTTCACTGACTTAGCCAGCCAGGTGCCCCCGTTTTTGTTTTTTTTTTTTATATAGTTATATGATAATCCATGGTGTAACCACTTTGCTATTGACGGACACCTGAGATGTTTATCTTTTTTCTCTCCTTACAAATGCTGTTACAGCGATGAGTCTTGTTCTCGCCTAGTTACATGACGTGAAACTGTGGAAAGTTCTCGGAGCTGGGATTGCTGGGCAGTGGTAACGATTCCTCATTTTGATAGGCTTTGGAGTCCCAGATTGCCCCCCTTAAGAGTTGACCCATTTTGCATTTCCACCAGCTTGGTTCACCCACAGCCTCACCAGTAGAGTATGTTCTCAAACTTGCAGGTTTTCCCAAACGGATGGGTGAGACGGGCTACATCGGTATAGTTTTAATTTGCATCGTTTTCGTTAACGTCTTTCATAAAGATGTTTAAGAGCCCTTTGTGTCCGTGTGTGTGCATGTGCATGGTGAATGCTCCCTAGATCTTTTGCCTATTTTCTATTAGATTATTGGTTTTTCGTATTCTCGGTTTCTAGGAGCCCTGTATCTAGGCGGGAGGTAGGAGTTGTAGATATTTTTTCCCATTTGTTATTTATCTCTTTGCTGTGCTATTTTTTCCTCTCTAGACGCTTTTTATACTTATATAATAATTTTGTAGCAGCTCTGCTTCTTTAAATCACAGGCGGACCTTTTCTACACCAAGGTTTCAAAGACATTTTTAAAAAATGTTTTCTTCTTAGGCTTTTATGATTTCATTTTTCACATTTAAATTTTGATCCACTTGGAGCTTATCATGTGCAACATGAAGTATGGACCCAGCTATATCTTTTTTTGGATGTTTATCCATTTGTCCTAATACCATGTATTAAACTGTTAACATTACCTCCGCGGTGATGAGATGCCACTATTACCAGAAATCAAATTCCTGTATGTCGCTGGGTCTGTTTCCGGATTTTTCTATGCTTCCGTTGCTATGGCTGGCTATTCGGCCATTCCCACACTATTTTAATTATTGAGGCTTTGCAGTGTGTTTGATCTGGAGGGATCCCTTCTCATTGCATACCCCCTTTTCACAGTTTTTCTGCACAGTCTAGCTTATTTGCTTTTCCCATCTAAATGTTAGAATCAGTTTGTCTAACGGCAGGATAAAGGAGTGGTTATCTTTTTCAGGCTTATATTAAATTTCTACGGGTTTTTTATTGATTCATTCACCCCTTAACTGCAGCTGTCTACACACTGGGGCTCTTTGTTTGCTCTGTTGATCCTTTTTTCCAGACTAAATCCATTCCTTGAGCCAGGTCTATTTGAGGCCCCCTCCCCCTCTCCATATTCTGTTCCAATATATCTGCAAAGCCCGCGGACATAGCCACTCTTCCTGCTGTGTTCCCGGCATCCCCTCCATCACTGGCCACCTTTGGACCTTTCCACTGTTGGGGAGTCAGACCCGGGAAAAGAAAATGAGAAAGGGGAGCCTCCTAATTGGCTCCCACTAGAAGTTTCTACTTCACAGGTTTTTCTGCCTGCTAAAGCCACCCTCCGCCTGAATCAGGAGAACAGAACAAAGATGCTCCTGGGAAGCTGGGAAGGCCAGGGTCTCCTCGAAATCACCAGGAAGACCAGGACAAAGATGTCTCCACCTTGTCTTCCCAGGGCAATGATGATACACAATTACAGGATGATTGGAAAAACTTACACGGAGAATATATGAAACCAGAATTATTATAAGGTCCTTGTGACAATGGGAATCTTTGGTAGCTGTGTTCTTTCAAAGCTGATCTTTTTTTTTTCTCTCTCTCTCTCTTTAGATACCTGCTTGGGTCTCTAGACAAGATGACTCCCCAGGGACGGTGGCAGCTGAAAATCCAAGCAAGGAGCTGTTGATTGCAGACTTTGTTTGGGTTTTCTTTGATTTGTCATGCATAGTCACTGCCCTGACAAGCAATTTTCATAAGCCCTTGCAGGCAGGAGCCGGTTACCTTCCCCTCTCCGTTCCCCAAACCAGCACAGGGCTCAGGGCTCAACCAGTCATTCCTTTGATTGATCTGTAGACGTCAGTTCATTTCAGCAGGCGTTTTCTTGAATTAGGAAGAATCCCATCAGTAATTCCATTTATGAGAGTCCATGTGGCCTGTTACTTGCTGACTCAGTTCAGAAACTTCTGCTAAAAACATGTCCTGAGCCTGAAGCTATCAATTAGGTCATGCTCTGGCATATTCTCCGACGTCTGTGACATCACCTCCACCTGACGGCAATGCCTTCTCTTTAGAGAGATTGCCACATCTCTCCACCTCCCCTCAAATCCTGTTTTCGGAATTGTGTGATGCTTGAGTCCTTCCTGGGAGTGGTCGGCTCGGAGAATTTGGGCTGGCTGCCAGAGTCTGCTCTGCCTGATGGGGCAGGGACGCACAGAGCCCAGGACCGTGGGACAGGTGCTTTGCTCTCACCTAGGGAGACCTGATGGTCTATGGCAGCCAAGACCTCATAATCACCACTTGTGATGTTAGTCTTCTGAAATTCACATGGCTTCAAAGCTCCGGGAGCTCATTGCTCACAGGTAGCCCTTCCCCTTGGGGAAATGGGGGGATGCAGGAGGGCGAGCAGGACAAGGTAAACAGGTAAAGAGGCCAGCCACACGGCTCTCTTTTGCCTTTTGCAGGCAAGAGGATGAAGCAGCTGACATCTGTTTAGGGCGTGGGAATCCCACTATCCTGGAAGCTTCTGATAAAGTAAACCAAAACATTTCATTAAAATTCATTTCCTTTTCTCACATCTTACTGAAAACAGAAAATATTTCAACCTTGGCATAGCCACTGAATTATTCATCTGAAAATTAAAAACAAAAAACAACACAAAACGTTGATGCAACGCAGACTGGATCCCCCCTGCCCTTTGCTCCTTGCCGTCCCCTTCCTCCGAAATGAGGCTGGGGTCCTGGTTTCCCACTGTGGTCAGTGCCAAGGAAGGGGGCATATTCTCTCTTGTCCTCTCATGAGAGCAATGCCTGAACACCAGCCACGTGGCTCCCTGTTACTGAGGATGACTCCTATGTTGCCATGAACCCTGGGCCTGCGGAACTCGGGGGACACGGGGAGCCCGGACTGGGGCACACCAGGGAGGTGCCGACAGTAGCTCAGGGAGAATGCCGCTGAAGTCGGCCGGCGGCAGGAAAGCTTGGGACTTGCCCATAATTCCACTGCCATCTGAGAGCTCCCGGGCACAGGCCTTCTGCGCTGCCTTTGACCTCTGTTCTCCCCAGAGGCTGAGGCTGAGAGAGAAGGCTCAACAGCCGGGCTGCTCACTCCTACGGCATAGGGAGTGGGGCAGTTAGGGACCCACGACTGTCCTCCACAGACCCTCTCTTGGGTTATCCATTTGGGACTTCTCTTCCATTTCAAGGCTGCCTTTGCTGTTCATTTTAACCAGATGGCGTTTACCAACCAGTCTGGGGGAGGAGACTTTTGACTGCATTTCCCCCCAGGTGGCATCATTGCCCTCTGCCTTCCTTGAATCTCCGTCAGCACCCCTAAATATCCTGCCTCCCACTGTGCCCTCCTGTAAGCAGGGAGCTTCCTTCAGGAGCCCTGGTTCTAGGGTGACCATGTTTTCTGAACCTCAAACTAACACACATAGGAAGGAGAACTCTTGGGGTGTTCGGGGAAGTGAATTTTTGAAATTGGGGCTGTCCTGGGAAGCTGGTGGCTGCCCTTGTGCTTGGGTGGCCTGGGAGCTTTCCAGCAATGGACTTCCTTTTTGGATATGGGTCAGATTAGTTGCACGGCTTGTCATCCCATTCAATTTCCTAAGTTTCTGTCTCATGAGATTCTCTTATTTCAGTTACCAGAAAATATTTTGTAAATAAGGATCGAGACTTCTTCCACGGATGGTCCAGATACATCGGAAGTTCTGAGTGAACCAGATGGCTCAGAAAGCCATAGCCACGCATCCTCAGGAGGAGGGGGGCTGTTTCTGGCACAGATACCACCCCTCCCCCCAAAGACAAACAGTCTAATTATGCAGTGTGACTGTCAACGTTAATCAGATTATCCAGAAAGTCCTCAACTCAATTTCATTTTATGGTACAAATAAAGCCGAAGGGGAGGCGAGAGTTTCTGGCTTCCCCTAAAATGCTTGCTCACTGGCTGTAAACAGTGTTGTGGGTGGAGGATTCTTAAAGTGAACGTGTGATCCACGCCAGGGGTGTTGGCAGCAGTGACCAGGGTTTGGGGGGAGAGAGCTGGGGCAGCAGGGGGAAGCAGATGGGCAGATCAGGGATGGGGGTGGGCCTGAAACAGGGAAGGCAGAGGTGGAGGTGGAGCTGAGGGCTGGGACCAGCGGAGGAGGCTGGGTCTGGAGGCTTGGAGCAAAGCTTGACCGGGGACTTGACGGTAAGCTGGAGCCACAGCAGCTCTGTTGGTTGGCTCCGGCCGCTGTAGCAAAGTACCATAGAGGGGCGGGGGGAGGGGGGCTTAAACAACAGACGATTATTGTTGCACGGTTCTGGAGGCGGGAAGTCCAAGATCCAGGTGTTGGCTGGTTTGGCTCCTTCTGAGGGCCTCGAAGGGAATCTGTTCCAGGCCTTTCCCCCACCTTCTGGCGGTTTACCGGCCATCTTTGGCATTCCTTGGCTTGTAGACACCTCCCCCTGATCTCTGGCATCACATTCACATGGCACTCTCCCTGTGTCCCAATTTCCCTTTTTTCTAAGGGCACAAGTCACATTGGAGTAGGGTCTCACCTAGTGGGGTCCAAGGTGGGACTCTGCTTCAATATGACCTCCTCTTAACTAATTACACCTGCGAAGACCTTATTTCCCCTTAAGGTCACATTCACAGGTACTGGGGTTAGGACTTTAACATATGAATGGGGGGCGGGGCACAGTTCAACCTGTAACACTAGGTACAGAGGGTGAGGCAAGCATGAATGGAGCCTTGAGTGGGGGTCCCAGGCAGTAATAAGGAATCTGGAGGGTCTTTTGGGGACTGGAGGATCAAGGAAACAAAAGGGAGTGACTGAGGCATGGGTGAAGACAGGGCCCATCCTCAGTCCTGGCGTTGGCTTGGTTCACGCATGCTCCCAGAGGGATGGTGCTCATTTGCATGGAGAGAACTCCAGCCAGGGAGGAGTAGCCCCAGCCCGGGAGGAGTAGCCCTCAGGGCTGCCCCTGATTGGGCACCCAGCCACCCCTCACTCCACAGTCCTGGCTACAGATTTTGTCTCAGGTCCCTATTCTGTCGTGGAAACCTGGGTGTTCTGTTTGCTCCTTGGAAACTTAGTGGCTGTGAAAAATGAACCTTTGTCCAGGCTCCTGGAGAACGTGGCAGAAACTATTAGCTGTCCCCCATTGTCTGTTCTCCTTTTCTTCCATAGTAATAAAGTCCCTGATTTTTAGCCAGGTGTCTGAGACTCTGAAGAAAAACTGCATTTTCCAGCCTCCCCTGTAGCTCCGTGCCCAATGTGACTGAATTCTGACCAATGGGAAACTAGCAGAAATCCGGGAAAATTTATGCTTTGGAGAACCTTCTGCTTCAGAGACCCTTCCTTTCTCCTTTTTCCCTTCTCCCCGCCCCCCCCCCCCACTTCCTCTTCTCATAGCTCTCTATTATTGGACACTGAGTACGAGCCTTTAAGCATTTTACATATATCAACTCCTTTCTTTCGCACAATCTTATGAAGTCAGTGTTCTCATCGTCTGTTTTACAGATGAGAAAATTAAGGTGCACACCTGACTCGTGCCCTTATTTTTCTGTTTTATTTCGTTCCTTCCTTTGTCTGACAGATGAAAAGAAAATCCAAACCGACGCAAGAGATTCGTTACTTAGGGAGTGATGACTTCTACTAAGGGTTTAGCTCTCTGGCCCTTCAGGTTGCTAGCTAGAATGCAGCGTTGCCGGCCGCCACTTTTGAGCAAGGGCCAGACCCTGGGGGTGATGTGCCGCTGAGCCGCAAGCAGCCACGAGGATCCTGGGCACCTGCGGCAGACTGCTCACCAGTGCGATTTGCTCTTCTCTTGAGCGCACAGCTGGACTGGATTCCTCAACCTCCCTTGCACCTTAGCATAATTCCCAGCCAGGAGCACCTGGGTGCCTCGCTTGGTTAAGCACCCAACTCTTGATTTTGGCTCAGGTCATGATCTCAGGGTCGTGAGATCCAGCCCTGTGTTGGGCTCCATGCTCAGCAGAAAGTCTGCTTGAGATTCTCTCTCTCTCCCTTATCTCCCTCCCCCCCTCAAAAATAATATATATTTTTTAAAGAATAATTTCCAACCAATGAAATTCTAGATGTGGCCCATTAGAGTCCATGCTCCCTCCTCTGGGCTCTTTCTCCATCATCTGGCCATCAGCAGAGGAATGGCAGAACCACAAGATGGAAGGAATCCATGTCCACAGTTCTCTGAATACATTCCTTAAATAAATAGATTTGTTTAACAGATAGTTATTAGAGAAAACAAGAGGCTAGACCCACATGGAGAAAAGAAGCCTGTTGGTCAGGAACACTAACATTGGATTATTAAATCACCAGGGAAACAGCTTTTGTTGTGTTAAGACATTGACATCTGGGGGCTTGCTTGTCACTGCAGCCAGTACTGACCCGAACATAGTCCTTAAGACCACTGTGGAACAGATTGGCCATACGAACCAACGTGGCAACATCTATATGAGAAAGACACAAACCACACTCTCTCTTTCACACTTTCTGTGAATTCTGTAACTTCTGTAATCCCGGTGTGTTAATTGAGATGATCTGTGAAACACAGGTGAATCTAATCTTGTAAGAGAGCATGACAATGACATTGGTCCCTCTAGATGTTCCCTACCTTTGCTTTGTGCCCTGCTTTGTTCCAGTGTGTGTCTGACTGTGATCCTTGAGGTTTCCAACAATTTTAGTTTTGCCAGCTTTGACCCTCAGAGCCTCCAAAATACCACTTACTCCAAGGATGACCTTTGGTGCCTCCAGCCAAGGTTACTTCAGGTAACCAGCCGTCTTCCTAGAAGGGTTGAGCACCTGAGCATGCAAAAATCCACACTAACCTGACAGGTGACTCAATTAGCAAGTGGGTGACGACTTACATTCAGTGTCTATGATAGCACCCTTTCAGCTTATGATCTTCCCAGTAGATTTCTCAAAAACTTGATCTCTGCCACTTTTTAGAACTCGCTTGGCACACTTGGATTAAAAAACAAACTGATCTGTTTCACCAAGTCTTCGACATTCCATATGGCTCAAAGGTGGTCTTGCTAACGGTAGTGTGATTAGGACACTTGGCATGAACCAGGATATTGATTACATCCAGGCCTTAAAAATCTCTAACTTCCAAGAGTATAGAAAGGACCTTGGTGCTAGCAGCTTGGACAGAGCATTTCAGTGGTGTTACAACCCTCCAGTTAGCTTAATGCCATGGAGACAAGTGTTCACCATCTCCAGTCTTCTGGACTGCTGCCATGTTTAGACCTCAACTCTTGGGAAGTCTTTCCTTGCCCATACGTGGGAATAAATGCTTATATCTCTAGAAACCTCCCAGAAACCAGACATCATGGAACCCTGCAAGGGCTCATGCTGTCCCTTTGTTCTCCAAGTCAGCCACTAGGGGATTGGTGGAGAGATTTCAGACTGACCCAAGTTTGAATCTCAACTTTGTCAAGCTACTGGATATGGGAGTCTTTCCAAGCTGTATCATTCCCCTGACACTCAGCAAAATGGGGGCTATTCCTCTCTTATCAGGACTAGACATCTCAAACGTAAACCCTCTGTAAATGTAGTTATTTTGGAAAATGATGGAAGTCTTATTGCCACAGGGTTCTGGCTGTCTTGATATTGGTTGGTCTTCATTCTCCTTCCCCCTCCAGAATCATGGGTCTCAGAGTCCCAGCTCTGCTCCTTAATGAGTCGTGTGACTTGGCTGATTCATTGAATTTCTTTAAACTGTTTGCTCATCTTAAGCATGGGGATAGCAACAGTACCAGCCCCGTAACACTGTTTTGAGAATTAAGTGAGTGAAAGTATGTGAGGCAAGTAGAGCAGAGTTGGGCATGTGGAAGGATCCTTTAAGTTATTGTTATAGGAAGGGATTACTTTCTGGATCATGTTGTCTCCCCTTTTGGACTGAAAGCTCTTTGGGGCTTGAAACCTTGTCTCTCTACCAACCACACACACCCGTTTGCTGTGGAGTCTAGTCCTTGGGATGGTGAGTCTCTTCCTGTGGACTCCCTGGCTGGCTGGCTGCTCGTGCTGGGAAAGGGCAGGCTGTGACCAGTCCCTGGAGTGGTGAACCTTTGGCCACGCACTCAGCCTCTGAGCCGTAGGTCCTGTCTCTGAAGTGGATGGAGCCTATAGCTGTGTCTGTAACACTGGTCCATTTTGTTACCAGAAAGAAATCTTATTTCAAGTATAGAGAATGGTGAGGGGTCTGTTCTTAAATGTGTCTCATTGATTGCTCTTATTGAAGGCTTCAGTGTGAGTATGTGATACAAGTCTCCAGCTCTTCTGTCTCAAGCCAACCTCCCAGGAAAATGATGGAGGGAGGAAACCATCCTGCCTGGGGTTCAGATAAGAGCACCATCAGAGTCTCAGGTAATTTCGGTGACATGTGGCCAGATGACATATGGCACTCATCTCCGTGTCCAGAGCATAGTTGATGCTCCACGATGGTAGGTCTCCTTCTTGTGCCAGTCGCCTACCCCTGCCTGGAGCCTGCTCTCACCCCGCTGACTCCTGGGAAAGATCACTCTGGCATCTGGCTCTGAGCTGGCTCAGACAGGTGTTCCTTTGGGTCCAGCAGAGCGGTAGGATGCCAACCACTGGCAAGGGAGCATGTGTGCAGGACCAGGCTTGGCCTTCCCAGCGGAAGGGCCCAGCGTTGAACCAGGAGGCTCCAGGGTGGGGAGCTGGGCTCCTGTCTTGCTGCAGTTTCCTCTGGGCACAAGTGAGGCCATCACGGTGATCTGTAGTCACATTTGTACCCATCATCGTGTATTTTCCGAGCATAGACAGTATCGGGAACTGGGATTTCCTTCTGCTTTTCCTTGTGTGAGGGCTCACAGCCCCGGTCCAACATTCAGATGGCACTTCCCCATTACGTGCATTCTGCTTTCAAAGAAGGAAACAGGGCCAGAGCCCCATGTTGTATTCTCAGTATGACGATACAACAGGATCGTGCTCACAATCTCCAGTGAGCACCTGGAACCACACCTTGTCAGGACTGGCCATCTTCGAGAACTATGTGATTTCTAATTGTAAGTCAGAAATCCAATTTAACGGGTAGTCGCCGCCATCTTTGTTCTAGGCACTGGGAGCGCCAAGGAACCAGGGGTTAGGAGAACGCACAAGAAACAGCCACAACACGTATCATTAAATAAAAAATGTGACCAGCCTCGATTACAAGTGTTGTTGCCCATCCCCCGTCAACAGGCCCACACCCCTACTTGCATGAATCCCGGGGTAGTGAATAGCAACTTGTCTAGCTGAGGTGCTGGGGATTTTGTTAAAGCCCACCTTAATGAAAAAGGCAAGACCACCTACCATGAACTTTTCTCTATGACTTCATTCTTCGGCAGTGCTTGAGTGTAAATAAACTTGTTTACCAAGATCAGAATGTGATGTTAATGGAGTCTTATTTGTGCCATCACAATGACAAGTAACTTGTGCCCAAGTTGAACTCAGGAGAGTGGAGGAAATAACCAGAGAAATTGTCTTTCTGTTCTAAAGTTTCCAGACAGATGTCCTGGGCCAAAGTTAGCACCATCAATATTCTCCTTTGCTTTGGATTGTGTGTCCGTAGCAGAGAAAAACCTTGTTTCCATGCCTAATGTGGTAAACAAAATTATACTGTATGTAACGAGAAGAAAAGTGAAATGAGAAGCATTGATGAGTGCACCAACGGGTGTAACCTGGTGGCCAGCGTGTGGTTTTTATGAAATGAATGCATGAACGCGAGGGCCCTAATTATTGCTTTCCATGGACAAAGTACGGTGAAAATAGAGAAAGCAGCAGCACAACGCTGGCTGTGTCTCAAAGCCGCTTGAGACATAAATACAGAGATTCTCATGCGCATGGCATTACATTAAAAAATTATTTTCAAAAGCAAGGCAATTTTTAATGCTTTCTTGGGTCGGTCGGGCGGCTGACTCATTTTGTTTTTGTTGTTTGGTAGCTGGGATCCACAGACTCTGGCCCATGAGCCAAATCGGGCCCACCGCCTGCTTTTGTAAATAAAGGTTTATTGGGGAAAAAGCTACATTCGTGTGTTTACGTACTGCCTGCCACTGCTTTCATGATATACCTGGAGGGTTGAGTAGCTATAGCAGAGATCATCGAGCCCACTGAGCCTGAAGTATTGGCAATTTGGCCCTTTATAGAAAAAAGTCACTGACCCCCTGTTCTGTGGGAAACAATGATCTCAGAGAAGATCCACCGGCTATGGGGGAGGTGATGGCCAGATGGCGCGGGGAAAGAAAAAAAAAAATCAGGTATTCCCGGATAAGGGGAAGGAAGAAACAGTACATGCAGGGGAAATCGGGGCCTTTGATGAGGAGGTGGGTTCCAACGCAAACAGGGGAAGAGAGGGCTCTGTGGGTTCTGATTCCGTTCTTTAACGAGCAGTCCCTGCAGAGTGTAAGTCTAAATGGAACTGCTTGGGTACAAAGAGAAATTACCATGTAGGTTTTTATAGAGGTATTAAACATTTTATCAACTCCTGGGATCTCTGACTCACAAATAAATGGCCTCGGAATCAGAACTTCAGGAGAGGAAAACATCTCTTTGGAGACTCAAACATGGGAGGGAAGGATCCTCACGTCCCCCTTGCCAACTGGAGGGGGGGCGGTATTTAAAGCAGTTGGCTTCTCTCACTTTGAAGGCTTTGTGCGAAGGCCATCACCTAGGCTTGTACTGTTGCTGCAAATGGAAAGAAAAGAAACATGGCACATTTTTCTCAGGCCGGAGGCATCTATTGCCCAATAGGGTTCATTAGAGGAGGCCAGTACCTACCTGTTTAACAATTCTGTGTTTGGATTCGGTAGCCCAGCGGGTCGGGCCATGGTTTTATGGGCGATGGGGATCTTTGAATCCCGAAGGTGGAGGTGTGGGAGCGCTCTGGGTAAACACTCCATAACGTGACAATTACACAGTAAGAACACGTTAGCCCGGAGAGCCCAACGTCTGGGCTGTCTTCGACAAAAGGTGACTTCTAGTTCAGACAGTCTTAGTAAAACTTTTACTGCGGCTTTCCTTTCCTGCTGCCTCACCGAGAAGGGTGCCTGTGCTCACAGTCTGGCGATCACAGAACCACGGGCTCGGCAACAACATAACAGAGTAGTGGCTAACCCTTGTCCGGGCACTGCCCAGAGACCGTCCCCAGGCCACCTCCCTCCTTGAGTGCGCACAACCCTGTGAGGGGGCACGCGTGTCATCCCCATTTTACAGATGAGGAAACTGAGGCCCAGAGAGGCTAGGTAACTTGCCCATGATCACACAGCTAGAACGTGGGGGGGCCAGGTAGCCTGTCTCCAGAGTCCAGGCTTTAAAAAAAAATTTAAAACAGACCTCAAGTACATAGAACGGGTTCATTACGATGTTGGGATGATACACTGTTTCATGCACCCGTCCTCTTTTCCTTGTTTAGTTAATAAAATTATAAATCATTTAAAACACACACACGTGTCTGTATAGTCTTTGTTTGGGCTCCCACAGAAGCAGCTCCTGAAACTGGGATTTGAGGGCAGGTGGTTTGTTTGGAAGGTGCGGGGAAATCAGCAAGGGGTAGGAGACATGAGTTAGGAAAAAGAGAAGCAGTAGATAAGGGGCCTGTTCTTTTTTTTTTTTTTAAGTTTTTATTTAACTTCCAGGTAGTTAACAGACAGTATAACATATTTTTCAGGGGTGCAATATAGTGATTCAACACTTCCATACGTCACCCGGTGCTCATCACAAGTGCCTCCTGAATCCCCATCACCTGTTTCACCCCCCCACCCACCTTCCCCTCTGCTAACCACCCCTTTGTTCCTATAGTTGCGTCTGTTTCTTGGTTTGCCTCTCTCTCTCCTTTTTTTTCCCCATTTGCTCGTTTGTTTTGTTTCTTAAATTCCACATATGAGTGAAATCATATGGTATTTTTCTTTCTCTGACTGACTTATTTCACTTTGCTTAATACTCTCCAGCTCCAGCCATGTTGTTGCAAATGGCAAGATTTCATTCTTTTTTTGGCTGAGTAATATTTCATTGTTTATATACACACACATACATATATCTCCCATCGTCTTTATCCAGTCATCAATCAGTGGACACTTGGGCTCTTTCCATCATTTGGCGATTGTAGATACTGCTGCTATCAACATGGGAATGCATGTATCCCTTAAAATTAATATTTTTGTATACTTGGAGTAAATGTCTAGTAGTGTGATTGTTGGATTGTAAGGTAGCTCTATTTTTAACTTCTTGAGGACCCTCCATGCTGTTTTCCAGCGTGGCTGCGCCAGCTTGCATTCCCACCAACAGTGCAAGAGGGTTCTCAGGGGTATGTTCTTAAGCAATAGCCACACAGGGCAGCTGGAGCTCATTCCTGTGGGCAAACTGAAAAACACATGAGCCCCAGGGGCGAGGGAGTAGGGGCACTGACACACCACCGGCAGTCAGCCAGTGGTTGGCAAACCCTGGCAAAAGGGTTTGAGGCTAGAAATGCACATCTTGGTGGTTGGAAGTCATCTGGGGCACATGAAAAATTAGGATACAAAGCAGTGTTTCTTAGTCTTTTTAAAAATATCATTGCCACCCCTAAGGAGACTTTTAGAGCAATTTTTCCTAATTGCTCTCACCTCCATGGAATCGTAATACCGCAGGTGTACTGCAAATATGTTAATGGACTGTGGCCCTTTGGGGGAGGGGTTACAAACCATTAAAATATGCAAGAATTTCTGCCCCCTATTAGTCAGGGTTCTCCGGAACCAACGGGATGTATGTGTGTGCACGACTTGATTCTTATACATGTCTGTCTGTCTATCTATACTCATATATATAAATATATGAATATATTTCAGTACATTCATATTTTTAAAACATATAAAATAAGGAAGGGGCCCATGGGATTACAGAGACCTGCAGTTGGCAGGCTGCAGCCCCAGGAGAGCCAACGGTGTAAGTTCCAACCCAAAGGCCAGCCAGGCTCGAGACCCAGTGAGAGCTGATGTTTCAGTTTGAGTCTGAAGCAAGGAAAGAACCACTTTCCCAGCTCCAGGTGGTCAGGGAGGAGGAATTCCCTCTTGCTCATGAAGGGTCAGCCTTTTTGTTCTATTCAGGCCTTCAACTGACTGGGTGGGACTCACCCACTTTAGGGAGGCAGTCTGCTTAACTGCCTTACCAATTCAAATGTTACTCTTACCCAGAAACACTCTCCAAGACCCAGAATAATGCTTGACCAAAGGTCTGGGCACCCCATGGCCTGATCACTTTGAAACATACAATTAACCATCACACTCCCGTCCCCCATACCACCTGTATCACATTTGGGGGAGATACCGCCCCTGTGGGAAGGCATGGTCCCAGGGACTGGGGCAGGCCACAGACTGCGGACCGCATCTGGCCGTTTGTACATCAGGCTCACAGCACCCAGCTCTTGGGGCTCTGTCCCTGCTCCTTAGGCGGCTGACCGTTGGTGCTAAAGTGGTGAATCCACAAGAGCAGAGAGGGGAGAACACCACCTCATTTCATTCTTCTAGGCGAAGGGGTCCTGGGGGAAGAGAGAAAGCGATGGGAGAGGGTAGGACAGATTTGAAGCAAACGAACTTTGAGAATCCACCACGGCAGAAATGAAGCTCTGGTTTTCATTATTTTCCAGGATCTCTGTGCAGTTTCGATTTCCCCAAAAGGAGCCCCGGCACAAAACAATTAGGCCCCGCCGTGGTATTTCACTGCTGTTGAAATCAGCTCCTGGAGAGGATGTGAACATCCCTCTCCGAGCCTGAGCCCCACCTCAATCTCAATGAGAAGTTAAGTTCTCATGTTCCTGAGTTGAAAATCAGTCGAACAGATGGTGGCTGACACCTTTCTCAGGAATCCTGGAAACCCACCAGTCTATCCACTGAGGTATGAAAAAGAGAAAAAGGGACCCAAAAAAATGTGATGTTGAGAAAAAAAGGACTGGAGTGGATGAGCCCAAGAGAAGGCCAATGCTGCCTGGTGTGCTTGAGGGGCGCTCTCTGCCATAAGCTAGGAGTTTAGGAGCCAGAGGCGGGGGTGGGGGGGTGGGGTGCCCGCTCTCTCTCTCCAAGGAGGGACCCACTGCTACAGCCAGGGGGCGGAGATCAAACAGCATCCCGACCAAGCCTGTTCACAGGGCATACTCCTTCCCCCAAAGATTCTGAAGATGAGTTAGAGTGAACCGTTCCAAATGTGTATGCTTGCCTTAAAAGAACACAATTTCTTCCAGGTTCTAAATGGAAGCTCAGCTTGTGAAAACTGGATCATAGAAAACATGAAGAGAGGAAAAGAGAAAGCAATGCAAGATGGCGCACCTACTTGCCCTACGAGAGAGCACAACATACCGCAAACCTACATCCGGACTTTAGCCCTGAAGAGCTAGCAAGGAAGTGTTTTCTGTGTTTCCTTAATAGGATAAGGAAAAGAAATCTAAGCAAAGAATGTCTTTTTTGGGGGGGATAACGGGTGAGGGGAAAACGACTTTAAGTCCTACCTTGGTAAGGTGTATGTACGTGCTTTTCTGCCAAATGATTTCAGATTTTTTTAAATAAATGGGGGCAATGATTGTGGGATATAACCCAAGACACTACGCCACATTCTTTCCCCTTTTATTGAACTTGAGATGTAATGTCTATATTACCTTTGTCCTGATAGAAACTCGTGTTCAGCCTTGGTGACAATTTCATGGCCGACCATGCAACACTTAGTAGCAATTAAACCACTCCAGCAGAATTGCTCTGATTTTTCAGTTCTAACAAATTTAAGTCATTATAGAAATCACTATAGGAAATCAAAGATAGGGGAGAATCCTAGAATACGGAACATATCATTGTTTTAGGGCTAGCACCTAGAAGAGTATGAAGCCAAATCAATCCCTTCTTTTTATAGAAGTGGACACTGCATTCAAAGAGGTGGAACAGTTCACTGGAGGTTAGCCGCTGGCTGGGGACAGACTGGTGGTGAGAACCCCCATTTCCTGCCTCAGGGCAGGCCTGGTTACTCCTTGCAACACAGAAGGAGAAAACTACCCACAGGTTCACTGAAAAGTCCACTCATGGGACCTGGGACACAGACTGGCATTTTAGAAAGCTTAAGATAAGAAATTTGTTCACACTGTAAGAAGGGAAAATGGACTAAAAATGGCGGCATACAGGGATAGCTTTCATCTGCCTCAGAAAAAAAGTGTCCAGTGGGGTCATGAGAAGGATATTGGGAAATCTCCACGCCAAAGCCCTCCAAAGAACGCGTGCAAATCCCACACACCTTTTTGCAGATGCCTGAAGATCAGGAGTAAATGTTTTGCTTCATGTCACAATGAGAAAGGGGCTTTCTACGCATATGGAAGTGACACGGTTGTCCCCAGTAAAGTCCAGCTACAGAACTGCAGAAAGGGTGGGAGGCATGGTGACGTGTGCTGGCCAAGATCTCCTGTAGCAAAGGGAAGACTGGTAGGACTGAGGATCCTGGCTACAGATCTGTTTACGGGAGTGCGTTTTGACAGAATCATAGGGTCCCTGGGTAGGCAGCAACCAAATTCAAAAAGGGATGCATTGGATGGTCTTTTGGGATATAGAAAAAAATTTTTTGACTTTTTGCTTTTAATTTTATGTTAAAAATAAGGGATGGGGCACCTGGGTGGCTCATTTCGGTTTAGCATCTGGCTCTTGATTTTGACTTAGGTCATGTTCTTAGAGTCATGAGATCGAGCCCCACGTTGGGCTCTGCTCACTGTGCATGGAGCCTGCTTCGGATTCTCGCTCTCCCTCTTCCTTTGCCCCTCCCTATCAGGTAAATAAAGAAATCTTTTTTAAAAATAAGGAATAAGTTAACTTTTATGAGTATCTAGTAAGTGGACAAGCACTATGGCTCTCTCTTGGCCAAACATTCTGAGTGCGTAAGGTACCAGGACTCCTGGGGGATGAGAGGGAAGCCCCATCTTAATAGATTGCACTCCAAGTACCAGATAAAGTGGTGTGACACATGACAGCACCTAGTTGTAGGTAAAATAACTCTGACAAAAAGGACAAGTGGATCCTTCTGGATGTGTTAATGATAAGCTATTTGGACTAACGGCTCCTCACTGTCATTTTCACATCTAAAAATGCCAGATAAAAATAGACTTTAAAACAACCTTCTTAAAATATCAAGGAATTGGCAGCAAAATTAGGAATTATAAGGTAATTGAAAATTGATGGAAAAGTGGGAAGCCTGAAAATCTTTGTTCCTAGGGTGTTTGCTGATCTAGGCACATAAGAAGCATTAGATTTTAGTCTCTTGGGGCATGAAGAACAGAAATCAAGCCATAGTAGACCCTCCCCCAAGTAAACTGGGACCCCAAAGTGTTGCTCTCTCAAATACGGGTGATCCTGAGAAAGTCGCCCTTGCATGGATTTGCAGTCCAGGGTGACATCCTTTGGGAGGGCTAAAATCCTGAGATCTATGAATTTCATTTGAAAGAACCTCGCACTGTAGTGCTTTGGGGTATTCAGTAGAAACAAATGCAAATATTCTTCTAAGGAATGCCCCTTTCGTCTAGATTTCAAATTACTCCTACAAATAATTTTTAATGGCTGTCAAAAAGCAGCACCCAATTAAAAATAATCAAGCATGTAGGAAAATACTGTGCACTGTGAATGAGAACAATCAGAAACAACATGACATAGAAACACCCAAAGGCTTCATATATCGACATTGTCAAACACAGATCATAAAGCAAGTATCCTTCCTATATTTAAAGATTAAAGACAAATATTTTATATATATACATACAGGTATACACACATACACATACACACATATATGGAACAGGCAACTATAAAAAGTGACATAGAAAATTTGAAAAAGAACCAAATAAAGCTTTTACAAATAAAAAGTACAAGAATTAAAGAATTCGGCGGATACATATAAAAACAGAGTAGACATAGCCAAAGAAAGAATATGATTCAATGGAAGATATGTTCGAGGACATTTTCCAGAATACAGCACAAGAGACAAAAAGATGGAAAATATAGAATAGAGGTTACAAGATATGGAAGATAAACCGAGACAGTCTAATATCCCTTTGAGCAGAGTCCCTGAAGGAGAAAATAGAGCTGGGGATGCAGAAGTATTTGACCACAGAATGGCTGAGATTTCAATAATGAATCATTCCATAATGAAGTCAATAATGAATTTCAAGCAGTATAAATAAAAGAAATGAAAACCTAAATACATCATCGTGAAACAGCAACACGGGAAAAACACAAAGTTAGAAAAGAAATTCACAGACTCACAGTTGGCTTATCAACAGTGACAGTGGAAGTCATAAGAGAATTGAACGACACTGGGGGCGCCTGGGTGGCTCGGTCCGTTAAGTGTCCGACTCTTGGTTTCCGCTCAGGTCATGATCTCAGGGTTCTGAGATTGAGCCCCATGTCGGCTCCACACTCAGCAGGGAGTCTGATTGAGATTCTCTCCCTCTCCCTCTGGCCTCCCCCCCACTCTCTGTCTTTCTCTTATAAATAAATAAATAAATCTTAAAAAAATAAAAGCTGAATGACACCTTCAACTGGAGAAACGAAAATGGCTGCCGACCTAGCATCCTATACTCAGAGATGATAGCATTCAAGGGCAAAATAAATACAGTTTCAGAAACAAATGCTGTTGACTTTACCACCAGTGATAGTACCAGGCAGAAAGAGGGGCGCCTGGGTGGTGCAGTCGGTTAAGCAATCAGCTCTTGGTTCCAGCCCTGATCATGACTTCAGGGTCTTAAGACCAAGCCCTGCATTGGGCTCCGTGCTCAGCAGGGAGTCTGCTTGAGATTCTCTCTCTCCCCCCCTCCTCCCCCACTCAAGCTCTGTCTCTAAAAATAAATAAATCTTAAAAAAAGAGAACTTTTAAATGCAGAAAGAAATTGAGCCCAAAAAGAAGATAAAGAAGGAACAAGGAGCCAAGAAAGTAGAAAATAGGTGGATAGTTCTAAACAAACATTGACTCTCTAAAATAATAATAGTATCTTATAGGTTAAAAAAGGGAAAGAGAGATTAGGGGAAAACGGCAGTCACGGCAGCTTCTTTCTTGCTCTGAATCTCTACCTGATAACAGACATCTTTATAACAAAATCAGTGACAAGATAGCCCCCCAAACCCCTAAAATACGATGAGTGTAGACAAACTACTAATGGCTGCAAGATCTTTATATTGGACTCTGTATGGGGAGAAGAAAAAAAGAAGTAACAGAATGATATTTTATATACCTGAGAATAGCAGAACCCCAACAAGAATTTACTGGATGCCCAGAAAGCCATTTGAGGGCAGCAGCTGAAAGTAGGAGGGGCCATTAGTGGGTGAGTGTAAGAGTCATGAACTCTGGGGCTCTCTTCTAGGACATCACCCCATACGTAGGGGAAAGTGCTCAGAGTGGAATTTAAATTGATCCGGATAAGGACAGCAGAGATAAGAAAAGAGAAGGTCCAGACCAGAAATAAGAGAGGGGACCCGGGACAGGAAATCGCAGAGCACAAGCCACCTGGTGTTTGACGTCACATAAAAACAACAGAAGAGGGGCTTTAAGATGTTGACATTTTTTCTGAATCCCGTGTCTTAGCTTGGGCCTCTATAACAAAATTCCATAAACTGGGTGGCTTATAACCAACAGAAATTTATTTCTCACAGCTCTGGAGAGCACGATGCCTGCAGACTGCTGACTTCTTCCTATGTCTTCACACAGCAGAAGGGGTGAGGGAGATCTCTGGGGTGTCTTTTATAAGACCACTAATCTCATTTGTGGGGGCAGAACCCTCAGGACCTAATCTACCAAAGTGCCCACCACATTGGAGGTTAGGGTTTCAACCCACACATTTTGGGGGGACACAAACATTCAGTCTATAATAGCACCCTGCTTCATTTTAAAGTCAGGAAACTGAATTTCACCTAAAATGGAGCAATAGAAAAGCCATCGAAGTAAAATTCCCTACAGAGTTAGGATTTAAAAAAAAAAAAAAGAACAAAAACATTAAAAACACATAAAAAGGCATGCCCACAAGACAAAAGTGTAATCTTCTATTTCAAAACAAGCTAAACATTTTAAGAAAAGGATTAAAGACATGGAAATACATCAAGAATTATAAAAACTTTAGAAATAAGGTGCCATAAATAAGAAATAATTCAAAATAAAAGAAAAATGACATCTCAGAAGTGAAGAGTAAACTAGAAAGAATATGGGAGAGAATATCAATGAATAGAAGTTGAAAAAAGAAAAAGTTTTCCAATAAAAAAGAAAAGAAGAAGGGATAAAAACTATTGGGGAGAAAGTAAGAAAAGTTAAAAATAGCAAAGAAGACAAAATATATGGATAATAGAAGAACTTTAAAAGCAAACCAAGCAAGGCAGAAAATGAATACTAATGAGTATAATCCAAGAAAACTTGCCTAAAATTAGAGGGAAAAAAAGGATTTGAAATTACACATCAAAAAAGGAAGGATATCATGTACCTATGAATACCACCTGAGAGTTACTAACACCTAGAGATAGTCACTGTAGTTACTGGACTTTAAAGAAAAAAAAAATTAAATTATTTGAGCATCCAAAAAAAGGGGAATGGAACTTGTGAGAAAAGAATCCTAGAGCTGACTTTTTGATAGCAGTAATTATGCCCGAAAAAAAAAAAAAACCAAAAAAAACGCAGTCATGTGTTTAAGAAATTGTGCCCTAGGATTGGAACTTCAAATATCAAAACAAACTGTTAATATGCAAGATCTCAGGGAATATTGTTCCCAGGAGCCCCTTGTGAGAAACATAGTAGAAAGTAAGCATCAGACAACCGAATGACCCTCCTTGATGTGAGGGCAGATGGTGAGGATTAAGTTTATAGTAACCTGTACAATCAAAACTGAATGATGGCTTAAAATGGGTGAGCATAGACTGTAATGGCCATATGTTCTGACAATTTATAGTACACCTACTAGAAAATGGAGAGAAGATGGGGAGAGCATATGCAAACAGAGTTATTTAAATGTTTTAAATAATCATATTGGTAGTACATTGGAATTTTTGGGTTTTGTCAGTATTCTTATGCCAAGTCTTCTGTATGTGTCATGTGGGATAAGACAAATTACTAATTATGGGCAGTTCTGATTATACGATCCCTCGTATTCTTGAGAACCAGCATTCGTGGTGTAGAAGAAAGGAGTCAGAGATATAACATAGACGTTAAATGAAATCTGGGTAGTTTTAAATTTCAATTAGAAGGACCAGTATTGACTCGTGAGATATTTGACCTTTAAATATATATTTGTATAAATGGGTTACAAGACGCGAAAACCATGAAATGAGTGATATACATCAGAATTACAAAAACTCAATTGTGTGTGTGTGTGTGTGTGTGTGTGTGTGTGTGCGTGCGTGCACCTGCTTGCTTTCAGCTCCACTGAAAAGAAAACAATGACTAACTTGCCAACCCAGAGCAGTGAGTATTCTTCCAAGTGTTGAGACGGGTAGTCCTGAAGTACTTATTTCCCCCTACAAGGAACCAGGACTTCTTGAAAAATTGACCGAATCCAGGTCTGGTGCAGGAAATGTACAAGGTAAGCGTCTTGTCGTATCACATAGCAAAGAAGTTGTTAAAGAGTCCTGAGGTCATGGCAAAAGGACCAGGAACCAACTGAATTCAGGCTCCCGTTGGGACAATTTGAACTGCAGTAAAAATAATGTTGAAATGCATGAGTTTATAATAATACTGAAAAAAAAATGTGATAGGGTACTAACTTATCTTGAAAACTACCAAATAAAGGAAAAGATTCCAGCATTTATTCTGTCTTTCTAGATAACCTGTACTTCTGGGTGACCAGATGGTAGATGGAGAAGCATCTTCTTATTACAACTATTGAACAACAACAACAGAGATAGAATATTACCACTTTGCAGCCCCCAGTGAATTAACAGATTTAGGCATTAAGGATCAATGACCGTTAACATAAAAAAAGTGACAACTGGATATTACGTACCTCCTATGGTCTTGCCAAAGGGATTGAATCCAAATCCAATCCAGCTTCTGGATCCAGCTGCCCAATTTTCTGGAAATTGAGAGGGCTGAGACATACATTGCTAGCATGAGGATGTGATTTTAAAAGTCCAGGCTGTGGGAAATGAAACCACTCATCATATTCCCCAGTTTCTTTGAGGCATAAACTGTACGGAAAAGAAGACTGGAAAGAGAGCTTATAGATGAAAAGGTTGAAAAAAATATCAAAAGGAGTTGTTTTTTTTTTTTTTAAGATTTTATTTATTTATTTGACAGAGATAGAGACAGGCAGCGAGAGAGGGAACACAAGCAGGGGGAGTGGGAGAGGAAGAAGCAGGCTCATAGCAGAGGAGCCTGATGTGGGGCTCGATCCCATAATGCCAAGATCATGCCCTGAGCCAAAGGCAGACGCTTCACCGCTGTGCCACCCAGGCACCCCCAAAAAAGAGTTTTAATGGGCAATGCAACACTACAGTGTCTGGGGATGCACATTTGGTTGATAAAACTCATTTTCCAAGAAATTCAAGGAAATGACAAGTACAGAAACCAAAGTAGTGGTTACATAAGGGGTGAGGGGAGGGTTGTAATTGAGAAGAAGGATGTAAAGGTGCTTCTGGGGTGGCCAACAAAAGTTTATTTCTGACCCGCATGGTGTTAATGTTAAAATATTTCATTAAGCCACGCATTTGATTCATGTGGCTTTCTGCTTTCTGGGTTTTATCTTTCCATAAAGAGTGTTTTAAAACAGAGTGAGTACATAATAATGTTATATAAGGTTGGGAGAGGGGCAAGTGGAGTTTAAGGTCTTTATATCGTCTGGGAAGGGGGTAAAGGTCCTGCTTAACTTTTGACTTTAATATTCATGTTGTAGTTTCTAGAATAATGATGAAAAGAATAGATATAGAATATAGACCTCTGAATGTAGTAGAGGGAAAAATCAGAATGATAAAAATAAGCCCAAAGGAGGCAGGACAGGAAGCATGGAACAGGTGTGTTATGAGTTGATCATTGACATGTTGTAGTCCTAACCCCCAGTACCCACGAATGAGACCTTATTTGGCAATAAGGTCCTTGCAGGCGTCATTAGGTGAAGACGGTGTCATGCTGACGTAGGACGGGCCCTCATCCAATATGGCCGCATCCTTATCCAAGGAGAAGAGACCCAGAGCCAGAAGGAGCAGCTCCCATGACGGCAAAGGCAGAGATTGGAGCCATGCCGTTGCAAGCCAAAAGACGCCAAGGATCAGAGGTTCAATCAGAAGTTAGGAAGAGCAAGGAAGGTTCCACGCAGTCAGTCTCAGAAGGAACATGGCCCTGCCGGCTGCTGGCCTCCCGGGCTGGGAGAGAATAGGTTTCTGCTGTTTCAAGCAGCCCAGTTTGTGGTACTTCGTTACAGAAGCGTGATAGGTCATTTTATGTATCATTTTGACAGGGGCAGGCGGTGCCCAGATATTCGGTCAGATGTTCCTCTGAGCGCATCAGGGTGTTTCTGGGTGAGATTAACATTTGAATTAGTACACCCCTCGAGCAGTTGCCCTTCCCAGCATGGGTGGGCCCCATCTAATCTGTTGAAGATGCAAATGCAAGAAAACACTGGGGAAGAAAGAATTTTTTCTCTCTGCGGGTCTTTGAGCTGGGGCATCCGTTCTCCACCGCCTTCACACTCGGAAGCAGACTAGAATTTACGCCATCAGCGCTCCTGGCTCGTCAGCCTGCTGACTGCACATCTTGGCCTTCTTGGTCTCCATAATTGCATGAGCCAGTTCCTTATAGTAAATATAAATATAAGCATATCCTTTTGGTTCTTAAAAAAAGGACAGAACCCAGACTAAGACAGGCAGCCCTAGGAAACTAAATAAGGTAGAGCCATTGGAAAGCACAAAATAAGATGCCAAACTTAACACAAATATATCATAAAATATAAATGGCTAAAAGCATCCGTGAACCAACAAAGATATAGTCAGACTTTTTTTTCTTTTAATTTCAGCTACATGCTATTTTTAAGAAAAACATCTAAAACAGAGGACCAGCAAAAAATTGAAATGAAAAGTCTGGAGAAGTAACCAAAGGAAGCTGATGTGGCATTATTCATGACAGAGAATCTCTTCTACCCTATCATCTTCCCAGAGATGAGATGATCACTTCACAGTGAGAAAAAATAGAATTCACCAGAAAGATACAAGTTTTTAAGGGTATATTCACTTAGTCTTATATTCTCAAAATAAGGCAAAATCGGGCAAATTTTACAGAGAAAGAGACAAACTTCAATGTGGGGAATTTTTAACAAGAGGGATAAGATAGATGCTTAAAATACTTCTGGCATATATTAAAAGGTTATAACTCTAAAGGATATATACTGTAATAATGCAAGCATAAGTCAATTAAAGAAATTTGTAGAACTGATTTTTTTCTCCTACCCTTAGTATGAGTTCTTAGCCACATTGAAAGATAAATCCAGTGATGAGATAATGACATCAGAAAAGACATCATGTTATAATTTCCGAGAATAATCTGTTAAGTAAGGGTTTATATCAACTGTCCTTAATGACGAACATCACGTAAGGGTGCAGTGTACCCTGAGACGCTCGCCAATGGTAACATGAAGCCATTATGATTTGTTTGACACTTGAAACTTACATCCACTTTCCAGGAAATGGCGCTGGAACAACTGGATATTCACATTAGGGGAAGGGGAAAAACTCTGTGCCCTACATCAAAAAATTAAAGCCAGAGGGATCCTAGACCGAAATGTAAATGTTAAACCTAGAAAGTGTAAAACTATAAAACATAGAAAAATATCCTCCTGACCTAGAAACGGATGGATTTCTTAAATAGGACACAATAGGTTATCCATAAAATAAATTAATTGATAAATTGGATTTCACCAAAATTTAAAATTTCCCATCAAAAGACACCATTAAGAAAGAGAAGCGGCAAGCTAAATCGTGGAAGCAGCCGAGATGCCCTTCAACAGATGACTGGATTAAGAAGGTGTGGTCCATATATACAATGGAATATTACTCAGCTATCAGAAAGAACGAGTTCTCAACACTTGCTACAACATGGACGGCACTGGAGGAGATAATGCTAAGTGAAATAAGTCAAGCAGAGAAAGACAACTATCATATGATTTCTCTCATCTATGGAACATAAGAACTAGGATGATCAGTAGGGGAAGAAAGGAAAGAAGAAAGGGGGGTAATCAGAAGGGGGAATGAAACATGAGAGACTATGGACTCTGAGAAACAAACTGAGGGCTTCAGAGCGGAGGGGGTGGGGGAATGGGATAGACCGGTGATGGGTGGTAAGGAGGGCACGTATTGCATGGTGCACTGGGTGTAATACGCAACTAATGAATCATCGAGCCTTACATCGGAAACCGGGGATGTACCGTATGGTGACTAACATAATAACAAATCATTAAAAAAAAAAAAAAAGAGAAGCTGCAAAGCACAGAGGGGGAGAAAATATTTGTACTACATTCTAGAAAGACATCGGATCCATATATATAAAGTACTCCTACAAGTCCATAAGAAAAAGACAAGCAAGTTTTAAGAGATGGGCGTGATATGTGAATAAGCACTTCACAAAAGAAGAGATCCAAATGACCAGTAAGTATGCACGCCGTATTCCTCGTCAAGGACGTGCAAGTTAAAACCGCAGTGTGATGTCAATAGACAGCAACAAGAGTGGTTAAGATGTAAAAGACCATGGTCAAGTGTCAGCAGGGATTAAACCAACTGAACTCTCATCTATTTTTGGTGAAAGTGTAAACAGGAAAGCTGTTTGGTGATTTTTTTTTTTAAAGATTTTATTTATTTATTTGACAGAGATAGAGACAGCCAGCGAGAGAGGGAACACAAGCAGGGGGAGTGGGAGAGGAAGAAGCAGGCTCATAGCGGAGGAGCCTGATGTGGGGCTCGATCCCATAATGCTGGGATCACGCCCTGAGCCGAACGCAGACGCTTAACCGCTGTGCCACCCAGGCGCCCCTGTTTGGTGATTTCTAAAAAAATTAAACATAGAGCTACTCCATGAAACTTGCACAAGAACGTTTACATCAACTTTATTTATAATTTCTCCAAACTGGAAACAATCCAAAGGTCCGCCAGGAGGAGAGTGGATAAATAAATTGTGGTTTATTCATATATTTTTACATTGGAATATACTACACAGCAGTGACAAAGAACGAAGCCTGGATATCAGCAACAACTTAAATTTATCTCAAAGACACTGGGCAAAGGAAGGTAGACGCAAAAGATGGATGATTCAATTTATATAAGGTTTCAAGAACAGGCTCAACTAATCCATGATGGCAAAGGTCAGTATAGGGGTTACTACTTTCTGCGAGGTCCAGTTTCCCAGGCAAGGGGAACACAATGGAGCTTTCTGGGGCTCAGGCTATGTGTTGTATCTTGATCTGGGTCACAGTTACATGAGAGAATACGTAAGTAAAAATCCATTGTGCTGTATACCTAAGACGCATGTGTTTTAGTGAATGAAAACAAACAAAATCTAGAACGTGAAGATAAGCTTTTCCAATTTTCTTGGCGATCTTTAATGAGACAGTCTACACTTTTAAATATTTCATTAGTTGGGATGATAACGTTTAGGTGCCTCTTCTAAGATGTTTGGTGCAAAAGACCAAAACTCACATATCATTTCTGAATTTTTATTTTTCTTGTCACATAAGAAATAGCAGAAATAATACCTAGAAAAAGTGAAGACAAACTGAAATGCATTCATTTGTCAGCAAGACCTGCTGAAAGACAGAACATAGTGCGGAAGATTTGAAAATACCAGTATTTGAAAAATATGCAATATGGGACATTTGCTATACAGTGAGATGAAAGTAGGGTGGTATTTTACACAGATCAGCTCATGATATTTGCTAAATTTTGTTTCAACGACGAAAACATAAAGAATTGTGTTGTTTAGAAGCTATTCAAGGAAAGATGTAGCAGCCATATTCTCAATAGCATATGAATTTATTAAAGATGATGTTTTGTGGGAAAACGGTAGACGCAACCACAGCAGGGATAGATGGCTGCATTGACTGCGATTTTAATAAAAGTTCCAGGGTCAGGTTTCAGAGCGAGCACTACAAATGAAGACCGTTCACTGCGACACTCACAGGCAAAGCTTTGCATGAAAGCACTGAAAGATGAAAGCACACAAATGATGCAAGATGTCATCAGTGCAGTTAATTTTATGAAAGCAAGAAGTTAAAAGTGTAGTCAAATTTATACGCCCTTCTAATGCCAGGTGGTGACCTTAAGAAACAGATGTCTTTTTTGACAAAGAGAAAAATACTCCAAGTTTTCTGACCTTTTCTGGGATGACAAGTGGTTTTCAATAATATAGGTGTAGAGGAGGCAAAATTGAAGAAAGAAACAGATTACATCCACACCTTTCAGTAAAGGTGCTTCTTGGAACAATGAATTTCAATATAATTTGAAAGAAGCATGCTACAGAGAGATCATTTTGAAACAGATGTTTTTAAATGTTTCCAACATGATACGATTTTAATTTTGTTACAAAAACAGATACGTTGCGGTCCCAATAAACTCCTTTAGGCACATATTTTAAAATTTAGAAATAAAAGATTTCTTTTCCAAATAAAATATTTAGTTGGGTTTTGTGCCCAATTATTAAAAATATAAAGCTGCATTGTTTAATGGGCGTAGGGTTTCAGTTCTGCAAGATGAGAAAGGTTCTGGAGGTTGGTTGCAAAACAAGGCAAATGTACTTAAAATTACTGGACACTTAAACGCGGCTAAGATGGTGAATTTTATGTTGTGTGTAGTTTATCCCACTTCCAACTATAAAACTGGGACACTTTCCAATTCAGTTTTAAGAATAACTGATTAACATCAAAGCAGATTATGGAAGTACTAACCACATTTCATAAAATTTTTTTGATCGGTTGATAAGTGGGATTGGAAAACGGGAGTCATAATTCACTATGACCAACGATGCCTGTCTGCTGTTTGGAACCCAGGCATCTTCTAGAATTATCTGACACAGCTCAACAGTTATTAAAACCAAATCTTCAAGTAAACTAAATTTAGAACCAGGCTTTGACATTACAATATTACAAAATGGTAAACCAATACAACAAATAACAGAATATTTAAAATTCACATCACTCTCAAACATGGGTAGTTTCTATAAAGTTAAAAAATCAATCTAAAACACGTTTACCTATTGCTCATCCTTTCAAAAGTCTATTTTGTGATGGTTTATTGTGGGCACAGTCATGATGATTTCAGTAGAACGTGACACACATTTGAATAAGCAAACACACGCAGAGAGGGGACACACGCTCACAGTATGTTTCTGATGGGAGCGCTCAGTCAAAACACTCTGAGCTCCTCACCTGGTCAGTCACCTACTGATCTCCTTCTTAGCTTTCTTCCTCCACATTCCTCCAGGTGCTTGGCCAGTTGATGCTTAAATGAGTCAAGGGACAAAGAATGGCTGTATCCCATTGGCCCAGGGGATCTTAGAAAGACTTAGAAGTTTCTCTCTTGTACCAAACCAACACCTGCCTCCTGGGGCTTCTGCTAATCTCTTCTCGCCCCAGACCTTAGAGCCCACAGCACATGCTGTCTCCTGCTTGGCTGGGGTGCCTTTCAATGGGCTTGCGGACCATGCCCTCACCCTCACACTGGTCTTCTTAGAGTGGATTCTCACTCATTTTTGGTTGGCCAACATCCCATCTCATCCCTAGCAACACCGAGTCTCTTCCAGGGTATTCCCTGAGTGGGCTCTGTTTAGGAGGGGATGCCCACCACCCAGAAGCGGGGCCTCTCTGTCCAGCCTCAGCGCAGCTAGGGAGCATGAGGGTGACGTTCCAGCATTCTGGATCTTGAGCAAGGGACACCAAGATATGGGACAGTTGGAGCACGTGTCTTTTGCCGGGGATCCTTCTAAAGGTCCTGTGTGTCTTAGCATGACGCCAGCACCTACAGACGTATCTCCGACTCCCCGTTTCCATCTCAGTAAACAGCATCACGTGCGGCCAGAACACCTAGGAGTCATTCGTGAGTCTTTCCCTTTATGCTCATCTCATCCATTCATACTGTCAGCTCCACCTCCGAAGAACATCTTGGGTCCGGCCACTTCTTCCTTCCTACTGGAACAGCTCCCTCACCTGTCATTGGACCCCTCCAGCAACCTCGTATCCGGGCTTCCTCCTGAGGCCTGTACAATCCATCCTCCAGACGGAAGTGAGAGTGATCCTTTAACATGGGAAGAGGATTGCCGCAGCCCTCTGTTCGAATCCTTCCAGGAGCTCACCATCTCACTCAAGCGCCCCAGTTTCCCCCAGGCCTGCTGCCTCAGCAGGAACCACACCAGCCTCCGCTCCGCCGCTGGGGGCGCTCTTCCCCCACATTTGCATGGATCCTCCCCTCTCTTCATTCAGGCTTGTCCTCTGATGGTTGCTTTGGAAGGACAGGCCTGTCCCCCCAACTAAAATAGAACCCTCATGCTCTCCATATCCTGGGCCTCCCTTGTCTCTTCTTCATGGGCTCTCCCACCGCTTGTTAGGGTTACTGCTTATCTTCCCACCGAGAATGTCAGGCCCATGAAAGGGGTGACAGAGCCTTGCTCACTGCTCCATCTACAGCCCTGGAAAGATGCTTGGCACATAGTAGGCACGCAGTAAATGCTTGGGGAATGAAAGAGTGGACGATTCCTGCTGTCTGGCCATCTGGAGCCGTTCTGGTTCCTGTCCATTTCTCAAGCCTGGGCTTTTAGCCTAGAATGGGTTTGAGCTCGGAGAACATCCCAGTAAATGTCCTTCTATTTGAGCTTGCTGAAGTTCCCTTCTGTCACTCACTCTCATGAGCCTTAATTGATATACCTTTTAAAAGCAAATACCCTCATTTCTTTCAGGTGCTCTTCACGCTGTCTCGTCCTGCTCTTGGGATGGAAGGTCAACAGGACTGGGGTCAGTGAGGGTCTGCCATGGCCTTGGCAGAGGTATGGGAAGATACGGGTGGGGGAGGCAGAGAGCGGGAGTCCCAATGACTTAATTCCTCTCCCCTTCACCACAGCCACTACCTCCCTAGGCCCAGCTAGCATCACCTCTCACCCGAACCCCCAGGAGAACCTTCTACCCAGTCTTGTCTTGTAACTCTGGCCTGCTCTGAATTGTTCTCCACACCACAGCCAGATGGACCTTCCTAAAATGTGAGCCCAACATGCCATCCACCTCCTGAGGGCCCTCCCAGGCTTCACAGAGCTCCCGGCATGGTAAAAGTTCTGTCTGGCCCACATGGCTTTCAGCCCCATCCCACAGCACACACAGCCAGGTCAGCTACTCTGACCTCCTCCTAATTCTCAGGCTCCTGTGCTCCCTCCAGCCTCTGCACCTTTGCACATTCTGTTCCCTCTGGCCCACTTTCTTTATCCTTACCTCAGATATTGGGTCAGTAGAGCAGACACTGTCAGTGCCCACTGAGTCCTGGGGCTTTGGTGGAGGGGTCCATCCCTCACGCCCCAGCTTCTCTCTGTCTGCGGGTCCTCTCTGGCTGCAGCCTGGCATTTGGCCAGGTTGGAAGTGCCGGGGAGGGGGGCACTCACCTTTCAACCAAAGAGGGACAGAAGTTGGTGATGAATACCCACCCAAGTGGGGGGACACTTGTCATCTACATGGTCTCTCAAGAGTATCCTCAGCGAGATTCTAAGCTCCAGTTGCCCATGATGTCAGAGTCCCACTGATCTGTCCTTTATTGTCGCTCTTCCCTGTGTCACTCCCTTTCGGCATTCACCCTTCAGATGAACTACTTGCACCCAAACCCGGTCACAGGGGCAGCTTGTGGGGGAACCCAGGCAAAGACAGATCCCCCCAGTATAGGCATTACAGCACTAGGTACCTCTCCTCCACGGCGCCCTGTGTAATTTGAACCACTACGCTCTATGATTGCTCTGTTTCGGGTCTGTCTTTCCAAAGGACCCAACGTACTGAGGGCAACATCCAGTCTCTCTTGCCTCACAGAATGCACAGGCCCCAGCACTCGGCCTGGCACCTGGTAAATACTCAGTAACCACTGGATAACCGAAAACATGAATTACCTGGGCATGGGACGAAATCTGGTCTTACCCAGTTCCTCTCTGTAAGACTTGTGAGGAATGACAATGGGACCTCTGTTAGCTCCAGTTCCGTCTGAAGAAAATGAAGCTATGATGTTGGCCTCTCAGGCTGCTAGAGGATGAAATAAAATCAGGTGTGAAGGAACTCAGTCTATTATCAATGCTCAGTAGCTGGCAACCAGTGTTAGCGTCCTAAAGTCTATGACAGACTGGCACAGGAGGAACACCGGAGGGGCAAACTGACTGCTCGGGGCCAGAGAGTCAGCAGAGACCAACAGAAAGGAGGGCACATTCTGGAGATACAAACACCTGTTCAGGTTGGTTTTTACCTGCTCCCTGCTCACGTGATGGGACATGACATTGGAGTGTTTTTGGACAAATGGACACCCTTGATTGACATCAAGGACAATTTCACGTTGAGTGCCCTCTAAATGGGATCTAAAGTTTCCACCCTAGTGACGGCGAAAATGCGGGGAGGAGCGTGGGCATGAGGCCCCGGGGGGGGGGGGCGGGTAAGTGTGGGTGCGGGAGCCACACCCCAGGCAGGGGAGGGGGAGCTTGCCCACTTCCAAACCCCACTCTTGTCTGCCCAGCAGCACCTCCTGAATATAGGACGTGCCTCCATTGCAAATGTAATGGCAGGAAAGCAGCACTTGGGAATTTGTCCAGGGGACGTCCTCAAGCTTGACCGTTTGAGAAGTGACCAAAGGTCCGTGACATCTAATAATTGGCCAATTTGACCATTTGATTTGAGTTGCATCAGATTGGTGTGAGGAACAAAGCATCACGCAGCATGTGACCAAACTGAGTCAACAGCCTGGCATCCACGCTCAGTGCGGATTTGTAACTTTTTATTTATAGTTGTGTGTGCGGTAACTCTCATTAAGGGTCTACAGAGATCTTTAGTTCAGACAGTTCAGTAAGACTTTACTGCATTTGTACATTAATTCATATATCAATATAATAGTACATACGGACATGTATCCACTATTACACATACTTGTATTTGTATTGTCATGGCATTTTATTATGTGTTTATTATGCTTGTATTATTATATATTATATTGTTAAAGCATTTTGCTATAGCAGGACACTGAAGATTTCTAAAAATCTTCAGACACAATCCTTATGACATCAAGGTTTTACTCTATCATATACAATCAGCTAGCCTGACTCGAAACAGGGCAATCCGAGGTCCCGTGTGAAAGTGGCAACAATTCTAGTTACCTCTCCCCTGCCTACTTGACTAGTGGAGATCCTTTGCCGCAAAAATGTTCACCATTAAGGTTTATTCTCTACCGTCTTTCTGATTGATGGTGCTACGTAGTCAGGGAAGAGTGAACATCTGTTATTCTTGCCTACCTGGCATCCCTAGCCTCTTTTAATAAAAGAAACCATGATTTTTCTTTTAGGGACCCACGTTTTCCTAGGCCTGATCAATGAGGGCCAAAAAGGGTCAGTGAGAGAGCCAGTCTGAGAATAAAGTCAAAGCCAAGTCCAGATAATATTGTTGAACCCTGGATCAAGCCCGGCCTGAAGCCTTCCTCTTTCCATGATCAGTTTCATGAGCCAACTATATCTCTTTTTGCTTAACTCAGTTTGGGTTTGGTTTCTGTCTTTTGCAAAAACAGAATGAGTCCTAATCAGTACATAGAGCCATCTCTCCCCTGCCCTTAAAAGGGTTCCAAGAGGCTTTGGGAATTTAGGCAGATGACAGTCAGGAGACCCAAAGGTGACTGGTAAGATCTTATATCTACAGGTCGCATCAGCCCTACATCATTGTCTTCCACAGCCACCCCAAAGACATGGGCATAATAGCAATTATTCATATCGAGGAGGCAGTTGGAACTTCTCCTATAACAACCCTTCAGCTCAGCACATAGGACTGTTCATGATCTCTTCCCTCCTTCCGGGCTGCCCACAATCAAAAGGACACACATTTTGGAATCAGACAGATTCTGGCCCTGCCACAAACTAGCTGTGGACTTCGGGTCATCTGCTTAACCTACCTGATTCTGAATTCCCTGTACGTGCAATAACTTTACCTACATCCTAGGTTTTCTGTAAGGATTCAAGTGCGTGCATAAAGAGCCTTAAGTAATCTGTCACCTCTAGCTGGCACTCAAAAAGAGGTAGCTGATTATGCTACTCGCCATTTATTGACCCCTTCTTGGGTGCCAGGCTCTGGGCTAAGGGTTTTACAAGCATTATTTCTTTTAATCCGCCCCCCCCCCAACCACCCAGGGAGATGTGCTCCCCATGGGCAACTGTTTTCAGCTCTTTGCATATGAAGAAATCATCCAGTCCTCCCAACAGCTGGAGCACGGAGATTAAGGAGTGTGGCCAAGGCTGGGTAACCCTTCCCCAGGCTGTGCTGGGTGGCTGGGTACCACTCCCCCTCTAAACAGGGAAGTCTCTGAGATGATGAGACTTTAGGACTCAGTTATAACTTCCCCTCCCAGAAAAACCATGGTGTGGAGTCCCTTGGCCTCCAAGGCATAGCCAGAGAGCAGAATCCAAGCAACTGAATGGAACCAAATCAAGACTTGGAGAGTTTTACGGTGGGAAGCCCTGCGGGAGGAAGCACAGAGTGAGGGTTAGAGGACCCAGTCGCCGCTTCGCCAGCCCATCTGGGCAGGGACAAGGCAGCAGTCCTGGCTGCCACATTCCCAATCCTGTGAAGGACCCTCTCTGGCTCCTGTAATGAGGACTTGAGCTCTGGATGTCAGGGCAAACCCAGACAACGCCTGCTCTCACTGAAGCTGGGGACCAATAAAACAATGACTGGAAAGGAGTGATCTACAAGATGGTCTTGCTGTAATTTTTCCACAGAAATATACTGCGTAGCAAGCTACTAAGTAAATTCTTGGAAACCTGGAAACCCCCCAAAATTGGAAGAAGCAGCTTTCTCTTTTTTCTTTTCTTTACGATTTCATGAAAAGGGAGATAGAGAAAAAACACATTTCTTGGATTTAACTTTATTCACACAAACTTTCTTTTAAAAAAGGTTTGGGGGGGGGATGAAAACCTGGCACCAGTTAATCTAAGCATGAAACTGTCACTCCAGTAACTCTTTAAAAAGTTGCCTGCCTTGGAAAATTAACTGATCTCCAGATGAGGAAACCTGAAACTGGTCTTCTGAGTGAAAATTATTGCCCCCTTCTCCCCAGGACGCAGATGGAATGAACAATGGGAAACAATGGGAAACAATGGGAAGGGGCAGAGTCGCAGGTGGGACGCTCAGCCAAACAAAAGGGCGCCTACGACTTGCCTAAAATAGAAAATATAAGTTAGCAACAGCTCCCCTCCCCCACCCCCCCATCCCAGGCCGTCCGCAACTCATCTCGGGTCTCCTTCCCAACTCTGGGGAGCAATTTCAACCACCTGACTCACCTCCCTAGGTGGTAGCTTTTGCTCTGTTCTGCTGAAGACATTCAAATCACGCTCCTGTTTGGGTTCTTTTTAAAGATCGTTGGAGTACGATACATTATCACAGGAGCTTTATTCGGAGGAATCATTGGCGAGGTCATTGTGCTCCTAATGATGGGACAAGCCTTGGCTTTGAAGTGTGAAGGACCACGGTTCAAATCCCAGCTTTGTCTGTGTGACCTTAACCTTTGGGAGCTACGTAAAATGGCGAGGGTAATTTCTGTCCTGCGGATCTGTTGTGAGGATCAGCACTAAGGGTGAGCAAAGGCCGGCCTGCACGTGGTTAGTGCTTAGGAACCTCCTCCCCCGGCTCAGGCCAAAGAATGCAGGTGGCTCGCCGCACCTCACCAGCTCACCTGCGAAGCTAGCAGAGGGAGGGGAGAGGAAGGAGGGGGTAGGGGGAGGAAAGAAAGGAAGCCTCCAGGCTGCTACTGAACTTCACCTAGTATCTTATCGATGTTCCTCAAGGAATTTGCATCCCAACTGCCGGGCGGACCCTGAAACGGACGCCCGCATCCGCCCTTGCACGAGCAAATGGGTCACATGAAATCGACAAGGCAAAGTCACGCCCTCCACTGAAGCCGATTTTCCGATTTCCGAGGTTCGACTGTCGCCTTAAAAAAGGCGTTGTTTTTTTCTTTTCGCGCTCTTCCCCCTTCTCCACCGCCCCCTCCCTCCTCCGCCCACGGTCACCACCCCCACCCCCCTCCCAGCGCGCACACAAAAGAAGACCCCGAGACAGAGGTACCGGAACCTGCGGGGCTTGTTTACCACTTTGGGCGCCTCCGCGAGGCGCTGCCCGGCGCCGCCACCTACCGGCGGGAGACGGCACCGCAGCCGGGTGCGGGCCAACAACTGCGGGCCGATGACCCAACGCCGCAGGCATCTGAGGATAACCTTTCCCCTTTCTTTCCAAGACCAAATAAGGGGGCTCTTCCCTCTGCGTGCCGGGCCTGTGGCGGTTAGGCCAAGGGGCGTGGAAAGGAGGATCCGGGAACGAGGCTGACAGTCGGCAAAACAACCGACCACATTGTTCCCGCGGCGGCCGGCCTCCTCCCTCCTCCGGCGGGCACGGCCCGTGCCCAGGCGGGGCGCTCCCTGCGGCCGCGGACGCGGGGAGTCGGGCAGGCGAGTGGGCCGGGCCGCCGTCCCGGTCCCCTCCTTCCCCGAGCCCCATCGGCAGCACCGCCAAGCCTCCCCGCCCCCAGAAGTGCCCGCCGGCCCCTGCCCCCTTGCAGCGCTCCTTGCAGTCCCTCCGCGGCCCGCGGGGCAGCAGAGCGGGGTGGGGGGCGCAGCCCGAGGGGAGCCAGGCCCGGCTGCCAGGCCTCGGAACCCTGGCATCACCCCCGAGGGAGGGAGTCACTGGTGGCTGACAGTGTTTGGTAACCACAGAAACCGAGATTTGACCTATATTTTCAAATATGGCCCCAACTCTAGTTTTCCTTCTAGAAATCAAAGTGAGAGAGTCTGACCTGACTTGCTGTTAATTTCATCCGGCTTTGTATTCCAGGATGCCACCCAGAAGTTCGGGCAAGTCAGGAGATCTCGCTGGCGGCGGAGCAGATGCCTTGTGAGGGTCTCCGGGGCTCTGGGCCAGGAAGCAGTTGCTGTCCTCTCTCACGGCCTCCTACCAGCCACACGTCCTCCTGCCCAGCGATGGTGGGCCATAGTTGTCAAGATTTTAAATACGTTTACCGTTTGGCTATTTCATTATACTTGTAAGTTTTATCCGAAGTAGTTAATGGGAAGTATGTATTCAGAGGACGGTCACAGCCCTGCTTGTGACAGCAACAACAGTTGGCCTTAACTGAGCATTTAATGTGTGCTAGAAACTGTTAAAAATGTTTTGCAGACATCTACTCACAACATCCCTATGCACTGGGTATTATTAATAACCCCATTTTATAGAGGAAGAACCTGCACTCAGAGGTAGGGTTTCCACTGAAGATCACCCAGCCAGGGGTGGTAGAGCCAGGATTTATGCTTGGATGGTGGGGCTCCAGAGTCCGTGCCCTTGACCGCAACACTAAATGTTTATCAATGGGGATTTGATTAATTTAGAGTGCATCCGTATAATGGAATACTCTCCAGCCACTTAAATGGTGATGTAGATTGGGAATAATTGGCATGGAAAAATGTCCATGACATATTGTTGAGTGAAAACAGCTGGTTACACAACAGCGTGCATAACAGGATCCTGCAGCTGGGCAGAAGTGCCCGTGGCCGTGCTAACTGGTCACCTGTAGGTGGTGGGATTTCAGGTGGCAAATCTCACATTATGTTTTCTGTATTGTTGAACGCTTTCTGGAAATGAATGTATATTATTTTCTAATAAAAAGAGGGTTTTTTTAACTTAAAAAAATGGCATTTCTCTGACACGCACATATGAAACCACTGTCAAAGCTGTCCTCAAATCCTACCTTCTCCAGAAAGCCTTCCCTGATCCTGAAGGTTGGAAGTTCCGGGTCCCACGCTCCTTATGAATGAGAGTTCGTGTGCAGACAGAGATTTAGCTACACGAGCCCATGCCTATGTCACCAGCTAAACCCTACAGTCTGGAAGGAGACACAGATTGTTTAACTTTTTCAGTATGTCCCTTAGTACCTTGCACAGCACTTCACCCATTGCAGGGTTCAAATAGTTATCTCTAGATTGGTATGAACTCACGATGCTGGAACAATCCATAGAAGAATTAATGGCTTAGTTGTTTGGTATCTGCTGCTTTGCACACAGTAGGTGCTCCCATTTGTTAAGTGAATGAGCTCAGAGCTGCTCTGCCCCAAGTGGCCCGTCTCTTTGAGAAAATCAGAATGAGCTTCTTCACCTTCCTTCAGGACTTCTCGTCTACCAGGTTATCAATCATCTCTATCAGGCAACCCCTCAGGAGGAACTGGTTCTGGTTAGCTTAGCAGGAAAGGGTAGCTCTTGGAATTGCTGAGAAGACAGGAGGAGAAGGCATGGAGGTTGCACAGGAAGAAAAGAAGTAAAGCAGAAGGAAGACCTAGCAAGATCATGACAGGCCTCCCCAGGGCCCTGCTACTACCCCCAACGGACAACCCCTGCTATGGTCAGCGGCCACTGCAGGAAACAGATTCTGTCCTGTCCCTTTGTCTTGGATTACCTGCCCAAGATCCAAAACCTCAGGTAGGTCCAGTTGGCTCGACCCACGTGTGCTGGTAAGTGTTTAGCAACTTGCTCTCCAGTGAGAAAAACGGATCTGTGGCAGTTTGCTGCCTTCTATGGTGTAAACATTCCCACCACGACCAATTTTTATCTGCCAGCCATTTAATTCCCACCTCAAAAGACTGCTGAGAATTTAAGGGTTGGCTTTGGTACCCGGTGAATCTTGCTGCAGCGCACCCCTGTGTGTGCCTCTGATTGAGGTTCCGATGGTGGGGAAACCGCCTAGATGGGAAGGGGGTGGGATGCTAGGCAGCCCAAAAGAAAACAGTGCATACCCACATCCCAGAGCAATGCGGGGCGCTACGTCCGTGGCATGACCCAACATGAGGATTCATGGCTAGCTCTTCTATGGTTAATAGGAGCTTTGAGAGTAATGCCCAAAGGAAGGTAAATGATGGGATTTAAGAAGGTAGAGATGTTCTGAGCCAGAGATGGGTGGTCGGAGGGATGTTCAAATCGGCTTCCTTCAGGTCTCTGACAGTGCCTCTGCCGGGGCTTGTATGGGCAGCCCTCCAAGAGCAAAGACCCAGCCCTGCATTAGCCAACAAGGAGTGAGGAAGCAGGAAGCCTTTGCCAGGAGAGGTTTGCCCCTTTCACCAGGTCTCAAGTCCAAGGGCAAGAACAGTGACAATCATGGCTACTGGGGTGGACAGAGAGCTTCCTATGCGTACCAGGCACTGTGCGAACTTCAGTCCTTTGTCTAGGTTGTTTTTGTAAGGATAGATCACTAATAAACAATTCCACTGGAATTTGATCCTTCGTCTTCAAGATTTCCTGAGCAGCCATCAGACACCTACCCACTTGGTCCCCTTTACAGCATGGGACACATGCCAGGCACTCCATGGGGTCCCTTTGAAGCCCCTCTCTCTTGATTGAGGAAAGGAGTCCTACCCCTGTTCTTATGGGTGGGGTGTCAGTACTCTTGGCTCAGTCTTCTCCAAAGAGATGCTCTTTAACACATGGTCTCTCATATCCAACAACTCAGTCCTTCTATGCCCTCGAGTTGGTCCTGGTTTCAAGAGTCCTACAACTGGTTTAGGCTCATCACTTTGGAATGCAGCCTCTCTGGGCCTTGGTACCTCAGTTGGAAGTTCCAATTTAGCATCTTGCAAGAATTTACCAACTGAGTGATAATTACAGGGGTCTTGGCCTGATGATAATTTACTAAATTGTATACTTAGGATTTTGGCATCTTTCTTTACATGAGTTTATAAAAATACAGACCTAAACCATTAAAAAATTTATACATTTACTACCACATGAGAGGTGGAAAGCACTGGTAGAAAGGGAAATGGGTTGGTTCTTGGACAAATGGTGCAAGAAATGTCAATGCTAATTTTAATCATGATCCGGAATCTTAAGGGATTAGCCAAGTATGTGTTGTTCGGGGGGTGGGTAGGTGGGGGCTGATGTGAGGCTGGGAGCGCACCCCAAGGGTAGGGAAACTATGACATTGGCTGGTAGGGAGGGAAAAAAAATGAAGCCATATGTCGACTGCCTCCTGTCCTCTCTTTTCACCAAATTAGGAAGAACTATTGAAAAGTCCCCCTTATAGAGGCTATGCTTTGCCTGGCCCTCCAGCTCTACTTCTGTCTCATGGCATCCTAGAGGGGAACGTCAGTCATCAACCATTAGCCATGGCCTGTGCACTTCTGCTGAAAGCCTGTCTCTTCTCTGAATCTCATCTGCATCAGTCAGTTTGGGATAGGTCCTGCTGCGGTAACAAACAGCCCCCAAGTCTCAGTGGCTTAAAATAACAAGGATTTATTGCTTGATCATGCTAAGTGCCCACTGTTGAGAGCCTGGAGACTCCGTCCTGAGTCATCTTCACTCCGGGTCATAGGTCGACAGAGGAACCATGAACCAGAACACGGCCAGCTGCATAGCAGAGGGCAAGAGAGCTTGGCAAATGGTGCTCTGACTCAGAGCTTCTGCCTGGAAGTGACACACGTTGCTTTCTGTCACATTTTAGGGGCCAAAGCAAGTCCTACAGCTAACTCTGTGTCACGTGGCAAGTCACATGACCAACTCCAATCCTATCATTTCCCTGGGGAAAAGAATGGGTAATACTTGATGAAGAGCACTAAGGGCTAACCCAAGAGCCCGTCTCCAAGCCCTTACTTTAAAAAAAAAAAAAAAAGATAAAGTTTCTGAATCCTCAAAAGCAGAGAGATTAGTACAGTGAACTCCATGTCTACATTCGGCAAGACATTTTCTTCAGTTGCACTGTTAGATAATAAGATCACCGTGGTAAGCCCTGCAGAAATCGGGTCTCATCCAATCTGCACAGTAAGCTTTGTTATTTGTTCCATTTTACGGATGAGGAAATGGACACTCGGGAGTTAAGTGACTCGGCCAAGGACACAGAGCCAGTGAAGACAGAGCTGATGACACACTCACCCCCTGGCAGGGCTGCCGGAGGGTGCTGTAGCCACAGGGGTGAAGAGAACTTAAATGGAAGCCGTATCAGGAAAGGGGGCACGTCTTTCTTCGCAAAGGGCAAGTTGCTTTGTGAGCTTGTCTCCTCTACCAGCCCGCTTTGCTCTGAGCAGGGGGCTTCACCATCAGGGGCTAGAGGAGGAGGCAGAAGATAAGAAGTCAGAAGGGTCTTGTCCCCCAGGGAGGCATAACCATGAAATGGGATAGCGTGCACCCATGGACATCCTTTTAACTATTGACTCTTTGGTGCATTCATTCAATAGATATTTACTGACTACATACTCTGGGCCAGACCTGGGGAGACAAAGACGAGTGAGCCAGCCTAGACCCTCGCCCCACAGAGGAGAATCCTGCTTCTTCCAGCTGGTTGACTGGATTTTCTCAAATCTTAACTGGAGCCTCAGTTTCCTAACTCGTGCAAATGGGCAAAATAACAGCTTCTATGTAGCAAGACCGTGTGAAGATTACACAGAAATAACTGGGACCCAATAGCATTTCCCATGCCAATGGGCAGGGGTAACAGTCAAAATGTTGAATAACCCAGAAGGCATAGGCACCATCTAGTCAGAAGGGACCTCTGACTGATCAGAACTGAGTTGGCCAGTGTGCTGAATATTGGCTTTGGTATTGCTGTGTTTTCATAAATAGATGTTTGGAGAGCTCCAGTAGCGGAAGCACCATGATCTAATGAAGGAAGTTTGCCCAGGGTCAGCTGACCTCTTGACCCCAGCTGGCTGAGGCCCATTCGTGTGTTCTGGTCACCAGGGGCTGGCAAACATGTGGGGGTGGACCCCACCTCTAATGCCTCTCACCCCTCATTACACCCACTCTTTTAAGTGTGGGGTAAAGAATACTTGGAGAGTAACAAAAGAATATAGAAATAACCAGATACTCACTTGGTGTTTAAAGCCAATGGCTTTTGCTCCAGTGGGTGCCTGGTAAGGATGAAGGAATACCTTGCTTCTCTCTCCTTGGGGGGAACAAGCCCTTCTTCGAGGACTTGCCATGTCCAAAGTTCCCACAGAAGAAGGAATCAGTCCCTGTGTACCTGCTAGAAGGATCGAGGTATAAACCAGAACTTCCCCCACTGCTACTAGGAACCCACCTGAAATAAATTAATTTGTTCTGCACTAGTTACAGACACGTTACAAAGCTTCATCTTTTAAAGTGGCAGCAAATGTCTTCTAATATTAATGAGGATGATTCTGAAAAAAAAAAAAAAAGTCTCTAGAAAGGTTTTTTTGTTCTTCCAGAACATCAGGCTCCCCGCATTTCATTACCCAGTGAGGGCTCTCCCTGTCCTCCCTCTTCCATATGATCAAAACCCGATTTGTTCCCATGTTCGTGTGTGGCTATGTGTTTAGACCACATGCAAGAAATTAGAGAAAGTTTGGAATTGGAATTGGGGTCGGATTGGGGAGAAAAAAATCTGCCAGCTCCGTTTGGAGAAACCCACATGGAAAGATAAATTGCAGTGAGCAGCTCTGACAGTCATGTGAAGTGTGAATGCATCACTGTGAAGTATTTTAATTCACGTTTCTCGAAATTATTTTCCCCATTCGGTTGCTACCTGAGAATGGAGATATTCATGTATGGGGATCACATGGGGCAGTGCAGCCTGGGTATACCATCTCTCCCACCGAGCAGCTCACTCGGGGTCGGAAATGCTAATGAATTACGTGACACAGGACTCTCTGAAGACGCTATTAGTACACCTACGCTACAGATAAGAGACTGAATCATCAAAAAAAAAAAAATTAGTGATCTGCCTGGTGTCAACTTAGAAGTCACTGGTAACGGTTTTGAAGGATCCCGCTGCTTTACTCGTGCTGATGTAAAATCACTGTTTTCCCCAGGCCAAGGTTAACAGACAAGAAGTGGGGCAGGATCACTTCTTCAACTGTCTGACCTCCCCCTCCCCCCGCTGTGTGGGAGAGAAGGGAGGGTGTGGGAGGGGACTCCCCCGGAGGCTGCACCCCATTGGCTGACCACTGCCTGGGGGAGGCGGGACAGATTCCAAATCGACAAATGAACGGCTGCGTGGCTCCAGGGCTGTCTCCGGTGCCACTCCTTCACAGTGGTCTCCCAAACCTACTCCTTCCAAAGGGTGGCCCTAAGGGCGTGGGTGCGGGAGCTGATGGAGGCACAGGGCAGGCTTTGCCTCGGCCCCTCTCCACTCCGCTTCCATATTGAGACCAGGAGCCTGGGCCAGCTTGCTTTTCTCAAAGACTGCTGAAGAGTCACCAATCACCCCGGTTTGAGCTCAAGGCGACACAGGGACCAATGGGCTGAGCAATTTCAAGAGAGTGGTGGATCCTGAAAACATGGCCATTTCAAAACCGGGAGGCTTTTTATGTTTGCAGAAGACGAGGGCCTGAGCGCATCTTTGGAATGGTGTTACCTGGGTTCTGGAAAAGTCGTTCCGAGAAGAACCCAAACGTGTAGCGATGCAAATGTTTGAACATCTGCCCCCGTATAAGTGCAGGAGTCTTGAAAACAAGCTGCCAACTGCAGACCGCATCTAACTTCCTAATATTATCTGTGTGGCCGAAACCATGTTTTTAAAAAGAAACGAATTCACATTTGAAAATCGGAATCTCCTCCTGCCTTAGAAAAATCACTACACCTTCCTTTGTGGATGCACCCCCACAGACACGGCTGCCCCTTGGGATGAGGTACGGACTCTCCAGTGTTCCTGTCCCCCCATAGCACCACATCACCCAGAGGCCCCCAGCTTAGAAGCTGAGCATTGGCTGTCATTTATCACTTCTTTTGCACCCTTGATTTGATTATAGAAGACTCAGATTTTTCTTTGTAGCTGAGTCTCTTTCCAACGCAGAAAAAAAGAAAAAACAAAAAAAGAAAGCTAAACAGTTTGGCTCCTTGGGGACACTGAGTTTGCCTCTCTTGATACAGAAGCTTGCCTCTCTTGGAGGCCAGATGCCAGTGAAGTGTCCTTTGGATAATATTTTTCCTAGGGAGGGACCTGGGACACCTGTGGCAATCAGCTGTTGTTTGTTTTTGAAGAAGTATTAATAATAAAGCTAATATTTATTGAGCACCTTCTCTGTGCCTGGCATTTTCCCAAACTCTTTACAGGAGTTAACTTCTGTGATTCTCACAAGAACATGCATTAAATACAATGATCACTATTTCATAGAGGAAGAAACAGGCATGAAGAGCTTGAGCAGCTTGCCGGGGTTTCTCTGAGGAAGTGGCCGAGTGGGGATTCACACACAAGCTGGCGGGCCCCAGGGATGGTACAGTTAAACCCCTGTACTATTTCACCTGCGTGGGTCTTTCCTGAAGCCGTTTCCAAGGCTTGATCGGTCAGAATTGGGTAGTGCATGCTACAGTAGTAACCCCCAGATCTCAGGAGCTTGAAACAACAAAGGTTTCTGTCTTGCTTATGCTTCACGTTCATTGACGGTCAGCTGACGTGTCACTGTCATCCTAGACAGAGCTGGCCCACCTGGAACACTGCCAGTTGCTGTGGCGGAGGGGAAAGAACATAGCAATTGTGCATCAGCTCTTGGAAGCCTTCTCTGGAAAGTGGCATTTCTCAACTCCTGCTCACATTTTGTTGGCCAAAGCAAGCCCAACTCCAAAGACCCAGGGAGTGCAATCCTTCTGCAGAGAGAGGGAGTGCTCAGTAGTCTACACACCAGGGCATGGAATTAATCTGCAGGAGAGACATCTGTGAGCCTCAGAGAACCAGCAGAGGTGAGTGGGGCCCCAGAGCACAGAGTCTGGCAGAGTTAGGAAGGAGGCTTTCGCTCTCATCTCTGATCTTGCTCCCGCTCCCTGGATGGGACTGATGGCTTCAGGAACCTCGGGAGGCCTGCCGGTCAGCAGTATTGGCATGGAAAGATGCACGTTCCTCTACCCAGGGCCTTTGCATATGCTGTTTCCTCTGCCTTGATCTCTCTCCCCCACCCCGACATCTACTAGTTCGTGTTCATCCTTCACATTTCAGGAATAAGTTCTGGAGGAATTCCTCAGGGAAGCCTCCTTTACACCTTTCCTTTTATTAAGCCCTCCTGTTATTCTCCTTCATAGCACCCTGAGGTTTGACTTTCCAGCACTTACTAAAGATTAACATTGCATGTTGATTTGTGTTCTAATGTGATTTGTGCTTGTCTTTCCTATAAGACTGGAAGCTTTACAAGGGCTGTCTTGGTCACCTTTGCATCCCTGGTGCCTGAGTCACCAAACCTGTCTTGGTTACCTTTGCATCCCTGGTGCCTGGCACAGTACCAGGCCCATCACAGAGTCTCTCCTTAATACCAACTGAATGAATGACTGGGGCACACAGGATGACTGCAGCTGATAAACAGGACTGCGAGCCAACAGGAGATTCCCTTTGAGGACTCCAAGAAATAATTTAGGGGGAATTTCCAGGGGTCCTGACATCCTGCAGTTGAGGTGGAATGAGGACAAGAAAGAGTTCATAGGAAGGTGAGCACTGTCATATTAGTGGTCCCCCAAAAGCAGAATGCGAGCAAGGATCAGGAGAAAGTACTATATGTGAGAGGTGATCCTGGGGGCTCCTAGCAGGGGCATGGGCATGTGGGAGTGGGAGTCGGGTGGGAGGAGCCAGTGTCTTATCAAGTTACCTCTGTGGGCCATTTATGCACAGTCCCCCGGAGCACTCTGGGAGGGGCATATCACACAACACTAAGGGTTATCCCATCTGAGGGGCAGGGGAGCCGGGGTATTTATACACCAACTCCAGTTGATCGTTGGTGCGAGTTGCTCCCAGGGGCCTGGTGAGTGGACAGCAAAGCTGGCTCTTGCAGCAAAAGGAAAGTTCAGGTAGAAATGCAGGTGCCAGCAGCTGGGAGGAACAGGGAATATGGGCAGAACACAGGTGGCATCCGCTTCGCTAAGAAAGAGTGAATTCATCTTTGTTCTTCCTGTGGCATCTTCTGTGATGGTGAGAGCATAGGCTCTACTCCAAGGTCCTCAAAATCTATTTCACATTTTCTGGCTGTCTGGGATTGGCCAAAAAGTCCTTGCCATAGTCTCAGGCCAGTCTTGTGTGGAATATGTTTATGGCTTGGCCATATCTCTATGACTCTTTCATTCATCATTCATCAGTTCATTTAACAGACCCTCAAGCATTTATTGGGTCTCTTCTGTTTGGCAGGCATTGAGCTAGAGGCTGGGGTACAAAATCAGATAAAACACAGGCTCTGCTCTGAAGTATTTTATAAAGCAGTGTTCCAGTTTTGAGAGAGGTGCTAAATGCCAAACAAGATATCGTGTTAAATAAGTTTGGAAAGCTTTGCAAAGTATCACCTCTCTTGGATAATCACAAAGCACATCGACATAGTCCAGGCTTTAAGAAGGACTGAAGAAAAGAAATCTGTATAACTATTTTACCCAGGATTTTCCAAACTTATGACATTGGAACCCTTTTATACCAAATTGCCTATATTAACATCCCAAGGAACTAGAATTCTGTGGAACACACTCAACAAAGCTATTGATTTCCGTCCAATCCTTTGAAGACCTGAATAGAACAAAAAGCCCCAGTAAAGGAGAACTCACTCTCTCTGTCTCATGGTCTTCTGACTTTGGACTTCGACTCGGACTGGAACTTCTTTTATTGGCTCCCCTGGGTCTCCAGCCTACTGACTGCATATCTTAGGACTTCTCAGCCCCCATAATTGTGGAGAAATTTACTATAAGGAATTGCCAATTCCATAAAATAAATGAAACATATGTATACTTATTTATATTTATTTATATATACATATGCATATTTGTTTATTCATATATGTATACATATTTATATTTATTTCTATATACATATAGACTATATTTACATATGTCTATCTATCTATCTATCTATCTATCTATCTATCTCCTGTTTATTCTGTTTCTCTGGAGAACCCTGACTAGTATAGATTTGGGTACAGATTTCTGGCAAGATGGTCCAGGGAGCCTCATAATTCTTAGACTGCTTTGAGGATGAATAGCTATGACAGAAACCTCGATTCCTTCACATGAATCCCCTGCTCTGGGATAGAGCCATCATCTCATTCCTTGGTGAGTTGGAGTTCTTTGTTCTAGGAAACATGCAAATTGTACATTGACTAAGAACACTAGAAATTCTGATGGGAAAAAGTCCAAATAGTGGAAACACTGATACAGTCATTACACTTAGTTTTGAAGCTAATTTTATTGCAAAATTCTTCTTCAATATGTTTCTTGACTTTGCCCATCTTAACTTATGAGTTAAGCACTAACAGGAAATCAGCATATGGCTCTTTAATGAATCAACCGTGCATGACCAAAAAGTGAGGAGGTTGGTATTTATTTTGAGATCATAGGGAGAAAAGGTAAGCCCAGAGATATTTGTTTTCTGGAAAAATTGCACTGTGTGTTAGGGGGACAGGACTCTTCTTAATTGAATGCTTTTCTCCTGACTGCCCTATTTATTCCTACCACAAATCTCAATCTATAGGCAGGGTTAAATATTGCCCTCCTGGCTATTTACTACAGTCGACTGTGTACTTTTAATTAAGAGATTTTCAAAGAGCTTCATACCATGTTACTCTCGCAGCCAAACAACAGAGGGTGTGGCCTCTCCACAAAGAATGACTTTCTGTAATTCATATCCAAGAAAAGACGCAGAGACAGGAAGAAACGAAAGAGCCATGCTTCTCTGACTTGAGGGAAAGTCCGACTTAAAAGATAAGACTCTCTTCCAAGAACTTTAAAAAGATGTATGCTAACTACATAATACAGCATAAGGCTAGAACCTGGTGGGATACCTGGTCACAGAGCTGGTCTATCAATCTCCCTTCCTTGATGCTTCTTACTTCCCCTACTTAACACTGTTCTACCAGGACCGGTTGCTGAATTGCTGTCATGTGGGCAATACTCCATCTAGTGGTGAACCGGACAATTGCAAAAATACCTTCGCAGATCACATGCCGAACTGTTCCAAAGCTGGATTTCAGACCTAAGTTATCCGTGCCAGTGTTTGCTACACGATAAAAATCAATAGGGGAGCTTGTAAAAATCTGATGCCCAGGCTACACACCATACCGATTAAATCATAATCTCTAGGGGTGGGGCCCGGGCATCAGTTTTTAAAAACTCTCCAGCTGATTCTAGAGAGAGAACCAGGGATCTTTGCAACCAAAGGAATGCGTTCAAATGTAGAAAAACTTCCCACACTTCTTTCCTATTACACACTTCATAAAAAAATATTTCCTATATATTGGTCTCTCCTCCTCCTCCTTCTTCTGCTTCTTCTCCTCCTCCTCCCCCTCCCTCTTCTTCGTCTCCTTCTTCCTCCTCCTCCTCCTTCTCCTCCTCCTTCTCGTTCTTTAAAATTGGATCATTAAAAAAAAAAAAAAAAAAAAAACGGGATCAACATACAGAACACCAGAGAGGTTGCAAACATAGACTTGAATCCGAGTGCTTGGGTTCCGATCCCAGCTCCACCACGTGTCTGCTCTGCGACCTTTTGATGCTACGGCTTCCCCATCAACAAACCAGGACCGATGGGAGCCCAACCTCATTGGTCAGTCTTGATGTTTCCATGAGTAAACAAATACCTGTGAATCACTTAGAACTGACCCTACGGCATGATAAATGTTATTTAAATGTCTATTATTAAGAGTCTATAACATTACTTTGCAGCTTGCTTTTTCAACCTAAAGCTGTTGTGGGCATCTCATACAGCACGCACAATAGAGCTGACTCGTTCTTCAGTAGCTGCAGAAAACCATCTGTGAACATATGTCCTTTGAAGCATAACATCCACCAAATGGAAATGCTGGGTTAAATGGTATAAAGGTTTGACACTTAAACTGATGCTACAGACCAGTTTTCTTTACTGAAAGGAAGGAATTCACCCACCCACTAGCATTGTATGAGACGGTCTGTTTCCTCTACAAGCCTTTTAATTCTTGCCAATATGATTGGTATCTATCATGTTGATATAAGTTGTAGTTCCCTGTCTAGAAGAGAGTGAACAGATCTTTTCAAACGTTTACTGCTTATTTTCATTTCCTTGCCTGGTCATACCCTTTACTCCTGTTTCTATTGAGTTTTTATTTTTGTTTTTTTCTTTAAATCAGCAGCAAGAGCCCCTTGTGTGTTAGGGATATTAACTCATCAGTCAAAAAGTGGCAAATATTCTTCCCATTTTGTTTTTGCATTTTAACTTTTTTGTAGTCGGATTTGTTAGCCTTCCTTCTTATGGAGTCTAGATTCCCTGTATTATATAAGTCTCTCTTGCCTTCCCAGTCTTGAGGCTATGCGAATTTTCTCCTGAAACCTTTCCATTGTTTTTTGGTTTATGTTTTTCATTTCACATTTTAATCCGTTCATTATGATTTTGGATCAATGACCAATTAGGCCAATAACACTAATTAAATAAACTATCTTCTCCCCACTGGATAAAAATGATGTTTTTATCATGTGTTAAATTAAATATATCCTCAGATCTTTTCAACTTTCTGGTCTTCTGATCTGTAAGCTTATTTATAAGCCAAGCCATACAGTTTGAAAAAATTATTACATTAGAATTGTAGAACATTGTATATCTGGTAAAGCAATTCTACCTTGATATTCTTTTTTGAAATTAAAGAAAAAATCTTTTTAAAAAGTTGTTGATTCTAAAACAGAATTTCTTCAGTATAAGTGCTACAGTGCTTTTTGTTATAGCTCTAAGAAACCACATTGACATTCTGATTGGAAGTAATTGAAGGTAAATATTTATTTGGAAATCATTGACACTCTTATGATTATCAATTCTTCCCATCCAAGGACATGCTATGCCTCGCCATTTTTTCAAATATTGTTTTTATGTCTTCTTTTTTTAAAGATTTTATTTATTTATTTGACAGAAAGAGCAAGAGAGCACAAGCAGGGGGAGCAGCAGAAAGAGAGGGAGAAGCAGGGTCCTCACCAACCAGGGAGCCCGATCTGGGGCTCGATCCCACGACCCTGGAACCACAACCCAAGGGGAAGGCAGACACTTAGCCATCTGAGCCACCCAGGCGCCCGTTTCTATGCCTCTCACAAAATGTTATGGCTTTCTTCAGGGAGGTCTCATAATTTTTGGCAAAATTTTTTTAATGAAATAAGATAATGCTCATAAAGCATATAGTAACTACTTTTAAAGGTTGTTGTTACTTTTACTATCTTTATTTATTCTCATTAAATAAAATTATAGAAAAGACAAAGCTTATACAATTCCATGCTGATGAACTCACATGGGTCCTCAATACTGTAAAAATGTCAGTTCTCTCCAAAACTCATCTGTAGACTCAATGCAATCTCAATAAAAGTTTCAGAATTTGTGTGTGTCAATTCACAAGCTGATTGTAACATTCATACAGCAATACAACGTGCCAAAAATAGGCAAGCTGGTCTTGAATAAAAAGAACAAAATTAGAGGACTTACACTACAGGATGTCAAGACTTGTTATGAAGCGCAGTCATTAAGACAGTGTGTCACTGAGGCAAGATTAGACAAATACTCAGTGGACCAGAATAGACAGTCTAGAAGTACGCATACATGCTCAATTTATGACAAAGGTGACACTTTTGTAATCAGAGCAATGGGAAAGAATGATCTTTTCAGTAAATAGTGCTGAGTCAAGTGGAAATCAATATGGACAAAATTTATGTTGATCTCTATAAACACTCTACACAAAAATCAATTCTAGATGGATTGCAGATCTAAATATGAAAGGGAAAAACAACAAAGCATATAAAAGATAATACAGGAGAACACCTTCATGATCTTGGGATAGGCAAAGATTTCTTAAACAAGAACCAAACATGAACCAAACAAGAACCAACACATGAAATCTGAAGTAAAAGATTGATAAATTGACCTGTGTTAAGAACCTCTGTTCACCAAAGGATACCATTTGTTGGTTCAACATAAGAAGATCAATCAATGCAATACATCATATTAGAATAAAACAGAATAGAATAAAAAATAAAAAAAAAATACCATCATCTCAATAGATACAGAAAAAGCATTTGACCAAATCCAACACTGCTTCATGATAAGAACACTCAACAAACTAGGACTAGAAGGGAACTTCTTCTATCTGATACAGGGCATCTCTGAAAATCCCACAGTAATAGTAGACTTAAGGTAGAAAGGCTGAAGAGTGAAATGGTGAAATACCTAACATTCTCCTAAGATCAAGAACAAGGCAGGAATGTCTACTCCCACCCCTTCAATCCAACATTGTTCTAGAGGTTCTAGTCAGGACAATTAGGCAAGAAAGTAAAATAAAAGGCATCGGATTGGAAAGGAAGAAGTAAAACTATCTCTTTTTGAAGATGACAGGGTCTTGCATATAGAAAATTTTAAGTAATCCATATTAAAGAAATCTAGAGATAATAAATGAGCTCAGCAGGGTTTCAGGATATAAGGTCAATATATAAACTTCAGCTGAACTTCTATGTATTAGCAATTCTAGGTACTAGTAACAACTAATCTGAAAATAAAATTAAGTAAACAACTCCATTTACAATAACATCACAGGAAATAATATATAGGAATAAACTTAACAAAAGAGGTGCAAGATTTCCATACTAAAAACTACAAAATGCTGTCGAAAAAAGTAAAGAAGACCTACATAAATGAAAAGACATCCGATGTTCCTGGATTGGAGCACTGAATATTGCTAAGACGGCAATACTCTTCAAACTGTTCAACAGATTCAACATAACCCCTATCAAAATCTCAGCTGCTTTTCCTGCCAAAATTGGCAAGCTGATCCTAAAATTGATATAGAAATGCAAGGGACCCAGAACAGCCTTAACAATCTTTAAAAAAATGATGTACCCTTTCTAATTTCAAACTTACTACAAAGAGATAGCAATCAAGACATTGGGGTACTGGCGTAAGTTTAGCCATATAGATCAATGGAATAGAATTAAGAGTAAAAAAATAAACTCTTACATTTATGATCAGGTGATTCTTTTTTTTTTTTTAGATTTATTTATTTATTTATTTATTTATTTATTTATTTATTTATTTGACAGAGACAGCCAGGGAGAGAGAGGTAACACAAGCAGGGGGAGTGGGAGAGGAAGAAGCAGGCTCCCAGCGGAGGAGCCTGATATGGGGCTCCATCCAGAACGCCGGGATCACGCCCTGAGCCGAAGGCAGATGCTCAACGACTGTGCCACCCAGGCGCCCCATATGATCAGGTGATTCTGACAAGGATGTCAAGGCAATTCAGTAAGAGAAAGAATAGTCTTTTCAACAAATAGTGCTGGGACAACTGAATATCCACATTCAAAGAAATGAAATCAGACCCCTACCTTCCACCATACGCAAAATCCATTCCAAAGGGACTGTAGACCAAAGCTAAAAGTCAAAACTATAAAACCCTAGGTGCAAACCTGTATAACCCTCAATTAGGCAATGGTTTCTTAGCAATAACACCAAAACCACAAGCAACCAAAGAGAACAATAGATAATTTAGACTTCATCAAAATTAAAAATCTTGTGCTTCAGAGGACACTATCAAGAGAGTGAGAAGACAACTCACAGAATGGGAGAAGATATTTGCAAATTATACATGTGATAAGGGTCTTATGTCCAGAATATAAATAACTCTTATTACTCAATGATAAAAACAAACAACCCAATTAAAAAATGGGCAGAGGGTTTGAATAAACATTTCTCCAAAGGAGCTATATGAAAGGCCAGAAGGTACATGAGAAGATGTTGAACATCATTTGTCATTAGGAAAATGTAAGTCAAAACCACAATGAAATACCACCTCACATCCTCTAGGATGGCATAACCAAAAAGACAGACAATAAGCAAATGTTGGCAAGAATGTGGGGGAATGGGAACTCTCATAGCCTTCGAGTGGGAAAATGAAACGGTGAGACTGTTTTTGAGAAGTTTGGCCATTCCTCAAAAAGTTAAACATAGAGTCACCATATAACCCAGAAATTCCACTCCTAGTTTTAAATCCAAAAGAATTGAAAACATATGTTCCCAGAAAAACTTGTACACAAATGTTCATAGCAGTATTATTCATAATAACCAAATAGTGGAAACAACCGAAATGTCCATCAACTGAAGAATTGATGAAAAGATCTGTTTTATTTATACAATGGAGCAGTATGTAACCATAGAAAGAGACAAAGTGCTGGTGTATGTTGTAACACGGATGAACCCTGGTAACATTTTGTTACGTGATAGAAACCAGACACAAAAGAAGCATATTATATGATTCTCTTTATATGAAGTGTTCAGAATGGGCAAATCTTCAAAGACAAAAATTAGATTAGTGGTTGCCAGGAGGGAATAAGAAGTAACATCGAATGGGAATGGGGTTCCTTTTGGGTTGATGAAAATGTTCTGGAATTAGATACTGGTGATGAAGGCACAACCTTGCACTGAAATGTACACTTTAAATAGGTGAATTTTATGGTATGTGAATTATATCTCAATTTTATTTATTTTTTTGTTTTCTGAAAAAGATTTTATTTATTTATTTGAGAGAGAGCACAAGCAGGGGGAGGGGCAGAGGGAGAGGCAGAAGAAAGGGACAAAAGATGTTAACAGACAGTCAGGAAAGAGTAGCTAATAAATACATGAAAAAGGTTCAACCTCACTAGCCATCATGGGGTAAAACTCTAACCCGGATGCTACAGCCAGTCCAAACCCTAGACCCTCGCTCCCGCGCCTATTATAACGACTGCAACTGAAAATTCTGAAAAAACGCCTGGGACATTACTCTTTTCATCCCCCTCCCCCAACACCACCACAGGCAACCACAGCTCCGACTTCTAACCCCATAGCTTAGTTTTGTTTATTTTTGAATTGCATATTTGAGTATGGTTTCTTTGGCTCAACATTACGTGTGTGAAACTAACCCATGCCGCTGCCAGCAGCAACAGGTCATTCGTTTCAGTTGCCGTGTTGTATTACCTTGTATGAATAGATTGCAATTTACTTGCTTATTATTTCTGTTGCTGAGTATTTGGGTTGTTTCCAGTTCTTGGTTGTTAGAAATTAACATTGCTATGTGGAATGAAAGAAGTCAGATATGTAAGAATGTATAGTCTGTGATTCCCTTATACCGGCTACACCAGTCTATGGTTTTAAAGGAGGTGGGGAGGGTGGTGCCTGGGTGGGGAGATGAGGGAGACTTCGGTCCTGGCTATCTTCTATTTATTTCTTTTCTCTTCCTTCCTTCCTTCCTTCCTTCCTTCCTTCCTTCCTTCCTTCCTTCCTTCTTTCTTTCTTTTTTTCTTTTTCTTTCTTTCTTTTTCTTTCTTTCCTCTCTCTCTCTCTTTCTAAAAATATTTTATTTATTTATCTGACAACAGAGAGAGAGAGCACAAGCAGGGAGAGAGGCAGAGGAAGAAGCAGACTCTCAGCTGAGCAGGGATCCCGATGTGGGGCTGGATCCCAGGACCCTGAGATCATGACCTGAGCCGAAGGCAGACACTTAACCGACTGAGCCACCCAGGCACCCCATCTTCTGTTTCTTTTTTTTAAAAAGATTTTATTTATTTATTTGACAGAGATAGAGACAGCCAGCGAGAGAGGGAACACAAGCAGGGGGAGTGGGAGAGGAAGAAGCAGGCTCATAGTGGAGGAGCCTGATGTGGGACTCGATCCCACACCGTCCGGACCACGCCCTGAGCCGAAGGCAGACGCCCAACCACTGTGCCACCCAGGCGCCCTCCATCTTCTGTTTCTTGATCTTGATACTGGAACTGGGTGTATTCGCGGTGTGATGATGTGAGTGGCATACAGTTAGGATTTGTGCTCTTCCAACACTTCATTTAAAACCTACTTTAAGGGGCCCCTGGGTGGCTCAGTCCGTTAGCATCTGACACTGGGTGTGGAGCCTGCTTAAGATTCTCTCTCTCCCTCTCCCTCTGCACCTCCCCTCTCACTCTCTCTGAAAAAATAAAATAAAATAAATAATAAAACCTACTTCAAAAATACAAAACTCACCTGGGACCAAACTGAGCAACATATTTCTTTTGCTACACACAAGCTACTAAAGCCACTTTATGAAGACGTGCCAGCTGGAGCTACTCCAGACAGAGGCCAGCCCTGGGGGTATTTGTCTTGGGTATTTATAGGCTTGAGTTTTCCTGCTAGGCTGCCATGCCTTTTGGTTTTAGTTCCTGGGTATCCTATGTTTCCTTGATTCACCAGCTACATATAGTACTTCCTTGGATCTTCACCCCATCTTCAAAGTTGTTGTTGGTTGCTTTTCCAACCTTGACTGTAAGTACTAAGAGTTGATAGTATGAATGACAGTAGAATCCATTCATTTATGGACTTCCTTCACTGCAAGTAAATGATTAGCCGTGATGGACAGTTGGGTGAAATGATCATAAGAAAAGTATTCATGCAATGAAATATTACTCAGCCATCAAAAAGAATGAAACCCTGCCATTTGCAATGACTTGGATGGAACTAGAGGGTATTATGCTAAGTGAAATAAGTTGGTCAGAGAAAGACAAATATCATATGATTTCACTCACATGTGGAATTTAAGAAACAAACCAGATGAACAAAGGGGAAGGGAAAGAAAAATAAAATAAGATGAAATCAGAGAGGGAGACAAACCATAAGAGACTCTTAACTATAGGGAACAAACAGGGTTGCTGGAGGGGAGGTGGGCGGGGGGATGGGGTAACTGGGTGATGGGCATTAAGGAGGGCACGTGATGTAATGAGCACTGGGTGTTATCTGCAACTGATGAATCAGACCTCCACCTCTGAAACTAATAATACACTATATGTTAATTAATTGATTTTAAATTAAAAAATTGTTCATTCATTAATTGCTCCAATTCTGTCATATGACATAAATAAAGATATCTGTTCCAGTATAAATTGCAAGATAAATCAGGATGAAAAGCTATGTGCTAGTATTATTTCAACAGGCCCTAAGCAACTACACGAGTGGGACATATGAGAAAAGCTAATGAATTTACACATGGATTTTTCTCTGTCCACATCTCCACTTGGCTTTCTGATAACCACAGTGTTATACACTCTGTATTTCCATCTATTAGAATTTTTTTTTTAAGCAGTGAGCCGGAAACTGACACATGCACTGATCCGTATCACTTTGTCGTATAAGGCTCTTTCTAAATTCAATGCCTTTCAGAAGAGGAGAAAATTGCTTGGAAATGAATATTTAGTTGATATTTAATAATATCTATTAAACTGATATTTCATAATACAACCAAGTCTCACTTGTCTCTAGTGGGGGGTGTACATAGTTTTTATTATCCTCCAATATTTTTAATCCCTATATGGCTTTCAGTTCCTTGAAACCACCCTACATCCCTCCCTGCCTGTTCATCTTCCCCACTTCTGTCCACACTGATCCCTGACCACTTGTGGGCTTACTCCCTTCCACCTGACTCCCATCATGGCAACAAGAAGATGACACCCACTACATTCTGTCAGGCTAGCAGTGCCTACCCCAGGACACGGAAACCATGTCGGACTGCCTTGTGTTCGATGGCCAAATATCTAGGATGAACAGACCCATAGCTTAGCGATACTACCTCTCTTGCCCTTCTCGTCCAAGGCCTTTCTGTCTAGATTCACTGTGACAGTCAGACATTTCCTCTGGAATCTTGTCACTTTCCCCAACACTTCCCCCTGTCCTTTGGGATGCCCCAACTTCCCCAGGGTTCCTCTGCCAGGATCAGGGCACAGAAGCCCTTCCTTGGAAACCACCCCTCTATTCCTGGCGTCCTCGGAAACTCTTCTATCCACCAAGCGTGGGGACTCTTTTCTAGTCTGGGGGCCAAGGGCAGAGAGCAAAGGTGCATTCTTTCTCAGGTGGAGTTCTCCCGGATCTGCTGCTTACGCCATGGCTCCTTCTGTAACCCCCACCACCCAGGGAAAAGCCAAGGCCAATGCCTGAATCTTTACTTTTCCTTTCTTTCTGCTGAGTCATCCTTTCACTCAGCACTAGGGAGAGGGTTTGGCTGTTACTTCGAATGTTCTCCACTCTCACCCTCAGGATCAGCCCTGGGTCTGTCATGCCTCATGGACAGTCAAACCCCAGCTAATGACCTGATCTCCACCTGACCCTGTAGTCATGTCTGTCGGGCATCCTAATATGGTGTCTGGCTTTACAACGTTCAACCTAACTTACTTCTGGGTTTGTGTGGTATCTGGGGTTATCTTTGTGCCATGGCCCTCCAAACTCAGCAGCCGAATTTTTCATCTGTGGCTCTTCACTGAGATCTCTGTGGGAACCCCAAAGTGGTCCCAGTGAAAAAGCATACCTAGGACCCAAGACATCTCCTGGAACTTGTTACCCCATGAGTCACTCAATCCATCCTGTCACACTGAACAAGTTGTTCAAAACTCTCTGGCTTGGTTTTGTTCCTGCAAAATATCAGTGATGTTTGCTTCCTTTCTTCGTGACAGTTATGTTGTGAGAGTAAGGGAGATGTGTGCTTCCATCACCAGTAAAACAGCAGTCAGGATACCCTCACAACTATTACACATCTACGCTAAGACTCAGCTTCAGGAAAGATAATCCGCATGTGCTGTACAAATCTAAAGGGGGAGAAACTGCTCTTTCCTAGGCTGGAAAATGCCTACGTTTCCATATCTTCCAAAATTCCATTTCCTAGTACTTCCATGTTGACTGGATTTTCTGCTCTTCGTTCCCCAAGCATATCTTTATTCCATTAACAAAGGAAGCACTCATATAAAGGGACAGCAGTGTGTTCAGCTTTGTGTGGTCTAAGACCTTGAAAGGTATCTTTTGGGAGGAGCAAGGGCTCTGCCTCAGTGGTCTTAGCAAAGTAGCCAGATTTGCTTGAATCCATAGGAACTTTGCAGCCAAACCAGAGCACCCTCTGGGCTTGACAGTCCCCTCCAAGACTTGACCAACAGGCTGGGCTTGGCGTCAGCTGCTCCCTCAGCTCTCTGTCCTCACACCACTTTTTTTTTTGCCCAGCCTCCTCCTTTATTTGGTAGCAATACTAGAACCTAATGGGGTTTCTCTCATTGTCAGTATTCCTTATTTAAGACAACATTGCAACAGCAGCCTGTTTAATGAAGCAGATGCTTTCAGAGAAACACACTTTCAATCCCCCAGACTCATCTCCCACCCATCCAAGCCTCTTTTCCTAATTTCCTTATCCTAATTTCCTTATTCTCTCCTTTCACTAACTCTCTACTGCTGGGGTCCTTCAGGATGCCCCAAGCCAGGGGGATGTGAGTGAGTCAAAGAGACCTCTCGATGTGCTTTACCAGTTTCAGATATTCTCCTTGGCCTCTTAGCCCCTTTTTACACTCCCGCCAGACTCATTACCTCCCTTGTTTTCCACTCAGATTCCTGAGGCCACCAGCTGTTTGTGTTTCACATGGGGAGCTCCTGGGGCTCATGGCCACAGCCGGCGCAGAGACGCACCTTTTTAAACCATGCTCTTAATTTCCTTCCCAGCCCCTGTGTATCGTGGGACCGTGGGCTCATTTTAGACAAAAAATCACTTCTTGTCCCTTATTTTTTTTCTTGTTGATTTTTAAAAATTGAAGTCTAGGGGCGCCTGGGTAGCGCAGTCGTTAAAGCGTCTGCCTTCGGCTCAGGGCGTGATCCTGGCGATCCGGGATCGAGTCCCACATCAGGCTCCTCCGCTGGGAGCCTGCTTCTTCCTCTCCCACTCCCCCTGCTGTGTTCCCTCTCTCGCTGGCTGTCTCTCTGTCACATAAATAAATAAAATCTTTAAAAAAATAATAAAATAAAAAAATAAAAATTGAAGTCTAGTTGACATACAATATGATATATTATTTCCCGGGGTACAACACAGTGATTTGACAATTCTGTACATTACACAGTTCTCAGTGTAATTACCATCTGTCACCATACAACGTTATCACACTATTAATGACTGTATTCCCCATGCTGTGTTTTTCATCCCTATGGCTTTTTTTTTTTTTTTTAAATAACTGGAAGTTTGTACCTCCTAATCCCCTTTACCAATTGTGCTCATCCCTCCACCTCCTCCCCCACCGGCATCCACCAGTTTGCTCTCTGTATTCATGAGCTGGCCTCTATCTTTTGTTTATTTGTCTTTTAGATTCCACATATAAGTGAAATCATATGGTATTTGTTTTTCCTAGTCTGACTTATCACTTCTTGTAACTTCAAAAGACTTTCTTTCCTTTTTTTTTTAAGATTTTATTTTATTTATTTTTTTAAGTAGACTCTGTGCCCAGCACGGAGCCCAATGTAGGGCTTGAACTCATGACCCTGAGATCAAGAGCTGAGCTGAGATCAAGAGTCAGACGCTTAACTGGCTGAGCCACCCAGGCGCCCCTAGATTTTATTTTTTTAAGTAATCTCTACACCCAACGTGGGCTCAAACTTACAACCCCAAGATCAAGGGTCGCATGCTCTACTCACTGAGCCAAACAGGTGCCCCTCCAAAGTCTTCTCTTCATCCAGGCCGACATGGTAGCCCCATTGCCAGGCTGTCCCCCTCCAGCCTCCAGCCATTGCCCTGCCTGACATCCCCCTGGGATTTCACTGGGCCTGTGGCCGCCTGGGTAGTTGTGCGTAACTGCTACCTCTGCTCAAAGCAAGTTTCTCGAGATGAACGTGGAGACAAAAAGGTGAGCCCGTACCTCGTTTTTATTCACCGCTGAAGAAATGCAAATGTTGCAAAAATGAGGACCATCTGCATTATTCCAATCACCTAATGCATCTGTATTTCCACCCTCATCTGTGAAATAAAGGATTCAGTGAAGCAGGATCAACATAGCTTTGGGAACTCTTACAAACACAGATAAAATAAATATTGTTACTTGAAAATATATTTTGACTTATTTTGTATTCTCTCTTTATGGATTTATGGATTCTAGCTGGGGCGGGAGGGGAAAGATTGACAATTGTTACAAATCGGGCTTTCCTTGAACGCAATAGCTGTATTTCAGAATAGGGACTTTTTAGGCTTATAGGATTTTAAAGCCTGAAACAGTTCCTATTAGTTATCTATTGCTGCATACCAGATAATCTCAAATCAACAAATATTTATTATCTCACAGTTCCTGAGGCTCAGGAGTCCAGGCTTGTTAGCAGGCTTGTTCTGGCTTGGGTTCTTTCAAGTGGTTGCAGTCAAGCTGTGGGCTGGGCTGCAGTCATCTTAAGGATTGACTGGGGCTGGCAAATCCATTTCTGAGCTCACTCCCATGCTGTTGGCAGCCCTTCGTTCCTTGAAGGCTGTTGGCCCGAGGCTTCAGTTCCTCACTGCAGGCCTCTCCAAAGGCTGTTCATGACATGGCATTTGACCTTGCCCAGAGTAGGGGATCCAGAGGAAAGAGTGACAAAGAATAACCCAAACTCAAGGGTCATGCCAGCTCTCCTTGGCACAGTCAGGGAGTGAATAAGAGAAAGGAAGATGGTTGGGAGCCATTGGGGGGCTGGATACCGTAGAACCTTAGAGATAACATAGTCCAATTCCCTCTTATAGCCAATGAAGCTGAGGCCCAGAGACACAAAGCAAGTTGGCCAAGACCATACCATTGGTTAATACCCAAACCAGGACTCGAACCTGGCATTTCCATATGTTAGCACATTCCAGTTTAGCAACTACTTATTTTACTTATTCGGTGATTATCAAAAGCAAGGACTGGATGAGGCAGTGTGGAGATTTCCAGGGTGAAGAATATACTCACGATCCCTGCCCACGAGGTCGTAGGAGTGGGGAGGAGCGGCATACGCTGAACGGGATTACCTGGGAGCAGGGAGAACATTTCCCCTGAGTCACAAATGAGGACCATAGAGTTCAAAGGAAGGCCTGCAGTCATAGGCACCATCAGGGAAGGCTTTGTGGATACGGTGACGCTTGAGTTGGGCCTGAAAGTAGAAGTGGATTTAGGCCAACGGGGACAGATGGGGTGGGGCTGGGCCGAGAGTCCATGCTTTGACCCTGATGTCTCCAAACCGAACTGCACGAGGTTCAAACACAGCCATATGAGTCACAGGCCCAACCTCTGAGTCACTTTCTTGGCTACTGATGACTAAAATTTGGGGCTATCTGGAGGGAGGACTCTGGTGGCTTCTCTGAGAGGGCCACTTGCCTTAGCTGCCACTGCTGTTTTTCCTGGGGGAGCTCATTCTCTGTGATCAAGAAAGGAAAGCAGCTCCCTGACCATGGCTATCTAGGTCATCAGTCCCCAAATCCAGGGGAGAAAATTTTAAGTACAGTTGGTGAGTCAATGTCTGTTCATTTTGGAGAATCATCTTTGCCCACTGATTTACCTGCCTGTGAGTTGGTCTTTGATATTTATCCCTGAGCAGGTGGTAAGAGGTTAGAAAGCGTGGACTGGAGCTGGGGGCTGCATTTCCCTGAAAGAGCCTAGGAACCTTCAGAAAGGTGGGGGCAGAGGGGTGACTAGTGGGGGTCCATTACAGAATGTTTCATGCCTGAACCATTAGCCATTGCATTTAGAAACCCCACAGGTGTGGACAACTGCCAGGTCAATGTTACTGTTAAAATCGTAGGTAGCATCATTTAGACGAGGAGTTTTGAAGTTATTGTTAACACCCCATCGATGAGTCCTAATATTAAATTCATAGATCCAAACCAGTATTTAAAAACTATTGGAGGGGGGCGCCTGGGTGGCGCAGTCGTTAAGCGTCTGCCTTTGGCTCAGGGTGTGATCCCCGCCTTCTGGGATCGAGCCCCACATCAGGCTCTTCCACTGGGAGCCTGCTTCTTCCTCTCCCACTCCCCCTGCTTGTGTTCCCTCTCTCGCTGGCTGTCTCTGTCAAATAAACAAATAAAATCTAAAAAAAAAAAATTTTAAATGTAAAAACTATTGGAGGGATAAGTAAGGTTTTGTAGAACTTCTGGTTCAGTTACCTGCACGTGTATTTAATGTAAAACACATTTCCTTTCCATCGTGGTCACCAACAGAGCAGCGTGAAGGCCACTGATGGATAATGAGTGTGCTCACTATGGGAGAAGAGAGAGGCAGCCAGCTCCAACAGGTCACGTTGGATTCTCTACTAAAGCCCAACATAGTCCACTACAGGAAACAAAGCACAGTGAAAAGGACATGATTTTAGGCAGTCGCGGATGCAAACATGGAAAACCTTACCAGGTACGTGTTTATTTAAAAATATTTTAGAAATAGATAACTGACATTTCAAATGGGTGATATTGCTCCATATAAATGCCTTTTTTGGAAAAAAAAAACCAACTTTACTGAGGTGTACTTGATGAACAATAAGACTCATTCCTTTTAAATGTGTAGTTCAGGGCATTTTCACAAATGTATGCAGGGGTGTTGTCACCACCAAAGTCAAGATATGGAATAGTTCTGCTCCCCCTGAAAAGTTCTCTTATTACCCCCTTTTCAGTCAAAACCCTTCTATCACCTCTGCTTCTGGGGCGCAGTAAGGAAGCCAAAGTGTCTGGGGTAGAAGCACAAGGGAGGGGAGATCAATACGTGTCAGGGCCTTGGAGGTCACAGGAGGTCAAACCAAGGAGCTTGGGTTTAGTCTGAGCGAAGTGGGGAGGTATGGGAGGGTTTTGAGCAGAGGAGTAATCTGACTAAGGTTTAGAGACTACAGAGAAACTACATGTCCACTAGGGTTGAAGTTAATAAGTTAATATACTGTAGGTAATGTGAGCTAGGCTCCTCACTGTCAGAGAAGGAAGTTACAAATAAGCAAAGTGGGAAGAAGGCTATAAAGAACCTTGTGGGTTGGAACTGGAGGCATCAGTATGGACTCATGTTTGTGGATAGCTGGCTAGCTGGATGATAGAAAAATATAAGTATATGTGTATACATGGTTTGTGTGTGTGTGTGTGTGTGTGTGTGTGTGTGTTTTGCCATTTTAACAATACTGTATCTTCCAATCCATGAATATGGGATGTCTTTCCATTTACTTAGGTCTTCTTTAACTTATTTCAATAATGTTTTGTAATTTCCAGGTTCAAGTTTTGCACTTCTTTCATTAATTTTATCCCTATGTGGGTTTTTTAGCTTTTTTGTTTGTTTGTTTGTTTTTGGTTTGGTGTGTGTGTGTGTGTGTGTGTGTGTGTGTGTGTGTGTGTTGTGTTTTTGGTGCCATTGCAAATGCAATTGTTTCCTTAACTTCATTTTTGGATTGTTCCCTGCTAGTGGGTAAGAGTATTGATAGTTCCTGACATGCTGTCATGGTGTGATGGCTAAGACCTTGATGAATCGGGACAGGTTTCAGGCAGAAGGGGAAGCATTAGCTGGTGCAATATTGTGGGCTTTTGAGAGGGCTGGAGGAAATGTTAACTAGAAGGACTGTGGAATCCAGTAATTTGCTAAGGGTCAGTGAGTCAGTAAGAGAGAAAACGTCCATCTCAGACCTTTTGCTCAATGATTTAAAGCTAAGTGTGAGTCAGAGCACCTAGTCGGTTGCTCTGTAGGCAGACAGAAGGTAAGACGAGGCACAGTAGGTGCGCATAGGAGGCAATACTTCTGAGAAGCTTGGGTTCTCATTCCAAGCAAGTCTCCTATGTTGAAGTCAGGGCCCTGATAGGGAAGGAATGGGACTCAGAGATTTGGGACGGGGGTACCTGGGTCCTGCAGGTAAGAACCTTGGGCCTCCAGATTCCCCCGCACCCATGAAGTGACCCACTCCCACCGCTGGAATATAAAGCCCCCTCCTGTCTCCTATGGGAAGATGATGCAGAGTCCACACATGAAGCAGGTGCCTTCCAGGAGAATGCTTGCCCTTTGGGGTTGACCACCACCTCCCTCCTGGCCCCCAGACTTACATCTAGGGAGAAACCTCAGAATACCTGATAGGTGAAGTGCTGGGCTTGCATAGGGAGGGAAGGAGCTCTACCCCAAAGCTGTATAGGCCCTGGCTGCCAGCGGGGATGAGCTGGGTGCTGGGTCAGGACCAGCTAGAACGCTGGGTCAGGGGGAATCTATTGGGGTGGGGGCACCCTCCTGTCACAGAGGCCCTGGGTGACTGTGCCAGCATGCTGCTGGGCTGGCCCACATTAAAGGAAGTAGAGATCTCAGGAGGACAGGGAAAAACTGGAGGAAGGACACAGAAGATAGCAGAAGGGGACATAAGACCAGAAACCCACTAGGCTAGCCACGTTCCTTGGAGGCTGTGTGGACACTCCACCCAGCAAGGTGGAAAGGCACACACAGGTGAGGGGCAAGGAGCCGAGAAGCTCCTTGGTGGCCGTCTTCTGCAGGAGGACAGACAAACGGTAGAAGATACAGAACTGGCTTCTCTGGGGGGGACGATAAGCAGCAGCAGTGCTCAAACTTTAGCATGAATTACAATCAACAGGAGGGCTTGTCAAAATACAGAGAATTTGAGTCAGTAGGTCCAGGTTTGGGGCTGGAGAATGAACGTTTCTAAAATGTTCCTAGGTGATGCTGTTGGTGTTAACCCAGGCACCACTGGCACACTATGGACACAGCCCTAGCGGAGGGCAGCTGGCAGCCCTCTAAGTATCAGAAGCAAGATGAGTACAATTACCGTAATGAGCTGCCGCGTTGGAATGGCAATCGGGGGTAGAGGAGATGTGATCCCTAAGGGATCTACAGATGTGATTCACAGAACACGGTGTTCCTAGGGGAAAGATAAATGAGGCTGCTGACAAAAACACCACTAATAAATACATAATCAAAACCACTCCTATGCCAAGTCACCACCCAATTTCCATATGGTAAGTCATGGCCCAATATCCACTCCTGAGTCAGTTCTCAGACCCAGAACCCATCCGGCGAAGGCAGGACCTGGCAAACTCCGTGGCAAGTAAATACAGTTGTGTTCTCCTGGGCCTGCTCCCAAGGGATCACAGCCGTTCGTCCTGGAGAAAGGGGATGCCACTTCTTTCCAAGTGGTTGAGTACCCACAGCCAGCGCCCAAGTACCACTGATATTCAGGGACCCCGATCACCCTTATGGATCTCCTGTTAGAGCAGGGACCTCTGGGGGTCATGTCACACACACAGTCCTGACCCAAGACACAACAGGCTCAGAAGAGCAATCTGAGACGGAGTTGTACATTTGAGGGTCACAGGCGTGCGGTTGGGATTTAAGATCATGAGATTGGATTGGAGCATCAGGGGGAAGACAAAGAGAAATCTTGCTGATGACTGCTGGTTGCCGCCAAGCAGAGGAAACACCTGCTTACAGGGGCCCCGGGGAAAGACAGCATCCTTCTCCAAGCCTCTGCACTCCCTGCACCGTGAGTCCATGAGCAAAGGGGCTGTGTCTCCCTCTGCTCTGTGTCCCCAGGGCCCAGCCCAGCCTCCAGCACAGAAAAGGGACTGACTAGCTTTTGAGTGATCTGACCACGGCCACCACGAACGGACTCCGCGGAGAATGTGTTTGTAAGGGCAGTAATAGCAAACGTGCTCTCCCTCTTTGAGAGCAGATTCTTCTTCTTTTAGTTCTTAGGGTGAAATGTGAGTCTTGTCTCTCTTGGGAAGATTAGCCAGGAGAGGTCTCTTTGCCACTTGGGGCCCATCCCAAGCTCGTCTGTAATGTATACGGCAGGACTTTCCAAATTAAGAGAGGGGGGTTATGCAGCTTAAGTTACTGCACATTTTTTTCATATGACAAATGCTATTTTTGCACCTTTTAAAAAGGCAGCCTATATGTATCTCCAATAAACACCTGCTGGGTTCCTATGAAACAGTGATAAACAGATGAGCTGCCCTCTTGAAATAGCCAGAGAGCCGTGACAGAGTGGGGGACACTCTGGGCTCCCAGCAAGAGTGGCTGGAGTCAAGTCGGGTTTTGTGGGGCATAAAGACACCGCGTCCGGAAGGCCCTATGCTCTCTTATCTAGCGTCTGCAGCAATCCTGTGAAAGAAGAGGTATCCTCACCCTACAAATGAAGAAATGGAGTCTGGAAGGTTCAAAGACTAGGCCATGCCTGCTCTCCTGCCCCTAGCCCCATTCAGCCGTGGGCTCTGCTGAGCTGTCTGTTTCCTGCATTGGCCCCTGGGTCCTGGGCACCTCTTCCTGGACTCCCTGAGACACACCCCTGGCTATGAACTTCTGTGTCATTCCTGGGCGTCAGGACGTGGCCCAGGAGGACGATCGATATTTTCCGGGTGCTGTGTGCCAGGCACCGTGCGACAAGCGACACCCAGTATATTTAATAGGCAGTCTAGTGGAATGGGTAGGAGCAGGGAGGGGTTCGAATCCTGCTGCTTTTTATTTGCATGGCTTTGGGCAGAGTGGAATGCTCTGTGGCTTAGTTAAAATAGAGTTGCTACTACCTACCTCATAGGTTGCTGTGCTGCTGATATGAGTTAATCCACATAGAGCCTCAGGACTGTGCCTGGCACACGGTAAGGGCTAATGCAAGGACTAGCTCATCCAGCCCAGAGGCTCTCCATGAGCTATTCTGTCTTCACTGTGACATGGGTAAGGAAATGGGCTTGGAGAGGTGGTGGTGTCCAAGGTCATGCTGGTAGTAAGAGCCAGGACATGAAGCAGCTCAGTCTACTCTGCACCCCTGTGCCCAGCCCAGCCCCCCTGCATTTCCCCCGCCCCACATGCTTCATTTGCTACCTAGCCAAACCTGCAGGGTGGCAAGTGTGTCCCCCAGACCAAACTTGGGTGTGCAGGGAATAACGGCAACAGATCTGTTTTGTTTGTTATTTTTTTCTATATTTCAACCTGATTTCTATTTAGGGCCCCAATTCATCACCAGGGTGATGAAAACTCAGCCTCTATCAGGGCTGCACTAGACTTGTTGAGGACTTAACCAGTGTCAAGGCACCGAGGTTGCGGCCTACCTGGTCCTTGTGTCAGCTGTCTGTGCTGGCACCCACCAGCTTTCCACTCCACACCATAGAGGCCTCGGTCTTCATCCACATAGGCAGAGGCTGGGGCAGTGGGCTGCCACGGACAGTTGAGTAGGTTGTACACTGCACAAACATACATGGCCAATGGGGTGAGTGGAAATGAAATCCAGTCTGTGCTGTGCTTGCTAAGCTGTGGATGTAAGTGCGGGACCATTTCTACCCTGAGGAAGGGATAGGTTTTCTTTGCACCAAAGGACTATTCACTTGCCCGGCCATGTACCTCTGACTCTTTCATTCACCTTTTTCTAATTTGTACAAAAGGCATCTTCAAGCTGGTTGTGGCCCTGCTGGAGTTACCCCTTCTCTGTCTGAATGGCTCCCTCAGGTCCTCTGCTACTTCTGGGTGGTGCTCTGGCTCCTGGCCTCACTCACACTGGGGGTGGGCACCTCCAAAGCTTTCCTGGCGGTGACTGCAGCCCTTCCCCTCAGGCCTGCCATCCCCTGCAAAGGAGTACCTGGGGAGTTGGGCACAAGGTCCCTGCTCTTGGAGCTCACAATATAGCTGGAATTTTCTGTCTCCCTGGGGCTCTGCTCAGAAAGGGGTACAAGGCTTCCCTCTCTAGAAGCGTTCTAGGAACTACTGTGCTTTCGCCGCTCCCCTCCATCGCTCCTCCCCATCCCTCACCTTAGGGAAACATTTCTTGTCTCCTGGGAACCCCAACTTCCCTCAGCCTCCTGCTCTGCCATTCCTTAGGACTCCCGCCCGCCCCGTTTTTTCCTCCTCTTCAACCCTTACAACGCACCTGGAGGCCATTTCTGTTTTGGCTTCCTGCCTCCTCTCTGGCAATGGACTAGGGGTGGAATGAACTATTTTAGGGAAATCCCTTAGTCCTCCTCCCCTAATTTTTCCATCTTGCTTGGGAGACCCACGGTTCCCTGGGCCCTGTTCCGGTCCTCCAAGTAGAGAAAAGGCCTGCTTTTCCCCACTTCCCAAGCCCTATGCAAGCCCCCCCCCCGCCCCCTCCCCCGTTTCTAGGGCTTTCCCTGAAATTCTGCTTGGGTGTCCCCTCTGCCTCCGGTCCACAGCGCCTCTTAACACAGACTGGAGGAGGGGACCTTTGCCAGAAGCGTCCCTGGAGCCCTTTCTAAGCTCTCCATCTTCATGCAGCGCCCCCTGCCAGGAGGTCTGGAAAATTGCCGCTCTCCTTCAAGCTGCCCGGTAAACTATTTTTATTTTTAACAATGGCTATGTTTAACTGGCTCGCAAAATTCCTAAACATTTAACATTTGGCTCTCACAAGCCGGTAGGACCTGGCCCCGGCACAACACTGCGAGGCTCCAGTGACTTCTGGTTCCACAATGAGAGGCACCAGCAGGAGATGGGAGGGGAGGAAGAGAGAAGGTTTCCGCTTTTCTTCACCTGCTCCCTCCTGGGATGCATTCTGCAGCTCCTGCTCTCTAGGGGCCCCCCTTCCAGAGCTCCAGGCTCCTTCAGGCTCAGCCAACACTTTTCCCTCCTTCTGCCCCTAGGGTGCTAATGGCTTTTTGGGTTCTAGCTCTTGCTAATTCCGGATGATTCCGCATCCCATCTACCCCTCTGTTAATAGTCTTCTCACTACATCCCAATCATTTCCTTCCCTTTGAGGGCTCCTCTGTTTCCTGGCCGGACCCTGCCTGCTCAAGTTTGCTCCTGTGGTCACAACTTCTTAATAGGGACTGTGTGTCCTTAGCCATGCTGCTCAACTTCTCTGAGCTAGTTTTGTGAGAATTAAGTATGATGCAGCAGGACATTATTTTGAGGGATGAACCAGTGGTACTCTTGCTTTTCTCTTGCTATTTCCTGGTGCCCTATACCTCTTCCCCAAACTGAGCTGCTGTACCTTATAGCGGGGACAGGATTTACAGCAGAAGTAGGGGGAAAGTTTTGACTTTCAAAATCTAAGACCCTGGTGGGCATTGGGGCAAGGAAAACCTTGCTGGAAGACTCACCAGTCCCTGAGAAGGCCCTCCTACCCTGCCAAGCCAGGACAAGTGGGCCAGTGGAACCCCTGGGCCAGTAGAACCCCTGCTAGCCTGGCAGCTTGAAGAATTGGAAATAAATGGCTGTCTGCTGAGTCCAGGCAACCGTGAGAGCTTGAGCTTCCTCACAGACTCCTGGTGTCCTGGGGTGGTCCAGAAAAGATGCTGGTTACTGATGGGATCCCCCAGACGGGTCTGTGTGATGGCACCATAGGAGCTGTGTGGCCTGACAAGCAAGGGCCGGGTGTGATGTGCACCTGGGTGAAAGGGAGAAGGGCGAGCAATAACAGGGGTCCAGAGTCCGGGCCCCATGCCTTGGGCCCTCCCTCTCCTCCCCCAACTTAGCCCTGACAGAAGGGGGGAGGAATTCTAAATTGAAAGACACTCACTTCTACCATCTGCAGAATGGGGTTTGTGCTATGAGTTCTTTAGAAAAACGAAGGGTCACTTCTGCTCCATTTGTGTTTGGAGGCTCATGGCTGTTGCAAGGAGAGCCTGGAAGCTGTCTCAAGGGACCTTCCCTGGACCAACTTGCTGACTAACCCATGCCAACTTTTCATGCCAACTGCAAAATACATGCCATCAGTGGGGGACTCTCCAGGCCTCCTCTAAGCACTTCTGTCCCCACCAGTCCAGGTGTCCTCCAACCAAGGGCCACGTGTGTGTGTTCTCATGCCCCTCAATGCCACTGGGACTGGTTAATTGTCATTTGTAACTTGAATAACTGCCATGAAAACTAATGAAACACAAGCGTGCAAAAGAGAGCTGGGATTTCCATGACAGTTAAGTTGAGGCACGATGTTGGAAAAAAGACAGCTGTCACATGAGGTGTAGCGGTGATAACTGTAAAAGTCTGGGGAGATAAGAGGTGTCTAGGAAAATTCTGCACTCGGAGAACTTTGCAATCTCTTTTAGTTCTCACTCCGAAAGAAAGAAACTGATATTGGAAAGTAGAGACTATGTCCTTTACGGGTAGTTTGTATAGGGCAGACGTGGAACTCGAGACAACCCACCTCAAAAGAAAAGTCTTGGCTGTACGTTGAAACATTGGCAAATGAATAGGTATTTATGTATTAAGTTAAAATAGACTAATGCGCATCTACGTATGTGTATGTATATGTGTGTGTGTTAGATTTATATATGTATATTATGTGTATATATATAATTTTTAAAAAATAGAAAGGCCTTCGATTTTCAGGACCGCGGATGAGAAATCTCCCATAAGCGACCAGCTCTATCTCACTTAGTGGCGGTTTCCGTTTCTTTCCATCAGCGCCAGGACATCGGGTGCTCCAGGTGCGCGTGTCGGGGCAGCCACTGGAACCTGTCCCTGGCATCCCTTCTCCGATCTCTGCCCAGCGAGCGAGCCACGCGCCCGGCTGTCATCCGACTGGGGACCGGGACTCGGGGCCTCCCGGTTCATGGGCCGGGAGCCCGCGCGGCGCCTCTGTCATTCCGGCAGGGGGCGCCGACCGGCCGCTGTGGCCGCGCCGGGCCGCGCTCTGATTGGTTGGAGGCCGTGGCCCGCGCCCACTCCCGCCCGCCCCGTCCGCTAAGTGCCGCGGCGCGCCGGCTCCCGCCCCAGTCTGCGGGCCTCCGGGGCAGCGGCGGGGCCAGAGCGGCTCAGAAGAGGGGACAAGACCAGGGCAGGAAGGAACCGGCCGGCCGGCAGAGCCCCGTACACCCAGCAAGATGCTGTCCTGGCGGCTGCACACGGGCCCCGAGAAGGCCGAGCTGCAGGAGCTCAACGCCCGGCTCTACGACTACGTGTGCCGTGTGCGGGAGCTGGAGCGCGAAAACCTGCTCCTGGAGGAGGAGCTGCGCGGCCGGCGCGGGCAGGAGGGCCTGTGGGCGGAGGGGCAGGCCCGCTTCGCCGAGGAGGCGCGCGGCTTGCGGCAGCAGCTGGACGAGCTGAGCTGGGCCACGGCGCTGGCCGAGGGCGAGCGCGATGCGCTGCGGCGCGAGCTGTGGGAGCTGCAGCGGCTGGGCGAGGAGGAGCGCGCCGCCCGCGGCCGCCTGGACGCCGAGCTGGGCGCCCAGCGGCGCGAGCTGCAGGAGGCGCTGGGCGCGCGCGCCGCCCTCGAGGCGCTGCTGGGGCGGCTGCAGGCCGAGCGCCGCGGCCTGGAAGCGGCCCACGAGCAAGACGTGCGGGAGCTGCGCGCGCGCGCCGCCCGCCTGACCATGAGCTACCGCGCCCGCGCCACAGGCCCCGCCGCGCCCCCGCCGCGCCTGCGGGAGGTGCACGACAGCTACGCGCTGCTGGTGGCCGAGTCGTGGCGGGAGACGGTGCAGCTGTACGAGGACGAGGTGCGCGAGCTGGAGGACGCGCTGCGGCGCGGCCAGGAGAGCCGGCGCGAGGCCGAGGAGGAGACGCGGCTGTGCGCGCAGGAGGCGGAGGCGCTGCGGCGCGAGGCGCTCGAGTTGGAGCAGCTGCGCGCGCTGCTGGAGGAAGAGCTGCGGCGGGTGCAGGAGGAGTACGAGCTGCAGGCGGAGGAACGGCAGGTCCGTGCGCGGGGACCGCCCCACCCGGGACCCTTACCGGTGGTGATGGGAGAGAGCAGCGGGGCTCCCCGGACCTGTTGCGTGCGCCCGGGGCGTGGCGCCGCCGAGCGGTGGGGCCGGGTGAGAGGGGGCCCCCACAGCCCCCGCAGCTGGGCGCTGAAAGGGGCCCCCAGCTCTGCGTCAGGGTCCCGGGGTCCCAGCGTCTCAGCGTCTCACCTGCGGTGGAGGAGGAGCGCGGTTTGCGGGTCGACCGACTCAGCCGGCGAGTGCCCTTGTGGCAGGTCCCGGTGGAGAGTCCTGTCCCTGTCCTCTTGTTAGGTTGTCAGTTTCTTTAGATCTTGCCAGGAGCGGGCGCATCCTGACAAAAGACCCAGGACCCGGTCAGCTCTAGGTTCTCTTTCCATTTCCTGGGCTTCGTAGACGTAATTCACATAAAAGTACAGCAAGACGCCCCTCTGACTTCCAGAAGTAGTTTCAGAAGCGACAGCTTCTTCCTTCCCGGCTAGGTCTCGGTGTTGGGAGGTGGCTAGGCAATGTCAAGTCCTGACCGGGAGCCATTCAAGATGACAGCTGCTTGGCTGTAGGGCACCCCAGGGGAAAACTTAAATCGTTTCCTAAAACGGTTTTTATTTTGCCAGAGGGCTTTCCTAGTAGGAGGCAGCTGGTTTGGCTCTCTGGGCCAGGGCCTTGTGTGTTCTTGGGAGGGGCAGCCCCCTTCATGCAGAAAAGAGCCCCATCGGAGATGGTTTTTTCAGTCTCACAAGCCGACAGCGGATCTCTCTGGGTAGTGGAAAAGTTGTGGAAACCGGCCGGTCCCTGTGGCAGGATGTGATATAAACACTTACTATGAAAGTGCGGGGTAATAGAAACAGTTGGTATTTCAGAGAAGCAAAACCCAGACCTCTGACACCGACAAGGTAACACCTGTGGCCGATTATGGTCCCAGTCCAGTACTAGGCTTGGCCCTGGGCCTGCCTCCACGAGGCCAGAATTGAAAATATCCCCAAATCATACTATCAGTAGTTCTCAGGAGGACAGTTCAGAATAACACCCACACAGATTCAGAAATATTTTAAGGGGATAATCTGTAGCTTGGAGTTAAAGATTTGTGGTAAAAGGATTTTGTGCCCCCCCACCCCCTTTTTAAATGCAGGGTCTAAAGGGAACACAGTGGCTGTAGCCTAGAGGACTATGGTGACATGACAGGTGTCCACAAATAATCAGCAAATATCTATCGACTGCTCCTAGGTCCTGAGCACTGCCTTGGGGTTTCAGTATTCAAAGAGCTGGAGTCTAGATGGGAAATCCTATAAAGCAGTACAATACGAAATTGTTTGGAATGTAATCTTTTGGAATGTGGGTTTTATTGGGCCTCTGCCTCATAATTTTCAAAAGCTTCCCCCACCCTCCACACCCCCCAGGGTTGTCGGTGTAGCAAGAACAGGGAGTGGCTGAAGTGTGTGCTGATTTCCAGCTCTTAGTCTAGACTCCAGAGTGCTTCCCTCGCTCATGATGAGGGCCAGAGAGGCTAGTTCCACAGGGCACCATGCTCTGTGTGGAGTGGAAGTGGAAAAGCATCTCAGCGTAGGCTTTCGCGGGGCTTTTAACTAAAAACCAGTGCCTGGAAACTGTGCTACCGCCCCAAGGGCCCGTGCTGTGCCGGCAGGTCTGGAAACTGCTTCCTTGAAGTGTGTTGGGTGGGCCAAATCCTTACTATTCCCTTGCAGTCATAGCTCTCTTGGCTCATTTTGGACATTGAAGCTCTGATTACAGGGTTCTTTTTCAGGAACAGGACCCTTCCCCCCCCCCCCCCAACTAAATCTTAGTGCAACCTCAGACATGAACAGATAGAAACGGAGCTCTTCTTTTTTTTCTTTTTTTAAAGATTTTATTTATTTATTAGAGAGAGACAGCCAGCGAGAGAGGGAACACAAGCAGGGGGAGTGGGAGAGGAAGAAGCAGGCTTCCAGCAGAGGAGCCTGATGTGGGGCTCGATCCCATAACGATCACGCCCTGAGCCGAAGGCAGAAGCTTAACAACTGAGCCACCCAGGCACCCCAGAAACAGAGCTCTTCTGACTGCAGCAGAGTCAGGGGCTTGGGATGTGCACTTGGAATCACTGCCCTGCCCTTTGACACAGAGCCCAGGGCCTGTGTCACCCCAGTGCCTTCCCCGGGGTGGCACCTGACGGGGACTAGGACCCCACCCTCACCAGTCTGTCTGGTGATGTCTCTTTCATTGGAATTTGCTTCTTTGCCCTAAAAGTAGGGAGCAGGGAATGTCGACGGGACTTGGGTTTTTTTTCCCCAGTTTTTTCCCCAGTTAACTTTGAAGGCACCCAATTTCAAATTGCATTCCCAAAGATTCAACACCAAACCATTAGTAATTTTTTTTTAAAGGTAAAGATATTAGGAATTTTGTAAAAGAGTAAGTATTCGTGGTTTAGCCCCGAGCCCTTGATTTCTTCAAATTCTATAGAAGCTCGCTCTGGGGAGACTGATGATATCATAAAACCGGGTTTAGCTAATATACTGTGGTAAATGTTTCATTACTAAGAGTCAGCCTCTATCCGGCGCTTCTCACTTGCCAGGCACCCCAGGAACCAGGCCCTTCACACGTGTTCACTTCTAGTCCTCAGTTCGATCTCATGAGAGGGATACTAATATTAGCCCCATTTCACAGATGATGAAACTGAGGCACATAGGTCGCCTAGTGTGTAAGTAGCTAAGCCAAGGTTTCTTCAAGTACCAGTGTCTGAGCAACTAACCCCAGACCCAACATTCCTCTATTCTCTGTTCCATCAAAGAGAAACATTTAACCAGTATTCCCTCTGCCTTCATAGAATAATGGTAATTGTTCTTCCTAAGGGCTAGCCCAGAGGTGCTCATCCGTCTGAAACCCTAAAATACTTTCTGACCCTTCCCGCCGGCTGTTAGAATAGTTTTTGTGTCAGATGTGTTTCATTTACTTTTTGCGTACCCTGTGGTTTAAAGGGAACCCTCCCCTACCCCCCTCGGTGCCGGCTGCCTTCCTGGCTCGGGGCCTCCTCTGTAGCCCAAGAGAACGAGATGCTGCTGGGACTGTCTGGGAAGAGTGGTTCTTCCCCTAAGGCCAGTGTGTTAGGCCCCGCCCCCCAGATCTGCCAGAGAGAAGTTTGCCCAACTGCCATCCAGGTCCCCAGCATTTTATATGTGGTCTATATCACTTGAAGCCAGAGGAACACACCCTGTCTCCCGGTTTGCAGGAAGAAGCTTTGGACAAAAACTTAAGACATTTTTGGTTGACGCCAGCCTTACCCCTATAAACACTGAGATTTTTGCTTATGAAACTGAGCTCTTGGCCTTTTGAGGCTGACTATAAAAGGCGTCCAAGTCCCCAACATGTGCTTGAATGAGAACTTTCTTTTGACTGGAATGGGGATGGGTTAGCCGCCCCACGTGGGCCTGAATTCTGGCTCTGCCCCTGTTTGTGCCTCTGTTTCCCCATTTGTGGAACAGGGGTGAGAAAAACAGTCCACGGGTTCATTCATTCATCCGACTGCTATGGTGCACGTCGTGTGCCGGGCCTGGTTCTTGAGTGCTGGCGACATAGCAGTAAACAAAACAAAACAGAGTAAGTCCCTTGCTTTCCAGGGTCTTGAGGTGGAAACAGTGCAGGGTGTCCTGGAAGTGGGTGTGGCTGGGGCGGGGGGTGCTGGTGAGCGAGGGGGAGCTTGGCCTCTACAAGGACTTGGGCTTTGGCTCTGAGCAGCATGGGGAATCGCTGGGTGACTGCCAGAGGTGAGGGGTGACCCGACTGTACCTGAATGCTCTCGCCCCGGCGGCCATGTGGGACACAGAAAGTATGGGACAAGAGTGACAGCAGCGAGAACTTCTTAGGGGACTTCTGGACTAATCAAGGCAGAAGGTGCTGGATGCTTGGACCGGGGCAGCCATGAGGGGCTGAGAGGGTGCTCTCCTCTGAGGTTGAAGCCCACCAGGGTCTGCGGATGGGCTGGATGCAGTGGAAGAGAGGGGGAGAAATCCCAAGTCCACTCCAGTGCTGGTGGCCTCGGCCACCGGGAAAAGGGACTGCTCTTGCTGAAGGCGGTTGGAGCAGGACATTCGGCCGATTTGGGTGGGACCTCAGAGTCCACTCTGTGATGCCTCTTAGATGCCCACCTGGTATTGTAAGATCCGGTTCTGAGTCTGGAGTCGAGAGCGTTCTCTGGACTAGAGCTAAAAAAACGTAGCATCACATGAACACTTGTTACTCCGACTGCATTTCGTTTCTGTGTCTCAGTGAGGTTATCACAGTCTTTAAATTCGCTCAAGCTCTACCAGTCAGGATGCTGAGTGACTGTGACAATTGCAGGCTCTTCCCGTTTTGTCGTGTGACCTCCGCAGAGAGCAGCTCCCACTGGGGGCAGGGAAAGCGCTTTCTTTGGACCCCAACAGCAGCACGCTCTCCCTGGTACAGACCTCTGTTGCATCATCACCTGTGATGCCATCCAGACTTCTCGAAATAGCACTTGATAAAGGTGACCTCTCTCCCCAGCTTTTATAACAGTAGGTGGGGACTGCTTTTGCTCGGTAAGAGTAGGAATCAGAGTGCCAGGTCTCCTGCGCCAGTGCCTCTGGCCTGGCCCACGGTTCGAAAACTTCTGGCAACGTTGAGGCCAACTCGAAGCTCGCTTCAACCAGCAGGATCGGTTACAGTCTCTGTAGAGACCGTTAGGAGCCAGTAAGTCTTACTTACGTTCCTGCTTCCCAAAGTCAAGGAATTTTCCTTTGACAGTTTTGGGAGAGTTGAATCTCACGGAAATGTGGTTGGAACTATACTTTAACTCAAACGCGGTTTGGGTTTTCTTTCCCCCCTCCTATTTTGTGGGGGTACAGACCTACTGTGTGCCCTCTGGGAGGAGAGAGGGTCTTTGTGCCTGCCTCTTTGGCATGGCTGGGAGATCCTGACCTGCTCAGGAAGTTTGTGGTTGGAGAATCAAGTGCATGTGATTTTTGTGATTTTTTTTTTTTCTAAGCAGTTTGATAACAATTGAAATTCCCTGTAAAGAAAAAATTGGGACAGATTTTCAAGATTTGATATGTGGCTTCCATTTCCTGCGGTAGGAAAGCGTGATCTCTGGATGTTTATATCATGTCTTATACTGTAACCTTAGTCCTGGGATTATAGTCCCTCTGAAATGGGGAACATAGGATTTTAACACAAAGCCTGAAGTACAGAATGTCTGAATGTCATGGCTACATTTTGGCAACCCTGTCTCTGAAGTCAAGACTGGAAGGGTCTGCTTTGGCAAACCCTGTTAACTACTTACAACGCCAACTTTGGAGGAAATTAACATAGATCTACCCTGGGATACTAGCTAGAGGTTCTTAAATTCACTCCTTTGCTTTCAAAGCTAAATGGGTTCAGTTTTTGTTTTTAGCATGCTTTATATACACAAAGAGAACCTAGCAACAATCATTAGCTGATCTGGAACTCTTAGGGAAGCAGGATTATATCACGTGCCAGTTCTGCATCGTTTATGGTAGAGCCAGTGAGAAATATTAAATTATTCGTTGGTTTTACAGATCTAACATATTTATTGCAGACCTTTAGCGTATCGCCTGGTGGTAGAGCCAGTGAGAAATCTTAAATTATTCGTTGGTTTTACAGATCTAACATATTTATTGCAGACCTTTAGCGTATCGCCTGGTGCCTTTGCTGCAGGGATTACAGGGGAATGGAAATAGATGCCCTCTCCTGACTGTCTTATTTGAATTCCACAAAGATTAATGTCTAAAAATGTAGCCAGTTTAGTTAATTGTGCTCAGAAATAAGACCGTCTTCCATTAACAACCAGAAGTTAAAGAATATGGACTCATTTCAGTGTTTAAGTATTTGCTCAGTTAATTATTCCCCAGAGCAACTATAAAGTATTGATGTAAAACTCTAACGCAGAGTAATGCAAAACTGTAAAATGGTACCGGAGAAGCCACTGTGTTTACGAACTGAAAGATATTGTCGATTTGAAAGAACACATTTTTAAGGAGCTAGCATGCTTTATCTTGATCGTTTCAAGTCTAGTTCACCGACTGTGTGCTATGCGACTTCTAGGGGATGGGTATTTTTCTAGAGATGGGGGATGCACGAGGTGGCAGGCCATGCCTTTCAGTGTCTCCCAGCTGGGGAGAGAGAGAGATGGACAGATGGACAGATGTAATTAGCCAGGTGTGAGCGGAAGCGCTCTCAGGGCCGTGAGCACGATGTGAACACGTGTGGAGGGAGCGCTTCTTAACGACGTCTGCCGAGTATAGTGAAAAAAGATTTACCTCCTGGTCTGCATTGACATTTATGCCTGGAAGATACTCCTGTCTCATCAGTGTAGCTTTTCTGGGTGAAACAAAGAGCTCTGTGAATGCACCTGCTTATGTTGGGGGGAAATCTCGAGTACAGGGGCGATTCTGTTTCAAATTGGAGGGACTTCTGTTTTAGCTATGGTGAAAAGCCCCGTGTTCTCATCTGGGCTCACTTGGAATAGCATCTCTGTTGACCAGTTTGATGTGTTGACTTTCTAAGCAGCCTGATGATGTCTGAACAGCAGAGATGCTTTCGTGAACTTCTCAGCGTTCATTCTCACTGGAGTAGGAACAGAACAGCCCGTGTCCTGTCAACATCGTCCATATGCAATAATATAATAATAATAATAATAATAATAATAATAATAATAATAATAATTTCTATGGGGAAGAAATACTGTATTTAATATCACCCTTACAATGACTGCCTCTTTAATAAGCCTAGAGATTTTTTTTTCCTTTTTGCATCCTGAACCATTGGTACCTTCAGTTTGACCAAGTGGCGCTCCAGCCCTCTGATCTAAAAGCCCTTTGCTCTCTTTAGAGAGTGATCGCCTGCCTGGAGGATGAGAAGGCGGCCCTCACCTTGGCCATGGCTGACCGGCTGCGGGACTACCAGGAGCTCGTGCAGGTGAAGACCAGCCTCAGCCTGGAGGTGGCCACGTATCGGTAAGGATGCCATGCGGGGCTGCCGGGGCGAAATCCCCCGTAGCCTCTGGAGTCTCCGGGGCTGTGTGATCATTAGAGAGCAAACCCCTGGCATGGCCAGGCGGGGAGTCCAGGGCCAAAAAGAGAGGAGGAAGCGCGGCACCGCACTTAGACTGCCGAGCAGGTGCCCCCCACCCTCCTCGTAATGGGACTAGCAGAACTCGCACCCTTGCCTAGGGCTTGTGTGTCCTGGGCACCAGGGAAGAGGTTTGCACCTGTCAACTCCTTGGATCCTAGGAATTAGGTTCTGCGTTTACAGGGGGACCAGCCCCACTCCGAGAAGTGAGGAAGCTAGAAACAGGAGGGCCAGGACTCAGACCTGGAAAGTCCCACGACCATGTGCCTGTCACACTGTGGCTTCAAGTCCCAAGGCTCTGACTCTATTCCCCATGGGTTTGGCCTTGAGGCACCTCATTTCTGCCGGAAGATGGGCCTGGTACTCTAGGCAACTGGCTTTGTTTGTCAAGATGATGTCTTGAATTGGGGGTGAGCAATCCGGATGAAACAGTCTCAAAGTCCTCAAAGGGGCTGGATGCTGGGTGGGGCAGAGAACACAGTCCGGAGTCCCTGGGGCCGCCCATGGGCCGGAAAGTGATGCTTCTCCTTGGCTTTCCCCTTCCTGCCCAAGGAGGGGTAAGCAGTCTTTGTTTGGGGTGGTGCCCCATATTTCCTGCAGATTTCATACTCAGTGAGGACTGGTATGGGCCGTGGGGGGGGGGTGCAGATCTCAGACCCTTAGAGCAGAAGGACTTTTGAGACCCCGGTTTCCCCACTTGTGCGGATAGTGACAGCAACTAACGTTCTCGAGCTTTTACTGCCTGTTGGACACAGCGCAAGCCCTTTGAGGCTGTTCACTGGCCGAAGTACCCTCCCTGCTGGGTGGAAACCACTCACCCCTCTCACAGGTGAGGGAGGGGGGCCTGGAAGCCAGGGGCTCAGGCTGGCGAGAGATCTGTGCCTTACCCACCAAACCTTGTAAAGTGGGCACGATGCCCCCTTCGTTCCCAGGAAACGTCAGAGCATAAATCAGTCATGGGTGTGACCGAGCTCTGGAAACTCTGCCTCTCGGCAAGTGAGTAGAAGACATGGTCATAAATGCCATCTTCCGACAGCATCACTGCGAACAGATTGGGGGAGTTAAGCCTGGAGAGGCTAAGAATGGGGTGAAGGGGGGCGCCTGGGTGGCACAGCGGTTAAGCGTCTGCCTTCGGCTCAGGGCGTGATCCCGGCGTTATGGGATCGAGCCCCACGTCAGGCTCCTCTGCTATGAGCCTGCTTCTTCCTCTCCCACTCTCCCTGCTTGTGTTCCCTCTCTCGCTGGCTGTCTCTATCTCTGTCAAATAAATAAATAAAATCTTAAAAAAAAAAAAAAAAAAAGAACGGGGTGAAGGCCCACTCCCTTGGTTGGAGGCAGAGTCCAGACAGAGCCCGGGCCTAGTCCAGCACTCCCTGTGGGCTGCCTATGCAGCCTTCTGATCATGACTTTGCTCTCAGAATATCTAAGTGGCCTGGGTGAAAAGATCCTGTCTGGCTGGGGTACGCCGGTAGTCTGCCTTGCAGCCCTGGGCTAACCTCACTGTGTATTGTCTGGAAGACTTGTCTCAGCCAGCTTCTCATCAGGGCCCTTCTGACCATCAGAGAAGAGGGAGCAGGCTATCGGGCAGCCCCTGGCCTGGGCTAGAGGCAGCCACCAAGGGGCGAAGCCTGCCTAGGGCACAGCAGCTCTTGGAAGAGCCCCCAGCTGGATGGAGGGGTGGGCAAGCCACTGGGGGCTCTGCTGCTTCCCCGCTCTGAGAGCCGTGCTGTGGCTGAGTCCTGCGGGGAGGGGAGGGTACTCAGGACATAGAGAGGAGAAAGAGGTGGCACCAGCCAGCCTGTCCTTCTCCAGGTCCATCTCCCACAGTCTCCTTGGAAATCTCATGGGATGAAAAATCACAAAATTAAATCAAGTCCGGTCAGGTGATCTAAATTACTTATAAGGAAAACTTCAAAACAGGCTTTATTCGGGGGAAGGAAGCATTAATCAGGACCTTTTTCACTTACTACTGACCGAAGCCTTTCTCAGACTGGCTCAAGCCAGCAAAGGCACTTACTACTTGCTTGACGGAAAAAGTCTCTAGTTTCAGGCACAGTAGGTCTAAGCACTGTCGGCAGTGACCGTCCCTGCTGCTTTCCCTGGTCTCTTCCTCCTTGGCTCTGCCCACACTGTGGCAGGATGGGCCCCAGCCAGCTCCCGGCTTTGTCCTTGTAGTCTTGCCCCCACCTAGTCGGAGGAAGGGGCCTGGTGGGCATCTTGCCTGAGCGTCCAGGGCCTGGCTTTTTTGGTAGGTGTTCACACCCTCGCTTTTTTCAAGGGCATTGACAGGGAGCCTTTGAGCTCATGTCAGCAGCCTGACTGTCGGCAGGGACAGAGTTTACAGCCTCTGTCTGTTCCTGGCATTGCTGTAACCCAATTAGGGATTGACTTGGCTACCTCCTAGGAATTTAGAAGGCCAGAGTACTTTCAGGGAAGCGGGTGATTGATTTCACTGTATGTCTTTCTGACGTCCAAGTTCGCACAGGGAAGACGAGGAGCCTGGCCCTGCCCAGCTGCAGATACCAAGCCCAGGGGTCAGAACGGCCGCAGGCCTCCCCGCCTCCAGTGCTCAGGATTGAGTCCGGGAGATGCCCGCAGATCTAAAAGGCAACACGTGCAGTGGACCATCACCCCTGTCTTTGTACGAGCCAGACGCCTAGCATTTTTATCACTGCTGAGCGTCCTGCAGATAAGCCCTTGTTACCTCTTATGTGACTCTTCCCGTATTTTGTCCTGCTGCCCAAATTCGGAGAACAGGTATGAAAATGCATATTTGTGTCAGTGCCCTTTTGCTCTTCTGACCCCTTCACAGGGGCCCCTTTGATCTTTATAAATCTCAACCCGCTGTCTTCGAGGAAGTTGACCTTCCTTCTACACCCCGCCCCAGGGAGTGCAGCAGGGACCGTCAGGCACTTGGGGACCACGGCCTAGGACCCCATGCAGTGTGACTCCTCACCAGCCCTGTCCAGAGGGGCCCAGGGTGGCTGACAGTGTGGTGGCTCTGCTTCTGTCTCCTGACTGAGATCAGGCGGATTTGCCCCAGGTTTTCCCTGCGGTGCCCCTCCCCCCGCCCCCGGCGTTGCCGAGCTGATGGTCCTCACGTTGACTTAGCATCTCATGTGTAAGAGAAGGGGCTGTGGCTCCTTCAAGTTAGAAGCACAGCCCAGTATAGCTGGAATTTGTCAGCTATGCTGAGGCTAGCTCTCAAATGTCACGCACACTTCCGAACCCAGATATTTGGCCCTTTCCGGAAACCTTCACAGTGAAGAAGAAATGCTAATAACAGAATAGGATAATTTATAACTAAATGTAGACTTAGTTTATAAGTAAAGGTGCAAATTATTAAAATAATGAAATTCGGACAAAGCAAACCCCAGCATCTAAGGCTGGAGGTTCTCCTCAAACCCAGGAGGCCAGTTGGTGGCCAGGGAAGACCCTGGTATCTCGCCTGGCAGGGGAGCGTGAGAACGAGCCCTCCTGCCACGCTGCAGGTGGATGGACAGTAACCCCGGGCTGGCTAATGCTGAGACACCAGGAGAGTACGAGAGAAGGTGGGCTGGCCCAGGGGCCCGCGCTCGCCCTCATCTGCCTGTCACCGGTGAAGTCGTGCAGGGTGGAGGGGCTTGTCCGCCACGTATGCAATCACGAGGCTTTTTTCCTGGAGTGTGTTTATTACACTGGCAGCCGAGCCGTGAGAGGGGAGATGCTCCGACAGGACGGGTGTGGTTCTCAGCCTCATCTGGACCTGGCGGCCACCTGGAGAGCCTGATAAAGCATCGCCCCTGGGCCTGATCCTGGATGTTCCAATCAGCTTGGCCCAGGATGGGCCCAGATATGGTGCTTTGACAGCTCCAAGGAGGATTGTCAGGTGCAGGGCCTCCCTGTTCCAGGGGCCCACTGGCATCGCTAGACGACTCAGGCCTGTGGGAAATGCAGAATCTCAGGCCCATTCCAGACCTTCTGGTCAAAGCCGGCCTCGTAACAAGATCCCAGGGGATGCAGGGTGCACACCCCTGTTTGCAGGGCAGCCCAGGAGCATCCCGAAGGCACTAAGCTGGTATCACAGTAGCCTAGAGGCAGGAGAAGGTTGGGCAGGCTGAGTGGTGTGCAGGGTACGGTGGGGGAGTGGTGGATGAGGCCTGCAGCACCGGCTTCCAGAAGATCACGTGGGAAGGGCTTCCAGGCAGAGGGGCCAGTCTGGGCAAGGACCTGAGGACGGAGCTAGCATGGCATCGGGGGCAATGCCAAGTGTTGGGGCTCCCTGGGCGAGCTTGCTTTTGGGGGCTTGGCATGGAGGGCTGCGTGTGATGGATGGCCAAGGGCCACAGCTGTGAGGCCATGTTTTGTGAGTGGGACCTGTGCCCTCAGGCTGCTCCAGAGACACTGGCACGCAGGGCGCCGTGCCAGCTCAGGGGGGCACACAAACCTGCAGCTGTGTGGCTTGGTGTTGAGGGTCACATGCTGTGGACAAGGCCTCGTGGACCTAGGTCGCCTCCAGCACTGTTGGAAGCAAGCAATGCCTCATAAGACTCGTGTGCAAGGTTTTCTGGAGAGGAGAAGGGAGTTGTGAGAATCCGGGGAGGCTTCAGGAGGGAGGCGAGCTTGATTGGGGTCTTGAAGGATGGTGGAAATTTGAACAGATATGCAGGAGAGGGCAGTGGGGAGTCGGGGGCACGCGTGAGCAGGGACCAGTCCACTTAGGTAAAAGCCAAAGCAGATGATAAAACAAACTCCTATAGATAGTTCACTGCCAACGAACAGGGTCAGATGAAGATGGTTCACAGGAGGGACCGAGGGCTTCCAGCCCGGTGGCTGAGGGAGGCTCCGCGAAGGCTGACCAAGGCCCTGGAGCCTGGCTGGGAGGAATGCAGGGAGCGGATTGGGAGGCTCCTGGATGGAACCCGGGGAGAAGGGTGCCGCTCATCACCCGCTCTTGCAGACCAGACCACGCCAGAGGCCAGCCTTCTCCATGAAGCAGCAGCTCCTTCAGACGTGGTAAAACCGGGGCGGTGGTGCCATTCCGAACCTGCTGTGCCCCAAACCCCGCCCACTGCCCAAACCCCACCCACTGCTAGAAAATAACTAGCCTCCCCTCCCCACCCCCAACCCCTCGAAGAAAGAGAACAACCCAGTCATCAGGAATAAAGTGTTAGAAAATACAATGAAAAGAAAAGAAGATATTCAGATTTGAAACAAAAAAATACAAAAACACCCCGCGATAAACCGAGTCCCAAGCCCACACCGTGTGCGCAGGGGGTCCGTCCTGGCTTTCTGATCTGGGGGACAGGTGATGCATTCTCCCTCAAAATTTAAAAAAGAGGGTTTTTTTTTTTTTTTAATGTTTTGGGGCTGAAATATGTAACAGTTGTTCTAAATGTCACCTGAAGAAATGGAAAGCAGAGCCAGACCATTTTTCAAAAGAAAAATACTGACGGGAGTCTTGGCTGGCCAGATATGAAAATGTAAGGCAAAGATTTACTGCCTGGGCTCTTTCAGGCACAGTCTTTCTTTTAAAAGGTTAGGTTGGAAACAACAACGTCAAAACACACGGTCTTTGTATGTCTGTGCAGCGGGGACATGCGAGCTTCCTGTTTCCTCTTTCTGCTGGCCAGGAGCAGAAACAGCGCAGTTTCAACTGGAGGAAATAAATACTCCATGTCTGGATCTGGTCCGCTCATAAAGCAATAGCTATAACTCCTACCAATGGCATTTTCACCGTCGTAATGATATTTCTGGTCCCTGCATTATTGTGTTAGGCCCACCTACCCCTTTTCACGCACCTGCTCAAAGGAAAACAGTTCTTTGGAATTTCTCCAGCTCTTGGAGAAGTACACTTTGTTTTGCGAAATCAAATCCTACTCTTTTGAAAGCTTATAACTGTGTGTTAACACGGAGACTTAGCTGGCTATTAGGTGAAATCTTTGAAATTAATACAAACGTGTAGTTTCCAGGAGAGGAGGCTGAGAGGAGTAAGCCGTACGTTTGGTTGCTAGCCTTCCCCACATCACTGCAGAAACGGGTTGCTCTCTGTCCACCAGGATCTGGGGTTATCCAGCATCTCTTCCCGTCTTGTACTATCTCAGTCAACTGAAAATCAGCTTTGTTCTCAGGTCAGTAGAAGGTGACGATCGTGATGATTGTGGCCATTGCTTGAGCCCCTGTTCTGTGACAGCCGTTGTTGCAAGAACTTTCCATTTAGCGACCACCACACACCTGTGAATGCTGCCTATGTCAGCAGTGGGGAAACTGAGTCACAGAGGGTTTGAATGGCTTGCCCAAGGTTACAGAACTAGGAAGCAGCAGGACCAGGTTTGAATCCAGGCAACCTGACTCGGGAAGTTTCTCTATCAACCACTCCCAGTGCTGCTTTTCTCTGTTTTATTAGTCATCTTGGTCTCTCTGTCGATCATTTGATTTTTTTTTTTCCAGTCTCTAGAACTGATGGATAGGTTTTGATTTGTGATTAGAACTGAGCACAGAGGGAATGGCCTCAGTATTATCTTCCATATAATGCCTGTGGTGTGGGGCAGGGCCTTTCCAATGCGGTTGGGGGTACTTGTCCTCTCTCCCCTTTCCCCCTCCTGCACCTGGCTCCCTTCCCCCCCAGTCAGGGTGGCAGGCAGTCCCCCAATCTCTCTTGAAGCTTGGAGGCCAGGGAGGCGGTTCTGAGGCTCCTTTTCCCAGCTCCATCCTCTTTTCCTCCCACCATTCTCCACCTGTGTTTAGCCAGGAAGCACTTAGTGAACCATCGCATTTGGCTCCACTGACATCCCTTCTGGAAACATCCTCCAACTGTCCCTTTTCCCTTACTCTTGTCCACATTTATCGGGGACATGGGCGTGCCTTGTGCCCCCAGGGCCGAATAACAGTGGACATGCCCTGAAATTCCATTAGGATAATCTATCCTGGACAGAGAGCCCCAGCCACACTGAGCCCCGCTCTGATGACCAGTGGGGTCTATTAGGGCCTGGAGCCTGGCCAGAGGCCACATTATAGCTCACTTACGCGCTATGGATTTGTCTCGGGCTCCTTAATGAGGCCGGGGACTTGGTTTTCCCGCACATGTTTGCTTATTTTCCTGCTTAAGAGGCCGCCAACCTGTGGGGCTGCAGAAAATGTTCACTAATAGCTCGTGATTCAGGGGGTTGGCATTTCACAGTCACCGCGGCTTGGAGGCCGGTTTCCTCCAACGCTCTCAAAATAACCAGAGAATGCTCTACCCTTTTCTTAAAGGTGCATGAGTCTATTCCTTAAAAATGTGCCCTTTGGAGCTTTTGAGGAAATTTCTGGCATCTCCTGAGCGATTTCGTTTGTGCCTCTGTCCTCTTAGTCCTGCGAGCTGTGCTGGTGGAGGCAGGACGCCCTGTGTCACGAGCAGTGTCTGCTCATTAAGGCGTGAATTAAATGACCGGTGCCTCGACCGTGCCCGGCAGGCCCTGCACTGGCTGCTCGGGTGGGGGAAGGGGACACACGCCGCTGTCTTCCGGAGCCCCCCCTGCAGAGTAGGGCTGAGTTCCTCCCCAGCAGGAGCTTCATACGCTCCGGGGAGAGCCCTGTAGGGGCGTTTTGCTGGAAGTCACCAAAAGATGTTGACTATGCTTGCATTAATATGGTCTGGGGGGGTCTGTCTGCAGATTTGTTCTTTTGAAAGTTTGTATGAAATGCCGACGTCTCAGGCCTGGCAGGGAGGTCTGCACAGCTTGCAGGGACGGGCGCCCAGGCTGCCTGGGTTCCAACGGGACTCTCCCTGCCGGGGCGGGAGCCCTGTGCCTTTGGCCAAGACCCTGTCCGGCACTCCAGTCCTCTAACCCCAGAGCCCAGATGCTTATCTTTGGCCTTGTGTGGGGGTTGCTAGAAGGTCTTCCTGAGGAACGGAGGGGAAGGTCTGAGCCATGCTTGGTGCCCGGTCTTAGCCAGGCCTGACGACCAGCATGTGGGCACACATCCCCTTCAGGGGACTGGCACCCGCTCCTAGGTAACCAGCGTGTCCCACTCAGGGCCCTGAGTAGGACAGAATTTGGTGGTGGTTTGGATTTCCCCTGAGAGAGGAACAAAAGCATTCCTCTTTAAGGGAAGGTACGTCCCCCAGCCCCCCTGCCCTGTCACTGAGTTCTCCGCTGACCTCACAAGCACTTTGTCCTGGCTGGGGTGGCTCAAGGGAGAAGCCCTGTGGTCCCCGAGGCTTCCCGCTGAGTGGGCCGAAGGCAGATCTGAAGTGGAACTTCGCCTTCTCACCAAGCCCCACCCTGTACTCTGTGTCCTGTCACCTCTTCGGCTGCTGTCATCCTGGGGCACAGACCCTTAGACTGCTACCCTGACCCTTCCTCTTATTATATACACACCTCAGAATTTTCTCGGCGATGGAAGCTATTTGTGTTCCTGGAATCTGAAACGCTTGGTCATGAGGATGTGGGATTAACGGGTCGGTGTCCTGTTTCCTGGCTTTCGCCCCGAGTGGAAGGCCTGGGGCTCTGGCCCCGGCCCCTCATCTTCCTGAGTGTGCACACGTGTGCCCCTCAGCCGCTGCTCCCGTGGCGGACCCACCCGTGGACCCCTCGCGTGGAGTCCCACTGGCTTTTTGCCGCAGGAGGGGCCCTCCCTGGCTGTGCTCCACCTGCCCGTGGGGTTCTCGTCTTCGTGGGGCTCGCCGCATCTGAATCGGTGGGAATAGAGCTTGGCCCCCGGGGTGCCCGAACCGCCGAGTCCCTGCTCGGACCTGGCATCCCGCCCCTGCCTCCGCGCCCAGCTCTCCGTGGTAATAGCGCTATTTCCAAGTGGGCCTGCTTCTGGCTGCCCTTTGCCGTACGCAGCGTATTCCTTGGAACCGAAGGTACTGACTTCACCCGTTGCTGTAGCGACTGAACAACTGTTGTGCCTGCAGCAGCCGGTGTCCTAGGGGTCCCTCCGCATCCGGTGGTGACCTGTCCCAGCACGCCGGGACCTTCGGGGCCCAAGCCTGCCCCTCCGCTCTGCCCTCGGGGCTCCGAGTTGTGCACGTGAATGACAACTTAATGAAGAGTCTGCAGTTCTAGACTTCTAGATGTGGCCGAAGGGATCACCCAGTCAAGTGCTCTTCGCTGTTTCAGTAAAGGAGAGAATGGGATGCCACAAGGCCCCTGGGGTGGTGCTGCTGGTGGTGGGCGGGGTCTGCAGCTCTTCCTTTTCCTCTCCTGCCTGCCTGCTTTCCATCTCTCTCCTTCCCTTTAGCTCCAGGACGTCCCCAGGGAACCCAGCATGAAAACCACACGTGCCCTCTGCTTGCCTTTTTTACAAACCGATGGCAGGCCTTGCTCTGCTCCTAGTCAGCCCCCAACCTGTGGCTCCAGAAAGACCCCGGTGGGGGTTTTAATTGTTCTGGGGCTCTCTGGCCTGGGGTGACCTGGCATGCATGGGCCCCTCCGCGCTTCCCAGACAAGCTAGACCCTGACCTCCCCTCCTGGGCCTACCTCCTTCTCCTTGTCCTGGGTTTTGAAGGGGTTTCTAGAAGGGCTTGCCTCCTCAAACTTTCTGAAGCCCTCGCCCCTCATTATGGTCATCGCTGTGTCCAGCCAGGCCCACTGAGAGGGGTTTGCATCACTGTGCGACAATATCTCCAGAAACGAGTCCTAAAACACAGGACACTGTGACAGCGTGGTCACCAACCAAATACTACTTACTATGGCATGTAGCAGCACTTTGCACTCTTCTGTTTCCTGATGAGTTGTTGTTGTTTTTTAATTATTTTTACAGAGCCTTACTGGAGGGAGAGAGTAATCCAGAGATATTGATCTTGACTGAGCGCATTGAAAACATACCACAAGGTAAATAGAAGAAAAGCTCATTATTTAATTTATAAGATGTTTTCCATCTGAACAGGTTCATTCCGTGGTTAAATAGTTAAGCATCATTTGTCTGGAAGAATTGGGGTTTGATATGATTGTTTTCAGGTGAGTGTCATTCATCCTTCTCTTAAGGACCAAATCGATTTTATTTAATGGGTGGTGGTTTAAATAAGAATGTAAATGGGACTGCGTGGAAAAGTGCTTGTAAACTCATTTGTGCATCTGGCCAGGGTGGGGAGGGAGAAGGGGCTGATGGAGCAGCGGGAAGCATGAAGGGCCAGGAGGAGACGCTGAACGTGAATTTATCACGCCCTTTACAGACCGGAGACTTACAGCTTCAACACAAGCGTAGGGAGGTATTACTTTGTGGGGCAGGGAGTCCACGCTCTGGCACCTGCTCCCCCATCAGGGGCAGAGGTGGGAACAGTTACACCGTTCCTGTTGCCCCGGCTCGGCCTGGGCAGCTCGGGTCGATGCGTGTGGCAGGTGTCCCTGGGCGCCCTAAGGTCCGTCTTGATTGAGGCCAAAAGGTACAGAATTAAACTCCTATTCCTTGTAGCTGCAGAACCAAGAGAATGGGTTTACGTTCGTTAGAAAGACCCTAAGAACCTGTAGGATAACTTCAGAAGGGAAACAAAAAATAAAGCTTTTAAAGCTCTGTAGAACTGAAAGGGCTTTCTGGCTAAGGAAGGGCAGATTGAATTACTCCCAGTATGCCCAGTTTACGCCTTACTCAGCAGAGTTCTGGTCTCCGTGAGTGTTACCATGTTCAGAATCGTGGCACATTGGGAATACATGTATTTGGTACTTCTATCAGGAGAATGTTTGGTTAACAGCCAATCTGGACAGATGGCACATCTAAAAAAAAACCAACACCACTGTCCACGTTTGTTTTTCAAAAATTGCATCCCTCTTAGGTGCCTTACAGCTTTGAAAGGTCACAGTTTTGGTTCTAGGGTATCTGTGACTGGTTTGGATTTGGTCATAGACTGCACCCAACAAGTTTGCTTTCTTATTTTGAGAGTAAGGTTGAAAAAAGCCACAGGTATCATTCACCCAACTTCAAGGTTAACTTGGCTACATTTGTTACGTGAGGATACATAAGTAAGTCTGCACTGAGAAGGGAGAGAGGAGAAAAGGGCTGGGGCCAGACTTGGAGGGGAACCAACAGTTCAGGGCCAGGGTTTACAGATCTCTGACGAGCTGCGATGGTGGAGCCTGGGAAGAGCTCAGCAAGAGGGCTCCTGGGAGTCTCTGTTAACTTGTTTCATTCACTGATTGTTTTGTCAAGCTTCTTAAAGGATATGGAGACAGTATTTGTAAACTAAATTCAGTTTGGCAGTTATGGATTATGCCAAAAGCAAGGAACATTAGAAGAAAGAGGATGGGTTGTGAACTCTTTTATGAGGCTTTGAGCTTCCAGATCATTCTGTGTCCTGTATGCTATACGTGCCCATTGACCGTTCACTGAATAAACGTACAGATGTGTTCCTAGATAGTGAATTTATCAATGCTTATGAAGACACTTCTGTTTCTTTTGTAATATTGTCTAGAATAATGCTGGCCACTTGCCCACAAGACGATAGAGCCTGAAACCAGTCTGTCATCTTCCATATTTCTTGGTGGACCTTAATTAAAAACCAGATAGTTCCTGCACTTTCCCAGGGGTTCATCTTCTGGGGCTTCTCTGCTTAGTATGTGGATCTGAAAAGAGGAATCTTCATAGAAAATGTCCTGGCCTGGTCTCTCTCTTGTGTCCTGGGATCTGTCCTACAGGGGCCCCTGGCCTTGGCTCCCATGACAAGGAGACCACACTGGGGGAATAGGCTTCATCAGGCTCGGCCCTGGTGGGGTGTGGTAGACACCAGGGGGCGCTCTCTGGGCAGGTGGTGCTCCTGGCCACCTTCTGACCACCAGCTGCTGTACCCTCGTGGTGGAGTTTGGACACACCCAAGGTAGCACTCTCTGCGAATCATCTGGAACCAAGCAGGAAGCCGGGTGGACTGCCTCCCACACCCAGGATCATGGCATTAAAACAGACCGTAGTGTTGGTGGCTGGTCGGCTTCCTGGTCTGGCGGCTCCTTGTCAAATGAGAAGTTTGTAAAAATAGAAGCGTAAAAATGGAAGAAGTCAGGGAGCCTTAGAAAAAGTTAAATTCTGCAGGACTTGTTGGCCCAACGTGGAAACCAGAGGCAAATAAGAGCCCATGAAATGGGGGGTGGGGGGACAATGCTGATTGGTGTTTACTAATCCTATACTTTGTAACTACAAAGCTCTTCTCCGCTGAAATACGTAAAAGAAACTCAGGTCAACAAGGTAGAAATGCATGTTTCCAAATTATCATGATACTGTGAAATTTCAGCCCCGAAAATGGGCACCCTTGACCTCTCTGAGGTCGTGCTCTCCGGTCACGCATTTGATAATGTTTGTTAAGATTCATAACGTTTTAAGATCAGTAACCAGAGAAAGGGATTGGTTCGAAGCACGGGTCATGCTCTATTTTATTGCAACAGGATTTTTAAAACTACCAAAAGAAATGATTTGGAGATTGAAGATCTCTCATTTATAATGCCCTTTCTGCCGTAATAGTACGCTTCTATGATGACGCGATGGCATTTGACCTGTGGTGATGCTTTTAAGATGAAAGAAGGTAATGATGCCTGTCATCTTCTGCAGAGCTTGGGAGCACGTCCTATCGCTACGGCCACTCGGTGTTACAGAGGGAGAATGAAAGGAATCTGTTCGCAAGGCAGAAAGCCCCCTTCAGCCACAGCCCGCTGCGGCGCCCTCACCTGCCGGCACAGCCCGCTGTTGGAAGCGCTGCCGGAAGAGGCTTCCTAGGCTCAGAATATTCTTCCCGTACCACCACCCGGCAGGAAACAACGTATGAAAAAACTGCCAACCTGCACGAGAAAACTGCCGAGAGTCAAAGCAACTTCAGAACTTTCTCTCCAACGCACAATCTTTTAAGAGATGCTGACGCTCCAGCGAAAACATTCCCCGAGAGGCCGAGAAGCGCAGGTATGAAGGACGCCTCCGCTCGTGAGGCCAGAGAGCCTGCCGTGGCCCAAAAGCCCTACCAGGAACGCCGGAATGACGTGTCAGCAGGTGCTTCCAAAAACACGTGGTCGAGTGAGAGGACCGTCACTGTGGGAAAGAAGACAGAAGCCAACGCCACGAGGGAGCAAGACAGAAACAGGCCGGGAACCGTCCAGACAAAGCGGGAAGAGAAAATGTTCGATTCCAAAGAGAAGGCTTCAGAGGAGAGAAACCTAAGGTGGGAAGAGCTGACAAAGTTAGATAAAGAAGCAAGAAAGAGAGAAAGCCAGCAACTGAGGGAGCAGGGGAGAGGGAAGGAGTCGGCGCAGGAGAAAAGCGAGAGAGAGAGAGAGGTGCCGATCAGTCTAGAAGTCTCCCGGGAGAGCGTGCCCCAGGTGGCCCCGAAAGGTTTGCAGACGCCCCCGCAGGAGGACCCCCGTGATGGTACCGGGAGAGGCGTGGAAACCCGGGAGGCCCGGGTCAGGCTGGGCCCCGGCGACACCGCCGGCTTACCGAAGGGCGAGTCCACGACCGAAACCATAGCAGAAAACATCGTGTCCAGTATCCTGAAGCAGTTCACCCAGTCTCCGGATACAGAGGCATCTGCTAATGCCTTTCCAGACACTAAGGTCACTTACATGGATAGGAAAGAGCTTCCCGGCGACAGGAAAACAAAGACCGAGATAGTCGTGGAGTCGAGACTGACGGAGGAGGTCGATGTTTCAGACGAAGCCGGCCTGGACTACCTTCTGAGCAAGGACGTCAAGGAGGTGGACCTGAAGGGAAAGTCGGCCGAGCGGATGATAGGCGACATAATCAACCTTGGTCTGAAAGGAAGAGAGGGGAAGGCAAGGGTCGTCAACGTGGAGATCATTGAGGAACCTGTGAGCTACGTCAGTGGTGAGAAGGCAGAGGAATTTTCTACCCCGTTCGAAGTGGAGGAGGTGGACGATGTGTCTCCGGGCTCCAAGGGGCTCGTTGAGGAGGAAGAAGGTTATAGAGGAGCCGACAGCACGTTCTCAGGTAATCGGCATAAGAAGACCAAGTGGCCCCAAGAGAACGTAACCCACGTCGAAGAAGTCATGGAGGCCGGCGACTCAGAAGGGGGAGAGCAGAGTTATTTCGTGTCGACGCCAGATGAGCACCCCGGGGCGCAGGACAGAGACGAGGGCTCGGTGTATGGGCAGATCCACATCGAAGAAGAGTCCACCATCAGGTACTCTTGGCAGGATGAGATTGTGCCAGGGACTCGGAGAAGAGTCAAGAGGGATGATGGGTCGGGAGAGACGGTGGTGAAGCCACCGGACGTCGTAGAACCTTCCCTGGGAGAGGACGTGGGTCATACTCACTGGCAAGAACAAGCTAGAAGCGGTGAATTTCATGCGGAACCCACAGTCATCGAAAAGGAGATTAAAATACCACACGAGTTCCACACGTCCCTCAAGGGGGCCTTCAAGGAGCCCCGACACCAGATGGTGGAGGTTATTGGGCAGCTGGAAGAAAGCCTTCCGGAGCGCGTGAAGGAGGAGCTGTCGGCCCTCACCAGAGAGGGTCAGGGTGGGCCCGAGAACGTGTCCGTCGACGTCAAGAAAGTGCACACCTCCAGTGGTAGGGCTGTGACCTTGGTTGCTGAAGTCAACCTCTCGAAAACCGTGGACGCCAATCAGTTAGACCTGGAGGAGCTGAGCAAAGACGAAGCCGGGGAGATCGAGAAGGTCGTGGAGTCGGTGGTACGAGACAGTTTGGCCAGGCGGCCCAGCCCGGCCCCCGGGAGCCCGGGCGCGGAGAGCGCAGAGGAGGCCCCGGCTGCCGGCCTCCGCTTCCGGCGCTGGGCCACCCAGGAACTGTACCGCCCCTACAGTGAGGAGGACGCCGCTGGCCGGGCCTCCCCCAGCTCGGAGCCGGCCACGTCCCCCGGGCCCGTGTCGGCCACCGTGGAAGTAACCAGCCCGACGGGCTTCGCCCAGTCGCATGTGCTCGAGGATGTAAGCCGGTCTGCCAAGCGCGTTCAAATAGGCCCTGCTGGGATCTGGAGGACTGAGCACGTCTCTCGCGAGGGACCCACGGCGCAGGTGGTGGAGGTAAGTGGGGAAGGTGACCCAAGTCAGGCAGCCGGCTCGGCAGGTGCCGCCCGGTCGGTGAGGCACCTCACCCTGGGTCCTGATCAAAGTCAAGTGTCCAAAGAAGTTGTCTTCCAAGGATCCGTCCCTGCCTTTCAGGAGGTGGGGGGCCCGGGAGAGCCTGGCCCCTAGAGCTTTCCACAGACCTGGAGGGACACCGTGTGTTTGGCTCCAAACAGTCTCATGCTAAAAGGGAAGTTATTTGTCAGGGCCCCATTTCTAAGGGCGGGAAGGGGGGTGTTTATTTTCAAACCGAAGAGTCCATGGGTACCCAGACTTCTGTAAAGCACCTTCGGGTAGGCCCTAGAGGGGGTTCCGTGAGCAAATCCAGGTTGCAGCCCCCCTTGCAGACAGCAGAGAGTTGGGTGTCACAGAAGCGTGGTCGGGGAACAGCAGGTCAAGAGCAGGTCGCAGAGGCATCAAGCCACTGAGCAGATCATCCCCTGCCCGGAGAATTTAGTGATCGGGGAGCAGGGCCTCAGAAAGGGCTCAGCAGACGGGAGCCAGGCTGCTCGTAGGTACACTGTGGGCAGGGAGGGCCTGATGAGAGAGTGCCTTCCAAAGGCTGGTTCCCAGTCGCCTCAGGAGGCCCGTGTGGGGACGCATCAGGGGCAGAAGAGGCATGGGGCGTGAGCAGGTGCACCGGGCTGGGTCCCCGCACCAACCAGAACCCCTGAACAGGTTGTCTTCCAAGGACCCATTTCTGAAACGCTTGCACCTGCCGGCTTGGTGGGCTCCCCTGAGCGAGATGAGTTAGCAGACAGCCCCGGAGTGGTAAGGCTGCGTGCGCCGGGGCCCCAAGACGCTCCATTTCCCTTTCAGGTGGACGTGAGTAACATAGAGGTGACACCCCGCTGGACACGAGAGACCACAGTCTTCTTCCCCGCAGGGACGGAAGCGGCCGCGCATGGCGCCCCTGACCGTGGTGCCTGGAGAGACGGGGGCAGCGGGAAGGCCTGGGTGGCTGGCGCGAGCTTTCAGGGCTCTGCTGGGGATGGACACCAGGTCCCCGGGGAAAAGGGCAAGGAGCAGGCGGAGTTTGACAGGACGGTGCAGCTACACAGGACGGTAGACCAAAGGTCGGTGATTTCGGATGAAAAGAAAGTGGCCCTCCTCTATCTAGACAATCCGGAGGAGGACAGTGAAGGACACTGGTTTTGATAAATATTTGTTTTCAGTGGTATCTTACTTGGTGACCGGGCAGCACGCAAAGGCCTTTACTAATTGAAGGAGGGAGGTTCACTCTTTGTTAAGATGCCCCCTTTTTCTTCCTCCAAAGAGTGCTCCAGGCGATGTCAATTTCCTTTATAATCTGTAAAGGTTTCAAATTAATTCACGCCTTTAAAGGTGTTGGACTTTTATTTTTGAGTTGGAACTTTGACAGAAGTATTTTTTATCATTTCAGTCTTCAGAGTTCCTTTTCCTGGAGTTTTCTGTCCACTCCTAGAGACAATTTCTACCAGTTTTGCTCCTGGTCACAGAAATGCCTCGCATCTGTTTAAAGTTATAATTAACAATCCATAGGTCAGATGCTTATATGGTAACAAGGTCAAAGTAATGTATTGACGGTCAATCTTACTTGCATGTGCTAATCTGAAATAAGAAACTAGCATTGAAAAGGAAAAATGTATACATTTTTCTAAGTCTTCTCGAAAAGAAATCCTGGGAAAGAAGCAGATTGCTTCCATTAAAAAAAAAAAAAAAGCTCTAAATGATTTTATCTTTAGGAAAAAGTTCCATTCACTTTAAGACCTGAGTGAATTGCTTTCTATGTGCAGAGCTTTAAAAAATATATAGTGTTTTACTTACGGAGAGGACGGCCTCCGCCTGTTGTGATACTTCAAGTCCATAATATACTTGCTATGTTTGCACAGGTCCCAGAACCCTGCACCGTGTTGGGGGGAATGATTCTTGGGACTCGCTTAGAGGACTTTTTTGCAGCACTAGGTGGTTAAGTAGCGCACGGTCTAAATATGCTTTTCTGTTACGACCGAAGTTCTGGAGTAGCCCGCTCCTACCAGAGTATTCTCGAGCTTCTCTGCACCTTAGCCCTTAGCACCTAAACATTTAATTTTCCCGGTGGGAGGCAGACCCCGAAGACCATAGAGAGAATGTTGATGCTCAGACGAGAACTTGGCTTCCCGGATGGTCATGCAGTGACCCTGGAAGCACAGGGTGGATGGGACACCCCCCTCCCCCAAAGAAGCCCTTCTAACCCACCACGAAAGGGGCCAAGGTCTTTCTGAGCTCAAAGACTTTGCGATGAAAAACCACCACCAACCTCAAGGAAGTGTTTGCATTTTTAACAGAAATCATTACAGCTGGGGTGTTTCGTTCAGGGGAGTGAATACTCATGTTGAATAGAAGAAGATGTCTTGGGGGAAGGAGCTGGGCTCCCCTCTGGCTGCCCAGCATTGAGACACCGAGGAGGGGCCCCCGGAGGAAGGCAAAGGGCCTGCCCTCCTGGGCCACGGGATGCTGACCTTCACACGCATACCACCTAGTTCAAGATACCAGAGTGAGGGTGCTTTATTGGCTTTGTTTTATTTTACATAAGGGCATTGCTTTTAGGGCTCCCGTCTTCAAAGGTATGGCCTCACGCAAACTAATATCTCGAGCCGCACAGCGTTTTTAATCCAAGCTAGTTTCTTGCACATAAAGTTGAAACTGTATTTTCTCTAACACAGACTCTAGAACTGCCGGTAGTGAGCTGAGGAATAACGATTCGAGGGGACAGCAGCCTCGTGTGGGTTCTGGTGATGGGGTGGTGGTTATGGCACGAGAGGGGAGGGTCACACAGTGGCTCCCCAGCCCCCAAGACCTCCATCTCCTCGGCCCCCAGAAATGGCCACCGCAGATCGTTGAGGGAGCGTGCATTTTCTTAATAAGTGCAGGAGAAAGGCAGCAAAGCTTTCGGGATGATCTGTCAGACACACACTGTGAATCCGGGTGTAGAAAGAGTCGACTTGCCTGTGTAAACCGTTGTTGTGTGCCGGACGAACTAGTAAATGGTCACATTCGGTACACAGGCGACAGCTTTGCAAACAAAGGCTTCTTGTTTCTAATACGGTCAGGGATGGGCTGATTTTCTGTTAGCTGTAGTGGGTGATGGTGTTTGTCTAAGCGATGTATTGGTCAAGGTGACAGCCTACCGGTTTGATGGCAAGACAGACTGATGGCGGGGGGTGGGGGGAGTCTGTTCTGTGAGTCTCAGTGGGCTTAGTTTTATGTCCCTCTCCTGCCTTGTAAATGAGTGCTAACGAGGACAGATTATGAATATCACGACCCACCTCTATTTGGAAAATACATATCTTAGGTCTTAATTTACATTTCCGTGTTAGAACACGGATCTTCGAGGAGTAGCCTGCCAAGAGGAATCACCGACAGGGACTCCTGAGCGGCCCTTGGTGGCTCAGTCTTTGGATGACCCAGGAGCAGGGCAGGCCCTCCACACTGAGCAGATCACCCCACAGCTCCGGGTCCTTTAAAACCAGTCCCTCTGGAGACCATAGCAGTCAACTTTGGGGGTGGGGCAGAACCAACATTTACCGTTGTGGAGACAAAACACAGAATGCTTTTCACCCTCCCACTGGTAGTTTCGATATTGTGTGGTTTCAAATGTATATTTAGGATGGAATCCTCGAAAAAGCTGATGTTTCTAAGCTCCTGTTCCCTACAGAGGGAAATGTCACAAGAATGTATAAAAATAAAAATCAAAGGAAAAAAAAAACCCACTTTGTTCCTGGAGAGTGAATGTTTTCTAGTAAGTGTTTTTGTGGTTTCTATTTAAACTCTAATTAAAATATATATGTGTTTACACGCATGGTTTGTTTTTGTTTTTGTTTTTAATGGTGGCACAGAATCACTGGGGAGACTCTCTGAGAAGTTCTAGTTCCTTACCTGAATTAGAACTCGGTGGTGTTCACACAGAACCAGAAAGCATGGCGGACAGAGCAAAAGCCAGTGGCTTGTATCCAAATACAGACTGGACAGTTTGTGCTAAGAATGTGGTCATCACAGCCTGGAAGGCTAGGGTGACCAGCCATCCCGTTGTTGCCTGGGATGGCGGTGTTTCCCGGAACATAGGACATTCAATGCTAAAACCAGGACAGTCCCAGGCACACCAACATGGCTGGTTGACTTACATGCAAATTGGAGGGTAAGTGAATCATGGCTGTTCCTTATGTGCTTGAAAGACCTGCAGTTGTTTGAGACACAGGAAGAATTATTAGATATACTTGCCTATGTGTAACTTTTTACCACAAAGACCATGAATATCTACAGCCTTCCTCTCTTGTTGAAGTGAACACATTTAGTGGATAGGAGACCTTTGGGTGGGACTTTCCTAAATTCATTCTTTCCCGGGGTAGGGACGAAATTTTTAAAAATGCATTTTAGTTTCTGTGATTCTAAGATCTTATCCTCCAAGAAATAACAGAAAGGAAGAAGTCATGTCAGAATTCACTTTTTTTTCTACCCAAAGCCCATCATGGACTCCTGTCTGCTCAGGCCACTGCCAACAGCAGAACGTAGACTGCTCACACAACGGACATTTCTTTCTCCCAGTTCTGGAGGCCGGAAGTCGAAGATCGAGGTGCTGGTGGATTCGGTGCCTGGTTGGGGCTCTCTGTCTGGTTTGTCCCAGGGTCGTCTTGCTGTGTCTTAACGTGGTAGAGAGAGCGATCATGGCTCGTGTCTCTTTTGATCAGGGCACTAATCCCATTCGTGGGGCTCCACTCTTACGTATTCATCAGCTCCCAGAGGCCCCACCCCCTAATATTTTCACACAGGGGATTAGGGCTTCATCATGAATTTTGGAAGGTACACATTCAGTCCCTGGCAGACTCCAATGTGGTATATACTTAAAATGCTTATTCCACCATCCACGTTGAAACCCATGTCTTCAATTAGATGGAACACTTGGTGAGTAGTGACCACATCTCATGCCTTCATCCCACAGGCATATGTGGATGAGTGGGTGCCAGTGGGGGTGGCCTGTGTGGGAAGCTGTCACAACTTCCAAGGGGGACCAGGGATCCTGCCTCTCTCTCCGCCCTGTCATGGACCTTTTTGGTTTATTTCCCCCATCAGTTCATGAGGTGGCATTCTGCACAAATGGAACCAGATTGGCTTCGGGATTCCCATTGGCTGCTGGAGTGGCAGGGGGCCGGTGCTGCGTCCTGCCGCCATCTTAGCACCAGCCTGAAGCCTCGTTGGACCACGGTCCCCGGATTGAGGGTGGGAAGGAGAAGGAACAGCGCCGCCCACAGCCTATTCCCACCCACTTGGTACTCTGTCCACCTCTATCCAGCACCTGCCCTCATTGTTGACAGCATGAAGAAAGGTGCTCAAAACCTCCCACTCTGCTTTTCCATTCTCGAGTGGCAATGGCCTCCCCCCAGCAGGAGACTGAAGACCACTGTGGGACATGAGCGCTTGTCCCACTCCACCCTCCCTACCTCACATGCTGAACCCAGAGAGAGCTGGGAGAGCAGGGGGCCAAGGGCTGTGCCAACTCAAAAAGAAGCTCCAGACAGCAGCCATGTTTCTCCCGCCTGGAGTAGAGGCCAGAGGAGTCCGAGGCCCTGCCCTGCAGCCTCTCCAGGCTGGCCTCATTCCTGCTCATCTCCCTTCACTCCCTTACCCCTGCCTCCCTTGACCTCTGGACCATTTACCACCATTCACTACCTGCCTCTCTGTATGGGGCTCTTTCCCTCTGTTACCAATTTCACCATTATGTTTAGTGAGTGTCCATGTTGGATGGCAAGCCTTGAGGGGATGGGGACAGCGTGTCTTGTTTACTGTTGCGTCCCCAGCTCTCATGGGCTGTTCTGCCACATTCGCTGAATGACTGCATGAGTAAAGAGAAGCTTCCTCGTGCCCCTCTCTAGGCTCCGAGGAATTCTGAGGCAGGCTTCGTCTTAAAAACACATACTAACCCCAGCACTTCCAAGGTTCCTCTCGTTAGCATTTTAGTCTCAATCCCTGTTATCTTCCTATGGAAAAGGGCTTTTTCCAGAATTTTATTGCTCCAAATCTGACTCCAGATCTATGCCAGGGGCTCTCTACGTACAGATATCGTACACTATATCACGCACAGGAAGTTGTAAACTTTGGAAGAGAAGCCTTGCAGCCCCAGGAATGCTGACGGGTAAAAATTTTTGTTGGCAAGAAAAACCACTTGGGCGGTAAAAAAGAAAAATTCTTTATAGAAGCACCAGATCACCCTGGAGGGGATCCACTGTCAAATGTGGCCCACAGGAAGTTGGCCGTATCTCTGTTGCCTGTGGGAGCAAACAGCCTTGACAGTCTGTCGAATTCCATCTTCTTGTTGGAGGGGTTGAGACGGCCCCCTCGGTGTGAGCGCCCAGGCATGACCAAAGCTCTGTCTGGGGGTAGGAGGGGGGCTCAGTCCGCCGCGTTGGGCCGGGCCTTGCCCAGCGCAGCGTGCTGGGACACGCCGGTGTAGAAGGCTGGTTTGGCTCTCGGGGCCTGCCTAGACTTCACGGCCACCTCTGGGGCCCTGCAAAGGAGCAGAAGGTGGGGTGAGCGTGGTGCCCCTCAGACCTCCGCACCGGTGCTGCGGTGAAGGGGGGCCTCGCAGTTGCTGAGCTCCAGGTCACCAAGGAGCCTGGGGAGGGAATATAAAGGAGAAGAGAACCCTGGCACAGGGTATTTTTTTTTTCCGCTAATTCCTTGTGACTGTTCTTACTGAGCTGAGAGAATCCGCCCTTGGCTGGCTCAGTGAGCAGAAAGCGAGCAGAGAGGTTGGGGCTGGAGGCCTTGCTGGCTCAAGGCTACAGGGGCCCCTGGCTGAGGTGGGGGTCGGCCCTGAGACAGTGCCCCCTGCTGGCTGTCTCCTCGCCTTCTGTGCTTCCAGGACCTTTCCTTGGCAATCTGCCCACAGACTCTGGGCCACACAGGCTCTGCGAGGTGCCGCAGAGCGTGGGGCCTCCCCCTGCTCCCTGGCTGAGAAAGACCTGGGGCCAGCCTTCAAGGTGGAGTCAGAGGGCTCTCAGCTCCCCCACCCGGCCGACAGGCACCCTGAGAGCGAAGAGAAGCCAAAGGCAGGCCTCCTGCAGGCCAAGCTAGAGCCCTGGGCCCTTGCCCTCCGGCAGGGGGACGACTGCAGGCGCTCGTGTGCAGGAGGGAGAATCCCAGTGTGTGTCTGACATTATCAAGAGCTCATCTCTTAGTGTCTGGGCGAGGGAGCTGTTCTACAGCAGGGTTTTCAAGGGAACCACGGGTCCTGCAGAGTTGATGAGTTACGGTAAGTCAGTTTAGTAAAAAACTTTCCACGGAAAGTTCCCCAGAACCTTACAGAACCAGCTTCCTCTGAGATCAGAATACCAAAGGAAGCAGTGCAAGGGGGAGGCCAACTCACTTGGACAGAACGTCCACCGTCTGCTGGGTGGCCAGGGTCCTCTTGTCCTGTGGTCCGTACAAGAGGGTCTGGATCTGAAGACACTGCGGAACACCAAGCAGAAAACATGAGGCCACTGAGCGCATCTCGCCGGAAAACCAGGTCTCCCTAGAATGAAACGAAGACCATGCCTGACGGGACTGGCGCATGCTTGGGGTTTCTCAGGGACAGAGTGACCTTCAGTGTGGGTGCTCCGAGGGGTCCAGGGAACACATGTGCAGTTGTCATACTGTTTTACAGAACTCCTTAGGACTAGCTGTAGGCAAACTACGTTTACAGTTGTTTTAGAAAATAAAGGCCAGAACATTGGTATTGACTGGGGATGGCCTCTCGTTTCCATTTTTTAATGAGTCTTATAATAGCCCGGAAATGCTTTTTAATGGTTTTGCTTTTTGTTGTTGTTGTTATTGTTAAAAAATGCTTTATCTCGGGGCGCCTGGGTGGCACAGCTGTTAAGCGCCTGCCTTCGGCTCAGGACGTGATCCCGGCGTTATGGGATCGAGCCCCACATCAGGCTCCTCCGCTATGAGCCTGCTTCTTCCTCTCCCACTCCCCCTGCTTGTGTTCCCTCTCTCGCTTGCTGTCTCTATCTCTGTCAAATAAATAAATAAAATCTTTAAAAAAAAATGCTTTATCTCATATGGGCTTTTTATATTCGTTACTACCCAGTAATTTCTCAGGAATTAATTTATTTAGGAGTTAACCGCTCAGCCGATGCCTTACCCAGGGCTCGCTTTGGCTTGATTTCTCCTGTCTACATGCCGAACTGCCATTTGGTTGCCTATTCCGGGCCAGGGCAAACTCAAGGAAAGGAAAAAGATGAAAGCTGAGCCCCCAAATGGCCAAAACCCCAAAATGGTTTTCGTCCAGAGATAGACAAATAGACCAATAGAACATGGCAGAGAGTCTAACACTTGAAAGATGACAGAAGTGGCCCTGAAGGGTCCAGGGGGAGGAGCTGAATTTGTCAGTAAATGGAACTTTTAGATGAAAACATTGAAGGTTTATCTTTATCATCTCGAGGTAGGGAAGTATTTCTTAGACAAGATCCAGACAAACCGAAAGTAAAAGACTGATACGATTTAACTCTATTAAAATTCAAAACATCTGTGCACCAAAATTCACCTTAAGCAAAGTACAAAGAGGGAGAGTACAAAGTACAATGAGGGGAAAATACTTGCACAATACCAAGAAGGGATTAGTAGTAAGAACGTATAAAGAACTCCTATAAGGTGGGGCGCCTGGGTAGCGCAGTCGTTAAACCGTCTGCCTTCGGCTCAGGGCGTGATCCCGGCGTTCCGGGATCGAGTCCCACATCGGGCTCCTCCGCTATGAGCCTGCTTCTTCCTCTCCCACTCCCCCTGCTGTGTTCCCTCTCTCGCTGGCTGTCTCTCTGTCACATAAATAAATAAAATCTTAAAAAAAAAAAAAAAAAAAAAAGAACTCCTATAAGGTAATGAGAACAACAACCTACCGACAGAAAACAATCAAGAGACATAAACAGATTATTCGAAGAAGTTGAAAACTAAGTGGCTAATAAACACACTTAAGCTCACTAGTGATCAGAAATGCAAAGTAAAACTTCAACGAGGTCGTCCCTTCACCTATTATATTGCAAAAGTTACAGTCTGATCATGATAATACCAAGCGTTGTCAAAGGTATGAAGCAGGAAGAACCCTTATATATTGACAGTGGGTGCTGAAATTGGTATGAGCACTTTTTAGGACAATGTGGCACCATTTAGTAATGGATAGGTATATTGTGACATGTGTGTACTGTATATGTACACTATCAGATTTTTGATGTGCTTGTATGTATCCACATAGATGAATCTTGTGATTATAGACAGAAAAAAACAAATTGCAGATGGATGCATTATATATTATTACATATTACTATAATATATATTATATCTATCACTTATATGAAGATTAAGAAGCATGTAAAACAAGGCCGTAGTAAAATAATTAAGACAACATGGGAATGATATCAAATTCAGGACAGTCGTCGTCTGGAGGTGGGGTGGGAAAGGGAATAGTGGAGACTTCAACTGTACGGGTCATGGCTTATTGCTTCTATTGAATAGTGAGCTCAAAGTTGTTCTGTTACATTCTTCATGATTTCTGCATATCTGAAATACTTTATATTTTTAAAATTTTGAATTGGTTTTTCTACATGGTAACAGCTTGAGTCAAAAAGAGTGTGAGGGTTTGAGGACTTTGTACTGAAGATTGTTTATTCGTTCTGATCTGCTAACCATTTTTAGGTCTTTGAGAAAATTAAAATGCAAGCAGCCAAAACGCTTTGTCTTCATAAGATGTGGAAAATATCAAAACCGTCTGAATGTTTGGTTCAGTCCGAGGAATTGAGAATGTGGTTCTGGAACTTGAGAATGGGGCTGTCTTCTGGAGGCAAGAAATATTATTAGACAAAGACATGACAGTGTTCTTTTTTAAAATAACAGATCCTCACTCTATTGGTTGAATTATAGAACAGCAGGAAGTTGTACCCTGGTTCTGTTATTCCATTTAGCATATGATCCAACCAAAATCCCACCCCCTCCATGCAACCAGCCCCAGCCATTCGGAATCTGCAGTGGGGCCGTGGCCAGGCCTGGCCTAGGCAACGCGCTGCTCATTCCACTGGTTTGAGCCAACACTGCCTTAATCCACAGATAAACTGTGAACTTGGGAAATTCAGGAACCTGAGAAAGTTCTGTACTGCTTCTGGGGACAGGTTTCTGACACCCACGACACTTGACAGAAACTCTTCCAGCCCCCCTCTCCTGCATGGCTCCCCGCTGTTGGAAGCCTGGGGGCGTCTCCACGCAGGGCCCGGCAGAGAAAGTGCTCAGGAAGGGACTGCAAGCAGGAAGGAAGCAGGCTTTCCCCTCACTCGTGCTTGGCAGTGAGCGGCCTCTGTCCAGGGCTAACACTTCTTCCCAGAACAGACTTCATTTTCTCCTACATGGCCAGAAATACCTTAACTCAGTGTAAAAGATCAGGTCTAATTTAAAACCCACCCGACTGCTCTGTTTACATATTTAAGGGCCTCCGATGCGGCTCATTTTGAGATGAGCTGATGTCGACATGCCTTGCTGCTGACTCGTTCACCGTGACATTAGAATTTTACTGACATTGTAACGACTATTTGAGACGGCCTGAGGTCTCAGTTTACCCTGCTTTAACAGGTGGCCTCCGAAATCCAAAAGTCAGGAGGAATTTCCATCCTACCCGTTTGGTAACCGAAGTTTCTCCCTGGCCCCTCATTCCCTAGGGAAAGACACACTAGTAGCTAAATATTCATAGATTCCCGGGAACAATGACATGGCAACTGACAGAGCTTATACAAATTCTCACTGGTTTCACTAACTACCTCCATTCCAGATCTTGTGTGCTGATCCTTTTTCCCTGGGGAAAATGTTTATAGAGAGAGTGGAGGTAGGAGAGAGGGTCACGATCAATACTCAAGCCCAAGAGAGGTGAGCCCCCCCATCCCCATCCCTACTCCCTAGACCCCAGCAGTCTAGACTCTTCTCTTCCTGGCATTAATAGATTTTTATAAAGGCTACTACTTATCCTCATTAAGAAGATTTGCCCCAAATTCTAGCTGAAGTGAGAAGAGATGTAAAGGGATGCCAGCTAAGAGAGGGAAACGGGTCCTCAGCCCAGGGACGCCATACCAGGCACCACATCAGGAAAGAATCGTTCACCCATTATCTGGAATAGTCTCCAAGAGCTACGTTTTTAAAAGAGTGAAATAACCCCTCACTGGCCCTTACTAGAAAATGTTTACATAGCTGCGTATTTATCTAAGAAACGTAAATTGAATTTCTTAACGTTCTGCTCCTCTTAGCTAAATTTGTTTAAGCATTTTTGCGTGAAATAGGTATTTCGATTCTTTTGTTAAAAATATAGACATCGACGGAGACAAAGTCAATAAGTTGTTAATTGAACCTGCTGGGAGCCAGGCATTGTAAACATCTCTCTGAACTAAGTAAAGAACTCCCAAACCCTGGAAGTAGAACATTCGACACCATTAATAAAAGCTGTTTTGTGTCCTCCACATTCTTCCAAGGCCAGCGCACTCCTATCCGAAATCAGTCCCTACCGGCTGTTTCTCATTTTTCTTTAAGTCAATAAAGAACCCTTACGTTTGCAGTGTCCAGATGAACTCTGGGGAGCATGACATGGCTCTCATTCTCTTTGATTTTATCTGCAGGGTTTGGAAGAAGTCATTTGTGTTTCCATTATTCCTTCAACAGCAAACAAGAAGCTTTCCTCCCGCTGCAGGAGGACGAAAGGGGGGCTCCCTTCTACACTAGCTTGCAAGCTGTCCCCAGAGGGGCCACGTTCCTGTTGCTTGTCTTTGTGCCCCGGGGCCCTGCCCAGGCCTTGACACCTGAGTGTGCGCCATATTTGCTAGATGAATGAATGAGGACACAAGTGGGCAAGGAGGTCACCTGAGGAGATTCTTCTATGGAGCCTGAAGACACGGTTGGACCAGAGCGCTCCAGGGATCCAGCAGCTGGCGAAACCTCCAGTACGGGAGCTTTGTTGTGGGTGCAGTGTCACAAACCTTCGCCCTCCAAATCCAGGCGAGTTCAGTAGTTGCCAGAGTGCTGTTGGCTACATGCTGCTTCTCTTAGCAGTCGTTCATGGCCGCCGGGGTCGTTAAGACACAACCTTAAGCATTTGATGTGGAATTTAAAAAAAATTATCTTTAACATGACAGTTTGGAGAGCTAGGTTCCTAAGGGGCCCGGGAGACAAAGCAGCTGGGACAGGAGCCATCAGCTGGTGTCTTCGTAGCTCTGGTCCACCTCTGTGCCCCAGAGCTCAGGCCCTTCCCAATATGGTTGGAGGGGTGGCTTGGTGGGGGCCGCTCTGGCATGCAGGTTAGCCGACTTGGTCTACTCTGGCTTTAGAAAACCGCAACAGCTAAATACCCAAACTCACAAAGAAGTGTGTCTTCTGGTCTGGGCAGGAATCCCTCACCATCTGCAGTCAGGACTCAAGGCCATTCATTTATTTTCCTGGCAGTGCCTCTGCAGGACTGGACTGGGGCTGCTTTAGCCCTCCCTTCCCCCACCACCCTCCAGCCTTAAGTCCCAGGACTGCGCCATCCTTCCTATCAGGGACCGTCAGACAATGGAAGTGCTGATGGGACATCCTCCTTACTAATGGAGGCCGCCGGGCAGCAAGGCCGTCGCTGAAGAGCCAGCTGCAAGGCCACATGGCTCAGTACTGGAAACCCTACAGACGTTGTCACACCTGGTAAGGGTCCATGCCAAGCCTGACACAGAGTTTGTCTTTATATGAAATGAGAACAAAGCCAGAGAAAGGTATGTAAAAAAACGATCTCACACTCGAGATCTGAAATCTCTACTCCTCTTTACATGTTATCCGCTGCAACAGTAAGCCCGTGGCGGAGAATCACCCAGAAACTCATGAACTCTGCCTCTGTTTTCATGTCAGTTCTCAAGGCTGGTGTTAAGAGAAAAAGATATCAGAACCCAAAAATACGTGGAAGTGCGAAATGTCTTCAAGGTTTAGGAAAACACAAATATGCTTTCATTTACGAATTTTTACCAGGCAGGCAGAAGCGAGTTACTTAAATGACGGCCTTGGGAGACCTGAAAGGACAAACCAAAACACAATTCATCAGCTGGCATTTTCCTGCAGAAACGGGCACACGTGGGTGGGGCTCAGCTTTCCCGAGCCCTACCCAGGAACCAGCCTTGCCCTCGCTGGGCCCGCATCTTCCTCCACGCCCACTCGTTCCTGTGGCAGATGTTTGCAGAGCCCCTGCCATATGCCCCCCTTTGTCCACCTCAGTGACAGAGCAGAGAGGGCAGCCTGAAGTCCTTTGTGAAGTAACATGTGAGTTAAGGCCTGCAAGATGGGCACCAGATCGGGGGGAAGGTGGTGGGGGGGGGCCCCAGGCAGGAGGACTGGAAAGTGTTTGAGGAAGCATACTGATTCCCCTCCTCTCTTTCTCTCTCTCTCTCTCTCTCTCTCTCTCTCTCTCTCACACACACACACACACACACACCCCTGCAGCTCCCTGACCTGTAGACCCCCTGATTCTGAGCCCCACCTGCTGCACGGGTGGGTAGGAAGCCTCCCAGAAGGACAGATAAAGTGGGACCAGGGACCCCAGGACAAGGGACACGGGAGATGAGGAAGAAAGGGGACCCAGGGACTGCCACTTGCACAGCCGCCGAGAGCGGGCCCTGTCTGCAAAGTTCTCCCTGAGTGTCTGCTGAGCGCCTCACTCCTCACCTCCGAGCTGCCATGTGCGTGGCTTCTATACCCTTATCGACATCCCTTGACCCCCCACGACTTTGCTCCATCCCCTGGCCACTGTCTGGGAGCAAGCTACCATCATCTTTCTCCAGGACAACTGCAACACAAACATGTAGAGGACAAACACATCAGCCGGACTTGCTATTGGGGGGAATCCAGCTGCGTACCCACGTCAGTCAAGGCAGCTAGCTTTCTGTATAGAAGCCAAACTCGCCCATTTTGGAGCCAGACAGAGCAAGAGATCTGGACCCTCTTCAAGCCACGCCCTTTGGGCTGACTTTTCATGGCCTGTTTCCCTCCTGATGTAGAGCTCAGCCATGCCGCCCAGGTTCTTCCTGAGCCAGCTGTGGTCACACCAGCCATCCCTTTTTTAAAATATATTTTTAAAATATTTTGTTTGTTTATTGTCAGAGACAGAGAGAGCGCACAAGCAGGGGGAGCAGCAGGCTTCCTGCTGAGCAAGGAGCCTGATACAGGACTCGATCCCAGGACCCTGGGATCATGATATGAGTCAAAGGCAGACGCTTAACCTGCTGAGCCACCCAGGTGTCACCCACACCAGCCATTCCTGACCATCACTCTTTCCACTGGTTTAAGGTCATGCTGAATTTATGTGGGAGATTTTGCCTTTCCCTCCGTTGTTGGCCATCCACCCATAAACTCATGGTTGTCCCGCATCTAGTGAGGCTCTGACAAATCGCCAGTCTCGGGCCGGGGCGGTCTGTCCAGACCCACAGTTCTGTGCCCGCCAGACTCCGACACCAGTTCAGGGACTTCGGAGGCACTGAGCACTCAACAAGCAATGGTTCTAATAGTTGAGGAGCTTTCCGCAGCAAACGTAGCCTAGTGTGGGGCCGACTGTGTTTTCTAAGGGAGAGCAAAGGTGGAGGGGTGCTGTGCGGGGGCTGCCCTGCCCTCGTGGGGCCTCTTCCTGGCAGCTGGTGACGCCAGGGCAGCTTGTGGCCAGCAGCGCTGGAATTCGCATTCCCACCTAGCCTATAGCAGGCAAGGGAGGCTCCACCTTTCCCCCACAGAAGGTCAAAACTGGATGACCTTGATCCCTTTAACCACCCGCTCCCACGGTTACACTGTATCCACCGATTTACAAACAGCTTTGAGTAAGGAGCACTTGGAATGTCTTCAAGTGTGCTTCTGAACTGAAGAACAGGATTTTTTTTCTTTTTAAGAACAGGATTTTTTTTGATGAGAAATTCATGTCATGACCTTACTCTCTTTCAAAAAAGGATTGGAGGGGATCTGCTGCAGCCCGGAATGGGTTAGTCAGTGACCACTAGGAAAATCAGGATCAAGGACAAATAAGTAAGACCACACCTGAAAACAGTGTGGGCTGACACGGGGCTGTGTGGGGACTCCAAATTGCTCTGGACTTCCTGGTATCCAGGGCAACCAGGAAAACACCACACAGGCTAAAGGGAAAGCAAAACTCAGTGGTCCACTGATGGAATGACAGTGCATGAATTATGTATAAAAGACAGCTGTCGACCAGAAGGCTCTGGGTGCTTGGCCGGCTGGAGGAATGGCTGGTCTAGGGTCTTGATCCGTAACCACATGAGACCCTTCCAGGGATGGCTTTCTCATCTACAGTCTATGAAGAAAAACTATTTTCCTCCGCCTTTCTTCAACCGATTCATCATAGTGGGCTTTGAATTTCTTGGAGAGAGGTCACATAATATCATGTTATTCTTTCATGGAAATGTTTTATGTTGGAAGCTGTGAAGCAGTCAGGCAGTGGACCGACCCCTGATGATGACAGTACTTCCTAGGGAGGCCAGATGAAGGGGGGAGGCCACCCTAACTTCACCCTGTCACTGGGTCCAGGATGAGTCCCGAGAAGCTACTGACCTGGGGAACAGTCTTCAGGAATGCTTTTTTGCAGCCTTTCACCTGGATGAAAATGTTGGCTGTGATACCCATCCTAGAATCAAACCAGGTCTCTATGTTACAAAAGCATGTGGAACTTCCGCTGTGGAAATTTCCATCTGGAGCCAACAGATTTCTCCCATTGCGCCCTGCAGGCAGATGCCTTTGAAAAACAGATCAATAATATGGTTTTCCCCTCAGTAATTTAATCCCACGGTCTGCTTTGTTTCTCGTGCCTTCCTGTTTTTTCGTGCCCACAGGACCATGCCTGGGCCATTCAGCATGGGAGGGCACATCTGGAAAAGCCCGTGTTCACTGGATTCCTGTTCCAAAGTTGGAAACTTGGGGGATACAGCTGTAGTTGTGCTAACAAAGAGAGAAACACTCGGCCGGTGGCTTTAGAAAGCCGCCCCCAGCTCCACAGAGCCCAGTGCTAAGTATGGCGACTGAGAAAGTCGGGCTCAGCAGCAGATGGACGTGCAGGGCGTGTTTCAAGTCCTGTGTGCGTGCCCCAGCGTTCACAGCGTGGCCAGCCCTGTCCTCAGATGGGCACACGTGGAGAGGTGGCAGTGAGGACGGCGTGGACCACAGTGCGCATGACCCACAGACATGCAGGTTTCAACCCTTTCTTCCCACATTCTGGCAAATGGCCCTACAGCTTTAAAATGTCAAAGCCATGGTGTTCGGGGCTGAGGGTTAATGAGGCCAAACTAGAGGGAAAAAATTTCACTAACTTCCACGGCAGCCTTTGGGAGTGATGAAACCTGACAGCTTCTGGAGGCTGAGATGATTTTAAGCCCCGTCGGTGGGTGTGGGGCCCAGAACAGTGATCTCGACCTTCCCCCAGAAGCTCAAATGCAGATCCTAGGGCCCCAGCGACCCCTGCCCCAGAGCCGGATTCAGAAGGTCACCCTCATGCCGGGCTTGAAGACCCTATGCTTGCTGAACCTACTTAAGAGGAATCTGCCCATATACAACTTACTTGTTTCCAGGCACCTCGGGCCCCTCAGTGGTAAGACGGGGCTCCTAAGGCGTGACCTGCGGGGCTGTGAGGATTAGGAATGACGTACAAGCCGCCCTGGGCAGCTGCCAGCCTGGTCCAGAGCATGTGGTCGGTTGTGGTAACTTCTCCGCCCCACCGGGGACAGTGGGGCCCTCATGAAGGTTCGTGTGGTCCCTGCTCAAGTTTCGTGGGCATCTGCTACTATTTGCCAGCTTCCCCCATTCCTGGGGTCCCTCCCCGGCCCAGAGTTGAGTGGCGAGGCTGAACCCTCGGAAGAGGAATCACAGTGGAGTCTCCCAAGGGCAGGCAGTGACTCAGCCAGGAAAACCTTGCCCTCTCCTCCTCCTTCTGCTGCTCTGTGGCACCCTGGACCCCACTGGATCCTGCCGCTTTCTAAAGCAACCTCACTTCCCTCCCCCCTTCCATCCCTGGGACAATGTGGGGGGAGGGAAGTCTGGGTGTTGCTGTTACCGCCATATCACAGAGGAGAAACCTGCAGCCTTGCCTTGATTCTTGGCCCATTCCAGTTCATTCTCAACACTGTCCTCATATGATTTTTTTTTTTTTTTAATCCAAAGTACAGATAGAGACCTGTGGTGCCCTGCTTAACATTCCCTTCATGGCTCCCAGCTGCTGAGAGCAACATTCAGAAAACATTTTCTGCAAAGGGCCACACGGTAAATACTGTGGGCTTCGCAGGCCAAGAGACAAACATCGAGGCTTACTGTGTAGGCATGTACGTAACAAGAGGGAGAGCAAACTTCCTCGAGTTTGTTTTATTAAGGAAATTACGAGTAGGTATTTTTGTCTTCTAGTTTTACTCAGGAGAAGAATGGGTTTCTTTTTTGGTGCAGGTAAGATTTCCCTTAGTGGGGGCTCAGTTAATGTTCCTTATACTCCAATCAATTTATGATCACCTGTAAAATGATGACGTTTTATGACTATCTGTAAAAACCATTTTTAACTTGGCTTATATCCTTAACTATAATGAACTAAACACAGGCAGTGAACTGGCCATTGTTTGGGACTCCTGCTTAAAGGATCAAGTCTCAGCCCCTTAACCTACAAACATGGCTGCAGAGACTTGCCCCCATGTCTTTCGCCGACGATTTCCCGACAGATGGTCGGCCCTAACTAGTTTTTGCTTCTTAAATAGGCTTCACTTTCTCGTCCCTGAACCTCTCTTTCCACCCCATTTCCAACCTGGGAATCCCTGTATCTGCTAGGCTACACTCTTTTTCAGGACTACTTATCTGTGGACACCTTCCTGAAGCCCCTTCCCTCCCATAGATCCCAGTGTGGACCTGGAGAACTTAGCACCTAATACCACAGTTGGGGGTTTACAGTCTGCAACTTCCTCACCGGCCTGGAATATGCTCAAGGGAGGAAGCTACTGCATGCCTACTGGGCTCATTGCACAAGCTTCAAAAACAGGGAAGGGCTGTAGGGACCCTGTCCCAGGTCTTCTGACTATGGGACTGTGTTTCCTGCACCATCTCCAACCTGGGCCACCCAGCCGCCTTGAGGGCACCATGTTCTTACACCCTACCAAGCCCCTGGCCTCAGCAAATTGATCCAGGGTGAGCACTTGATTCACGCCAGGTCTATCGCCCTTTCCCTAGGATCTTTCAAGCTGTGAGTGAGAAATGGCACAGGGGTAGGAAGTAAAACTCTGGAGCGCTGGCAGCCATGATCTCCGTCTTGAAGGGAGACACTGCCATGACAGAGGAGGAAGAGGATGTGGAGGGAGAAGCAGGCAGGAGTCTGGGGCAGAGATAGCCCTGGAACATTCTCCTGAGGCTCAGCTGCACCCTGCTCTGCTAATCATCTGCCTATTGGTCCTTCTCTGGAAACCACAAGACAAGAGATAACCCTTTATACCTGAGCTAGTTTGACTGTTTTCTGTCCGTGGCAGTCCAAAGACTCCTTCTTATCCTGATCTTGGCCTTCTCCCCACTGTGTCACTGGTTCCCAAGTGTTTTTTTAAGGATAGGAAGCCCTTGTTCAAACAAAATCTTGCTGAGAAGCCTGAGATGTGCAAGGTGAAGCACAGGATAGATAGCATAGCCCTGTAGTCCTTGGTGTCAAAGCCCCACTCCGCCAACTCCTGACCTCGCAATCAATGCTGAGACACTTCGCCTTTAAGCCTCAGTTTCCCTCTTTGTAAAAAACAGAGTAGAGGTATCCAACTCTTTGGGTTTTATAGGGCTTAAGTAAGTTAATATATGTAAATCGTTCAACACAGTGTCGGGTGTGTTAACAATGGGGTCAGTAAGTATTAGGTCAGAACCAGAGGATGGAGAAACCCAGGGCAACTGCCACCTTAGCTTCCCTCCTCAGTTTTCCCTCAATAATGTCTTTGGCACATGTATGATGTTTAAATGATCAGAAATGATTAGTTTAACATATCTTCCTGCTTAGACTGGAAAGTCTTGTGGAGGCAAGAAGCATATTTGTCTTGATCATTGTTTTTCCCCAGGTCTGCTGAGCACAGCTACTGGAGCACTGAAGATGACTGATAACTGCCGTTGATTATGTGGTAATAGATGTATGCATCACCTTGTTAAAAAATAGGCACCACCCATGTTACCAAACCTGATGCTTTCTGCCACAGATTCAGAAAAGTCATAAGAAGAGAAGAAGGCTCAATGCACAGGGCAGTCCACTCAGAACTAAAGTTAATCCTTTTCGTTTGGTCAGTTATGTTACTTAGAGGTTCCCAGGTTTTCCCCACTTTAAAACTAATTCATGTAATGAAAACACAACGTGACAAAATTTATGAGATGCATTTAAAGCAATAAGAAAAGGAAAAGTCACAGCCTAAAACACTATCTCAGTACAAATGAAAACAAATGAATTCAATTCGCAATTTGAAAAGGAAAAACTCCAACAAAGTATAACAAAATAAGTCACAAGAAAAGAAAGAATAAAGATAAAATCAGAAATTAGTGAAACAGAATAGGAAGGCAATTGATGTATGGAGTTTGAAAAGCTGACAAAATAGACAAACCACTAACTCAGTCAATGAAAAAAGTGAGGAAATCCAAATATAAAATGAAGAAATTACAATGGGAAGATAACTAAGAAAAAAGTAGAAATTTAAAAAATTCATGAGATTACTTTGCAAATCTCCATGCAAATCAATCTGAAAACAATAGTGAAATAGACAAATACGGTTTACTAAAATGACCTCATCAGAGATAGAAAGCTTCAACAGAGCAATTTTTTATAGCGAAATAGAGAAGATTGTCAAGAAATCCCTGCCATTCAAAAAAAGCACCAGACCTAAAGAGCTTCACAGGAGGTACAAACCCTTAAAGACTAGTTTTAGTACTGCATAAATTCCTTTAGGCATGGAAAATAAAGGTAAATTTCCAAATTATTTTTATGAAGAAAATATTACATTGTTACTTAAACAAATATCACTTACCAAAAGTGGTGCAAAATACCCCAAATAAATGTTAGCAAACACAATCAACATTCAACCGAGAAAATAGTTCAATATGACTAAGGGGATTTATTCCAGGAATGCAAGGTTGGTTCACTATTATAATAAGATAAACCATATTAAGTGATCTAACAAGAATCATATGATTATGATTATTTCCATTGATGCTGAAAAAGCCTTTGATAAAATCCAGCACTTACTTCTAATAAAAAAAAAAGTCATGAAAATAGAAATTGATGGATACTTCCTTATTATGATAAAACATATAAACCTTAGTCCAAAGCCAGCATCTACTATATGAAGAATCACTAGAGGCATTTCCACTAAGATCAGAACAAGACAAGGATGCCTATTATCTCCACCATAACTTATTATTGTACTAGAGGTATGAGCCAATGCAATTAGACAAGAAAAATCAGAGGCATAAGAATTGGAAAACAGAAAGTAAAAGTATTTCCAGATGATGTAATAGTACACCTGAAAACCTGAAAGGACTAATGCTCAAATTAAACAAGAATTAAGCAAGCTAGAAAAACAAAAAATAACAGAGAGAAACCAACAGTTTGCATGCACATACACACATTACAAACAGTCAAAAGATATAATACTAGATAAAACTCCATTTATAACAGCATTAAGGAAGAGGAAATGCTTAGACATCAGCCTACGAAGAAATGTGCAGAATTTATATAAAGAACACTTTAAAATGTGCTTGAACGATACATAAGTAGACATGAGCAAATATAAAGACATCCCTTGTTTTGGGGTAGAATGACTATATCATAAAAGACGTCAGTCCTCCGGAAGTAAACTTATAAATAACACGATCCTCCAAAAAATACTACCAAACTTCCTATGGAGCTAGACAAATTGATCCTAAAATTCATGTGGAAAAATAAATATGCAAAAATGTCTAAAAACTTGATACTCTTGGGAGATTAAAAAAACCATGAGGGGAGTCAAGTCCTACCAGCTATTAAATCATGCTATGAAATCTCTATAAATAAGACAATGAGGCACTGGAATTTGAATAAACAAAAAGACAAAGGGAAGAGCATAGAAATCTAGAAATCCACTCAAGTATATACAGAAGTGTAGTACATGATGAAAGCGTTCTTCTCAAATCACTGGAGCACGGATGGGCTCTTGATAAAACGGTGCTGGGCAACTGGGCGGCCACTTGAAAAAAAGATAACATTAGATCCTTACGTCACACCTGCCACACAAACAAACCCCAGATTTAAAAAGAAACAAACATATATATACTAGAAGAACACACACAAGAATTCAAGAATTCCTCCGTAAACCGATTGTACATAAAGAGTACAATTAAAGATTGATAAATTGCCCTAGGCAAAAATGTGAAAATATCTGCATGGTAAAAAAATCATTGATAATTCATTTAACAACATATGTGTATAGGAGGATTCTGTATTGTTTATCCAAAAAGCGTTGGTTTAGCTTGACTGCAGAAGTGATGTCATCTTACCTAAATCAGCCACGGATAAAAGTTTCACTTAAAAACAGCGTGGTGGAGGGAGAGAAAGTGCCCCGTGGGGAGAGTTCTCTCCACGTTAGTATTGGCTCCAGCTTTACCTTCCTCAGTTTCTTGTGGGCCCCACGGTGGTTCCCCTGCGCCAGGTCGGCCCCACCCAACAGCCGGTAGGTCTCCGCCACCTCGGGACTGAGATCACCAAACACTGCCACTTTGGTTTCCAGGGACTCTCTCAGGATTGAGGTTGCTCTCTGTGAAAGGAATAAAGGGTACAGCCTGGTTAGAAAGTTCAAAGGCTGTTAAGATCAACGCCCCTTAAGAAAGTGATGTAACTGGGGGCGGCTGGGTGGCTCAGGCCCTTGGATTCGGCTCATGGAATCGAGCCCCGGGTCAGGCTCCACACTCAGCAGGAGTCTGCTCGTAAGTTCTCCCCCTCTGCCCCTCCCCCCACTCACACACTCTCTCTCAAATAAATAAATCTTAAAAAAAAAAAGGGAAACAATGTAACTGCTGTGTATTTTCACTTTTCAGGGCTTGGGTTTGGGTAGTGTCTCGTGAGCTGAGCCTACTTTCCTCTTTAAACAGGGACACGGGAAATAGCATGTATGGGGGCAGGGAGGTGTTACCTATGGAGACAGAATGCAGGAAGGACACCCGGAGAACAAAGCCACCTGAGGTATTACAGGAATTCATTTTAGCCGAGTAGTAAGATCAGAAGCCAACGTGTTGTGTCCTTTATGTGCCAAGAACTGGGCTGAAGAGTTTCCCTGCGTGAGTTCATTTAATTGTCTCCTTTCGGTAAGTACAGTGTTAATCCTCACTGAATAGAGGAGGAAACTGAGGCACAGAGCAGTCGAGAAAGTGGCTCAGGATCAGAGAGCTCCCCAGTGGCAGACCTAGGATCTGAACCCGGCCTGTAATTTCAATCCTTTTCAGTTGCAGGCTCTTTTCCCTCTGTGCACAGTGATGTTCTTACGTAAGTGAAAATTAGAGTTTCCTGGCAATTTACGGACTTCAAAACATCCAGAATATATTCCAGGGGTTTCTATTTTTCATAAGAAATAATTTAGGAAACCAAAAGCAAACATTCTAACATGGCAAAAAATTAAATATATTTGACATTTTGCTTGGTTTATCAGATTTCTTTACACCAACATGGAATAAAAAACATGAGTTGGTCAGAAACCAGGATCTTCTGACATTAATCTCTTCAGTCAGATCCCAAGACGTGCAGAGGGAAAGCCCTGCCTGTCCATCCCCCACATTTCTGCGGCAATTCTTCCACGGTCTTGTACTTTCATGAAAGCATGATTATGGCTACGGAACACAAATGCTGAATTTGAGAGCCAAATAAGGCTGGAACCAGTTAAAGGGCTTCCCCACCAAATGGCCCCGAAGGCATCCTGATAAGCCCTCCCCAGACAGAAGGAGCTGGCAAAGCTGTACTCAGTTTATGGGCAATAATATGAGTTAAGTGCTAGGGGTGGGGTATGGGGTGTGGAACAGTGAAGGCATTGATGACGCAGGAACAACTTCTTCGTGGAAAGATGGAATCACCCTAAGAGCAGAGACACTGTAAATTGTGAAGTGTGTGACCTACCTCGGTGCGTGGGGGACTTGCCCGATGCCGAAGCCCATCATGTCCTTTGCGCTTCCCCCCCCCCCCCCCCCGGTATCTGTGAGCAAGGGTTTGGCAAGGTGCAGGAGTTGGGCTTGGCACTTTGTCCACGGAAATTGGTTGTCAGGTTTTGAGGAGCCAATGATGGAAAGAAGAGCCAGACTCTTTTTGCTAAATGAGGCTTTCAATGCCATTTCTAGCCCGATGGCGGAAACTAGAGAGCGATGTGCGTGAACTTGAACGGCAGGTGGAGACGGCAATGGAAGTGACGTCACATGGGAGGAAACTGAGACGGCATCAGTCTGTGAGAGGTAGAAGAGCTTAATGGAGAGGAAGGAAGGAAAAATAGGACCTGGGTGGGCTGAGGAGAGGGCGCATGGGAAACTGGGAGCCCCGGGGTGCAGTGGGAGAAGGGCAGGCCAGCCAGCGGGCTCATCTGCCTGCAGCACAGGGAGTAGGAAGGGGAGCAGGGGGAGATGAGATGAGGCGGGAGTCACAGGCCGGGCTGGTGGTTGGTGGAGGGCTCTCATGCCAGGCGCGGGAGTTTGGATTTTCTTACGCGGAATAAGAAGCTGGAGAAGTTTCTTTAGCGGGAAAGCAGGAAAGAAAGCAGAAGGTTCTTGGGCAGGCAACTAGATGATAAACCCACACAAGAGTCTTAATCTGTGGAGGAGTGCCCTTCACTTACATTTTACCTTAAAAGGCATTTTCCTTCCCAAAGATCACCTTCCTGCTAGGGCAGGGTTCTAGCCCACGTATGGGCTGTGATCTCATCTGGGGTGGTCTGAGCACAGGGTCGTGCTCAGGCTGGGATTGTCCTCGGGCCCAGCCTTGTTGGCCAACTCCTGCGAGAACCCACAGGGAGAGGGCTGCAGCCAGGGTGAGCACTGTGCCAGGCCGCCACGTCTGGTTGGGTGGGTTGTGTCATGCACAAGGGCAGGAGAGCGAGGACGGCTGAAAGCCAGCCTGTGCACCGCTCTCCAAGCAATGTGCTCTGGCACGAGCCGCATGAGCCTGAGGAAGACGCAGCTTCTTCTGTTCTCACCAGGGCACCAGAAGGGCTGGAGGGGACCGAACAAAAAGAGCCAGTTTGCTAAAATCTCCCAGGGAGGCCGAAGGGAGCGAGGTACATCTTTAGTTCAATACCACTGATTTGGGTGATGAGGGCGAGGGCGAGGGTGAGGGCGGTGAAGTCTGGCATCGGTGACAGACACCAGGGCAGGAAGCCAGATAAGGACGTGTGGCAGCCAGACCAGTAAGGCGACCCACAGCCAAGCACCCCCCCACCCATCGGCCCACGGCTCCCCACCACCAGCAAGAGGGTCCCTGCTCTCACGGAATCCGGTCCAGTCAGGGGAGAGAGAGTACACAGCCACACACAGCTAACTATTCTCATTATATTGTTACAGTATTCCTGTACCATGCTTATATATTGTTTTTTAATTATTTATTTGAGAGAGAGAGAGAGAGAGCACGAGCGGGAGGGGCAGAGGGAGAGAGAATCCCAAGCCGACTCTGTACTCAGCACGGAGCCCGACATGGGGATCGATCTCACGACCCCAAGATCATGACCTGACCCGAAACCAAGAGTCAGACGCTCAAGCGACTGTGCCACCCAAACACCCCTTATCCTATTATTATGTCACAAAGGATTCTATGATGAACAATAATGGGAAGAATCTAATGATGACTGGGGAAAGGAATTAGGCAAGCTGATGAGTCCTCAAAGATGGATCTGCATTAACCAGGACATCAGCGAGGAAGAGCCTTCCGAGAGCAGGAAACGAAAGCTGGCACTTCCCGGAAGTGAGGATTAGAAAAGTCAATGTGGCCGCAACAGACCGGGGGAGGGGGGAAAATGGGACCGGAAACGTCAGCAGAATCCAGATCACGTTGAAGGTATTGTGAGACATACAAGATTCTGATTTATTTTCAGGGCCCTGAGAAGCCATTGGAGTATTTTGCAAATAGGGTTCACTGATCAGCCCTGTGTTTTGAAAAGATCACCATCGCTTCCTTATTCAGAATGGATGAGGAAAAAAGGGAAGCGTGGAAAAGGCAGCTGGGGACCAGAGTCTGTTTGAGTGGTCCAGGCAGGAGGTGATGACTGGCGGAGGTGGACATGATAGCCAGTACGTTCTGGAGGTAAAGATGACGGAGGAGCAGGAAGGGGTAAGGCATGATGTGGGCAGGTTCCCCCTGTCCTCCCCCAGACTTCTGACCTGAGCACTCTCCATAGAACTTCTCCAGGTATTCTGGAAGCTGAGGGCCCTGGAAGGCCCCTTTCTACTTAGTTAGGTGATCCAGGAATTTATGGAAACTCATTTGTTATGGTTACTGTAGTCCAACTTTGGCCTGAGGAACATGCGTGCATCCAAACCAAAACCCCATGTTCCTTAAGGTCTTATCAACTGAGAGAAGGGTGGGGGGTTAAAGGCTAGGACAGAGCTGTGGGGGAGGTCGACAGAATAAGAAATGCAAGCTTTTCATCTCAAAGATTTGCTTTGATAGATTCAGTTGAAAAAAAAAATCTATATAAATCAAGCCACAGCCAGTGGCTTTCTGGTAGCTGTTAGGCTTTGCATGGAATACGTTCCCAAGGGTTTAATTACCAGTGAATATAAGCTCTGGGTCTTGTTCCATTTTTACAAGCCATAAAAAAGTATGCTTGTATGGTTCAAAGGACTGTGAGCTGTAACTTCTGTGCTATGGAGCTCTTATTAGAAATGTACATTCCATCCACAACCCAAAATAAGGAGAGAGGAATCAGGCCTGTTAACTGCCACCCTCTATCCCAGCCAGAACCACAGGCTGTAAGAGGCAGAATCCAGATCACGCTGAAGGTATTGTGAGACATACAAGACAAAACCTCTGGGTTTTCAAGGTTTCTAGTTTTTTAGGATCCTTTGGGGGGGGGCATGGCATCTACATTCTTATAAATAGTTCTCATTTCCCAAGACTGAGTATCTGGGAGCTGCCCAAGAGAGGCCATGGCTTTATTCATCCCTGTCCCCGTGGGAGCCCGGCACATGCCTCGGACATAGGAGGCTTCACGGATGCTTGCAGAGCGAAGGGGTAGCCCTTTGCATATCAACTCATGTCAACAGTCAACTCTGGTCCAAACTCACTTACCTCTTTCTGTCCAGTGACTTGTAGGAAACGGCAATAGTCATCTTGAATGGAAAGAAATTTGGCTTTTCCCGTCCCTTCAGCATCCTTAAGCTTAGCCATGCTCTCTTCAAAATACCGCTCAGCCACATCTGAAGAAAAGCGGCACAACGACATTTGAAGAGTGCTTGCAGAATTGAAGCGGAAACAGGGTAAATATGCTTTTAGTGGTGGTGCGCTGCGTGAAAGTAATAAGTATTTAGACAAGAGGACCTAGTTAATCTGCCTGTTTTTCAGAAAAGGTTTAGGTCTCAGAAGGATACGGCAATTTACAATTTCCTTTCCTGGGTTTTCATACATTTTAGCTCTCCCAGCAATACGGTAAGCAAAGCTAATGCAAACGGGGAAAATATTCCCCAGACCCGAACACGCTGGTAACGTTTTCAGGTTGATCAACCATTAATTCTTCCTATAAGCCTGGTGCTGCTCACTGAGGTGGCTCCAAGGGTCCACTGACTTTAATGGACTCTGTTATCTAAGAACCTAGTTTTACAACCTGAAAATTTGGGAAAATATGGCTGACATGCCACGGAAGGAAGAAACCCAACCATTCCAAACACATAAACATACCGGTCATAATATAATAAACATATTTTTAAACATATGCCAACCTTGAAAGCGAGAAAAAGCAAACCTCAGGTACGGAAAATGAAGAAGGAACTAGAAGCTGGAGCAGTGAGTGGGGCTGAAACTGAATGGTCCATGAGGGTATTAGAAAACAGGTATATTCTACAAGGGTGAGGACTAGAGAGGAGGCCCGAGGACTGGGCGTGGTAGGAAGATGGACTAGAGGCTCTAGAAAACGCCAGTGTGGTAGGCAGAACTCTAGGATGGCACCATATGCCCCTCACCTTGGTCTAATCCCTCCCCTGTGATGATGCGTAGAACTTGCTGATATGATGAGATATTACTCCTGGGATGAGGTGACGTGAAATGACGTGGTTGATTTTAAGGAAGTGAGATTATCCCTTGGGCTTAACCAACTCACGTGAGCCTTTTAAAAGCCGAGTTTTCGCCAGCTGGTAGCAGCAAAGGCAGCCAGAGAGAGATTCAAAGCATAAGAGGGATTTGACAAGGAGGTTCTCCATTGGTGAGATGGAAAGAACCATGGTGTAAGGACCCAAGAGTGGCCTGTAGGCGCCGAGAGAGGTCCCTGGCCAATAGCCAGCAAGCAGATGGGGATTTCAGTCCTACAACCGAAAGGAAGTGAATTCTGCTAATAACAGGAATGAGCTTGGAAAGGGACCCCGTGCTCCAGCTGAGAATGTAGCTGGCTGGCAGCTTGCTTTTAGGCTGACAGCTTGATTTCAGCCTGAGCTCGATTTAAGCCAGCCTTACAGGGCTAGACTTCTGACCTACGGAACCGAGTTAATAAATGGGTGCAAGCAATCATCATTTGTTGTGCAGCAAAAGGAAACTAACACAGTCAGGAATCCCTACAATAGAGATAAAAGCGATTGTACTGGTCCGAGGTGAGGCCTCACAGTTGTCCCACCAGAGGCCACCCATGGCTAGAAAAATCGCATCTGAGACAGGGCCACAGAATATGGGGCAGGCACACGTGTGAGGTCTGAATCTTCATCACTGCTTAGTCTGGAAATTCTGAACCGAGGAATTAACTAGGAACGGGTCTGAAACTGGAGAAATCACAGGGCTCCAGCAGAGGGGTCAACAAACTTCTTTTGTGAAGGACCACGTGGTAAATATTTTAGGCTTCGGGGGGGCCACACGGGCTCTGTCTCAGCTATTCAACTCTGCTGCTGACGCACAGGAGCGTCCATAAATGAATGGTAACACACGAATGAACGAGCGTGGCTGTACACGGCGGCCGACCGGGCATTTCCTCTTGGAAATCTCACATGCATCGTGTGGTGCAAACATATACGAGCAAAAAGATAAAACCTAATTTCCTGCGTCTTTACATTTGCTCCGCATTTGCTTATTTCCCCTCTATCACCTCCAATTTTCTATTTGTGCGTCCTTGCTATTTTCTTGATTAAACCAGCTGGTGTTTTCTCTATTTTAATACCTTTTCCAAAGGATCACCCCTTGAATCCATTTTTCTCATACTGCGACGTGAGTGCCAGTGCTTCCAAAGACACCCGCATGAACGCAGGACTCCAGAAGTCACGCAGGAACAGGAATTGGGTCAGCTGTTCCTGACGCTGCACTTGGAGCCCGGGTTCGGGCTTCAGCTCTGCTGCCTTCTAGCTGCGTGCGCCACATCCCTGACCTCAATGCCCGCATCCGAAAAGGGGGGACACGACACTAGCACCTTCTTTATAGGGTTGTTAGGAGTAAATGGGTTCATGCATATAACAACTGAGGATATGCCTAACACCTAGTCCGTGCTCCATAAATTGTTATTGTGTGAATTCAGGGACAGCTTTGAAGATCATGGTCATGGACCTCTCTTGCCCATGCCAGGCTGACCAGCAGGGACACCGGAAGCAGAGGTGGACATGAAGGCATTAAGAGGACAGCAGCACTATGAAAACACAGTGGTCAAAAGGCACGGAAGATGGGGCTCATCTGTACCCCATGCACACCTTGAGAGTTCCGAGAACACCTGAAATTCACACTGGGCATGCTGGGGTCTCAAGAAATGATTCGAGTACACTCCATGTGATCTGTTTTAGAGAGGGGACACCCGGCGATGTGTCTATCGAAGCTAGTCAACCAAGAGGACAGTTAGGTCTGAGAACAAGTAAGCTTCATTTCTCTGCAAGATCTACTTTGCTTGGAACCAAGGCAGTTGCCGGGCAGAAGCAGGAATTCTGCGGTGAGACAAAGTCTCCTGGAGAGGTCTCAGTGCCTGCTGCCCCCCCGGTGTTTGTAGCGAGACAGAAGGTGATTGAACCAGAGTCCCCTGTTGCTTTCTTTCAGTGGGGCTCTGTCCACTGCTAGACCAGCAGGTGGATTTCTAGGGTATTTACTCAGAATTTTCTCTTGGTACGAGAAAATTCTACCAAGTAGAAAATCTCTTTACTTGTAGCAGACTCATGGGAGAGGGCATTACAGGTTTAATGCTCAAACTAAGTATTAATTCTGGCTATTCTGATAATCTCATGGCAGCAAATGTGGGGATGATGTGGCGTTTATGTTGTTGATTTTAAAAGCATTACAGAGATGAACATTCCAGGTCTAAAAATTAACAAGGATATTCACAAGTGGAGTACTCTTGCTATTTTAATTTCCTGTCTAATTGGGAATTAACCCAAGAATGCAACTGAGCCCTTCTTTAAGACTAACAGTCTTTCTGAGTCTCAACCTTGTTCCCCTGAGATGAGCCCTTACCACAAAGACTGGCAGTGGTCGATCGCGTAGGAATGAGTTGGGGCTGGACAAGCAGGGACTAGTTTCAGACCCCGGGCTTTGGTAGAAGTGGTGCCCTACTCAGATAGAGGGGGAGGCAAAAGGGATGGGAAGCGTTTCCCTCCCCTTCCTAAGGAGCTGGTCTCTCGGACACAGAGGATACCTTTCTAGCCCCCTTGTAATGTCTTCCCACCTCGTAGCATCCCTTCCCCCAGCAGTCACCTGCTGACCAACTGCCCCCCTACAAAGCACCCCATTTAAGCTGGTCCCCTCGACCCAAGTGCCACCTGCTCTTTTCCCTCAGCATAGCTGATCTCACAGAGATGCTGGGGGAGAGGGAGCTGCTTGGCCTAACTCAAACTAGTGCGTAAATGGCTCAACCTCTAACTCAGGGAGGCCTAGTCGTACTTTCCAAAGAGGATGCTTGTTAGCACACGTGGATTTCTGGAAGAGCGAGTGAGAGTGAGGGAAGAAGGAAGGGAGGGGAGGGAGGAAGGGATATATTACAGAAACTAAGGCAGCGGGGTTCCCGAAGTGAACACAAGCCAGGTGTGGTAGTGGGATGTCGGGGATGGGCCCTGCCCTGGAATCTGCCCTCTGAAGCTGCTGCCTGCAAGGTCGCTAGTCAGACGGCAGGAGGGCGGGGGAGGGCTTCTCTGACAGCTGGTGGCCTGTATAAGTTGGCCACATGTCAGGCATCCTGTCAGGGCCCTCGTAGATCAGAAGAGCCTTGAATCTGGGAACAGGGGAAGGTGAAGGGCATCCACTGTGGGTGCCTTCCCCGTCTCTAAATTTGAAACTACTCTTTACCTGGGATATAGGAAAACTTTACTGCAAGACCCTGACATATTTCAATCACCTGTCTACCTCCCAAATTAGGTTTCTGAACTGGAAACCACATGATCAACCTCCGTGGGGAGAGCAAACCTGTCCTGTGACTACGGCTAAGGAGTGACTCCCTGATGAGTTTGTTCTTCGGGGGGTAGGCACCCCCTCCCCGGAAGTCCACGGCAGACAAGCGACTGGGGATGAGAGATGGAAGGTCAGGCAGGGTGGGGACATGCCACGTGCCAGCATGGACCTTGTGCCCTGAGGCCAGGTGTGGCTTCACACAGAGCCAGCCATTTCAGTGCGCTTACAATGGCCACCCCCAACTTTAAAAACCTCTTCTAGAATCATCCGCAACCTGATGCCTGTGGCCGTGGCAGAAGATGAGGTCATTTTCTAAAGCACAGAAGCATGACTTAGCTTGTGAATCTGAGCCCCGGTGGCACAGGTGTTGCAAGGCCAGGAGTCCTCTCCCATTTCCACTGCAACACAATGTTTAGGCTGTCTGTGAGTGCGTGCGAGGGAGGCAGTGTGGCCCGGTGGGCAGGGGGGCTTAATGTCTCCTGGAGGCCCAGCCAGACTCTGTTCTGTCTCTAGGTTCATATACAGGCAAAGCCCACACCCCCCGCAAGAAACAAAACAGGCTTCGTTCAAAGAGCAAGAGGAATACGGGCTTACATTTTGACACACTGGAGGTTAGGAGGCTTTTTAACTAAAACAAATTCCAGTAACTCTGGGCTCATTTTCTTGAGGCTGTCCTAAGGCAAGAGCTGAACAGTGAGGACAATTTTCATTAAGAGGGATGCCTGCGTGTACAATGTGACAGTTACCTTTGTTAACAGTCTTGGGAAAGAGTCTGAACTCCGCACTCACAGCAAAAGCATTAAGGACCGCAGGGAATCTAGCCTGGCGTTACCTCAGAGGAGCTCCATCGCCCAGCAAACAAACAGACTGGACCCATTTAGACCCTACTGGGGTCATGGCTTCTGGGAGTGGCACACCTGCCACTCACTAGCTGGGTGATCCCAGGAAGTCCAAGGCCATCTCTGGGGGGGTAGGTTTGCATCAGGAGCGTGAGGTGACCAAGATGGCAGCAGGCTGGGTGAGGCTTGCATGGGAGAGCACACATGAAGTGCTCACACAGGCCTGGTAAGGGGCTCGGTCACCGTGGGGATCTGCCTGCCTCCAATATCCTTGCCAGGAAGCTGACGCCATGTCCACGTCCCCACCACTCACAGTCCCACCCAGTAGTGGCCACCCACTTGTGGTCAGGTACCCAGCAGCCTCCAGCCCCCATTACCTGTTGGTGAAGTATATATGTTTTCCAGAAGCTGCCCTAAGAATCCTTTCTGAAGCCAAGTCAGGGTATAAATACCATAGGCTTTTCTGGGACGTTCTGAACACAAATCATCAGCCAACAGGAGAGTGAAAAACTGGCTCTCCCCAAAGGCACGCACTTCTTCCTCCCTAGCAGAGGAGTGAAGCCACAGACTTTGTTCTCAGACGCAAAGATGAAAGGCAGTCTGTAAGCAAGGCTTGACGAGGTTTCAGTTTCTCCCAGGCTGTTCCTTCACGAAGAGAGACCAACAGCACAGAGTTGGGGAGAGGAAGAGGCACCTCTGCGGGCCCCAAGAGCGGCCACCCTGCAGCCCCCGCCTGTCCGTCCTCTGGCTCCCTAGACCTCTGGGGACAGTGTCACTCACTCCCTGGTTCTGGAGCGTGGTTAAGTCGGCCGTGCCTGGCCTCTGTCTAAGCCATGCTTTGCCTCTAACTTGCACAGTGACCCTGGACACGCCCTGGCCCTCGGTCCTCTAGATGGGATGTGCAGTAAGGTAGCTTCCAGAGCTTTCTGTCTTTAGACGGTGGGAGACAGGGTAAGGGTTCTTCTCTGGCCTCACCCACCACTTGCTCTCTGCAGCTTCCCCGTCCTCACCTGGCCCTCAGAGCACAGAGCACGGATGCTGAGACCTGCTTGTGGAGCTCAGAGGCAGGCCAGGCTCAGGCTGGCTGGGCATTTTGTAGCAAGAAATGGGCCTTGCCTAGGAGCTGAGGAAGGTTCTCTCAGAGCACATGGGCCTCAAGGGGGGTTTGGGAAGGCTGAGGAGGAAGGAAGGTGGCGAGGGGAAGAATGAGGAGGAAGGGAGAGAGGTGGGTGGGTGCGGCCAGCTGTGGCTTACACTCATTTCCACCAGCAGGGCTGTACCACAAACCCCACCGGGAGGCCTCCCCAGGTTGGAGGTGGGGCGAGGGAGACAGCCAGGGAGCCGAGGAGGGCCCTGGGCAGGTGAAGGCCACCTGACTATGGCTGCTTCCGGATGGCCAGGTTACCTGTCAGGAGTCCACTGGGGCTGGGCGTGTGTGTGTTCCAGAGCCTGTCTGACATCTTGTCTCCACGGGACACACAGGGCCCGAGGAGAACCAATAACCCGGCGGGTGGGGTGTGGGCTGGGGGTGGGGTAGGACCCAGCAGAGGGGCAAGGCTGAGAAGGAAGGCCACAGGAGGGGGAGTTGAGAAAAGGCAGGATCATGGAGGTATATAAAACACGAGACTTCATCAAGAGGCAATGCCCGGCTTCAGGTACTTAGATATTTTATGTCTAGTGGGCAAAATGTGGGGAAAGCCTAGGATAAGTGGGGGCCAGGGAGATCGATCGATCAATCGCTCTATCTATCTTTATGCATGGGGAATTACATCTTGGGAACGGACCCCACGGTTATGAGTCTGGTCCCTATGGCCAGGGATCCCACCCCCAGCCCCCATGGCTCTGATGGGGCCCCTTCCATCCTGCTGGGTCCGGACCCTACAGAGCCCAGGCTGCAGACGGAGCCACTTCCAAACAAGGCCGCCCGTGCTCGGCAGGCTCTGGCTCTGAAAGGTTTACACTGAAATGTACTTGGCTTCTGCCCATTTCATTTTAATATCCTTTAGGAGAAGAGTTATAAATACAAGGCCAATGCCCTGAACACTTAGCAGGGTTGGGAGAGCTGTTAATACCAAGTTTGTCTATGGCTGCTCCGGGAGGCGGGCCAGGCTCAGGTTAGGGACATTCCGGGAGCCCGAATTGGAAGTCCTTATGCAATCACAGTCCTTCGTGACTTCTAGGGCAGTTTTGTCTGCATAAGGAGTGCAGGAAAGGCACAGAGCGAAGGGATTCGCTTGAGCGTGGAGCCTGAAACACGCTAGCTCCTTGGCCAGTGGCGTTTTGTCTGTCGGAGGGCAATGCCTTCAATGGGCATTTAGCGAGCAGGCTATGGAGAATCCCCAAATGAGAAATTTTTCTCTTTAATGATTCTTTAAAAAAAAAAAATCTGTACTCTGTGCAGACAGGTTTAAGCACAGGCAAGCAGAGCTGAGGTCTCCATGCCTGCGGATTTCCTTGGCATTGGGTGGAACATGCAGATTTGCTCCCAGGAGATCTGGCTGGGATTTCCAAACTCAAAGTGACTAAAGTCCAGATCACAGTCCTGCCATCCTGGGTGAAAGCCAACCAGTGTGTGTGTGTGTGTGTGTGTGTGTGTGTGTGTGTGTGTGTGTGTTAGGGGGGAGGTGGTCTCTCCTTAGCTGTCAAAGATAAGTTCCAAATTCCCCCATTTCCTTTCTCCTCTCTGGAGGCAGCAGAGGCCTGGGTGGGTTTCCCTCATTCCCACCGTGAGGGCATTGGCCTGTGAAGGGGTAACAGAGAGAGATGACATGAATGTCCAGGCTCCCTGAAAGATGGTGGGAAGGCACCTGCCCAGTCCCACTGCAGCTCCTGGCTGGGTGGGGCCCGGCTCATTCCTGCTTCCCAAGGCATGCCAACTCCATGCCTGTAACACGGGTCCCCTGGGCCCACACCCCCACACTGAGGCTTTGTGGGTAAAAGCCGGAACAAACTGGATCTCCCAACGCTGGACAGTCAGTTCATTTTCCACAGCCTAACCCACGTTCTCCACCAAGGGAACCAGGACTGTGACAGATACAGCTTTCAAACTGGTAAACACAGTAGCAAGAGTTTGGGGTTCCTCCTTGCTTGTGTTCATTTCTGATGTGCCCATTTAGATGGTCTGAGGCCTTAGGGACGAGGCCTGGTGCTCCTCTCTACACCTGTTCCCAGGTTCATGTTGCTGCCCAAAGAACAGCTGTTCTGATCCTACAGTTTCACTGCCCAACCTTGCTTCGTGCTGACTCGCCTTTAAGGCTTCAGTAAACATTCTTCCTAATGGCGTCATGGTGCCAGCCATTTCCAGTGTCTTCTGATTCACAGAAGCTGAGCCCGAGAAGGGCTTGTCTAGAAGCACCCTACAGATGGAGAAGGACTGTGTCCTTTTTGGGTAGAGCAATGAGTAGACAGAATACAGACAGATGGAATGGGCAGGGATGAGGAGCTGGCTGTGTTCGCTCGCTTGTAAAATTCAGGCTTGCGAAAAAGATTAAGTGAGCACGTGTGTGAGAGTTCCAGCATCTGCAGACAAGGCCAGCTCGACTCCTGAGACTAATTGTCCGGAGTAACGTTATTACCATGATTCCTGCTGCCTATGTTTCTAGCAACCGAGCCACTAAGCCTCAAGCAGAAGTGACCCCCGCTCCCCTGGTTTGTAAAGCCAATTGCAGCTCCCTGCTCCTGGGGGAAGTTTTCTTCCATCTTTATACTCCTTCTATAGTTCAACTTCTGACCAGCAAGTCAGCTTGCAGGGTTCAGGCACCAAAGACAGAGGGGGAGCTGAGAACCCGTGCATGCTCCTGCACTGGCCCCTGGCCCCCGGCTCTCCCAACCCATCTCTCTGAGCTGCCTCTGCTCTTCTAGTCCTTTCTCTGTCCCAAATGCCACAGACTCCTCCGCAGGCCTAAGGGGGGGGAGGTGGGGCAAGGAAGGAAAGGCGGGGTCGTGTGCAGCCCTTTTAATGTAACAAGGAGGTCAAGAATCTGCTACTCCCTGGCTATGCACCCCTGGGGAAATTACTGAATCTCTCTGTGCCTTGGTTTCTCCACCAGAAACTGGAAGTACTTATGCCAACCTCATGGAGAAGTTGTGAGGATTAACTGAGTTAATAAATGTAACTGGTTAGAACCATGGCCTTATGCACTATGTAAGCATTAGCTGTTACTACTATTATTACTGTGCGAGGTCATTGCATTCTCACAGATCTTATTATGGTATCACTGTTATTCTCAATTTACAATACCCACACTCTATTTATTCTTAAACATGAAAATACAAATATAGGTATGGATATATATATTTGGATTGTCTGATTCCGTGAATCATGCAAAGCCGAGTGGCCTGACCTCGCAGCTAGAGGGAAAAAACATTTCAGGACACAAGTTCTATGGGTCCTCATCCAATCCATACATTTTTTTTTTTTAACTAGCTGAGATGCTAGCAAATGGGAGTCCCTCTAGGCAAAGAGGGTCTTTGGGACTTGGTTTCCTCTACTGTTTGCTATTCTCTCTCTCTCTTTTTAAAAGATTTTATTTATTTATTTGAGAGAAAGAGAGAGAGAGAGTGCACAAGTTGGGGGGAGGGGCAGAGGGAGAGGAAGAAGCAGACCCCCTGCTGAGCGGGGAGCCCGATGGGGGACTCAGTCCCAGGACCCTGGGATCACGACCTGAGCGGAAGGCAGACGCATCACCGACTGAGCCACCCAGGGCCCCCCTAGCTGTCTGGCATTCCCTTGGGAATACCCAAGACTCCCCTATCCCCACCCCACCAGTTTAAATGCTCAGAACTCTCCAGTTGTCTGAAACCCATGAGCCCTTGAGGAAAACAGGAAGGACCCGACAAGCATTCATTATATACCTGCTCTCTCTGGGTCAGAAGTTACAAGTCTGGCCCTCACACTTGTTTTGGCCCATTCAGAGTCCAAAACATATTTGAATTAGTTACCATCAACTACACACAAAAATCTAGATTTCTGCCTTCTCTTGAAAGAGCACATCTGCCATAGAAGCCTGCCTTCCACATGATGGTAACGGGCTGGAGCTGAGAGACCACTGCGTGCTCTAGGCTATGGCTTCCCCAGTTTGCTGCAGTCCTCAGCACTCTGTATTGTCTCTCACGTTCAAATCCACAGTAGCTGCCATTTATGATGCGTTTGCTTGCTGCTGCTGTATCGTCATGACCATCCGTGTCGCTCACACAGCTTACTCAGTTCCTGTAGACATTTCGATTTGTGACTCCTGCTAGTCTAGGGATTTCCATCAAACACGCATTGGCATTTTCACTATCTTAATAGTTGGGAGTGGAAGGTTCTTTTCCCCTATTAAAGGAATGTGAGGCACGCAAAAGCTGGTCAAAACACTGCTAGCTCTTTGAAGGTTTTGAAGTTGATTGTTATATATGGAGTGTTTCAGAGGAGAGGATCTGAAAGTTTGCCTGCCTTCTCTATCCCTAGATGGGGGGCTCCAGTTCTGAAAAGGTGCTCAAGGCTCCAGGAGACCGGAATGAGGAGTCTGTCAGGTGGGCTGGACAGATGGATAAACCCCTATATCCCCTTCACTAGCTCCTCTCTGGGCTGGAGCCCCTGCTCGGCCCAGGGATCTGTGCAGACAAGCTGCTCAGAGAGACGTCCCCTTCCTCTCCGCCTACCTGCCAGCCTCCACATCCTAGCCCAACTCCCTCCCGGAACCCCAATTATTCTGGATCTCAATTTTAGGCTTGCTGGCACACTGGATCTTATTTTACTATAGTACGTGATTATTTTTATCTGAAATTTTGGAATATAGTCCTAGGTCATCTTTGTGAGTTATATTCTGTTTCTGAATATTCTGACCCAACCCCCCCCCCCCCAAAAGTCACTGGAGATGTGTTCTTCATGGACAGAGGCATACTGTAAGCTTGGAGTCCAGAATAGGGGATTAAAGAACGTCCCAAGCTCGCTGCTCTACCTATTACCTGGGGCTAAGAAAAACCATATGAGTCATAAATGGCAACTCCTCTTGGACTGCCGAAACCATGTAAGTGCATCCTCATGGAAAGCCCAGTCCTGTGAAAGACTGTGGGCTGGGGTTCCACAAGCCAGATCTGTTGCCACAGTAGCTCCACAACAATCTTTAAAAATAGATCCCCTTTGAGAGCAGAGCATGGCTCACCCTGTAAGCCCAGCATGGAATCTCTGGGGTTCTTAACAGCTCCGTTTGGAGGAAGATTCACTGGATTTGAAAGTAAAAGATTAGAGAAAGGCCAAAGAGGACAGAAACCAAAGAACACTGGCGAAACGAAGGAAGTGGCAGAGCTACGCATGGCCATATAAAGCCGCCAAAGCTCTCCAAGGGGCCTATGTCACAGCCCCCGCCACCTGCGCGCCCATCCTAAAGGCAGCAGGTTACAGACCCAGCCGCGCGTGCACAGCCGGCCGGAGCGGGCAGCGAGCCTCGCCCACTGAAGGTGCGCGCTCACCGTGGTGCTCGGTCCTCCCAGAAGCGACGGCGGCGTGGGCGACAGAATGTGCGGAGACCGCTGCCTCCTCTTGACAGGGGTTTCTGCTGAGAACGATGAGATGCGCCTGTCACCAGGGAAAGGAGAAACACGTTTGTTTACCTGCTTGGCGGCAGCAATAGCGAGCTAACTGTTCTTGCAGCGATAAGCAGAAAGCCAAGGAACTTCCTAGCCCGCTAGACGATATGATTTATGGGGAAGCACAATCGATTCTTAGGAGACCTGGATCTTAAAGGCACCGTGAAGTGGAGAGGGAAAGGCTGGGTCCAGATGGCTTGAAGCTGTGACCGGGGCGCATCGCTAAGTAAATCATTTACCGGTCTCTGCTCCTGGGAGCGTGGTAGTGTGGTGTCAGCCCAGGGCGCAGGGGGAGGCGGGGAGGAAGGGTTCAAGAAGGAAGGAGATGGGTCACAGAGCGCCAGTGCTGTGCAGAGGAAGTGGGCGAGCCCAGCGCCCTGCCCGTGCTCAGTCCAGAAAGTGGGACCCCCAAAGGCGTTGGCAGCCTCCCCAGTGCCCGATCCACCAAGCCCATCGGTCTGCACCCTCTTCAAACGGGCCCATGGGGCTGCCTGAGCACAGAAAACAGCTCAGGTCCTTGAAAATAAAGCCCAATTTAAAATTCTTTAAGAGAAAAAAAAAAATAAAACCTATGATCCTGTGAATATAAAATAATAACAATCCTCTCAAATAAAATGCAAACTACATCTCTCCAAATAAAAAGATAGAAAATAAAAAATAAATGAGAAAATAAAGCTATATTCATGTGACCGTAGAATTCTAAAGTTTTAAAAATGCACTTAGTAATACGTTTACATTCATACAATAAACACATAATTACCAATTGCCTACGGCAGGAGAGGCCAGGGCTAGAAAGTGTGGGCAACAGGGAAAGCATGGAAGCCAGCACGATGTCGTACAATGCACTAATGCAAGATGGTAGGTAGTTTGCCATTAATTGCCGGAACGGTGACAGAACACTAAAATTCTGTGGGTTTAAAGGAGAAATGCCAGATTGCGATAGGCAAGACATACTAATGCAACTAAGATTTCTTTCTCATTTGTAGTATTACGATTTTAATTTTCTTTTATTAAAAAAAATTTTTTTTTGTTATGTTAGTTACCATACAGTACTTCATTAGTTTTTGATGTAGTGTTCCATGCTTCATTTCTTTTTTTAAAAAAAGCTTTAATTTATTGGGGCGCCTGGGTGGCTCAGTCGTTGAGCGTCTGCCTTCAGCTCAGGGCGTGATCCTGGCGTTCTGGGATCGAGCCCCACATCAGGCTTCTCTGCTGGGAGCCTGCTTCTTCCTCTCCCACTCCCCCTGCTTGTGTTCCCTCTCTCGCTGGCTGTCTCTCTCTGTCAAATAAATAAATAAAATCTTAAAAAAAAAAAAGCTTTAATTTATTTATTTGAGACAGAGCAGGAGAGGGGGGAGGGAGAGGGAGAAGCAGACTCCTCACGGAGTGGCAGCCCAACATGAGGCTCCCGGGGCTCCTGGGATGGAGTCCCAGGACCCTAAGATCATGACTTGAGCTGAAGGCAGACGCTTAACCAACTGAGCCACCCAGGAGTCCCTCGACTTTAATTTTCTTAACTACTTTTGCTACGAGAAAGCTGAGGTTGCCTACTGGGTGACTTGCTTGAGATAGCTCACAGCTAATAAAGGATGGAGATAAGACTCTGACCTTGATCCTCTGACTTTAGATTCGCTTCTTCTGCCCTGGCCCCTGGTGGCAGACATCACTAATTGATGCCAGCACACTTCCCCATAGACTCATTCAGGCTCTAGGAGCTATGCCTAATCCATGGGAGGTGGGCTAGGAGATAAAGTCCTACCACTAGAACTTTCTAGTCCAGACCAAACAGTGACACAGCAAAGGCATAGAGACTTCATCCTCTGATGATCAGCGGAGCCCATGTCTGAGTTGATAATCAGGGTAGACGCTAGACTGTCATATTTAAATGTCATGGCGCCTCATTTGTCATATTTAAAATCAGCTGAGTTACTAGCTCTAGACTTTTTATGATGGGGCTACTCCAGATCAAGATGGCTGGTAATAATAACTTTAATTGTTGTGTTAGAACAACCAGAATTTCATATTCATAAATGCCAACAATATGCTTTGTTTTAAATTTACTTTTTTTTAATGATAGGCTATAAATACATTGAACAAGTAATTTCGGCCACCTCCCCATTAGTCATTATCCTCAATTTGGCCTGAGGCTCTGACTTGAAATGCTTTTCAAACACTGCACACTCCAAACAGTAAAGACAGTCGGAGCCACGGGGTAGAGTCAAAGCATCACATGATCAGGGTTTGCAGGGAGGAAAAAAGAGAGAGGAAAAGCCTGCCCCACCCCAAATGCAAACCGAAGCCTGTTTACCTGGGGTTTTCCCCGGCTAACTATCTCCACAATCCACCACTGAGGAAGGAACCCAGCGATACCAGGAAAGATTTAACTCATGTTGTTACAAAGACTTTTAACACACACGGTACTTTAGATTGATTAAAACTCAAATTCAAATTAAAAAAAGATTTCATATTTAGTTTCCACTCAATATTATAATTCAAGGCAACATGAAAGATAGATGTCTATCAAAATTGTTTTCAAATGAATAACTACATGTTCTGAAAGTTCTGTAGATCACCTTTTGCTTCTGGAGACAGGAAGCAAAATCTTCCAAGAGCAGAAATGCTCACAATATCAGGAAAGTGGATCCTGAGAGCTTAAGGGGATCTGAATTTCACAAAATTTTTATAACCTCAACATTTTTCTGTGTGAGATACTAATATAAGCAAACATTTATTATTCATTTTTCAGAAACTCAATCCCTGATCTAATTTATATTTGATGTTCTTGAAGCTTCTAAAAACCATATGCTGGTTTAACATGGAAGGAGTTGGGGGGAGAAAAAGGGAACCATGATGTTTAAAATGTGCAAGATTAGCATCTCATTGATTCGTTCAATCAAATTCAGTTTAATTTAATGCAGTCCTATTCAATTCACCTTCATTTTTAACTGCTTTCTGCAAGCCAGTCTGTGTCCTCAATCACACTTGGGGCCTTATCATAGCTTATTCTGTGCTACCTCTGGACCGTGTGGCTCACAGAACCCTCCTCACTCTATCACACCCTGCCTCGATCACATAGAAATCCATGCAATTTCTAGTCCTCTATCCACTCCCCCCTTCTCACTATCCATCCACCCCCTCCTACTGTCCCTTCCCTTCCTGGCCAGCTCAAAGTTCACCACCTCTCACTGCTGATACAAAAAAAAAAAAAAAAAAAAAAAAAAAATGCCCTCAACTTCACTGAGGCATTATTTCAAATGGTGAGAAAGGGGGAATCTATCCAGGAGAAGGGGAATGAATGGATCGTGGTTTATTCATACAAGGATTGAACTCTACCGATGTCTTTTAACATGGCTACGTTTCAGAAACATACCAGTGAGTGGAAAAGTAATTTACAAAAGGTTGCACACATCATGGCACCACTGAGTTTCAAGGTTTTGTTTTGAAGCAAAGAAAGAAAAAAAAAAAAAAGAAAGAAAACCCAAAACCAAAAAACAAACCAAAAAAACCCTTTCATTCCAAATAGAATCTTCCACGTTCTCTAAAATACAGAGCCAGTTAAGAGTGGAGCTGCTCTCACTGAAGCAGGTGGAGAGGGCCTAGGAGCCCACCCAGCTGTGCCCACCCAGCTGCCCCCAAAAGACCCTCCGTGGAATATGAGGGTTCCAGGGGATGCGGACTGAGAACCGCAGCCCTGCAGGGTACAGGAGGCCTCCGTCGGGAGTAAATACAAAGGCAGTTGACAAAGCTGGTGATGATTAGATTACCCAATTTGCTGAACTAAAGCACTGTTCACGATTCTGGAACAACACCCTGTTTGCTAAGAGAATATAAGTACCCCTGTCGTATGCATCAGAGAGCATTTGAGGACTAGTTGTTAGCGTTAACAGAATTATAGGAGCCCTGCTTGCCTCTCTGGCTTCATGCAGGAGCAAAAGTAATGGGCCCCGCTGAGGATCTGTGGCTTGACTGCGTTCGCTCCTCATTATTTATTAATCTCCCAGGGCTCAAATTTCTCCTCCCATTCTTTGTTGTTTTCAGCATCTTATGGTTACATGTTTCTCAACTGTCATCTTGAAGCTGAGAGGGAGTGTTCAATATTCCTAAATCTCTTGAGCTGTTAGCAGGTTGTACCGGGTTAATAACAAACACCGAAACCAAACCTTTAATGTCCCATATTGAGCGAGGTCCTTCACTGAAAAACCTCATTCACAAGACCAACCACTTCCCGCCCTGCCAAGGTACAGAGCCGCTGTGGCCTTCTTTTTTTTTTTTTTTTAAAGATTTTATTTATTTATTCGACAGATATAGAGACAGCCAGCGAGAGAGGGAACACAAGCAGGGGGAGTGGGAGAGTAAGAAGCAGGCTCATAGCGGAAGAGCCTGATGTGGGGCTCGATCCCGAAACGCCGGGATCACGCCCTGAGCCGAAGGTAGACGCTTAACCGCTGTGCCACCCAGGCGCGCTGTGGCCTTCTGGTCCTCCTGCGCGTTTCTGGGGGAAACCACCGATTCCACAGCGCCGATCCAGCCCTCCACAGACTCAGCCCGAGTTAGAGCTGGCAGGCTCTTATCGAACTGAGCCTGTCCCCTTGGATTTGTGAAATGTGTAATAGTTCTTGAGGGGAAAACTTGATGACTAGTAAAAAGGATGTTTCTATTTATGCAAGCAGACCCCATCATGTGAACACTCAACTTAAAACATGCAGGCTTCTGACGGCAGAACCCCAGCTCTTGGCAGGAGGGACGGACAGATTCTTTTCCCATTTGGTAATAAGGACGGGATCACGGACTCAGGGAGGGATCTCCTCTCCCATAGCACAGCGGAGAGTACACAAGTCACTCAAGGAACATTCGTGGACCTCAAATGAGTCTCTTTACCCTGGAGACATGAACGCTCATGGGGAAGGCAAGATAAGTCTCCAACTCAGTAACTGCCAAGATCTCTTTGTACAGCAGAGGGCTGGTGCTGGAGGGGACAGTGGGACCGCAGAAACTCACACTGATTCGGCACCTAGTTTTGTCAGGCATGGTGCTATGTGAATTATATACACCTGCCCGCTTAGTCGAGGAACGAGTGGTAAGGGGGATGTCAACAGCCCAATTTACAGATGGGGAAAATGAAGCACCCAGGAGATCAAGCAACTAACTGAAGGTCACATAGAGGGGTCAGTGGCAGGACAGGGATTCAAGCTAAGGCCTGTGATTTCCAGCTGCATCCTTTTCTAGTCTAACACCTGGTTTTTAAGAGAGTAGAAGTTACAGAACGATGATCTTCTAATCAGCATGATGAAGTATTATTTGAGAGTCAGAGAAATAGTTGCTAGGTAGTAAATTCAGTCTAGAAGTTGGATGATCTGGCTAGGGCGAGACCGGACTGCCAATACGTGGGTCCCGAAGCAGCTTCTGAGAACTAACTGCAGAGGGACGACACCACAGTGGGGAGTCTGCTTTGACTCAAGTCCCCCTGTCATTGTGAGGTGTGAGCTTGCTGTGTCGCTTCTAGAACTGACCAGCCGTGCAGTTACATGGCTTTCCCTCCTGGCCTTGCCAGAGCTGACCATCCGACCCTTCAGCTTTGGGCTGATGGCCTTGCACAAGACAGGGTCACGTTGCAGCTTCAGGCTGACACTTCCTTTCCTCTCCCGTGTCTGGCCAGGAGGGAAGCCTGTCATGGCCACCCACACCGCGGGGGCCCAGGGCAGCCGGAGAGGCTTGGCTGAGAGAAAGATGTTGCTGGGACTCCCCGGAGGTGGGGGGGGGAGTGGGGTAGTTGAAAGGGAAGTTAGTGGGTGCAGAGGGCATTCAAACACTGAGTTCTGAGGGCCCCAGACCAAGCCAGTTTCTTTTAATAGAGAGAGTCCTCAATGGCAGCTCTCCAGTTGTCAATTTTAGCTCCTCCAAAGGGCTGGGGAGAAAAGGTCCTCCTCTCCGTAAGGGTTAGCACCAAAATAGATATGTTGGGAACTTAGACTTTCATTCTCTCTTGGTCGTGTGTGTTTTCTTAAAACGTAGCTAGATTTTAGATTATAAGAGTAATGCCGGTATATAATTTTGAAAGAGCCTACGTGGTAAGTTAAAGCGCCCTCTCCCTTCTGTCTATAGGCCTCACCCTCTTCTCCCCATTCGCAGTCTGACTCCTTATAGTTATCACTATCAGGTTTCCCGAGCGTCCTCTCAGAACTACTGACATGTTTATACAAATGCGCACGTGCCCAGGTGCGCATGTGCCATCATAACCTGACTCCGCCCTGCCCCCCACGCCCAGCTTCGTCCGGACCAGCCCTCTGGGCTCTGCCACAGTGGCCCTGCTCCCCTCTCCTCAGTCTTTGGGGTGTCTCAGGCCGCTCTGCTGGGAGCTCTCACAGCACCCTTACATTCCCCCATGTGCATGCCACAGTTGCCATTCTAGATTCATCTGTGTGACTATTCAGCTCAGGCCCAGGTCACACCCTAGGCTACTCCTCGAGGCCGTGACCCTGCATCACAGTCCCAGCGCGGGCCACTGTGCCGGCACATTGTTGGGTCTGACCAGTTGTCGACTGAATCGACATTCTGGTCTACATATGGCTTCTTGAAAATAATAATGCACTTTGGGCATCTTTCAAGTCAGAACACACACAGCCATCTCATTCTTCTCAGTGCTTCTATGGTGTTCCACCACATGGATGTGTCATCATTTCATCACCAGTCCCCTGTTAATGGATTTTAAGAGTACGTTTAATTTCTAAAGGCTCGTTTTTGCCAGCGACACTGTTTCATTGCTCATACATTTTTTTCTTTTTAATTTTATTTATTTGATAGAGAGAGACTCAGCGAGAGAGGGAACACAAGCAGGGGGAGTGGGAGAGGGAGAAGCAGGCTTCCCAGCGGAGCAGGGAGCCCGATGTGGGGCTCCATCCAGGACCCCGGGATCATGACCTGAGCCGAAGGCAGACGCCTAACGACTGAGCCACCCAGGTGCCCCAATTGCTCATACATCTTTGCACACGTGTACACATCTATCTGTTGGGTCGGTTTCTAGAAGTGAATCGGCTGGTCAAAGGGTCAGTGCATTATAAAATTGGAGAGGGGATATCAACTGTTTTCCCCCAAATTAGTGCCAATCCCCACTTTCCAGCAGTGTGTAAGGATGCCTGCTTTCTTGTACCCTTGCCATCATGGGGCATCCTCAAACTCTTATTTTGCTCACAGCAGGTGAAAATGGCCTCTCCTCAGTTAAAGTGCATTTCTTTAATAACAAATGACGTTGATAATTATTTTCGTATGGTTATTGGCTATTTGTAGTTCCTCTACTGTAAACTGACTGCTCCTGCCTTTCATCTACATTTCTATTGTGTTGTCTTTTTCATCTAGATTTTTAAAAAAGATTTATTTATTTATTTATTTATTTATTTATTTATTTATTTATTTATTTATTTATTTTGGAGAGAGAGAGAGAGCATGAGTGGGAAGGGGCAGAGGCAGAGGGAGAGAGAATCTCAAGCAGACTCCCCGCTGAGTGCTCAGGACCCTGAGATCATGACCTGAGCTGGAACCAGGAGTTGGACACTTAACCGACTGAGCCACCCAGGCGCCCCTCACCTAGCTTTTATAAGGATTCTTTCTGTATCTCCTCCCTTTGATATTTATTTTTTGACATTGGGATATTTTGTCACAGATAAGTTTTTTGTTTTTATGTCGTCAAATTCATCAATCTTTCTTTCTCTTTTTTCTTTCTTGCCTCCCTGTCTCTCAATCTATCCCCATATGTACATATGCAGAGGAAAGATACTACAAGTATCACCACTGGCTACTTCTGGGAAGGGAGGCCTGGGATGACCTGGGAAATACAAAGTCACTTCTTTGTATTTTTCTGCATGGCTTGATTTTTTTTAATATAAAGAGAATTATCATTTTTTTAAAAATAGTAACTTAAAAAGAAACAGTATGGCACCTGGATGTATGTTATTCTTAGAAAATTTTTATGATGCACAGAATCATAATTGCATTCTGCATCTTTTCTAATTTTAAACAAAAAAGGCTCGTATTGGGGCGCCTGGGTGGCTCAGCCGTTAAGCGTCTGTCTTTGGCTCAGGTCATGATCCCAGGGTCCTGGGATCGAGCCCCGCATTGGCACTCCCTACTCAGTGGGGAGTCTGCTTCTCCCTCTCCCACTCCCCCGCTTGGGTTCCCTCTCTTGCTGTGTCTCTGTCAAATAAATAAATAAATTCTTAAAAAAAAAAAAGAAAAGGCTAGAATTTTCAGAGATTTGGGAAATTATAAATAGCGTGTTACAGCAAATACACAGTGATGAACCAGAACCAATCAGAGGCATTGCCATTTGCTGTATCCTCTGAAGCTGGTAGGAGCCCGGTGTGAGCACCTGTCACCCGTTCCCTGGGCTTGGCGGAGGTTCATGACCTGCCCAGAGGAACCCGAGGCCGCATTTTCTGACCTCCAAGTTTCTGGTAGACTGACTGATAAGTTGGTTCACGATACTTTGTGAATCCAACTGCCCCCAAGTTTGGGAACTCCTGAGAGGCAGAGCTGCCCTAAAAACTGAACAGAAGATAGGCAGTTCGACTGTCAGAGATATAAAAAAGCAGCCGAAGCCCGTGGGCGTTAAGTCATCCCCCCCGAACACACACACACCCACGAACAACCTCACAGAAATGAAATCCTGCGAGTTTTCTTTCGGATCGAGAACAAGGGTCTATTGCCAACATCCGCCACGAGTAGTTTCAGGAACAATCGTGCCTGCAGGCTGTCTCGCAGAGCCCTGCTGCAGGGGGACCGATGGGGCCCCGAGCAGCCCGGTCACCGGCCCCTGGGACCCTGGGACCGGCGCCTGCCCCGTGTGGTGGCTCCGTGGGGCTTGGTATTTGTCTCCACTTGAATGGGTTAGTTCCTAAAATACTTTGGAATTTGTCGTCATTCTACAGAAAATAAAAGGTCTTTTCTCTCTGGGCGTTTCTCTCACTCCAAAGGAATGAAGAGCGGCAAAACCAGGGGGTGAAATAACAAACCCCCTTTTCTTAGCGGGGGTACTTACTAAACGGCTTTTGGGCGAGGGCTCCCGTGGAGAGCCGCAGCCACACGGTACCTTTCTGCATCTAAGGTAAAGCTCTGAGAGAAAAGAGGAGCCTGGATAAATGTTTAATAATTACTGTTGATAAATAAAAGGAGCTTATACTGGCAACATGCCTAATGGTTCACAAAGCACTTTCCATTTTGAACCTTTGAGCAGTTCTGTGAAATGGATAGGGCCTCTTGCAGGACTGGTTTTTTTGTTTTGTTCTGTTTTTTGTTTTTTGGGGACGTTAAATGACTTGTATAATCAAGCAGCTGACAACAGAAGAATCTGGACTCCCGCTCGGATTTTCTGACTGCACACCCAATGCCATTTCAGCTTCACAAAGCTATCTCTTCAATAATGGTTGGGAGGTATTTATTTAAACGCTCTTTAATCTTTATTCAACTCAAGAATAAAAAACAATAAAAGTCACCGATTAAACTTTACAAGTATAAAAATGAGTGAGTTACTCTATAACTAATACAGAGAAATCCTTCTACAAGCTTCAAAATCCAAATGTAGTGAAGGGAAATGTTGAAAATGTGAAAGCATTAAGAAAGCTTTTGCATGGCAAAAAAGCATTATGGATCTACAAAAAGAATATATTAGAGGTAATAAACGAGTTCGGCAGGATTGCAGCATGCAAGATAAACCTATCATTTCTATTTCTACACACTAGCAATGAACAGTAGGGAAAGGAAATTAAGAAAAAAAAAACTTTTGTTTCTAAGAGCATCAAAAGAACAAGATACCTGGGAATAAATCTCCCAGAAGAAGTATAAAACTTATACTACAAAACGTGGTTGAAAGAAACTAGGGAAAAACTAAATAAATAAAGATATCTTATGTTCATGTATTGAAAGCCTTAATATTATGAAGATGTCAATACTGACTCCATGTTTTTTTTCCAAAAATTGATAAGCTTATCCTAAAATTCATATAAAGATGTAAGTAAGCCAGAATAGCCAAAACAATCTTAAAAAAGAGTAAAGAAGTTGGAGATGTCACACTTATGGCTTTCAAAACTTACCATAAAACTTGTACTTGAATGTTCATAGTAGCTATCCATAAACTTACCACAAAACAACATCGATTGAGCGTGTGGTGCTGGCATAAGGATAGACATACGGATCAATGGAATAGAATCAAAAGTCCAAAAGTAAACCCTTACATTTATGGTCAATTGATTTTGACACAGGTCCCAAGGTAATTCAGCAGTGAAAAGATAGTCCTTTTAATAAATCGCATTGGGACAACTGGATACTCACATGCGAAAGAACGAAGTTGGAGCCCTACTTTACACCCTATAAAAAATCAATTCAAAATGGATCAAGTATTTAAATGTAAAATTTAAAACCATAAAATGCTTAGAAGGAAACAGATACAAGCCTTCATGAGCTTGGAATAAGCAAGGGTTTCTTAGACGTGAGGCTGAAAGCACAAGCAACAAAAGAAAAAAAGGATACGTTGGACTTCCCTGAAGCCAAAAACTTTTGTGCTTCCAAGGATGCGATCCAGAAAGTGCGAAGACAACCCACAGGAGGGGAGAATATATTTATACATCATGTATCTGATAAGGTCTAGTATCTAATACCCCGTATGAAGGACTCTTAGGAGTGAACAATAAAAAGACAAATAACCCTACTTAAAAAATGGGCAAAGGATTTGCCTAGACATTTCTCCAAAGGCGGACCCATGGCCACACGCATAGACACGGAGGCAGAACACCATGAGCCATTGGAGGAATTCGAGTCAGAAGCACAGCGGGATACCACCCCACCTTCACTAGGATGGCTGAAATAAAAAGGACAGATACTAATGCGTGCTGGTGAGGAGGTGAAGAAGGTAGGACTCTCAGGCATTGCTGCTGGGAATATCGGATGCTGAGGCTGCTTTGGAAAATAGCTTGGCAGTTCCTCAAAAAGCTAAGTATTGCGTTACCACATGACTCAGCAACTCCACTACCAGCTTTATACCCAAGAGACCCGAAAACATATCCACGTGAACACTTGTACGTGAATGACCCGAGCAGCTTTATTTGTCATCTCCATGGGGTGGAAACAACCCAAGCATCCCTCAACTGATGATGGGATGAACAAATGTGGTCTATCTGTATGCCAGAATACTCTTCAGCCATAAAACAGGAATGACGTAGAGGCACCTGGGTGGCTCCGTCGGTTAGGCGTCTGACTCTTGATTTCGGCTCAGGCCATGATCTCGGGGTCGTGGGATCGAGCCTTGCATCAGGCTCCACGCTCAGCAGGGAGTCTGCTTGAGATTCTCTCTCTCCCTTTCCCTCTGCCCCTCCCCCAGCTCACACGCACTGTCTTTCTCTCTCAAATAAATAAAAAAAATTTTTTTAAAGGAATGAAGTACTAATACTTGCTAAGCATGGATGAACTTTGAAGGCAATATGCTAGATAAAAAAGTCAGACACGAAAGGGCACATATTATAGGATTCTATTTATATGAACTGTCTATAACAGCCAAACCCATAGAGGCAGAATGTAGACTGGTGGTTGCCAGGGCATGAGTGAGAGAAGAAATGGGAGAGTAACTCACACTGGGGCAAGTTTCTTTTGAGGCGATGAAAATGTTCTGCAACCGGATGGTGGTAATGCTTACACCACTTTGTGAATGGGACCAAACTACTAAATTATACGCTTCAGAAGGGTGAACTTTTATATAAGTTATCTCAAGAAAAACACCATGAACAAAATAAAATGCAAATGACAAACTGGGTGAAAATGTTTATGACATATGTCATGGATAAAGGGGCAATACGTGTAATATGTAGTGACTTTTATTTTTTTAACCTTTTTTAAAGATTTTGTTTATTTATTTGACAGAGTGAGAGCACAAGTAGGGGGAACAGCAGGCTCCCCGCTGAGCAAGCAGCCCGATGTGGGACTCGATCCCAAGACCTGAGCGGAAGGCAGACACTTAACCGACTGAACCACCCAGGCATCCCTGTAATGAGTTGTAACAGTTAGAAACTAGATAAAAATCCTATTAAAAAGTAGACAAATGATATGAAAAGAAAATTCACAAAAAATATATTAAGGAAACCAGTGAACTTGTGAAAAGATAGGCAGTTCCATTGTGCAGATTAAAAACTATACTGAGATGTTAGTTCTCTCCTCTCAAAGCTTGATGATACGCTCTTTGGGAAGAGGCTGTTGGGAAACAGCACGCTCCGACATTGCTGGTGGGAGTATAACCGGTAGAAGCCCCAGGAAAATCAGTGTCCTGCAAAACTACCCACACAGGCACCCTTTGGCGGAGCAATCCCACTTCTAAGAATTTACTCTGAAGATACAACTCCAATAATATAAAAATATATGTGTGTAAGTTTACTCATTAGAACATTATCCGCAATTAAAAAATATTAGAACCTATCGAAATGCCCAAACAGAAAACGATTTGAGAAAAACACAGTATGTACATAAAATGGATTATTATACCTTTGTACAGATGAATGAACTGCTATGAAGTGATTTCTAGAATATACCACTAAGTGAAAAAAGCAAACATACACACAACAAATAAATAACTTGGTGGGAGGAGGGAGGGACATTCCTAACAGTAGAATGTCAACTGATAAATGTGGATGGAATGGCAGAATGGAAAATCATTCATCCGCAACTATCGCTGTAAAGAGTGGTTTGGGAAAGATTCATCAATGCATGCTAAACGTTGAGAAAATGTGCAAAGGAGTGGAGTATTTACATGGTCTTAAAAATGTCTCTCTACTGAATCCTTATTGGCTGCAAGGGGAACAATAGCTACTGTATAGGAAGAGTCACCATGATTGGGTGATAGATTTATTATTTTTTTTTATTTTTTAAAGATTTTATTTATTTATTTGACAGAGAGAGAGCCAGCGAGACAGGGAACACAAGCAGGGCGAGTAGTGGGAGAGGAAGAAGCAGGCTCCCAGCGGAGCAGGGAGCCCGACGTGGGGCTCGCTCCCAGGACCCTGGGATCACGCCCTGAGCCGAAGGCAGACGCTTAACGACTGAGCCACCCAGGCGCCCCTGGGTGATAAATTTAATGTCACTAATGAAGGACAGGTGACATCACGTGCCTCCAGATGTACTACCCTAAGAAATACAATATCCTTTTGTAATATTCTAGCTGGGCATGCATTGTCCAAATCTAGTCACGAGAAAACATCAGACAAAGCCAAACTGAGGTACAGTCTAGAAAACGACTGGTCTATATCTTCAAAAATGTCAATGTCCACAGGGACAAAGACAAGCTGAGAAACTGTTGTAGACTAAAGACCAGAGGCATAATGACCAATGGTAACACATGATCCTGGACTGGATCTTGTATGGGAGGGAAAACAAAGACTGCCATAAAGGACAGTATTGGGACGACTGACAAAATAGAAAATGGCCTCTACCAATGTCAACATTCCTGAATTTGATAACTGTATTGTGATTACCTCAGAGACTATCCTTGTTAAGTAATCAGGGATAGAAGGACATGGTATATTCAAATACTTTTAGATGATTAAAAAAATGTAGATAGTTACCGCTGGGCACATACATATGTGCGTGCATGTGTGTGTGTCTATATAAAAAGATAGGGAGAACGACTGTGGCAAAATAGTTTAAGATGGTGAATCTGGCGGGGGGGGGGGGGCCCTGGGTGGCTCAGTTGGTTAAGTGTCCAACTCTTGATTTTGGCTCGGGTCACGATCTCTGGGTCACGAGATCAAGCCTGGTATCGGGCTCCAATATCAGTGGAGAGTCTGCTTGAGATTTTCTCCATCTTCCTCTACGCTCCCCTCCCCTGCTCTCTCTCTCAAATAAATGAATAAATCTTTAAAAAAAAATGGTGAATCTGGGCCCTACAAACGAGAGGGACTACTTAACCCATCTTCCATTCACATAGCACCAAGGGCTCCTAAGAGTAATAAGGCCTGGAAGGTAATACGCTGGAACGTAAAATCCCGTTGATGACCCCTGCTTCTAGAAATTCCAGTTTCTTTCTCTAAGCCGGTGTTTTCTAAACTGTGGCCCAGGGAATACTAGGGTCTCGGAGATGTATTTGACCCTCCTCTTGATTCACGACCCACACTGGTATTTTAAATGCACTGTAAAACCATGTGTTAGAGACATGTGTTTAGTTTGAACTTAATAGTTCCCAAATTTATTCAATCACAAGCATCTTTTCTAGGAAGACCTATGAATCCTTGTGAGATGTGTGAGATGCCAGTGTTCTACGGAACACAGTTTGGGAAATGCTTCTCTAAACCAAATTCCAATCTTTGATATGCATACTGTTGGGTCTTAAAAGCCACCTATCTTTCATTCCAGTGGATTTTCTTACAGGTAATGACCCTCCCCGGGAGACCCTGAGCATATTATTACTGGACGCCTTTCTCTGAACTTTAGAAACTGGTACAGCAAAGATGGCACTGAGATTTGAAGGGCAGAACTGGATATCGGTAGGAAACATTTAGGAAAACCGGGCTAAGGAAGAACTTTAAATTAAATTCGAGACTGTATTCTATAACATGGGAGTAAAATAGTGTCAAAGAGTTGGCAAGGTTGGTATGAAGCCGGGTCAGTTAAGAACAAAGGCAAACCAGCTCCTGGTGGCGAGGTGAATCAAAACGACCCTTTGGCAGGATGTCAGTCTGAATCAAGAACTATAAAATCTTCATCTTTCCTCCTAGTGGTTTAACGTCTGAAAATCTATACCAGCAAATACTCAAAGAAAAAAGCATTTTGTATAAGAATATTCAGAAGTATGGATACTCACAAAACATGGCAAATCCACCGAGTGTTCCTGCACTCAGCAAACGGTCCCACCGGCCACACAGTGACCTTAGCCAGAAACCTGGCCCAACGCCAGACACCTCCACCTCCTTCACTCCCCCAACACCTACGCCCACTGTTTCTACTCTCTATGCATCTCTCATGTCTGTCCACGTTCTTTATCACCATGACAACACCTGAGTCCAGTTGTCATCATCCCCTACCTGGTCTGCTGTGGCCGTCTCCTGATACCTCCCTGATTACTTCTCTGCCATCTAGTCCATACTGCAGAGTGACCCTTCTAGATTGATAATCTCATGATGTCAGTCTCCCTGCTTGAAAACCTTTAACTGCCTGTAGGATGAAGCTCAAATTCCTTAGCATGACTTTCAACACCCTCCTTGAATGATACCGATCTACCACCTTCACCATCCCCATGGCCCAGGCAGAGGGAACTTGGTTCGGTTCCCTGAAGTTGAGCTACGTCTCACCTTCAGACCTTTGCTTGTCCCTCTTCCTGGGCCGGCCTTCCTCACCTCTTAGTACTTTGTGAAATAGACCTATAATTAACAACTCAGGAAACAAAAGATGTTGGTGAGGATGTGGAGAAAGGGGACCCTCTTACTTTGCTGGTGGGAATGCAAGCTGGTGCAGCCACTCTGGAAAACAGTATGGAAATTCCTCAGAAAGTTAAAAATAGAGCTACCCTATAACCCAGCAATTGCACTACTAGGTATTAATCCAAAGTATACAGACATAGTGATTCAAAGGGGCACCTGCACCCCAATGTTTATAGCAGCAATGTCCATAATAGCCGAACTATGGAAAGAGCCCAGATGTCCATCAACAAATGAATGGATAAAGATGTGGTATATATATAATGGAATATTACTCGGACATCAAAAAATTAAAATCTTGCCATTTGGAATGATATGGATGGAACTAGACGGTATTAGGCTAAGTGAAATAAGTCAATCAGAGAAAGACAAATACCATATGATTTCATTCATATGTAGAATTTAAGAAACAAAAACAAACTGAGGTTGATGGAGGGGAGGTAACTGGGTGATGGGCATTAAGGAGGGCATGTGATGTAATGAGCCCTGGGTGTTATATGCAACTGATGAATCACTAAATTCTACCCCAGAAACTAATGATACGCTATATGTTAACTAACTTGAATTTAAATTCAAAAATTAAAAAAATAGGTACCTATGTTTATTACTTTTGCTTCCTCACATCTCACTCACCATACAACCTGGTTTCTGCCTCATCACTGCCCCACTGTTTCCCCTGACCAAGTCATGAAGGAAAGAAAAGGAAAAAGGAAAGAAAAGAAGGGAATGTTTAAAATCCTGTGTAGCACTATGTATCAGGCACTGTGCTAGGCACTTTATGAATATTCACGCATTTATTCTCCCAACAGCTCCGTGTCCTTCACAACAGCAAAAGGCATCAAAAGACACAAGAGGTACCACTTTCACGTTTACTCATATTTTTCTGCCAAATTTTTCTCTGCTTTCTTTGCCAGGTTATCCTTCTGGACTTTTTTTTTTTTTTTAAAGATTTTATTTATTTATTCGACAGGATAGAGACAGTCAGCGAGAGAGGGAACACAAGCAGGGGGAGTGGGAGAGGAAGAAGCAGGCTCACAGAGGAGGAGCCTGATGTGGGGCTCGATCCGACAACGCCGGGATCACGCCCTGAGCCGAAGGCAGACGCTTAACCGCTGTGCCACCCAGGCGCCCCTATCCTTCTGGACTTGACCAATGAGCAGTGAAGTTACTTAAGGCTGTGTCATGTCCTTTTCTCTTCTCACTCAATAAAACCCCCGGGTGATCTTATCCTCTCCCAAGGCAACCACTGCGTATAAGTAGATGACTTTCTGACCTATTTTCTGAGCTCTAGTCCTGATGATCTGACGTTTCCATCTGTATAGGCATCTCAGACCTGCCACTGAGACCGGAGCTCACCATCTCTTCATCGCCCGTCAACACCTGCTCCCCAACCCCCGCTGTACCTGGTATAAACATGGCACAAAACCATCCATGTAGTTGTTCAGACCAGAAACCCAGGAGTCATCGATTCCTCCCCATTCCCTCTTTTCCCCACACCCAGTCTATCTCCATCCCTCCTCAATTCTGCCTCATACATCTTTGCCAAACCCATCTGCTCTCTTCATCCTTACTGTCATCATCCTTCCCCAAGGTACCATCATCTTCAGCCTTCGTTACTCAGATAGTCTCCTAACTGGTCTCCCTACTTCCACTGCTGGCACATTTTCCCAGGTCCATTCTCTTATATATCACCAGAAAAATCTTTCTAAAAACTACTGGGTTTGAATCTGGGCTCTGCTATTTATTGGCATCAATGGTACTCCTGGGCATATCACTCAACCTTTCTAATTCTTGACTTCCTTATCTATGAACTGGAAATAATAATATGTTACAGGGTAATAGTAATTAAGAGAGATAATCCAGACAGAGTGACAGAACAGGACATTCTAATAAACTATGGGTGGGTGTATACATTGTCGGACAAATTTAGAAAGAAAGAGCAATACAGAATGCTTCGTTCCATGTCATTGTATCTCATTTGAAATAACAAGAATGAGTTCAGCCTATATTTTACAACTTTAACAGGGAAAAATTCGGATAAAACAATTAAAAATGTATATCCCATTCCCCCATTTCTGGTGATGGGTAGTAAGGAGGGCACGTATTGCATGGTGCACTGGGTGTTATACGCAACTAATGAATCATCGAACTTTACATAAAAAAAAATAAAAATTTTAAAATAAAAAAACAATTAAAAATGTGCTTTTAGCAGATGATGAAATACAAAAACATCGAACTCACAGCAATGGTTAGTTTTAAGTGTCATCTTGGTGAGCTGTAGTGCCCAGCTTTTAGGTCAAACACTAGTCTAGATTTGCTGCGGATGTATTTTATAGATGTGATTAACATTTACAATCAGACCTGGAGAAAAGGAGATTGCCCTCAGTGATGTGAGTGGGCCTTATCCAATCAGTTGAAGGCCTAAAGAGCAACAAGCGGAGGTTTCCTGGAGAAGAAGGAATTCCGTCTCAAGACTATAACATAGAGATCCTGCCTGAGTTTTCAGCCAGCCTGCCTACCCTATGGATTTCTGACTTGTGTGCCCCCACGATTGTGTCAGCCAATTCCCTAAAACCAGTCTCTCTCTCTGTTTCTGTATATATCCTATTGGTTCTGTTTCTCTGGAGAACCCAGACTGACACACTCACAGAGGAATCCTATGCTGATAAAGTACATCAGCAGCTAATAAATGACAACTCCAAGTGGCTTCAGGTGAAGATTTTAGAGTATAGAAGAAAAGAACCCTAATCAGTTTGATAACATAAGCTCTAAAGAGATAAACATGAAAAGATAAAGAACTTTAGAAAATGAGACTTGAATTATGCCCCTAACATGAGAAAGGTCATCTTCAGGGAGTCTCGGGCTACCTGAGGCCCATGCACCTGGTAACAGAAGACCCCTATCCCACATTCGTCCACTTGGTCATCTATACGAAGATGTTCATTGAACATCGACTCCAGGCCAAGTGTTCTTATCCAGAGCGAACAACAAAGCCAGGCGTTCTTGGAGTTGCTATTCCACTTGTGTCTATGAAAAGCACTGGGTCCAGAAGAGCTTTGGTGGCCAGTGTATTGCAGCTTACCTGCAGAAAATGCTTGATGGATGCGTCATGAAGTCCCAGGGCTTGCTCGACACCTGCTAATTCCTTCAATACTGGTACACACTCAAGACTTTTTTCACCTCTACTGATCTCAATATATTCTAAAGCCTCTTGGTAGCGGGGCAGCGCTTCTTGAGATTTCTTCTGACTTTGATACATCCTAAAAAATATCAAAGAGATAATTTTTTAAATAATTAAATAGAAAACATATATGTGGGAAAATACATAGGTCTGGTGGTTGGGATTTGGCTCTCTGACCCCTGTTGTCCAGGTTCACTTCCTCGCCAGCTAAGTTTTTGTTTCATCTGAAGAGGCAGTGAGGCATGGTGATCGAGAGGATGGACTTTAGAATAATGAGGAAGTTTCCAATCCTGGCTCCACTAGCTACCAGATGTGTGAATTTCCAGTTGTGTCACAGCTTTCTCATCTCTAAGTTAAGAATACTAACAGTGCCTACTTTATTGGGTTATGAAGATTAAATAAGCTAATATTCATAAAAACACCTAGAACAGTCTCTGACACATAGTAAGTGCTACGTAGGTGTTGGTTTAAAAAACATAGAATACTTAGCAAACCATAATAGCAACCACAAAGGATGCCGAGAGGCTGATAACTGATCTGTTGAGAAATTATAGAAATTTCCCAGTACTGGTGAGGGTATAAAGCACTATCATGAACTGTTAGAAAGAGTATAATTTGAGCATAAACTTTTCTTTCTTTTTTTTTTTTAAAGATTTTATTTATTTATTCGACACAGAGAGAGACAGCCAGCGAGAGAGGGAACACAAGCAGGGGAAGTGGGAGAGGAAGAAGCAGGCTCATAGCGGAGGAGCCTGATGTGGGGCTCGATCCCACAACGCCGGGATCACGCCCTGAGCCGAAGGCAGACGCTTAACCGCTGTGCCACCCAGGTGCCCCTGAGCATAAACTTTTCTATATCAAAATTATATACATACATAAGTACACACATATTTCTGCTAATGGCACTTTAGCAATTTATCTTAAAGAGATATGCTGGCAGGACAAGAAGATATGTACAAGAATGTTTACCTAAGCACTCTTTGTAATAGTGGAAAAGTACAAGGCACTTAAAATATACAAATAGAAGATCATCCAAGCAGATTACAACAAGGACATCTATACTGTGGAACGCCACATAGCCATTAAAGTTAATGTTGATCTGGATTTACCAACGAAGAAGTAGAAAAGGCAGAATACAAAAATACTTTGTATAATATCTCCTGCAGGTGAAAATGTTATATCAAATCGATATGCACACGTGCATCAAGAGCAGTCTAAATGGCCAGTGAAATATGAGCAATACTTACCTTTAAGGGATTGGTTGTGATTTTACTTTTCTTATTTACACTTTCTAAATTTCCCATATTTTCTTCTAAAAAATTATATTACTTTGACATCAGAAAAATGTTAATTTAAAAATTATGAATTAAGGTGGCAGTGGAAAAAAATCCTTGTTGCTTTTTGATAAAACCCTGTCACATAAAAAAACATATCCCTATATTTTGTTCAGCAAACATAACAGCAGACATTTAAAAACACTCTTCTCTAAAATATTTGTGAAGAAATAGAAATTTTCCTTGCATGGAAAAACTTTATATATCAAATTCATCAGGAAAGGTACCCACCCTTTCTGTGTTAGCTTTACCCTAGAATCTTTATTACAAAAAGATCTTATAATTCCCAACCGCCCATGGGTAAATGGAGTCATAATGTGAGAAAGTGACTAGGAAATCACACACACACACAAAAAAAAGGGGTGTTGTTTTCAACTCAGTCACTGGAAAATTTTCACAACTATTTTTGTTCTCTAATAAGTTTCAAAGGAATTGACTGAAAAAAGTAAAGATGCTCTTTAGATCTGAGGTTCAGATGGTCCCAGTGAAATAAAATCCTGACCGGACAGCTTATGAACTGGGACACCTTCTCTAATTGGAAAGAGGTTTCACACACAGGAAGCGGTCAGGGATATGTTCCTGGACCAAACAGGGTCCAGGCTGTAGCCTGCAGCCACTCTTCACCTTGGAAAGGAAGAGGTAAGCAGGTGACCGAGTAATACCAGACTTGCCTTCTGACTCTTACTGAGCTTTGGATGTCATGAGTAATAATTAGCTTTGTAAGTATCATATTTTGCTTTTGAAGAGAAAATCCACCAGCATCTTGAGTGACAGAAAGAGGCCTTGAAGCATACGGCTGATAACAAATCACTCACAATTGAAAAGAGAAGTCAGCAAACCGTGGCCTGTGTACCAAATCTGCTCCCTGTCTATTTTTGTAAATAAAGTTTTATTGGCACGCAGCCACACCCACTTGTTTACGCTTTGTCTTTGACTGCTTTTGCACCACAAGGGCAGAGTTGAGTAGTTGCAACAGACACCTACGAAGTCTGAAATATTTACTACCTGGGCCTTTACAGAAGAAGTCTGCTAACCTCTGGCCTAGAATCTAGAGAAAGCTACATACTTTCAAAATGACTTTAGATTTTTTTCCATCTAATTTGGCCTAGAGAACCCCAACAATGCCACAAATATGTGAGCAAAGGAAAAAAAAATCATCTTCTTCCGTTCTCGTGTTCATAAATGACGAAGCATGTGCCAAGGAAATAATAGGTCTTTTGTTTGCAAGGCCGCTGTACCAATCATAAAAGGGTAATAAAGCAAATACAAATGCCAAGATGACTTCATTTGAGCAACAGCTTTAAAAGGAAGCAATATTCAAAGCTTAGTAATCAAGCTTATAAATGAAAAAAAAACCGCAATAACAAGACATAAGTTAATTCATATAACAACAATTGTTCCTTTCCCGAGATAGAGTATGAAAGAAAAGCATTTGAGAGTCTGTAATGGTGCAGAACAGGGACAACTTGTAGCCATTTACCTACTGTCTTAGCCCAAAACACAGCATGTCGCTTCAGGTTAACACACTTTTTCAGGTATTCGAAAGTCATCCTTCAGATACCTGACCCTTGGAAACAATTTTATAAAAGAAGAACCCAGGACGAGAGGCAGGACCATCAGTTACAAGTACCGCAGCAGGAGCAGAAAACCCAAACTGTAGGGTTTTTTTGTTTTTAAGAGAGAGAGAGAGAGAACGTGTGTGCAACTAGCAGAGGGAGACGGAGAGAGAAAATTCTAGCAGGCTCCACACCCAGTGTGGAGCCCGATGTGGGGCTCAATCTCACGATCTTGAGATCATGACCTGAGCTGAAATCAAGAGTTGGATGCTCAACCGACTGAGCCCCCCAGATGCCCCCCAAACTATAGTTGGAGCACCCTTACAGACAAGACCACACAACCTTGGGCAAGAACATAACATCTCTGAACCTTGGTGTCCAACAGTTGCTGCAGAACCAAGGAAGATGTCTGAAATGATCTGCAAACTAAGGCAAGTCATACAGGTTGGAATTAAATGTCTATACGTCATCATACCTTTTCCCTTCCCCTCCCAACCACTGGTCTATACGGAACTGAGCGCTACAGCTTTGGGCTGTTCTTCTGTTGAAATGGGCTTCGCTGTGGTTTCACACTCACCTGCGTAAGATTTTGGAACATCCAAATATTAGGCAAAATCAGTCAAACTCATGAGCCTGAGGAAGGCATTTGCTTATCCAGCTGAGCTTTTAGAGAATTTGAAAATCATTTATTATAAGAATAATACATATTCATCATTAAAATAAAAGATATAGAAAAATAAAAAAAATATATAATTGCAACAACCAAAGATAGTGCTGTACATCTTGATATATACACTTCCAGATGATTTTCTATGAATATTTTTAAAAGGATCATAATGTTTTAGAACCTGTTTCTTTCACTTAATCCTATATTGAAATGTGGCAATGAATGCTATAGCACCACTTTTAGTGGCTGAGTGCTGTCATAATCATATTTAATGGACCACTCATCTTTAAAAATAGTATTAGTAAGTTTAAAAAAATGGCTTGTGGAAAAGTTTTACCAATCATATTTCTGATGAGGGACTTGCATTCAAGTAATATATAAACAACTCTTGCAACAAAATAAAAAGACAACCCAATTTAAAGATGTGTAAAGTTTCTAAACAGCCATTTCTCCAAAGATACACAAATGGTCAATAAGCACATAAGAAGATGTTCATTACCATTAATCATCAAGGAGATGCATATCGAAACCACAATGAGATACTACCTCACACCCACTAGGACAGTGGCTGTAATAATGATAAAGAAAGATAGTAAGAAGTGTTGGCAAGGAAGCGGGACACCTGGAACCCTTTCGTACTGCTGTCGGAAATGTAAAATCATGCAGTTACTTTGGAAAATAGTGGCAGCTCCTCAAAAGTTTAAACAGAATTATGGTAGGACCCAGTAATCCCACTCCTACATATATGCCCGAAAGAAAGGAAGACATGTATCCACATAAAAACTTGTACACAATGTTCATAACGGTACTATTCGTAAGAGTCAGAAAGCACAAACAACCCAAACGTGCCCCAAGGAATGTCCATTCTGAGCAATGAGTAAATAAAATGTGGTATATCCATACAATGGAATATTACTCGATCATCAAAAGGAAGTACTGATACATGTTAAAGAATGCACGAACCTTGAAAAAAGTACGCCAAGGGAAAAAGGTCAGTCACAAACAACCTAACCTTATACCTAAAGGAGCTACAAAAAGAACAACAAATAAAACTTAAAACCAGCAGAAGGAAGGAAATAATAAAGATTAGAGTAGAAATAAATGATGTAGAAACTAAAAAAACAACAGAACAGTTCAATGAAACTAGGAACGGGTTCTTTGAAAAGAATCAATAAAACTAATAAACCGCTAGCCAGGCTTATCAAGAAAAAAAGAGAAAGGACTCGAATAAATAAAATTATGATTGAGAGAGAGGAAATAACAACCAACACCACAGAAATACAAATAATTACAAGGGAATATTATGAAAAACTATATGCCAACAAATTGGACAACCTAGAAGAAATGGATAAATTCCTAGGAACATATAAACTACCAAAACCGAAACAGGAAGAAATAGAAAATTTGAAAAGACCCATAACCAGCAATGGAACTGAATAAGTCATCAAAACCCTCCCAACAAGCAAAAGTCCAGGACCAGATGGCTTCACAGGTGAATTCTACCAAACATTCAAAGAAAAGTTAATACCTCTTATTCTCAAACTATTTCAAAAAATAGAAAAGGAAGGAAAACTCCCAAATTCATTCTATGAGGCCAGTATTGCCCTGATACCAAAACCAGACAAAGACTCCACTAAAAAAGAGAACTACAGGCCAATATCCCTGATGGACATAGATGCCAAAATCCTCAACAAAATACTAGCAAACTAAATCCAACAACACATTAAAAAATCATTCACCACAATCAAGAAGGATTTATTCCTGGGCTGCAAGGGTGGTTCAATATTCACAAATCAATCAATGTGAAACATCATATCAATAAGAGAAAGGATAAGAACCAGATGATAATTTCAATAGATTCAGAAAAAAAATTTGACAAAATATAACATCTACTCATGACAAAAATCATCAATAAAGTAGGTTTAGAGGGAACAAAGCTCAACACAATAAAAACCCACAGCTAGCATCACACTAGTTTTTCCCCAAGGTCAGGAAAAAGACAAGGATGTCCACTCTCACCACTTTTATTCAACACAGTACTGGAAGTCCTAGCCACAGCAATGAGACAACACAAAGAAATAAAAGGCATCCAAATCAGTAAGGAAGAAGTAAAACTTTTACTATGTGCAGATGACATGATACCGTATATAGAAAACCCAAAGACTCCATCAAAAAACTGCTAGAACTGATGAATTCAGTAAAGTTGCAGGATACAAAACCAATGTACAGAAATCCATTGCATATCTATATGCCAATAATGAGGCAGCAGAAAAAGAAATTAAGAAAATGGTCCCATTCACAATTGCACCAAAAATAATAAGATACCAAGGGTAAACCTAACCAAAGAGATGAAAGACTTGTACTTGAAAACTATAGAACACTGATGACAGAAATTGAAGACAACACAAAGAAATGGAAAGATATTCCATGCTCATGGATTGGAAGAACAAATATTGTTAAAACGTCTATACTACCCAAAGCAATCTACACATTTCATGCAGTCCCTGTCAAAATACCACAGCATTTTTCACAGAAGAAGAACAATCCTAAAATTTGTATGAAACCACTAAGGATCCCAAATAGCCAAAGCATTCTTGAAAAAGAAAAGCAAAGCAATTCCAGACTTTAAGTTTTATTATAAAAACAGTATGGTACTGGCACAAGAATAGAAAACCCAGAAATAAACCCACAACTCCATGGTCAATGGATCTTCAACAAAGCAGGAAAGAAAATCTAATGGAAGAAAGACAGTCTTTTCAACAAATGGTGTTGGGAAAACTGGACAGCATCAGGCAAAAGAGTGAAACTGGGGGCACCCAGGTGGCTCAGTATAGTTAAGCATCTGACTCTTGGTTTCAGCTCAGGTCATAATCTCAGGGTCATGGGATCAAGCCCCACATTGGGCTCCACACTCAGTGCAGAGTCTGCTTAAGACTCTTTCCCTCTCCCTCTGCCCCTCCCCCTGCTTGTGTGCTCTCCCTCTCTCTCTCCAAAATAAATAAATAAATGAATAAATAAATAGATAAATAAAATCTTTATAGAAGAGAGAGAGAGAATGAAACTGGACCACTTTCTTACACCACACACAAAAATAAATTCCAAATGGATTAAAGATCTAAATGTGAGACCTGAAACTAAAAAGATCCTAGACGAGAACATAGGCAGTAACTTCTTTGACAATGGCTGATGCAACTTCTTTCCAGATATGTCTGAGGCAAGGGAAACAAAAGCAAATATAACTACTGGGACCGGGTCAAAACAAAAAGCTTCTGCATAGTGAAGAAAACAATAAAAAAAACTAAAAGGCAACCTAGGGAATGGGAAAAGATATTTGCAAATGACACATCCAATAAAGGGTTAGTATCTTTAGTATATAAAGAATTTATAAAACTCAACACTCAAAAAATGAATAATTCAATTACAAAATGGGCAGAAGACATGAACAATCTTCCAAAGAAGATATACAGATGGCCAACAGACACCTAAACAGATGTTTACCATCACTCACCATTAGGGAAATACAAATCAAAACCACAACGGGATACCACCTCACACCTGTCAGAATGGCTAAAATCAACAACATAAGAAACAATAGTTGTTGGTGAGGATGTGGAGAAAAAGGAACACTCCCGCACTGTTGGTGGGAATGCAAACTGGTGCAGCCACTGTGGAAAACAGTATGGAGGTTCCTCAAAAAGTTAAAAATTGAACTACCCTACCATCCAGCAATCCCACTTAATGGGTACTTATCCAAAGAACATAAAAACACTAATTCAAAGGGGTACATGCACCCCTATGTTTATAGTAGCATTAATTACAATAGCCAAACTGTGGAAACCGCCCAAATGTCCATTGATTGATGACTGTGGTGTATATATACAATGGAATATTATTCAGCCATAAAAAAAGAATGAAATCCTGCCATTTGCAATGACATGGATGGAGCTAGAGGGTATAATGAAAATGCTAAGCAAAGTAGGTCAGACTAAGACAAATACCACATGACTGCACTCACATGTGGAATTTAAGAAACAAAACAAACAAGCAAAGGGGAAAAAAAGACACAAATTAAGAAACAGACTCTTGGGGCGGCTGGCTGGCTCAGCGTGTAGAGCACGCAACTCTTGATCTAGGGGTTGTAAGTTCGAGCCAATGGTTGGTGTAGAGATTACTTAAAAAAATCTCTGAGTGCCTGGGTGGCTCAGTTGGTTAAGCATCAGCCTTTAACACATGTTATGATCTCGGGGTCCTGGGATCGAGGCCCTCATCAGGCTCCCTGCTCAGTGGGGAGGCTGCTTCTCCCTCTCCCTCTGCCCCTCCCCCCTGCTTGTGCACGCTCTCTCTCGCAAATATATATTCTTAAAATAAAAAAAATTTAATTATTTTTTAAAAATTAAAAAAAACCAGACTCTTAACACTAGAGAACAAACTGATGGTTGCTAGGGGGGAGGTGGATGGGGGATGGGTAAAGTAGGTGATGGGTAGGGGGAGTGCACCTGTTGGGATGAGCACCGGGTGATATATGGAAATGTTGAGTCACTCAATTGTACACCTGAAACTAACACTGTGTTAAAAAAAGAAAACGGAAAAAAAAAAAAAAGGCAAGTCACAAAAGGCCGCACATTGTATGATTCCATGTATATGAAATGTCCCAAATAGGCAACTCCATAGAGACAGAAAATAGATTAGTAGCTGTCAGAGGCTGGGGGAACATGGTAATAGATTGTCAATGGGATGAAGAAGTGAAAATGATTGTGGTAATGCTTGCACACCTCTTGTTAATATACTGAACACCACTGAATCGTGGATTTCAGTTGGGTGAGTTGTATGGCATGTTAATTACAGCTCAATAAATCTGTCCTTCAAAAAAGTCTGTGAACATTTGGAAGTGAAACCAAAAAAGGATGAGATTTAGCAGTACCTGTAAAGCTAGTAATTTTTTGTTTAAAAAATAATTGTAATAATGTTAAACGAAAACCAAAATATTTTTCTCTTAATATCATCCTTGAGCCAGTCACAGCTAACCAGCACAAAGCAAGTCAGAACAGGACGTGTGCTTTGGCTTTAAATGGGTCCTGCGTGATTAGGCAATCCTACCCGTCTGTTTTCGGGCAGAGGATTAGAGCAGAGCATGTTGTAGGTCCTTATGCACCTGACACTCAGCGATGGGCATTCCCCCAGGAGGCCATAAATTGGGCTTGAACACTGAGCTACTGGCCTCACTCTAATCTTGCAGAGCTGTAAGCATGTTTCCTGATGAGCTCTAAGGCTTGGGTCTCCTGGGGGAGTGCCCAGATCTATGAAAAGTATAATCCTAATGAGAAAGCAAGAAATTCATGGAGAGAAAAGCCATAGAAAATCATTCTTAATGTTGTATTCTGATAAATACTCTGTAAGCTTAAATATGTTAATATATTTCTTATTATGACCTCTGCAGAATGCCGATATGGAAGAATCCAGAAACTGGTGACAAACCCAGAATCTTTTTCCTTTGGCTGATTGTTTCAAGCCAAGAAGCTGTGGTTAAGGAAATTAGTTTGAGGACCGGTGAGTTATAGAAGAAAGGTAAGTTCTCTATAGCTTCCAAAGTTACCCAGATGAGTGGAATTCAGAGTGTGTCAAAGGTGGGCTAGAATAGAAAGGCCAATCCTCCAGCCAAGCTGAGCGCTGCCCACCAGGCCATCTAGGGCATGGTTTTGGAGTCCTGGTCCAGCACTAAGGAGCTCAACTCCTGTCGGCAGGGCCTGGCTCTGCACCTGCTCCTTCCTCTGTGCCTAAGTTCTGATGGACACCTGGCCGAGGGGGCAACTGGGAGTTTCAGTCCAGCCCCTGCTCTGCAGAATGAGCTGTTGCACTTAGACACAAAGCTATCTCTGCCTGGAAGAAAGGGCACCTTTTCCAATTCTCACCAAGGCTCTGTCCCTCATCCAACCACGTACAACGGTGGTACAGAGGTGACAGTGGCTTTGCTGGGACCTGAGTTTCCCTGGACTTGATGAGTTCAGATAACTCTTGAATGTCACCTAAACCCCTCTGGCTTCCCTGACACCAGGATCCTTCCAGCTTCCCCTTTGTGTCTTGTGGATCTTTCTCCTGGGTGTTTGGTGGGCCTTCTAGCTGGAATGTTCTTTCTTTCTTCCATCTCTGCCTGGCAAACTTCCATTCATCTTTCTAACTACTATCCCTCTTTTAGTTTTAGCTTAGCAGTCTCCTCCTTTAGGAAGGCATCCCTGACAAGGGCCAGGACTAGAGTGGGAGCAGAGAGACACCTAGGACACACCATTTAAGGGGCAGGCAAATGTAGGGTGGGCACCCAAGAGTGAGTGCCTCCTTAAATGGTGTGGCTTGGGCACTTGGCTTTCTCATCTTAAACCCTGCTCTGTTCCCTGACACCTCAGGCTGGGTTGGGAGCCTCTGTGAACACCTGACTTGGCTCCCATGGAGCTGTGAACCTTCCTTGCTCAGGGAATATCCCCCACGCTGGTAACTTGGTGCCAATCCCTTTAGTGCTGGGCTCTATAAAGGCAAGGTCCAAGGCTGCCTCATTGGCCTTGGCATCCCAGCACCTTACAATGTCTGACACAAAGTGGGAGCCAGCTGCCTGATGGAAGGAAGCAGGAGAAGCTGAGGAGGGAGGAAGAAACAACCTACAAATACAAATCCATTAGCTTAGAGACTCTGAGGCTATAGTTCATAGCTGAATTTTCATAGATTCCAGAATAAAGTTGAGGACAAACATCTTCAAAAAAAAAAAAAAAAAGCACAAGTTTTCACATTGATTTGGTGACAAGAATATTATAGACTACTGATCTAATGAAAGGTTGGGGAAGTTGTTGAAATGTTAGAAAAGGTGGAATAAAAGAAACCTTGTAGGACCTATTAGGGCTTGAATTGTATCCTCCCACCCAAATTCATATGTTCGAGTCCTCACCTCCAGTACTTGAGAATGTGACTTTATTTGGGAATAAAGTTGTTGTTGATATAATTAGTTAAGAAGATGTCATACTAGAGTAGGGGGACCCCTAATCCAATATGACTGGTGTCCTTATTAAAAGGACACAAAGACACACGCAGAGGGAGAAGGCCACGTGAAGACGAAGGCAAGACTGGGGCGATGCATCTAGAAGCCAAAGAACGCCAGAGATTGTCCGGGCATCCACATGACCGCCAGAAACAGAGGCTTATCAAGCTAACGTCATCTCCAGTGAGCCTTCTGGAGCTCATCAAGGGTATGCTGTTCACATATAAGAAAAGACAAAATAGAAAATAAAATTACTTTAGCTTCACAATATATTTAATAAAAAAGGAATGGAGGGGGTATGGCATCAGGGAATGCCTACACGGTAGCCTTGCCTCCGCCGCCAACTCACTTACAGCCTCAGTCAATTTCAGGTAATCTCGTCTGTCTCCATTTGCTCGTGTGTAATGTTTGGGATGGCAACATTGTCTCCTTTCCGCTTCTCTCTGCCTGCAGGGAATGCTTTGAGGATTTATTGTCTAGCGTGCCCATAATATGTTTAGGCAGCTTTAGGAAACACCAGACAGATGAAAAGATAAGAGAGTTTTGAACAACAGAATGTGGCAGTATGTGAATTTGGCAGGTCCACAACTTCAACCACAACATATTTTATTGAATGAAAATACATCCACAGTCATTCTCCAGAGCACGTGATGAGACACTATCTCATTTCAGATGGGCTTCAGAAGATCTCTCAGGGATGGAGACTTGTTTCAACAGGCCACAAACAAATGCAATCTCTTTGGTATTACTAAGACAACAGAGAGTTTCCTTTTAACAGCTCTGGAATTTGGGGGCGCCTGGGTGGCTCAGTTGGTTAAGTGTCTGCCTTTGGCTCAGGTCATGATCCCTGGGATCATGAGTCCTGGGATTCGGGCTCCCTGCTGAGCTTCTCCCTCTGCCTCTGCCTCTCCCCCCACCCCACTCATGCTCTCTCTCAAATAAATAAATAAATAAACTCTTTAAAAATAAATAAATAGAAGCTCTGAAACTTGGCAAGAATATGGAGCAACAACGAAAAGCAAAGGCTTTGTGGGAAGGTTGCTGATCATCGAAATCTGATGAGAAATCAATCCGGAAAGAGGACAAGGGGGATTTTCTAGAGCCAGAGTGAGAAAAGGCTTACATCTGGATCTCTCAGTCTCCCCTCTGGCACACACAGCTAAAGGCTTTGACTGTAATGTCAGGTCTCCGTTCTGCACCAGAGAATATGATCTGGGCCATGGTGAGGAGCCCGGACACCCGAGTTTGGTAGACCAGGCTCTGCCGTTCCCAGCTGTGGGACCCTGGGAAATGACCTCCCTTCTCCTTGGCTGCTCCATTTGAAAATGGTACTAGGAAGAGTGCCCAGCACAGAGGACTAAATAAGACAAGGTCTAAAAGGCACCTCGGAAGAGCCTGACATAGAAGGTTTGGTCAAGAGTTTGTAGCTGGTGTGGTTGCCTAAAATCACCATTATTATTTGCAGTTGTGTAAGGAAATGTGTATTATAAGGATGTTGTGTTAGAAAGGGAAAGACAAAAATATAGTGCTCTGAAATGTAAAACTTCAAGGGATTCAAGAAATAGAAAGCAGATAAAGTATATGCAGGTAATCTGTGCCGTGCGAGGTTTTGTGCTTCTCCACATTAAAAAAAAAACCCTGAATTTTCAAAAATCAGATTCTGTGTAAGGGAAGCGCATTTCTCTAATCAAAGGAATACAGGATGAAGAAGAGCACCAGAAAAAAAAAATAAACCATTTTCTTCTTTGTGAAACAAGCATAAGGCAAATAGTGTCCCATGGGAGGAGCTGCCAGGAGAAACATCTCCTCTGGAGAAGAACAGGGCATTTCCCAGGGGAGGAAAGGGAGAAGCAGGGCTTTGAACACACGAGCATTCGTCAGAGCCTTTATACCCCAGAAAGGGATGCAGAGAAGGTGATTCTTTAAAGAAACACATCTACTGAGGTACAAGCTTAGATACCAAGGACCTCCAGGTGATGGAATAAACTAAAAAAAAACCCCAAAAAACAGCTGAGTCCTGAAAGCAAGATTTAGAGATTACTGCTTGGAACACTGTAGATTCTAAAAGCAAGAGAGTAAAGGAGATTACTGAAGTATCAAAAACTCTCAATAAAAGCCCCTGGAGATACTTTATGGGGAAGCATACGGAACTAAGTCGAATTTCAGCATCCCAGTGAGGTGGTGGCAGGTAGATACACACAAGGTCCCACATGCCATTGTTTATTCCATTATCTTCTACCCCTTCCCAGGAAGTACCAGCCAAGGGAGAAACCCTCCTCATCTCCTTTTCTCTTGGGAAACCTTATGTTAGAATCACTCCCCAAATTTCATGACTATAATGGATCCAGAAGAAGCAAGACAAAGAAACAAAGTCAAGTTAAAAATAAAAACATAAGACTATCTTAATTTTAGCTTAGGTGGTTCATAAAAGCAAAGACAAAAAGAATGCTTAGCCTTTCCCAAGTTACAGGATAAGAATACAAAAGAATATTGCATGCCAGGGGCAGTCTTGAAGTGCAGAATCTTAGTCTGCGATATAAACACATGCTTTAAAATCAAATCGTTTCTGAGATGAAACCGCAGAAAGATAAATGTTCCATTGGATTGTAACTATAACAACTACTTTTTAAAAAGGGTCTATGGGGGCTCCTGGCTGGCTCAGTCTGTAGAGTATGCGACTCTTGATCTCGGGGTTATGAGTTTGAGCCCCACAGTGGGTGTAGAGATTACTTAAAAAAAAAAATCTTGGGGTGCCTGGATGGCTCCGTTGGTTGGGCAACTGACTCTTGATTTCAGGTCAGGTCATGATCTTAGGTTCATGAAATCCAGCCCTACCTCCGCTCCATGCCTAGCTTAAGATTCTGTCTCTTCCTCTCCCTCTGCTCCTCCTCCTGCCCCCTTCTAACCTCCCCCTTCCACACCACTTGTGCATGCATGCACACTTTCTTTTAAAAATAAATACATAAAATCTAAAAAAAAAAAAAAAAAGGTGGGGGTCTACCATGTACCCAGATGCTTTAATGTGTGAATGTGTGGTCTATTTCATCATCACAGCAAATCTTGGAGGTCTGATCGTTTCTACCTTAACAGGAGAGGAGAGTGGGGGACTTGCCCATAGTCCTACAGCTGGGAGGGTGGAATGGATGCGGATTTGAACATGGGGCTACCTGACTGTAAAGTCTACACTGTTGACTACACCACGTCACATTCCTTCGAGATACAGGAGATGTTCTGTTGATGCTCTAGTTATCCCAAATGCACTGAGCGCTTGTTAGCACAGGAACGGGGTAAGTGCTCAAGGACCAAGCTGTGGAAGACTCCAAAGATCACATGTCCCACGGTCCTAGGGGAAACCTAACGTTCTGGAGCAGCAGTAACCAGGGTAGGAAATAACTCTTAACACGGGGGAAGGTTTGCCCATTTTCACTAGCGAGTTTATCACGTTTAGGAAAACAAGGGGGTGCATAGGAACATATTTTGGACTTACTCTCCGAAGTTAATGAATAATTAATGAATAGAAAGTAGCGCAGAACAGAGGAGGGCAGGTAAAAGGGACAAAGCTTCAGCCCACAGTTCAGGATAGAAGGCACGGAGCATGAGTCACCCGGCAGCGTTTATCTGTCAGGCAAAGGAGAAAAGAACCGGCCCGGCCTGATGGGCACCATAAAAGGCGAGGCAGGAGGAGGAAGAGGAGGCATGAAAGATACCCTTTTAAGAGGAACACAAATCCCGTGAGAGCTGCTGCAGAAGTTATCCTGGTCTTCTAGCACCAGGACCTGGTAAAAGAAAAGGCCCTTGTGGTTGTGAATATAAGCAGAAATGTACAAAAACAAAGCCTCATAAATTTCTAAAGCAGCTCTGTGTAGGCAAGATATTCATAATTCAACGAGGAAACGAAGCCTAGGGATCCAATGAAAACCATGCAGTTGAAACATGCAAGTTCCAGTGACTATGTCCCTGTGAAGAACCAGGACTGAAAGAAGTGGTGAAGTTTAAAACAACTCAGCTAAACACAAAGTAACTTTGTAGGACAGCTGGGAACATTAATTTACATTCCTGTTGGGTATTCGGCACAGATGTGTACGAGGCGCGCCATCTGCCGGCAAGATTTGGCACTGCTATTTGGAAAGACAGGAGGTGCCGGATTCTGGAGGACAGATTACCCTATTTCTGTAGCAACACCAATGGACATTAAGTTCTCGTAATATTGCTTAGGTTTCAACAGATGCAACAAATATCAGGTCTGGGACGTCCGATTTGCTTATTTCCTGTCTTACAGTACAAGATAGAATACATACTTCTGGGCGGGAAGAAATTCTGGACTAGCAGGTCCTCCCCGTGATTACCCTCTTCCTCCTCTCATTGCATAAATGGAATCATACAGTATGAATTCTTTTGAGTCTGGCTTCTGGCACTACGCGTTATGTTTGTGAAAGTCACCCACGATGTGAAGCAGAGGAGCAGTCTGATCATTTCCTTTGTATGAACAGATCACAATTCTATCTATCCTGCTTTTGATGAACAGTTCGGTTGTTTCTGATTCTTGGCTATTACAAATAATGTAGCTTTGGACATTCTTTACTGTCTTTTGGTGAACATATGTGTGCATTTCTGTTCTATTTATGAGTGATACCGCTATGTCATAGAGTAGATGAACATTCAAAATTTGAAGATAACGCTAGTTTTCTAAAGTAGTTATACCAAATATATTCTAAATGACAACATGAGAAAGCATCTAAGAGCCTGACATCCTTCCCAACACTTGATATTATCAGTCTTTCAAAAAACTTCAGCCAACTTTACGACCCAGCAATTGCACTACTGGGTATTTACCCCAAAGATACAGATGTAGTGAAAAGAAGGGGCAGATGCACCCCAATGTTCATCGCAGCAATGTCCACAATAGCCAAACTGTGGAAGGAGCTGAGATGTCCTTCAACAGACGAATGGATAAAGAAGATGTGGTCCATATGTACCATGGAATATTACTCAGCCATCAAAAAGGATGAATACCCACCATTTGCATCGACATGGATGGAGCTGGAGTGGATTATGCTAAGTGAAATAAGTTAAGCAGAGAAAGACAATTATCATACGGTTTCACTTATATGTGGAACATAAGGAATAGCAAGGAGGACAATAAGGGCAGGAAGGGAAAAATGAAGGGGGGGAAATCAGAGAGAGAGACAAACCTTGAGACGCTCTGGACTCTGGGAAACAAACTGAGGGTTTCAGATGGGGTAACAGGGTGATGGGTATTAGGGAGGGCACATGTTGTGATGAGCACTGGGCATGACACGCAACTAATGAATCATTGAACACTACATCGAAAACTAATGATGTTCTATACGTTGGCTAATTTAACATAATTTAAAAAAAGATTAAAAAAAAAACTTTGGCCAGTCTAGTGGAGCTGTAGTAGTAGCTCATGATTTTAATTTTCGTTCCCTGATGCCTGATGAGGTAGAACATTTAGGATGCTTATTAGCCACGTGGGCATCCTTTTTTGGTAAAGTCTCTTGCCCGCTTTTCTTTCTTTCTTTTTTTTTTTTTAAAGATTTTATTTATTTATTTGACAGAGATAGAGACAGCCAGCGAGAGAGGGAACACAAGCAGGGGGAGTGGGAGAGGAAGAAGCAGGCTCCCAATGGAGGAGCCTGATGTGGGGCTCGATCCCAGAATGCTGGGATCACGCCCTGAGCCGAAGGCAGACGCTTAACGACTGAGCCACCCAGGCGCCCCATCTTGCCCACTTTTCTATTCAGTTGTTTTTGTTTTACTGATGTATAGGAGTTCTTTACAGATTCTAGATATGAGCTCTCTGCCAGTTATGCATATTATAAATATCTTCTTCCTCTCTGTGGTATGAAATACATGGTGACTTAAACACAGAGAAGGGGCTCCAGGACAGCAGACAAGAAACAGAAAGTCAAGAGAACGACGTCAGAACTCTAGGACCCAGGGGTGGATGTGTCAGCATCACATTATTATTTTATTTTTTTGCTTTTTAAATTTTTTTTAATTTTTAAATTTTTAATATTTTATATTTTATATTATATTCATATATATTCATTATTTTTATAGTATATTTATACATATATTTATCATATTTATTTTATATTTTTATTTTTATATTTTTATTTTTTAATTTTTTATTATGTTATGTTAGTCACCATACAGTACATCCTTAGTTTTTGATGTAGTGTTCCATGATTCATTAGTTGCATATAACACCCAGTGCACCATGCAATATGTGCCCTCCTTAATACCCATCACCAGTCTATCCCATTCCCCCAACCCCCTCCCCTCTGAAGCCCTCAGTTTGTTTCCCAGAGTCCACAGTCTCTCATGGTTCATTCCCCCTCCTCTTTACCCCCCCTTCATTCTTCCCTTCCTTCTCCTACTGATCTATTTCTTATGTTCTGTAAATGAGTGAAACCATATGATAATTGTCTTTCTCGTCTTGACTTATTTCACTTAGCATGATCTTCTCCAGTCCCATCCATGTTGCTGCAAAGTGAACAGTGTCACTGATGGGGGTGCCTGGGTGGCTCAGGTGGTTAAGCGTCTGCCTTCGCTCAGGTCATGGTCCCAGGGTCCTGGGGGGAGCCTGCTTCTCCTTCTCCTCCTGCTCCCTCCCCCACTCCATGGCACACACGCTCTCTCTCACTCTAATAAATAAAATCTTAAAAAAAAAAAAGTGTCACTGATGTGTGTGTCTTGGTTGCGGCTGCTGTGACATGACCATGGTCCTCTTTTGCTTCTGGACAACGGCCACAGAGAAGTCACGGACACAGCATCATGGAGAAGCTCCTTCTGCCTGAAGACAGATTCTTCTGGAAGAAAACCACCGGCCATCATGTATTCAAAACGTCCTAAACCAGAAACTTACTGTGCAGATGACAATTTGATCCGTGCTTGAATTTCTGTCCATTCCTCCTTCATAATCCTGCCGCACTGCAACAGCTCCTTTGCAAGTTGCTCTGCCTTTGACAAATTCTCCGAAGCTTCCTTAAATCTGGGTCGTGCTCAGGAAACTTCACCCATGGCTCTAGATTCTGGGCCCCTAGTGCCTAGACATCCTTGGCTCTTAAACTTCCCATCACCTTTCCTGAGCCGTCACCTTTTGATTTGGCCTTGAAAATTAAATATAAGCATTACAGAGGGCATTCCTAGGTGGAAAGATTAGAAACAAAAGGATACTTTTGAAGGGAGAGTAAGGCTTTCCCCAGGGTATGGAACAGCTCGATTGAACACTTGAAAACATCTGTATTGTCGTTATTGTGAGGCACGATGGAGTTGGTGAGGATTTCTTTGGCTTTTTCTGCATGTTGCTTTGCTTGCCGGGACAGTCCTGTGGACAAAGAGAAAGAGGTGTCGGTTTCTCTTTCACATCAGCAGGACAGGACTATACTTAGCTATGGCTAGGAAACTGAACGAGGTCTCCTTCACGTACTGGCAAGTGACACGCAGAGATGGATCGGGGCAGCATGAAATATTTGTCCTGACCCTAAAATCCAAAGGAGTTGTTTACACCTAGTACTCAAGACAAATTTTTCCCCAAATGGCCTTTCTAGAAATAAACAGAACGAGCAGGAACTGAACAACTTTGAAACTTCACCAATATCCGATATAAAACATGTTCTAAATAATTATAAGAAAACAAATGGAATGCAAGGACTATAGCATTCTGCGCAGGAAATAAGGTATTCATGAATTTTAATCCTGGCTTTGTGACAGCGATCTTAATGAAATACTAAAAATTCTGAATCTTCTACTTGTCTATCTATAATCATAGCTTCAGAGAGTTATTTTAGCAGAATACAAATATAGTGACAATCCACAAAAACTTACAAATATAATTCCAATGACAGAATGGGCTAATATGCTACACTCTCTTATTCCTACAAGGTTCTTGACTAATAAGAAACAAAATGGAACAACGAGAAAAATAATAACTGCCAAGCACTAATTCCCCGGTGCATTGCAGAGTTCTTCCGTGGGCTTATTAATTTGTGGTAAGTGTGACACGGGGGTCACCAGTCAGGTTTCAGGGCTTCTCACTTCCCCACACCAACATATTCTCCTCCACCCATATCCATACACCCCTGGTCTTATGTTTTTCCATTATATGAAATTGCATCTCAAATCTCTAAAAGAAGCTGCCAAAAATATGAACTTAATTCTGTTCCCGTGTCTATAAAACAAAAGAATGTATTTTCTGATGGAGAAAATCCAGGGTATGTTCTCCATGTGGGAACTCTTGGAGAATTTTGTCTAATTTTTTTTGTTTGTTTTAATTTTTAATTTAAATTCAACTGAATTAACATATACTGTATTATTAGTTGCAGAAGTAGAATTTAGTGATTCATCAGTTGCATACAACACCCAGTGCTCATAACTTCAGAGAATTTTGTCTAACTTTTTTAAAGCACACATTTAATCAACCTACGAGAAATCGATTAGTGCCAATTACGCACGCAATATTACCGAAGAGAATGGCGCACTGTATTACCAACTTTGGTACATTCCCTCGAGGAACTCCGTCTACCGGAAGCAGTGTGGGTTGAGGTTTGAGAACACTGGCTCTGACATCTAACTGCCCAGAATGAGTTCCCTGAACCACCACCAACTCTGAAACACTGGCCGCAGCTTCCTCAACTGTAAACAGCGATGATAATATTACCCCCCTTATAGGACTGTGATGAAGAATGAATGAGAACATGCGTGGGAGATAGTTAGCATGGTGCCTGGCATTTGATAAGACCTTAATGAAGAATAGATGCTGCTTTCACTTTAAATTGAGCAAGAAAGACTATCACGCAAAAAGATAGCAGGCTCTGGAAGAAAAGCATCATTTGAAATCCCAGACGCCAGGCCCCTGGTGCTGGTGTGCAAAAATCTTAGGTCTGAGTCTCGGATCATCTACCTCCTAACGGTGTAAATTGGGGCAAGCTGTTTCAGCTCACTCATTCCCTCTGAATCTAAAAATATAGGAGGGGGTTAGGGTTTGAACTAGATGATCTCCGGGGCCCCTCTGGCTCCAACAGTCTTTGATCGAATAGGCAGGACCAGTTGACAATCAGATTTAGCCAAATTTATTGGGTAGTGATTCTGTGCTGAGCATTGCGGCATTTTCTACTCCTTGTTATTTTATGTATTCACTGGATCAATCCTGGGAAGTTAAGTACCACCACCATCATTGTCATTGCTTTTCAGTGGAAAAAAGGAGTACGGAGACATACTCTTATACAGCTCATCCTAGGATGCCTAGTCGAAAGGAGAAGACAGGCTATCCTGTTGTTTTTGCCTTCCCTGCATCCATCCCCCTTCCTCTGTTTTCTTTTGGGGACACCTGGCCCCTGCACACCCAATCCATGCGATTTAGCCAAGGCCGGCCAGTCCCCCAGGCTCTAGTGGAGACAAAAGGCAGACCTAGCCAGTCAGACTATTCCTTGTCTTTGACATACCATCCAAGTCAGCCCGGTGAGAACCCCCAAATCCTGAGATTTGGGTGGAAAGATGTCCTTTCGTTCCTGGGAATGCTGATGAGGGAAGTTTTGCGCTTCCCTAAGACTTGCTGCTGTCATGTGGGCAGAGGCCGGGTAAGAATGAAGTCCGAACAGAGAAAAACAGGGCCAAGCGGTGGGATAAGTGAAAAACAGAACTGATGACATTGTTTGAACGCCCGGATCTGGCTGAGTCTACAGTGAGTTTTACCCTTGGCTTTTCAGGTTGTATGAGCCAATACGTTACCTTTTGTTCACTGCCAGCTTGATTTAGTCTCTTATTTACGTATTTTGGGGAGGGGGAAGGGGAGAGGTCACTTAGAGGCAAGAGATTCTCTATCAAAACAAATGTGGATGGATCCTATTTTAGGCCCCTACTCCACTGGGCCCCTTCTACAATGCCTTCCAGGCTAACAAATTCTCTCCCAAGAGCCCTACTTTTACAATCACAAAAAAGGGTCCTCCAAAAAAATAAAACAAGATGAAACCAGAGAGGGAGACAAACCATAAGAGACTCTTAATCATAGGAAACAAACCGAGGGTTGCTGGAGGGGAGGGGCGTGAAGGGAAGGGGTACGTGGGTGGTGGGCATTAAGGAGGGCATGTGATATAATGAGCGTTGGGTGTTAGGTAAGACTGATGAATCCCAGGCCTGTACCTCTGAAACCAATAATACATTATATGTTAATTAATTGAATTTAAATTTTAAAAAACGTCTCCTCCAAAGCCGTCCACGGGGCTTAAACCTTCCTTCTCCTTTTTATATATCATATAAAAATCTTACTGACTCTTTCTGGAAGGAGATGGCGCTTCAATGTGTGAACAGGAGAATATGCACGAAAACCTAATGAATCCTTCTAGGTCCCTGTGACTCAAATTTGCATGAAAGAGCAGGAAGCCATGGACTGACTCCCCCCCACCCACCGTCTGAGAGGAACTCACCTTTCAGCTGGAGGTAACCCTGAGCCAGATGGACGTGTGCCTCCGCCAGCTTCCAATGGGAGTCGCCATAGCAGATTCTCGTCAGCGCTACGCAGCGCACGAGCTCGCGGACAGCCTGTTTGTACTGCGACGGAGGGAAAGGGGGCTTTACTAGTCAGACAGCTGAAAACGCAGAGTCACAAAGCACAAAGTCAACCTGTACTCCTATCCAGTGTGTATATCCTGAGTGCCTCCTATGTGCTGAACACGGCTGTAAGCACTTGGGACCCATCAGAGAACAGAACAGGCAAAGATCTGTTTTGGGTGGTGGGCTGTTCATCGGGTGGGGTGAGCAAGACAATAAATGGCAGAAACAAGGAACATTTATAGAATATTTAAAATTTTAAAATATTTAAACTTCTAGTACATTACGAAAAATATAATAAACCAAGAAGACAGAGAAAAAGTAGAGCAGACTTGTCACCGTTTCCTAGGTTTTCCAGCTGCCCAGCTCTGAACAGCTGTTACACATTCAGGCACCAGTGGGCAAGTTGGTAGTGGGTTTTCAAAGAATGCGCACTAGTTCTCAATGCAAATACCTTTCTTAGCAGCCTAGGATATCAGCATAGCAATGAGGTTGGCAGGACTGACAAACAGATTTCATCAAAGGAGTGAGAAGTCCACGTATATTCAGTGTCAGGACAAAGAGAACAGGGAGCGGGCTTTTCTAGCGCCAGGTCAGCTCAGAGCAGCAATACACTCAAAGCAAGGCTGGTAGTTTTAAAATATCACTCCAGAATTCTCTGACTCTTTCTGCCCAGCGGTGGGGGTCTATGTCTCCTTCCTTTCGAATCTGGGCTTTATGACGGGCTGATGGAATATGGAGGAAATGATGTGGTGCCAGGTTTGGGAGCCCAGGTCTTAAGGAACTAGAAGCTTCCACATTCCGTTTCCATTTAGAACCTGTTATGGGCTGAACTGTGTGCCCCTACTCCCCAAAACCTAAATGTTGGAGGCCCAAGTACTTCAGAATATAATGGTATATGGAGAGAAGGTCTTTAAAGACATAAGTTGGAATGAGGCCATTAGGGTAGAGCCCTACTCTGATAGGACTGATGTCCTTATAAGAAGAGGAAGAGACACCGGGGAGAGGCACGCACAAAGAAAGAAGTGGGGACAGCTAGGGGACACCTTCTGCAAGCTAAGCCTCCAAATGACATCAACCTTGCTGACACTTTGATCTTGGACTTGGAGCCTCCAGAACTCTGAGAAAATAAAACTTCTGTCGTTGAAGCCGCTCAGTCTGAGGTATTTGGTTACAGCAGCCCTAGCAAACTAATAACCGAACCACCATGCCATGAGGAAGCCCAAGCGGTCCCACGGAGAGGCCCAGGTGGAAAGGCACCAATAGCAGACACCAATTACTCAACCAGAGGAGTGAGTCATCTTGACAGCGGATGCTGTCTTGGCAGGTAGAGCCCAGATAACTCCGGGAGTTAAGGGAATGGCTTCCATGGAGAGACAGCAAATGAATACAGTGTATGAAAAAGAAAGAAATGATGAAAACACCGGGGAGTCTAGACAGATAGTCTACCGAAAAGAGAGAGGACCTGATCTAATACTGGGTCTATCCCAACCACAGATTTCTAAGAAGGGAGCTATGTAGACCGAAAGTCAGCCCCCCCACCTCCCTGACCCCCAGTCATAGCCGTGGTCCTCACAACCTGCAACTGGGACAGGGGTACAGAAGAGCAGCCTGTCCTCCCTCCACCTTCTTACTTGCTAAAGCTCAAATGTCCCTTTGGCTTTCTGATCCTTATTCTGCCAGTTCCAGTGGCTTCATCCAACGGGTGTGGGGAGGAGGTAGAGAGAAGTACAAGTAGGCAGACAATTTCATAACTGGGATGAACCTTAGAAATAATATATTCTGATGCCTTTAATTTAAAGAAGAAATGTAAATGCAGAGAGGTGAGAGGATTTAGCACCAAACGGTGGAGTTGGAACTCACCATCGAGCTCCCTGAAGCAAAGATCAGAGCTCTTTCCACAACACCGTTCTTGGGATACCTGCAATTTCTTAAACTGCTTAACATTAAAATACGCAGCTCTGATGATGAGGAGATCTGGCCACATATATATTTAAAAATGGGTATTTAATATCCAGATATTTGTGTCCAAGCACTATTCTTCGCTCAGAGGAACCAGGATTCCCTGAATCCACAGTGCAGCAAGGAAAGTACCAGATGAATCTGAAAAATCTTCCTGTGCCAGAAATTAGGGAAGATTAATGGGGATGTATCAAGGACTCAGGAGCCAGCATGAAGGGGCCATACTGGCAAATATGGGACAATTGAAGTTTTGGTAACGATAATGGATTGTAACATATCTGAAAAACAATTTCCTGAGCCCATAACTAATATAAATGAGGGAATAATAAAGTGTGAAGAAAGAAAAGCTCTTCCTTATAACAACACCAATGCATAAGTGTGGAAAGAATGTCTAAGTCTGAGAATCGCCATTTGGCAAACATCACAGTAAGAACTGATTCAGGTGAGAATCATTAATGGAAGCTAAAACTAGGGGGTGAAGTTTTAATGAGGAACGGGATATATACCTAGTCTTCGATGAATCTTCCCACAAGATATTGATTCATTACAAAGGGAAGAAGATAATTCCACAGAGAAGCAACCTGCCAGACAGCACCTAAGTCAAGGGATCAAAGTTAGCATCACAGCAAGGAGACGAGCGCTCATCATATGTCTCGACTATGACGTACTAAGAAAGGCCCCTGGGTCATGTCTGCAGGATTCTGGCCCCAATGAATAACCTGCATGCACTCATGAGGAAACACGTGACCAATGCAATGTGAGAGATACTGTGTAAACTAATCGGAGTTAATATTTCTGTCCATTCCAAATTCATCTGCTGAGGCCCTAACCCCCAAGGTGGCATTTGGAGATGGGGCCTCTAAGGAAGTAATGAAGGTTAAATGAGGTCATAAATGTGGGGCCCCAATCCAACAAGGTTAGTGTCCCTATAAAAAGAGACACCTTTCTCTTCCCCTTCTTCCTCCCAACCCGAACCCCACAGAGAGGCCACGTGAGGTCACAGTGAGAAGGCAGCCATCTACAACCCAAGGGGAGAGCTCCCATCAGACACCAACCCTGCTGGCACCCTGATCTTGAACTTCTAGTCTCCAGAACTGTGAGAAATAAATGTCTGTTAAGTCACCCAGTCTAGCCAGACCAGACCCATATGGTACTTTTTCCAAAAATATCAAGATCATTAAAGAGAAAGACAGGCTAAGGAACCGTTCTAGTAGGTTAATGAAGGCTAAAAAGACTAGACAACTATATTCTACTCGAATTTATGGATATGTCTGATATTTTTTTTTCTGCCCAAGACATGACTGAGATAATTTGAGAAATATGGATAAGGTTTGTAGGTTAGATGACAATAGTGTACCAATATTAGTTTTCCTAACTTTAATCACTGTACTGTGGTTACCTGGAGAGTATTCTCAAGATATTCAGGGGAAAAGGGCTGTAATATCTGTAATTTACTCTCAGACAGTTCAGAAAAATAATGACACGCACACAGACAAATAAAGCAATAAAGCAAACGTTAACAACTGGTGAATCTTGTAGACTTTCCTGTAAGTCTGAAAATATTTTAAAACGAAAAAGTAGAAAAAATGGAAATCTTAAAAAGCCAATTACATCAGGTTAATACTTTCCTGCAAACACTTTTAAGGCCTCCCAGGACACACTCAGTTGGAGACCTTTGAGGTCCTAAGTGAACTCCCTGCCTCTCCAACTACATTTCACGTCAGACCATGGTCTCTTCTTTCACCCCAAATGTGTCACACTCGTGCCCACCTCATAGAATTTACATGTGCTGTTCCTTCTCCCTGGAACTCTTTTCCCTTAGCTCTTCCATGCTGGCTCCTTCCCCACTTAAGGTCTCAGCTCATATGCCACCTCTTCACAGACAGGCCCCCTCTTTCCTTAGCAGCCCCTGACACAACCTCTGGCTTGCTAGTGTATTTACAATGCCGACTGCCCCTCAGCTCCATGAGGGCATTCGACCTGTCTGTGCTGTTCACCACTGTACCCAGGGGTTCCTCACCTGAACTCAAGGACACAGAAAAGAATTTAGGACCACTCCAGACCCATAAAAGAGAAGTTACTTCATTACGGACGGGTAAATGCTTTGGGGCATTCAGGCTTAATTCTCCTGCAGAACTGTGGTTGAGAAAGGCTGGAGCCTATGGCTTACCTAGCACAGAGCCTGGCACATAGAGGGCCCTGAATAGACATGTGTTGCATAACGAATAAGCACACATTCAAAACCAAACTCACGTCTCCCCTGCATAATCCTGCCTAGCACCGCAACCAAACCACGAATCCCTCCGGGGCAGAGGCTGGAGCTTTCCCGTGTGCCCCCAGCACCTGCACAGCACCGGGCACATATTAGGTATGCAGTAGACATGTGGGAAATAGATGGATGGACGAGCAGGATCCGACACATAAGGGGTGGTAGAGAAATGCATACTGAATGAGCAAGTGAATGAGTAAAACTGAGGAGAGAAAGGGAAAGATGTATGTAGAAAACAAGATCAAGAATGTGAGAATTGTAAGCGCTATGTAAGTTTCTCCTGCTCTGTGTTACAGTCCAGTGCCTAGACCCGGCACTAGGGGCGGCTCAATAAATATGTATACACCGATGGAAAAAGACTGCAGTAGGACAAACCTACAACCAATTGGTCTAGTATACACTTGGCAGAGGTCAGGGTAAACCCATTTGTTCATTTGTGCAAGTATAATACCTCATTCAGCAAGTATAATGTTGGCTGTGCCAAGTGCTGTGCCTGGAGCCCCGAGGGGCCACTCCCACTCTTTCTGTGATAAAGGTCCTCTGTATACGCTCTTGTACCAAAGTCCTGAGGGTAGAAAAATGTAACCTAAAGTCTCGTCAATTACCAGAGTGCAGGTATAGAAAATGAAGGGTCCTTACTTCGTGACTGCTAGAATAGGACTTCGCTTTTTCTTCACAGAGGTGGAGTTTCTCTTGAGGAGGCTGGAATAGCGCTGTCTGAGGCAGCTGGTTCGGGATCTTCTTTCTAGGCGTTACGCTGACAGCAGCAACAATTTCATCTAGGTGATTGGATATGGGGGTTTCCTTGGATTCTTGCATATTTTTATATACATTGTCCTCTAATTTTTAAATAAGAAAATAAAGGTGTTAAAGGATAATTTCCATACTTACTTATACAAATACACAATTTCCTAGAAATTGATGCTAAATCTAGGAAAATTTCAACACTCTACCCATGAGTTCTTTGAAATTAGTAGCACTCCATCCAAAAAGATCCTGATAACTAGTATTAACTTCTTTGTAAAACTTTCGGGCTGATTTCCACTTTTAACTAAAGCAAACTTTCCTTATATACATATATATATATATATATATATACATATATATATTTATATATGTATTTTATATATGTATATACAGGAGAAATCAGGCAAGCCCAAACAACACTCAAAGGACCCAGATTAGATCACCCAAACCCCAACTGACTTTGAAGCAGTGAAAAAATGACTTATTAAACTTTCACTTCTGGTCAAGATGGGGTAATAGGGACCAGATTTATTCTATTGCCTGAAATAACCAACCAACCAACCAACACACTAAAAAATAAACAAAAAAACTACACACAGACAAAAACGTTATGGAACAATGGTGTTCAAGAGATAGGATATCAGATCTGATCAATGGAAAAAAGAAACAAAGTGAGACCCATGATTACTGCAGCTTATCGCTTTGAGAAAGTTTCTAGGACATGCAAGGAGCAGAAACACAGAAGTAACGATGTAGACTCTCTGAGTTGAAGAACTAGAGCTGGGGATCTGGTGAGAACGAGGTAGCTGGAGTTCATAAGATAGATTACTGGAGAGGATAGAGATAGAGAGAGGATCCTGGAGATAAGCAGAGGGATCCTCACTATATGGGGAGAAAATACTGATCAGCATGTGTCTAAGAAAAATATTTGAGTCTGAGGAAAGAATCCTTTAATAATATTGAAAGGAACAGTGTCTGGCATTCACACAGGGCTGGCAGTGCCTGTTCCCACTGAACAGACTGGAAAACTCATAATTCATAATGCACTCAGAAAGGTTTTGTTTCAGTAGTGTGAAATTATTACCTCTAGACTGAGCACTGCTTAGACTCATCTAACAAAGCATAAAATAAGACCTAAAAGGATTAGCCTATTTCTAAGTAACTTAACTGCCCCAGAAGATAAAACTCAATGTATAGGATACAAAAATAGCTAGCATGCAACAAGGTAAAATTCACAGTCTGACATCCAATCAAAGATTACTAGGTGTGCAAAGGGACAGGAAAACATGGGCCATAATTAGAATAATGAATCACTTAAAACCCAGAATTGACACAGATGTTAAGTTAGTAGAAAAGAGTATTAAAGTAGTTATTATAATTGCATTCTATATGTTTAAACAGTTATGTGGAGACACAGAAGATATAAAAAAGGCCCAAATTGAACTTCTAGATACAAAAATTACATGTGAGATGAAAAATACACTAGATGGGATGACAGATTAGATAATACAGATAAAAAGATGACTGAAATTGTAGATACAGCAATAGAAATCATCTAAAAAAATCATAAGCTGTGAAACAACTTCAAATTGCCTAAAATATATATATATATATATATATATATATATATATATATATATATATATATATATAAAATTTGAGTCTCTATAGGAAAGCAGATTGTAGCAGGGACAGAAAAAAATATTTGAAGAAATAACAGCCCCCAAATTTTCCAAATTTGAGGAAAAATAAAAAACTAGAGATCTAAGAAGTTCAATGAGCACTAAAGACAAGAAAGAGAGAAAACTACACCAAAACACATCATAACCAAATTGCTTAAAACCAAGGTAAGGAAAAAATCTTAAATGTAGGGGGGAAAACGTATTAGTATGAAAAAATAAAGATACAGATGACAGCAGATTTCTTGAAGGAAAAAAAGCACATGAGAAGGAAGTAAAACAATATACTTAAAGTATGGAAAGAAAAAAACTGTCAAGCTAAAATTCTGCACCAGTGAAATTATCTTTCAAAACCAAAACTGAAAGAATTAATCATCAGATTTGCACTCCAATGTTCTCCAAGAATTACTAAAGGAAGGCTTTAGCAAATGGAAATCTAGATCTACACAAAGGAATGAAGACAATGGGAATGATACCTACATGGGCAAATATGTAAGACTGCTTTCCTATTACTTAAATCTCATTAAAAGATAATCAACTTTATTTTTTAACAAAAAAATAATATACTGTGGGGCTTATAACATATGTAGAAGTGAAATGTGTGACAACAGTAGCACAAAGGCTAGGAAGGAAGGACTGGAATTGAGAAGTTCTTATACTGTATGTGGAGTGGTATAATATTAATTGAATGAAGACCTAGTCAAAGATGTATAGTAGAAACCCTAATTAACCATTATAATAACCAAATAAAGAATTATAGGTAATAAATCAACAAAGGAGATAAAAGGACTCATACAAACAATCCAGTAGAAAGAAAAAAGTGGGAAAAGGGAACAAAGAACATATGGGACAAACAGAAAATAAATAGCAAGATGACAGATTTAAATCTAACTATATCAGCAATCACATGAAATGTAAATGGTCTAAACACCCCACTTAAGAGATAGACATTGACAGATTGGATGAAAACGCAAAACCCAACTGTATGTTGCCTACAAGAAATTAATTTCAAATACAGAAAGACAATTAGATTAAAGGAAAAATGATGGAAAATTATATACTAAAATTAGTCAAAAACAAAGTTGGATTGTCTCTATTAATATCAAAGTAAATTGTACAGCAAAGAATATTATCAGAAAAATAATAATTATAAAAGGTCAATTAGTCAAGAAGATATAATCATTCTAAATGTTTATACACTTAATAACAGTTTCACAATAGGGAACCCCAAGCAGATAGAATTGCAAGGAGAAATAGACAAAGTCTCAATTATAGTCTGAGATTTAAATACCCTGCTCTTAATAGTTGATACACCAAATAGGCAGAAAACCAGTTAAGGATACATAAGACTTGAACTACATCATCAACCAACTTGATTTGACATTTACTAGAACACTCCACTAAAGGAGAGTAGAATAACATTCCTTTCAAATGCACATGGACGTTAACTAAGACAGGTTCTATTCTGGGTCATACAACAAGTTTCAGTAAATTTATAAGGATTCAAGACACACAAAATATATTTTATGACTACAAAGGGATGAAATTTTAAATAAATAACAGAAAGATTCCTGGAAAATGCTAAAATACTTGGAAACTAAATAACACACTTCTAAAAAAAACCCCAACCATGGTTCAAAGAGGAAATCCAAAAAGAAATTTGAAAGTTGTTTTAACTGAATGAATATAAACACAACACATAAGAATTTGAGAATGTCACTTGCAAAGCAGTCCTTATGGAGAATTTTATGACATTAAATGCCTATATAAGAAAAGTAGAGGGGTGCCTGGGTGGCTCAGTCAGTTAAGGGTCTGCCTTCGGCTCAGGTGGTAATCTCAGGGTCCTGGAATTGAGCCCTGCATCGGGCTCTCTGCTCAGTGGAGAGTCTGCTTCTCCCTCTCTCTGGGTGAGGGAGATATAAATAAATAAATAAATAAATAAATAAATAAATAAATAAATAAATCAAATCTTTAAAAAAAAGGAAAAGTAAAAAGTTCTCAAGTTCATGATCTTAGCTTTTATCTTCAGCAGCTAGAAAAAAAATGGGCAAATTAAACTCAAGGTAAACAGAAAAAAAGAATTAATAAAATAAATAATAAAGCTCACCTCACAAATCAATGAAATAAACATAGGAAAAAAATAGAGAAAAAGCAATGAAACCAAAATTTGGTTCTTTGAGACCAATCACATTGATAAATCTCTACCCTGGCTAACCAGGAAAAAAAGAGAGAAGACACAAATCACCAATATCAGGAATGAGAAGATGGCATCACTACAGATTATACAAATATTGTAAGTTTAATACAGGAATATTATGAAAATTTTATGCTAATACATTTGACAATTTAGATGAATGGACAAATTCTTTTCAAGACACAATATACTAAAGGTCACTCAAGAAGAAATAGATACCCAAATAGCCCTATATCTATTAAAGAAACTAAATTTGTATTTTTAAAAACTTCCCCCCCAAAAAAAGAAAAAGAAAAAGGAAAAACAACTCCAGGCCTAGATGGTTTCACTAGTGAATTCTACCAGATATTTAAGGAGGATATAATACCAATTTCATATAATCTCTTCCAGAAAATTGAAAAAGAGAATATTACCTAACTCATTCTATGAGACCCTGATTCCAAAACAAGACAAAAACAACAAAAGAAAATTGCAGATCAATATCCCTCAAGAATATTTTTAGATGCAAAAATTCAAAACAAAATTTTAGCAAATAAACCTAGTAATATGTAAAAGAGAAAATACATCATGACCAAGTAGAGTATATCTCAGGAATGCAAGATTGGTTTAACATTCACAAAGCAGTCAATATAATTCACAATATTAGTAGCCTACAAAAGAAAAACTGCAAGATCATCTTGATCAACATTCAAAAAGAACTTGACAAAAATCTAATATCCATTTCTGGATAAAAAATATTAGCAAAGTAGGAATAGAATTGTACTTTCTCAACCTGATAAAGGGTATCTAGCTAGAAAAAGCCTACAGTTAACTTAGAGTTATTGGTGAAAGACTGAACGCTCTCTCCCTAAGATCAGAAACAAAACAAGGAGGTTCACTCTCAACATTTCTATTTAACATTGTAATGGAGGTGCCAGCCAGTGCAATCAATCAAGAAAAAGAAATAAAAGGCAACCAAATCAGAAAGAAGAGGTAAAACTGCCTTTACCCACAGACAGTATATCTCTCTTATCATCTATGTAGAAAATCTGATAGAATATGCAGGAAAAAATCTCCTAGAATAAATACGTTTAATAAGGTTATAGGATACAAGTACACTATACCAAAATTACATTTACATATATTAGCAATGAATAATCAAATTGAAATTAAAATATAATACAGCACACAATAGCAGCAAAAATATGAAATAGGAATAAATCTGCCAAAAAATGAATGTGACTTGTATAATTAAAACTACAAAACATAGCTGAGAGAAATTAAAGGAGACTTAAACATATACCATGTACATGGGTTGGAAGACTCAATATTGTTAGGATGTCATTTCTCTCCAGATTGATACATAGAGATTTAGAGCCATCCAAATCTAAGTCCCTGCATTGTTTGTTGTTGTTTTTTTTTTGGTTTTTGTTTTTGTAGAAATTGACAAACTTTTTCTAAAGTTCATACAAAAATGTAAAGGTCTTGGAGCACTTAAAATGACTTTGTAAAAGAAGAACAAAGTTAGAGGATGAACATGACTTTTCGTCAAGATCTATTATAAAGCTAAGTAACCAAGACAGTTTGGTATTCCTGTCAAGATAGACAAATAGATCAATGAAACAGAATGGAGAGCTTAGAAATGAACCCTGCATATATAAACAACTGATCACTGACAAAACTGCAAAGGCAATTCAGTGAAGAATAGTCTGTTCAACAGATGGTGTTAGAACAACTGGATATTGGAAAGAGCCCAGATGTCCATTGACAGATGAAGGGATAAAGATATGATATGTATATACAATGGAATATTACTCAGCCATCAAAAAAATGAAATTTTACCATTTGCAATGATGGGAATGGAGCTAGGGGTATTATGCCAACTGAAATAAGTCAATCGGAGAAAGACAATTATCATATGATTTCACTCATATATGGAATTTAAGAAACAAAACAGAGGACCATAGGAGAAGGGAGGGAAAAATAAGACAAAAACCAAAGAGGGAGACAAACTATAATAGACTCTTAACAATAGCAGACAAACTGAGGGTTGCTAGAGGGGAGGGGGGTGGGGGTAACTGGGTGATGGGAATTAAGGAGGGCACATGATGTAATGAACACTGGGTATTATATGCAACTGATGAATCACTGAACTCTACTCTGAAACTAAAAAAACAACAACTGGATATTTATATATAAAAATAAAACAAGACAAAAATCTTTGATCCTTACCTCACACCATACACAAGAATGAACTCAAACACAGATATAGAGAACACAGATCTCTATATGAAAATCTTTGTGACCTTGGATCTGACAGACTTCCTAAATATGATACAAAAGAATCATAAAAAGAACACAGTGACAAACTGGACTTCATCAAAATTAAAAATTTTCTGTTCTTCAAAAGTAACCGTTAAGAGAATGAAAAGACAAGACGCAGACATATGTAAAGGACCCTCAAAACTTAACTCTAAGAAAACAAACAGCTCACTATAAAAACAGGCAAAATATTTTAACAGACACATCATCAAAGAAGATATATCAATGACAAACAGGCACATGAAAAGATGCTCAACATCATTAGTCATTAGGGAAATACAAGCTAAAGCCACAATGAAATACTACTTGCACCAATCAGAATGACTAAAATTGAAAAGACTGATGGTACTAAGCATTGGTGAGGAGGTGGACAAGGAACTCTCACACACTATTGGTAGGAATGCAAAATGCTACAATCACCTTTGGAAAAAAATGTGGCAGCTTCTTTTTTAAAAAGATGTTATTTTTTTTAAGTAATCTCTACATCCAATGTGGGGTCTCAACTACAACCCCAAGATCAAGAGTTGCATGTCCTAGTACCTGAGCCAGTCAGGCACCCCAATTTGGTAGTTTCTTAAGAAGCTGAATATACACCTTGCACGTGATTCATTTAACTCCTAGATATTTACATAAGAGAAATGAAACCATACGCATACAAGGACTTATGCACAAATGTTCATGGGAGTTTTAGTTTTAATAGCCCACAACTAGAAACAACTCAAATGCCCATCAGTTGGTAAATGGATAAACAAAGTGTGGTATAGTTATAGAATGCAATAATACTCAGCAACAAAAAGGAACAGATATGCTATAACATGAATTGGTTCAGTTTCACTGAGTGAAAGAAGCCAGAAGGAAGAGAGTGCGTTCTATATGGCTCCCTTTACATAAAATTCCAGGAAGGGCAAACCAACGCGTAATGACCAAAAGCAGATCAGTGGTTGTCTTGAACTGGGCTGGTGGTGAGGGGGATTGAGGAGACGATACAGGGAGGAGGAGGATGTAGAGATCACAAAGAGGTATGAAGAAATATTTTGGGGTGAGAGTTATGTTATTATCTTGATTGTGGTAGTAGTTTCATGGGTATATACATAAGTCAAGATTTATCAGATTGTACACTTTTGTATATAAATTAATAAAGCTGTTTAAAAAATATATATATATTTATGTATGTATCAGGTTTTCAGAGATCCTTCCCCATTTATCTCTCTCCCCATGTAGATCCTTCAAACTCCAATTCTATTATTTACTACAGATAAGTTATTTCAAATTTCACCCTATTGTCATTCATTCATCAAATATTTATTGAATTCCTACTATAAACAACGCGCTATGTGGAAAATAGTAACTCTGAGAAATGTAAAATCTAGCAGGAAAAAAGATCAGGTACACAACTACCATGACACTGGGTGGTAAAAAACGCTGGAGGAGTGGAAAGTGGTAAGACTTCAGAAATAGGAACCATTACTATTGTGGGAAATCAGGTTGCTTGGTTGAAAAGTTTTTGAAAACAAGGACAGGGAGGAGAAGGCATCCCAAATACAGTGAATAATTAGCAAGGGCTCAGAAGTGCAAGGTGAAATGGGTATATAGCTAGCTGTGGGTGGTTCAGTTTGGTTGCTATGTGTCGGGGGTTGGGGACATGGCTCTAGAACAGCATCTTCCAAACCAACATCTCTAGTTCGCTAGACCCACAAGGACACTAATGCACCATCTGTAAGAGAGGGTGATTGACAAAGATGATCAAGTAAGCTGGTAAACACAAACATTGGTTCCACCAAAGGAGGGCTCTACCATACACATGGACAAGTTTTATTACCTCAAGTCTTCTCAAAGGCTTTCATGGGTATAATTCCTTGGGAATATACCTCGGAGGGATATAGTATGCAACGGTTTCCCTACCTTTTTGGACCATGAAATCCTCTTTTCTGCAACACTCATTAGATCTTATGCAGCAACTGGTCCTTTTTGAGCACTGTTTGGGAAGCCAGGAGGTAGAGGAAAACTGGGGGCCTGGAGCCAGGTTTAGAAGACAATGATTTTAGGCTAAGAGTTTGATTGACTTTATTTGGCAGGTAGTGATGAGCTCCTGAAGGTTTTATCAAGAAAGAGAAATGAAAATGTTGAGACTGATCTGTTAATTAGTAGACAAATAGAATGGAAACTACAGGAGGCAAAGTGACCACTGATTTTCAAACTGTAGGTAGTCTCCTATCATCTTGACGACCATTAGCGTATCTGTATTCTGCCTACAATACTAACTTCTTCTTTAAGGCTATGACTTTTAAAAACCGAAATACTACTTCAGCTTTACCCTAATACATAATCAGTGATATTATGGGTTTGATGTCATATTTTCTCCAATACACATTAAAATAAAAACGTAAGTATCAATATTTTAAAAGTTGGTCTGTGTTCCACCTAATATCACATTAGGCATCACCAATTGTAAACACTGCATACCTTGGGAAATTCTAAATTTGAGCAATGCTTGACAACCATTTTCAACCAGGATCCACCATCTAAGAAGATTCCATCAGGTTTTACTTTCTGTAGTTTATATTCTGACAAAGTAGGCATTTTCCCTAAAAATAAAATTAGAATATTCTATATGCTTCTTAAAACTTCTCCCTAGAAATCCTGGTACCCTCTTCAGTAAGTGGGTATGGTCCTGCATCCACCCCTTACCACCAGTCAAATGAATCACTGAAATTGCAGAATGAATTCAGGTGCACAGAAGTGAGAAGGGATGTGAAGGCAAGGATAAGAAGAATTACTGAAAGAAAAAATTACTGCAACTTGAGAGCTGCTTGGCTGCACAAATTAAAGAAGGGAGACAGTCAACACTAACTTTGACATTTTCATTCAGGAACTCTAGACAGACATTGGCACACTATGGCATGGGCCAAGTGCTGCCCACTGTTTGTTTTTATAAATAAAGCTTTATTGGAACACACAATAATTTACATATTATCTACGGCCACTTTTGTACTACAACAGCAGAGGTGAGTATTTGTAACAGAAAACTTACCACTCTCAAAGCCTAAAGTATATACTGTCTGGCCCTTTACAGAAAAAGTTTATTGATCCCTAAAACACAGTGATGCCATGGACAGAAGTAGTGAGTAAAGGGGAATGGTCATTTTGATAAGACAATCAATTTGGTCTCAGCCAGACTGAATTTGAGGCTGTGGGAGAAAATTTATATAAGAATGTCCAACTTAGAAGTTAGAAATATATTGGGTCACCTGGCTGACTCAGTCAGTAGAGCATGTGACGCTTGATTTTCAGGGTCATGAGTTTAAGCCCCATGTTGGGTGTAGAGCTTACTTAAAAAATTTTTTTAAATAAAAAAGAAGTTAAAAATACTATCACTAGGGGCACCTGGGTGGCTCAGTCATTAAGTGTCTGCCTTCAGCCCAGGGTGTGATCCCAGGGTCCTGGGATCGAGCCCCGCATCGGGCTCCCTGCTCCGCTGGGAGCCTGCTTCTTCCTCTCCCACTCCCCCTGCTTGTGTTTCCTCTCTCGCTGGCTGTCTCTCTCTCTCTCAAAATAAATAAATAAACAAATCTTAAAAAAAAATATTATCACTAGTTCTGAGTGACATCTTTTTAAGGGATCGTATTTTTTCCTTTCCTTTTTTAAAAATTAGTAATTTAATCCATGCCTACATACAAATAGGATTTGAGATGTCTAGAGGTGAGTGTCGAAGCAGTTAGATGGACATAGTTACAAAGGTAAAGTGTGGCCACTCCTTAATAATCCAAAATAGAGCTTTACAGTTTCACCAAGAAGGAAGAAAGCGGGAGCTTTTCTTTCCTTCGTGAAATAATACAGAATGAAAACATGAGAGAGGGAAGAAACTAGCTGAAGGGCTGTCTGTGAGAAAGCCACAGAGGCCAATTAATCCCAGCAAAACTCATTCCTGGGTAGCCCTTCAAAACGTGAAAGCTTTCAACATCTAAGCTTTGCTTAAACCCCACTGTACAGAGACTCCATGCTAGCTCTGAGGCCAAGATGGTGGCTGACTTTTTCCCTAATAAGCTCTTGACTTAAGCTTTCTCATCTACTCATCCCACTGGCTGATGACTTGATTATTTCAGTAAGTGTTGTGGTCTGTAAAAAGAGCAGGAGATTGGGAGGGGGAAATCTGAGATTCTAGAATCTGTGCTGGCCCAACTACTCATGGAATTTGGGCAATACCAACAACTGATATTTACGTAACACTTGATGCTTTCCCACATTTTATCTTCTGTGGCCCTTACCACAGCCATGTGAGGTACGGAGGAAGGTATGGTTATCCCTATTTTATAACTGAGGACAATGAAGCTAACGGAAGCTAAATTACTTGTCCAATGGAGAGAATCAGGACCCAGGTCTTCTAATAATTTGGTGGTTTCCCACCACATCATCCTGATTTTCATTGACCAGTCCTTAGCACGGGGAAGCAAATACCCTTACTTTGGAAACCTAAGACTGCATTTTAAAAAGTAATTATATGCTTTTATAACCAGGAAATGTAACATCTTCGACAGATTTAACCATACTTTCTCATCGTCTACTTAGGGGAGGCAGAAACAAAATTTTAGAAGCTACGTAAGTAATATGTTCTGTAATATTTGCTATTCTGGGCTTTGAACTTAATGTTAAACTTTGAAATCGAGCTGGTTTTTCTTTCTTTTTTGGCTTAACTGTAAAAAGTGGTTTGTCTCACGTTGCCTCCCATGTTAAGTCCTTATTTTTTTTTTTTAAAGATTTATTTATTTGGCAGAGAGAGACAGCCAGTGAGAGAGGAACACAAGCAGGGGGAGTGGGAGAGGAAGAAGCAGGCTTCTAGCAGAGAAGCCTGATGTGGGGCTCGATCCCAGAACGCCAGGATCACGCCCTGAGCCGAAGGCAGACGCTTAACACGACTGCGCCACCCAGGCACCCCTCCAATAAGTCCTTAAAACAGCAATTATAACCCGAGCACTCACAGGCTGGATCTAACTTGCATACACTTTTTATTTCTTTTTGGCCAGAGAGTGAAAAATACTAAGCCATTATTTTAAAATTAGAAGTTTCACATATGTGTAAAGTTCTAGTTTTTGGGATTTCTGGCTTCTTATGAAAACTCAGAACACCTTCCACACTGGGCGTATGTCATCACGGGCAACAATCAGTGAGGGGGAATGGCAGGGCCCTGGAGGTAAGGTTGCCACCACTCCCTATTGCTCCTGGACACGGAGGCAGCAAAGTAGTTGCCATTTGTCATTGCTCCTCTGCTGTTTTCTTCTTATTGTAAAAGAACAGATCTCTGGAACATACCTCCCTTTCAAAGTGAAAGGCTGACATAAAGGGATGTGGTTTTCCCAGCCCATGCGACTTGCCATTCATTTCCTAAATTTAATCTAACCTAAACCATCACTTATATAAGATTGTCAGATATATCACTATTTTATAACCACTAAGAATAGAACAACACCGCTATTACACAATGACTTGCCATCACCTGTAACATGCACTCCAATTTCAGAGATGTTTAAACACCAAAATGTGCAAATCTGAGCCAATTAAATGAATCATGTTACCTGCCTGGCTTCTGGAAACATTTGAATCCAGGACCTTGCTTTTAAATATGTGTCTGTTTCAATGTGTGTTGCACCTTATAATAATATCTGTAGCACAAAGACATACTCTTCAGTTCACTTACTTGGAGCTCCATGCTTATCATCAGCCACTTTTCTTTTCTTTGTAATAGCCATAGCTGGGGGTTAAATTTTCATTAGAAATCAGCCCAGGCCCCACACACCACCCTCTCTCTGCCAGCCTTGGGGAAAGTTTCCCAGGCCTCTCAATCAGTGCCCCCAACTGCCAGTCAGACATATCCAATCAATTGATGCTATTCCTTCCACCAGACCTGTCCAGTGGAATGCTGAAGCACATGATCAGCGCCAGATCAAAATGGGAGGAAGAAGTCTGCAGTGGGGTCTCAGTCTTCCATTTCCAAGAGGTGATGTTCAAAAATTTAATAACTGGTATAGCAGGAGGACCAACCAATCTGTACAGATGGCAACTATGCTGGAACTAGGTTCAGAAGGTCCCCTGCTGTTACAGGTGTTAACCATTAGGTGCTGACTTGTGGGGGGATGTAGGGAAGCTTGAGGGAGGGGCAGGAGCCCCCAGGGTGGTGGCTCCTGGGAAATAACAACCATTATGACTGTATGACAGTGTACCAGTTAAAAAGCAACCTTGCCCATATGTAAGCTGAGGCATCAAAAAGCCATGAGATGGAAAAACATCCCAGAAGGATATAAGATACCAAAACTGAATTAAAAGGGAATAAAAAATCTGAATAGAAGTATAACAGGTAAATAATTTAATAATTTAAAATATTTACACTAAGCCCAGGCCAAGATGGCTTCAGCGGTAAATCCTACTAAATCTTTAAAGAAGTAATATGAATCTTTTGCAAACTCTATCTGAAAATAAAGGAGGGAATCCCTTCCAACTCATTCTGTTGAGGCCAATATTATCCTGATACCAAAGCTGGACAAAGACGTAATAAAACAATAAACCAACATCTTTATGATTGTAAACTCAAAAAGTCCTCAACCAAATCAAGCAACATATAAAAAGGATCATACATTATGACCAAGGAGGATTTATCCCACGAATGTAAAGTTGGTTTAACATCTGAAATCATTAATGTAATACACTGTATTAATAGAAGAGAGGGCAAAAATTGCACGATCATTTTAATAAATGCAGAAAAAACATTGGGCAAAATCCAACACCTACTCATGATAAAACTTCCTTAACCTGATAAAGGGCTAATAAAAACTTAAAAAACCTAATGCTAACATTACACTTAATGGTGACTATTTGAATGCTTTTCTTTTAGGACTGGTAACAAGGCAGGATGTTTGCTGTCACCACTTGTATTCAAGACTGTAATGGATATTCTAATCAGTGCAATAAAGCAAGAAAAAGAAATAAAAGGCATGCAGATTAGAAAGGAAGAAATAAAATTTTATTATCGGGTGGCATGATCCTATATGTAGAAAATTTTGAGACACCACACACACACACACCCCAAAACAAAATGAAAACAACAGCAAAATCCTACTAGAACTATTAAAATTTCAGCAAGGTCACAGGATACAAAATAAACAAAAATGGAATGTCTATTGATCTGAAAATGAAATTAAGAAAACATTTCCATTCACAGTCGCATCAAAAAGAATAAAATACTTAGGAATATATTTCAAGAAAGAAGTACAAAACTTTTACACTGAAAATTATATAACGTTGCTGAAAGAAATCAGAGACCTGAATAAATGAGATACATTCTATGTTCGTGGATCAGAAGCCTTAATATTATCAAGATAGCAATACCCCCAAGTTGATCTATAGATTTTATATAACCCCTATAAAAATACCAGCTGCCTTTTTTTTTTCTTCAGAATTTGACCTTAAATTTGTATGGAAATGTAAAAGACCTAGGATAGTTAAAACAATCTTGAAAAAGAACAAAGTTGGAGAACTAACACTTCCCATTTAAAAAACTTACTACAAAGCTACAGTGATCAAAACAGTGTGTAGGGGCGCCTGGGTGGCATAGCGGTTAAGCATCTGCCTTCGGCTCAGGGCGTGATCCTGGCGTTATGGGATCGAGCCCCACGTCAGGCTCCTCCGCTATGGGCCTGCTTCTTCCTCTCCCACTCCCCCTGCTTGTGTTCCCTCTATCTCTGTCGGATAAATAAATAAAATCTTTAAAAAAAAAACACAAAACAAAACAGTGTGGTACTGGCATAAGGGCTGACATACAGATTAATGGAAAAGGACTGAGAGTCCAGAAATAAACTTCTACCTTTACGGTCAATTATTTTTTGACAAGAGCACTAGGTAATTCAACGGGGAAAGAACAGTCCTTTTAACAAATGACGTTGGAACAACTGGATAGGTGCATGCAAAATAACAAGTTGGATCCCTACCATACACCATATGCAAAAATGAACTCCAGCTGGATCAAAGACCTAAAAGTAAGAGCTAAAATTGGAAAGGTCTTAGGAAACAAAGGGCTATGTACAAGCTTGGGTTAGAAAAAGATTTCTTTTTTTTTTTTTTTTTTTTAAGATTTTATTTATTTATGTGACAGAGAGATAGCCAGCGAGAGAGGGAACACAGCAGGGGAGAGGGAGAGGAAGAAGCAGGCTCCCAGCTGAGGAGCCTGACATGGGGCTCGATCCCTGAACGCCGGTATCACGCCCTGAGCCAAAGGCAGACGCTTAACGACTGCGCTACCCAGGCGCCTCAGAAAAAGATTTCTTATGTATAATACCAAAGGTACAACTGAGAAAAGAAAAAGATAAATTGGACTTCATCAAAATTAAAAACTTTTGTTGGTTCAAAAGACACCATCATGAAAGTTAAAATACAACTCACAAAATAGGAGAATATATTTGCAAATATTTCTACATATAGCACATATTTGATAATGGGACTTTAATCCAAACTATGTAACAAACACAATTCAATAATAAGACAAATAACCCAAGTAAATAATAGGCAAAGATTTGAAAAGACAATTTACCAAAGAAGATATATGAATGACCAATAAGCTCATGAAATGTTCAAAATCACTAGTCATTAGGAAAATGAAAATCAAAACTATAATGAGAACTACTTCACATTCACCAGAATGACTACAATCAAAGAGACAGTAAGAAGCATTGACAAGGATGTAGCAGAACTGGACCCCTCAAACACCCCTGGCGGAAAGTAAAATTTACATTCACTTTAGAATAAGTAATTCCTCGCAAATTCAAACATACATAGAATTACCACATAAATCAGCAATTCCGTGCCTAGGTATATACCCAAGAGACTGAAAACAGCTGATCACACAAAAACTTGTACACAAATTCACAGAAGCATTATTTGCAATAGCTAAAAACTGAGAGCAATCCAAATGTCCATCAACTGGTGAATGGTGAAACAAGATGCGGTATGTTGTACATATGACAGAATATTATTTGGCAATAAAAAAGAATGAAGTACTAAGACAAGCTAAACATGCTGTGTGAAAGTCTGAGGCAAAGAGCACATATTGTAGGATGCCATTTACGTTACATGTCCAGAAAAGGCAAACCTATAGAAACGAAATTTAATAGTGATTGCCTGGGCCTGGGTAGGAGTACAGAGTGCCTGCAAAAGGGCACAAAGAATCTTTTTAGGGTGATGGAAATTTTCTAAAATTCGATTGTGGTAATATTTGCACAGCTTTGTAAATTTTCTTAAAAAAAATCACTGAGTTGTATCCTTAAAATGAGTGCATTATATGGTATGTAAATAGCACCTCACTAAAGCTATTAAAAATGGCTATGAAACCACATTGCAGTTTTATGTGTAATTCTGGCTTTTAAGTATCTGGGACTACAAGAATTTTCTTTTTATTTATTCATTTTTTATTTATTTTATTATTTTTCTTAAAGATTTTATTCATTTGAGAGAGAGAGTGAGAGAGACAGAGAGCAAGCATGGTGGGGTGGGGGGGGGATGAACAGTGGGAGAAGGAGAAGCAGACAAGCTGCTGAGTTGGGAGCCCCACACAGGGCTCCACCCCACGTGGCATGAGATCACGACCTAAGCCGAAGGCAGGTGCTTAACTGACTGAGCCACCCAGGTGCCCCTACAAGGCTTTTCTAAGTTAGGTCAGCCCCAATTCCCAAAGATAATGTGGCAGAGGCTCTCCAATCTTGAAAACCAATCCTAAATTAATATGGTTCTATGAATAGATACATCAAATATTACTGCCTGGCACCTATTAAGCCTTAATAAATGTTTACTGGATGAACAATTAAACAATCTTCCTGGTGTGATTTTTCTCTCCAAACACCTCATACACCTGATACCTGAAAGTCAGTTACTTAGGGCAAATTTTTTTTTTTTAACTAAAGAAAACTTAAATAAATGCCAATGTCCCCAGAAGAAAACCTGCTAACAGGTGGGCAGGACTGGATGGGCTAAAATGAGGTAACATATTAACTCCTTCATGTTACTGACTCACTTGGTTTAAGAGTGGGGCTTGGGGAGTGGGAATGTGTGATTCACAGAGTGACTCCGAGATCCAAGCTGACCGAGCTTTAACAGGAGTCACAGCAGACCAAGAGATTGGAAAACTGTGGATGAACTTTTCACCATCATTGGCCAGAAGTGACACAGGCCTCCCGTGCTAACATTTCATTTTTTCCCTGCGCTGCAAAGAGGGCTAGGATATACAGGGAGTAAAGAGATACTCAAGTAGATTTGATGAGCGTTGCAGCCCACCACATCAGTCATCTGCAGCAGGGGACCTTGAGTTCTTTGCCAGAACCAGAGATTCCTCCTTCTCTGTCTACCTAAGTAAGAACCACTGATCAGCAACTTAGGATCCTTTGAAGCAAGTTTTGAGGCAGGTGACAAACACCCTGCTTGGCGTCTCTGAAGCACTCTGCTTTTTAGCAGGGGAGCTAATCCTTGATTCACTTTTGCTTGCCCAACACTGAGGAAGTTTCTGGTACATGGTGGCAACTCAGAGTGTATGCAATTTAGTTTCATCTCAGAGAAACAGGTCAAGCGAAAGCCTACAGTCTGAGTAAGAACACCTCCCATCCTTCCATGGTGTTCTTCAATCGTAAGGGTTTTTTTTTGTTTGTTTGTTTGTTTTTCGTTGCTGTTGAAATTCCTTCAATTCAGTTAAATAGAACCAAGAAACACACTTAAATCCTGAGGCAAAAGGAGCAAGAACTGATTCAGGGTGAGTAACAATCATGTTTACTGTGTTAATTGCACCAGTACTACCACCACACCTAGTAAAATTTGTATTTGTAGCACTAAACAAAAAACATAAGTTCAATACTTTAGAAGAATACAAAGGCAATGCCTGAAGATCTCTTAGTCCACCAGGGAAAGTGAAGTTACTTCGATAAAATCTCTTACGAGGCTGCGACCAATCTGTACTCCATTATTTTCAGTATGTAATCCTTTAATTTCCAGTCTCTGTTCTTGGAACCACCTTAATTTACATTATCAGTTTAATCTTTTCCCATTACTACCTTCGTTAGGTCTCACTCCTACTGAAAACCCAGGACCAAACCCCTTAATTGTGGCAATTTTGACTCTTCATGCAACTTCTTACATCCTTTTTTGCTTTAAAACAAAAACAAAAACAAAACAAAATCAAAGTCCCCCAACGAACCCTGTGCTGCTGTCCGAGCCAATTACTCTTTATGCTTGCACGTATTTGCTAAAACTCATCCACTACCTGGGATGCCCCCTCCCTTTTTTTTGATTTACTGAAATTTTACCTATTGCTCAGGACTGAATTGGGTTGTAGCTCATTGTGAAGCTCCCCCTGAATATTTCAGCTCACACTGCTCTACGCTCTTGAAGCACCGATGGTCTACAATAGGCATCTATGCATCAAGAACTGTCCAGAAGTTGTGACTTAAATGTTTCGAGCCTCATTTTCCCAGCTAGAGTATGAGCTTCTTGAGGGACTTAATTTTATTATTTTATATCCCCATATAACAGAAGCCATTCAAGAAATATTTATTGCATACCTACTATGAGTTATGCCCCGTAGAGATATAGATGTGCCACTAAGTATATTAGTTGACTTAATACATGAAGAATCTTTAAGATGCTGTATTTTGGAATTTTATATTGGGCCAAGCCCTAAAGAAAAATTATGTTGTTATTTCAAATATGTTATTTTGTTTATCAATATTTTCCTGAACTTTCATGTTTTATTTTTAATGAAAATGTCATTTTGAAAATATAAATGCTGGGTTTCTTTTTGAGAATTTATCCTATGTTAATTACCTACTGATTCTGCTTCATACAACAATATTATGTTTTCCTTGGTCATTAGCAGATTTGTCTCTGAATTTCCTAATCTACAAATATACACAAAATTTGGATCCAAAGCTGATTCTACTTTTCTCTTACATCTTTTGATAGACAAATTATTATGTTAGGTATAACATACAAAAAAACCCATTTCACTTAAAAATTAACGTAATATCACTAAGTGTCCCTTTAAATCCGTATTAAAGCAACAACAAACCACCACAGCTTTTTAGGGTGTGTGATAACCTATAATTATCCTATTACCTTGTTCCCTTTACCATTCAAAAATCCACTGATTATTTGTAACATTCTTCCAACCTCACCCTAAAAACAGTTCCTGAAAATTCCTCTTCCTGCCCTTCTTAGGTTGTGCCTGTATGTTAAATTCTTCTTTGACGCTTATTCCTTTAAAACTATCGAAAAACCGGAAAAGTTTTTTTAACTCAAATCTCTGTGTCGTAAAATCCTTTGTCAATTTACCCCGTACGCAGGAGAGGGTCTCCGTTTCTTTTCCCAGCGAATTACACAGTTGTCTCGGCAGCCTGATTTGCCAGCTTGGTTCCCGCTGTATCAGTTTGTGATTCTTTGTACAAATTAATAACCATGAAAAAGTCTAAAGCAGGGCAGCTCCAGATTAAATTATTGCAGCCTTTTCCCGTAAAGCAACCTCGTACCTCACAAAACTCCAGGAGAAGAATGAATGATAGAGCATGCACCAATAGGGAGTGGAGAACAGTATTTTGTCGAAGTTTGCAACCCAATCCTGGGGAGCCAGAGGTGGGAATTTTAAAAAGAGTTTTTTTTTTTTTTTCCTTGGAATTTTCTTAAAGTGGTATCGCTGCCTGTTGATGTTTGTCAAAGATTGCAAAATCGCTAGCTTAAAGAATTTTGAGTGAGTGTTTTGACTGACGCAAGATGTGAAAATCGACACACATCAAATGGCCATTCTGACACATAGAATCACTTGGCTATTTTTGTGTCAATTTCAGGGGCGTAGAAGTTAGTGTAAGATGATTCATTTTTTATGATCAAACATCGGATGTTAAATTAGTGCGTTAAAATATTTATATTTTTTAAGAAATGAAAACTACGTGGCTAACACTGCTTTAAAAAATTTGTTCTATTGTTAATGATTTTGGGGGTCACTTTCCAATATTAGGAGCAAGTCTTATTACTTGGGTTGATCCTTAACGCCCTATTCTGGTTTTTACACAAGCTGTAGATTTCCTCATTGTAAGCCTAGCAAAAAGTTCTTAAGTACTACAAATTCTTAGGTATTTAGAAATGTGTATCAAGGTTCTTAGAATTATATGACATTCCCCACGCCAATACTTCAGTAACTTCTGAAGACCAGGTTTAATAAATAGGAAATTAGTATTTCATTATAACTTGTATCTTGTTTTGGAGTAGGTGTTATTCTTATTTAGTATAACTCTGCTTTTTAGATTATTCATCTCTAACAGTAATTAAACCAACACGAAACTAGTTATATAGTCAAGGTTGCTTGACAATGAATCGCTAATAGATTAATCAACAGTAAGCTTTAAGAACAATGAAAGACAGCAGTTTCATGACAGGAAGTTTTAAAAACTCTTCATTTCAGAAAGTTGCCATATGAACAAACAAAATATTTAAAAAATAAAATTGTTTTTAAAATGTTCCGTAATAATATTTGGCATTCTTTTCTTTTTACCAGCATAAAGCTCTTTTCCTTTCCTTTGATGTCTCTTTCCACTGACACAGGAATTTTCGTCTTGAAGAAATATTTATTGACGGCCTACTCAGTCATGCTAGGAACTGCGGTAATATTTAATTTACTAAGCTGTTATCGTCCTTTTTAGCGATCGTTTCTCACAATAGACCTCAGGTATTTCAAGAGTAGAGACTAGATTACCCGCCTCATCTTTGGAACAAGACTGTCAGCGCGCACAGTGAGCCCTTCAATCCCACGCTTAGGTCACCACTCCATTAACTAACCTTGGCCGTATTACATAAACCCACCGAACCTCAGTTTTTCATTCGTTAAACGAGTATAATAGTACACGTGTCACAAGATCGCCGTGAGGGTTTAGTGAGATTGTGCAGAGCTCTTAGAACGCTGCCTGATACACAGTAAGCACTCGGGTGTTATTATTGTTGCGGTAACTCCCCAATGTATACAACGAATGAGAGCGGGAGTGCCTGAACAAATGTATGAATGAAAGAACACATCAGTTATTGGCAATTCCTGAGGCTGGAGCGGTTAAACTACCCCCTCAAAGACCAGAGCAAAAAAAAATCTCAACATAGCAAAACTCCATCCGGAGCCGGAAGCCAATATTGAACGGTGGGCGGGGCCAGTCTGAAGCTGCGCTCTTGGCCAATAGGCACATCACTGGGCAAACGAACTTCTCGCCCATGCAGTTTTGAAACCGCGAGAACAGGGAGAAATTATCGCGATGCTCCTTCTTTCTCTCCACATCTCCCTCTTCCCCCACTCTCCTTCGTGCGGGTTCCGCCCCGTCCCGCCCCGCCCCTCGGCGTTCGCGCCTCGCCCCGCCCCCCGACACCCCGCCCCTCCCGCAGACCCTCGGCTTGCAGTCCAGCGCCGCCTGCGCTCGGAGCGCTGGCTCCGCCGGCGCCGAGGTGAGTGCGGCCGCCTGTCGCGTCGGGTGGCTAGCGTGGCTGAGGGCCTCCTGGCTAGGCTCCCGGCCAGCGCGCCGGGACCGGCAGAAGCGTCCGAGCAGCGGCGAGTGGTCCCTGGCCCGAGCGGGCCCGTCCCGGCCTCGGGTCGCCATAGCTGCCGGGCCCTCCCCGCCCTTCGTGGCCGGAGAATCCCGATACCGGGTCTGTGAAATCCCTGCGACTGGGCTCGCTGCTTCCAAACAGTAACGACCTTAGTGTTTGGTTAACTCGGGCGAAGCGGCAGGTGTTTTGCCTACGACTGAGAAAACAACCTTTTACAAATGTTTTTAATATACAATTTCTAATTCTCTAATCTCCAATATTAGGAAATTGGAGTGGGTATTCTACAGAATTAAATACGGAAGTCAGTTTGAGGGTCTTCTTTCCTTTTACACACACCTGCTTAAAATGTGTGGAATTTTCTTAAGGTGGGAGGGTTTGTTTATTTGTTTGAAACAAGAATAAAGTGTGGCTTGGTGTTTACATGTCAGAAAACTTGGCGGAGGTGGAGTTGAATATATTCAGTTAATATTAAGTATAGCATTGAACTGTAGATAAGAGGTAGTGAAGGGAGTTTGTGTAAGAAAATTACCCATCCTGGTAAAGGCTGTATATTGCCAATGAATGCGTTTTGGAAAACCATTAGCATTGTTTGTTATTGGCAGCTTTCAGATTTCATTTGTGTAGATTTTATCTCCCAAACTGCCTTTGTGGCCTGATGCATTTTAACAGGGTGTAATGATGTTTTGGAGGCAGCCCATTCCCCATCCTCAGGATTCAGTAGGAAAACAATTAGATTACACCAAATTCTCTTCCTGGATCTTCCATCAATGAATGTGGATTTTGGATTTAGTTTTGCTTTGTAGTCTTATATTTGTATAAGCTTTGCCTACCGCTTAAATGATACGGGAGAAACACAGGCCCCATTGAAGTGCCTGAAAGTCTATACTGTAAGGCAGGGCACCGGCTTTGGAGTTGGTCCACCTGGGTTAGAATTCTGGCAAGTTACACTCTGAGAAACTGGTTCCTTATCTATAAAACCAGCTAAATAATGTCTATCGCAATGCAGAGTTGTACGGAATAGGGATCTTTATGGCACACAGCAAGCACTTGGGATATGGTATCTACCAGATGACCATAGATTAGAGTGAAAAGTATCTACCTTGCAGTATTTCCATGTCCTACTTTCATCCACTCATCAGCTGTTTGAGGGCCTGCTTTGTGCTAGGTATTCTGCACAGGCACTTACACAAGAGTGAAGAAAGCAAGATCTCTGCCCTCAGGAACTTACAGTCTCTTGGCTAGATTGACAATAGACAGGTACACCAATAAATATTTAGATTGCAGGATGGGAGGAGTCCTACACATAAAAGAAATGGGTTTCTCTGAAAGAATAACAGGAGAATAGTTTTGGATAGGGAAGTGATTTTTATTTTGAAACTCAAAGTTGTCTGGACAGTGCTTTCCAGGCTAAAAGGAGAGCAAGTGGGGTAAAGAGTTTGGCTCTTGAAAGAGACTGGGAAAAAAAAAAAAAGACTAGAAAAGCCCAGGAGCTTGTTGAGAAGCCAGGGAGGGTGCTGCCCGATAAGGCTGGAGAGGCGCATCGGGCCAGATTGTGAGGAGCCCTCAGTGCCTGATAAGAGTGATTTTCTAAAAAAACTTTTGAAGGCTGTATTTAGTTGATACGTGTGCACTAGGGAGTGAGTTTACCCAGGAGATGTATGGGATTTACATGGGATTTACATTTACATTTTAAAGGCTCCCTGCTAAGTGATTTAACATGTTTAGTGACTAGGGTGGACACAGGGAGACCAGTCATACAGATGGCCAGGCAGGAGATGACAGTGGCTTTTGGTTTTGGCTGGTGGGGAGAGATGTGGATGGATTTGAGATGTATTTCGGAGATGGAAACCACCAGCTTTAAGATAAATTGGAGGGGGCGGGTGAGTGACAGGATGGAATCATTCATGACTTCCAGCTCTCCGGCTTATGCAGCTAGGTGGATAGAGGTGTGTGCCATTAATTGAGATGAGAAACACTGGGGAGAATTTGGGTGGGTGATGCAAATCAAAATGTGTTAAGTTTGAGGCACTTGTGAGACTTCTAACCCGCTTCAAGTTTTTTTTTTTTTAAAGATTTTATTTATTTATTTGACAGAGATAGACACAAGCAGGGGGAGTGGGAGAGGAAGAAGCAGGCTCATAGCGGAGGAGCCTGATGTGGGGCTCGATCCCATAACGCTGGGATCACGCCCTGAGCCTAAGGCAGACGCTTAACCGCTGTGCCACCCAGGTGCCCCTGCTTCAAGTTTTGAAGCAATTTGAACAATTCACTTCAGTGAATTGTAACCCAGGAAACTTCTCTTTCCATACAGAATCATCAATGTTATTTCTAGTTTAGTTCCCCCTTGCTTTCCAGGTGAGAGAATTAAGATGTAGAAAGATTATGTTGTTCAAAGACACATATGTCTCATAAAAATAGGTAGGTGTATAGACAGAATCAGTATGGGAAGGTTTTGAATTCTTATGTTGCATTGGGGATATTATTGACCATTCCATGTCGTCTCTTTTAGATAAAATGGCAAGTGCTTTCTTACTAGCTAGGAGTTGGAGTTTGGGAATAATAGAAAATAACCAAAAAAGTTGTCAAAACTGCTTATCAAAAGCTTGTTACTACATTTTGCACTAACTTGATGTTAATTCCCAGTGAAAAATAGTTTTTCTTAAGAAAAAAAATTTTCTTGGAAAGGTACTTTCTGTTGGGGAGTTTGAGAAAGGATGCCCGGGAAAATGAGAGTAGAATCTTTGAACAAAGCTCAACTTTTTTAGTGTTTTCACATTTCCTTAGTATCCTGTGGAGTCCTGTGAGTCTGTGTATGTAAAGAACCCAAGCTTTAAAATCCACTGGACAGCCTCTTCTCTACCCCAAGGGGGAAAAAAAATCCTTGCTTTTATCTCTCTTTTTTTAAAAATATTTTTTTATATATATTTTTTATTATAATAATATTTTTATTATATTATGTTAGTCACCATACAGTACATCCCTGGTTTTTGATGTAAAGTTCCATGATTCATTAGTTGCGTATAACACCCAGTGCACCATGCAATAACGTGCCCTCCTTACTACCCATCACCAGCCTATCCCATTCCCCCACCCCCTCCCCTCTGAAGCCCTCAGTTTCTCAGAGTCCATAGTCTCTCATGCTTTTATCTCTTATGAGCTGTTTGACCTTGGACAAAGTATTGAAGCTCTGAGTTTGTTTCTTCTTATGTTAAGTGATTGTGAATGAAGTTTGTTTCTGCTTTGTGCCTAGTTGATAAGATGACAAATGTTATTTCTCTTCCTACCCTGTCCCTTTCAGAGCTAGAAGGGAATTTAATCTGTTCTGGGTTCTGGCCTTTACCAATAAATTGTTGTCTCCATTTTTTATGTTAGGCAACTGAGGCCCGGAGAGATTGTAATAAAATAATACAGACTTATTTTCTAGTCAGTATTTCTTCTTTCATAGAAATAATAAAACCGTATGTTTCTGGACATGCTTTTTTACTACTTCTGATAATCTACAACGCTAAGAAGAAAGAAAAAAAAATAAAAAGATAAGAGAAAATTAGAATATAGGACAATATTCTATAGATAGTAAGAAATGAAGAAAATGATGTGGTCAGTGATCTAGACATATTTTATATGTGTTTATCAATATTTTTGAAATACCTCAAGCTAAACATCAAATGAGGTAGTTCAAGAAGGAAATGGGTTTGCTATATCTGATTTTTCAGCTTTCTTTGGTTGCAGGTTATAAAACTGGTCTCTGTCCTGTTAGGCATTCCTGTCTCAAGTTCAAGAGCTTTTTTTTTCAGTTTGGACTGTTGCTGCTAAGTGCTAAGTAAGCTTAAATAGTGAGGGCATTTTTAATAAATAGTTGCTCATTTTAATCTAAATATGTGGGACAAATGTAGTTGTCAGGGAAAAAAAATAGAGGGATTGAATGTGTAATTCTCTTTTTAGTGTCTGCAAGTAGCTGTGTGTGCTAACTGGTTTATTTGGCAGTGCTTATGAGCAGTATCATAATTACTCAATTTTCTTGTTCTTTTTAGAAATGGACCAATTTTGACAAGATGTAGTGCTGCAGCGTGCCTGATGGGATATGTTCAGTCATGGCATCTGAACTCTGTAAGACGATCTCTGTGGCAAGGCTGGAAAAGCACAAGAATTTGTTCTTAAATTATAGGAATCTGCACCATTTTCCATTGGAGTTACTGAAAGATGAGGGACTACAGTACTTGGAGAGGCTCTATATGAAAAGGAACTCCCTTACAACCTTGGTACAGTATTATATTGCATTTAAAAAAAATCATTTATAATGTGGGCCTAACCAAGATATAGCTTACATATCCTAAGATATTCAGACCAAGATGTACATCCCTCTTGTTATATAAACAGGTAATAAAAATGCAAATACAGGAGGTTCTCATTAGCTGAGGATTCATTATCCAAGTCTCTGCAGTATTTGCAGGAAGAGTTGTATAGGGAAGCAAAATATTCGCTAAATGTTTCGCTCATAGAATTAGTCTCCATTCCAAAACCCCACTTCCCTTAGCCCGTGCATCTGTCTCTGCTTTTTTTCGTGTGATAAGCTTCCTAGATGATTTTTGGAATGTTACCATATCCAATGTACCAGTTTAAAAAGTAAAGAAGAGAAAGGCCAACAAAGATGAATGACCTTGAGTTAGAGGCATTTAAAAAGATGATCTGAAGATTAAAATATTAAGATAGGCATTTGGGGAGCTTGCTGTAGCCTTTCTTTTGGGGAAAAAAAACATAACAAAAACATCCTCCCAAACCAAAAAACCGTTATGATTGCACTGTGAAAATCAAGTGATGCTGAACTGGACTATCATCCAGTTTGTTGAAAAAATTTTTGCCACAGAAGCAACATTTAATTCACTCTTCATGTTATAAGAATAAGCAGTTCTTATATAACCTTAGATTTTTTTATTACATATAGGGCTTTATTATATATCTTATTACATATATATAACACATATATATTACATATATATTTATATATTTTATTACATGTAAGATTAAGTTATATTACGTATCAGATTAAAAAAAACTTTAAAAATTTTTTCAAGAGAATGTGTTACTCTGCCTTCTTATTCCCATTCTTATTGTAAAATTTGGTCTCTGTTTTCAATATATGTGCTTTATGTGGCCTTTTCTGGTTATCACTTAACCTCGTTTGAGTCTTACACTTGAATTCTTATTCTTACTCATTTTATGATGTCTTGTTTCTTTGTGAACAGACCTGTTTTTCATTCCCTTCTCTATATTGGACCATCCTAAATATCTGAAAGTATGCCTTACTGGCTTCACTTAAATGGAGTGTTTTCATGGAAAAGTTTTGTTTAATCTGTCTAAAATACCTCCAATGAGTAGAAAACATAAAATTTGTTTAACTTTGCTGTATCTGACAGTAAATGGAAATACATCTTTAATTTTTAGTGTTTGGCATTTTGTGTTTTTTTTTTTTTTTTAATAATGATTTTTTATTATATTATGTTAGTCACCATACAGTACATCCCTGGTTTCCGATGCAAGGCTTGATGATTCATTAGTTGTGTATAACACCCAATGCACCATGCAATACGTGCCCTCCTTACTACCCATCACCGGCCTATCCCATTCCCCCGCCCCCCTCCCCTCTGAGGCCCTCAGTTTGTTTCTCATAGTCCATAGTCTCTCATGTTTCATTCCCCCTTCTGATTACCCCCCCTTTCTTTATCCCTTTCTTCCCCTACCGATCATCCTAGTTCTTATGTTCCATAGATGAGAGAAATCATATGATAGTTGTCTTTCTCTGCTTGACTTATTTCACTTAGCATTATCTCCTCCAGTGCCGTCCATGTTGTAGCAAATGTTGAGAACTCATTCTTTCTGATAGCTGAGTAATATTCCGTTGTATATATGGACCACAACTTCTTAATCCAGTCATCTGTTGAAGGGCATCTCGGCTGCTTCCACGATTTAGCTATTGTGGACATTGCTGCTATGAACATTGGGGTGCATATGGCCCTTCTCTTCACTACGTCTGTATCTTTGGGGTAAATACCCAGTATGCAATAGCTGGGTCATAGGGTAGCTCAATTTTTAACTTTTTAAGGGACCTCCACACTGTTTTCCAGAGTGCCTGTACCAACTTGCATTCCCAACAACAATGTAGGAGCGATCCCCTTTCTCCACATCCTCTCCAACAATTGTTGTTTCTTGCCTTGTCTATTTTTGCCATTCTAACTGGCGTAAGGTTGGTATCTCAGTGTGGTTTTGATTTGAATTTCCTTGATGGCTAATGATTTTGAACATTTTTTCATGTGTCTGTTAGCCATTTGTATGTCTTCATTGGAAAAGTGTCTGTTCATATCTTCTGCCCATTTTTTGATTTGTTTATTTGTTTCTCGCGTATTGAGTTTGAGAAGTTCTTTGTAGATCTTGGATACCAGTCCTTTATCTGTAGTGTCATTTGCAAATATATTCTCCCATTCCGTGGGGTGCCTCTTAGTTTTTTTGACTGTTTCCTTGGCTGTGCAGAAGCTTTTAATCTTGATGAAGTCCCATAAATTCATTTTATCTTTTGTTTCTCTTGCCTTTGGGGCTGTATCATGAAAAAAGGTTGCTTTGGCCGATGTCGTAGAGGTTGCTGCCTATGTTCTCCTCTAGAATTTTGATGGATTCCTGTCTCACATCGAGGTCTTTCATCCATTTGGAGTTTATTTTTGTGTATGGTGTGAGAGAGTGGTCAAGTTTCATTCTTTTGCATGTAGCTGTCCAATTTTCCCAGCACCATTTATTGAAGAGTTTGGCATTTTTGGCTTATATATTATGTTGAGTGTCTAGTTAGGTTTTTTTTAAAGTAGATTTTTCAGTTTTAAAATTTTAATTATCTTAATCAAACTTTAATAACACAATTATAGTAATCCTTTTTGCAAAATCATCATTGCATGAGGTGGAACCATATTTATCAAGTGTTTTTTCCCCCCTTTGAGGAAGAAGCGTAAATAATTTGTCAAGGATTATAGCCCAGATTTTCCCATGTTTATTATTGATGTACAAAGGAAAAGTTGTGAGTGGATTACTTCTTAACTCTTAGTCAAAGTCCACTGGAGTAGAGTTTATTCAAAGAAATCGACCTTCATTTATGAAAGTTACAGTGAGCTTTTGGTTTTGTGGCAGTTTCTCAGCTGCAGTTTTCAATTTAGGAAAATATTTAGTTGTCTGCTCTACAGTTGTAACCAATATTCATGGCTTATAAGCATACGTTTCAAGTTCATGCTTTGCCGCCTTTTGTTCATCAAAGATTAAATTGTTGCATATGTTTACAATGATAGGCGTATGTGTTTTATTTGAATGCCTTTTAATGAGCTGGAACATTTGATTCACGTGTATCAAAGAGCTTTTAAATTGTAGAGTGCTATACAGATATCAGGGTGGTAGGATACAATTGTAGGGGCCATCCCATTCCCTGACGGTACTGATACCCAGTATAGTCTAGGAATGGCTTACCATACAGGTTTCGAAAGTGGATGAAGTAATACTTATCCTAGAGGGCTCTAAACTCGTGACTTCAGGCTTTTAGAATGTTTGCTGGTGTTATTGATAAAGTGTATTTCCTAAAGAAGATTTGGTTTGTGGAATTTGACTTACAATGATGATACTGTCCAAAGGAAAAACAAAACAAAACATGTTATTGGACACAGATGTTATCTTAACACCATTATGGGTTAATAGGCCTTTTTTTTTTTAAGAAAGCTTGGAAATCTGGCAATAATTTCTGTTTTCACATTGTTTTATTATTTATTTATTAACATTGTTTTATTGTGTTTAAATCCTTTCTCCTCAACATTCCCCCTCCTTTCTGTCCCCACCCCCTCACTCTATGAAGGCTTTCTGTAAAAAGAGAAGTCACTAATGCACCGCCTCTTCCTTTCCCCCATCAGGTGCTTGGTGTGGCACAGTGTTTTATATTTTGCATAATGATTGTATGTTAAATACTCTGAATTTGGGGAATGCTGTGTTAAAACTAAAACACAACAAAAGCCTTTTTTATACTTTTAAAAGACCAAACTTCTCATATTTTAAATACAAAAATGATACATAGTATCAGTGAACATAGAGGAAGATACAGAAAGTAGTTGTCTCTTCATCCAGTTTTATACTGTGGAGTAACCAATGTTAGTAGTTTGGTTGTGTCCTTCTGCTCTGCTTGGATTTATGTAATTATATACTTTATCCCCCCTTTAAGCAACAAAATAGAACCATACTACACATATTTCTTTGCGGATTTCTCTTTTTACTTCATGGTGTTCTCATTCCACTAACCTCAAGGCCGGGAGATACGTATACGTCCTTATATGTGCATGTGTGTTGTGTATAGGATCAAGTCTTAAAAGTAGAATTAATGGATCAATGGTAGGCACATTTTACATTGTAAAGTACTTAAAAAAAAAGATTTATTTATTTTAGAGAGACCGAGCACACGTGGGAAGGGGAGAGAGGGAGAAAAAATCTGAAGTAGGCTGAGCGTGAGCATGATGCAGGGCTTGATCCCATGACCCTGAGACCACAGGTCGAGCTGAAACCATGAGTGAGATGCTTAACCAACTGTGCCACCCAGGCACCCCATTTTAAAGTACTTTTTATCAGTACAGTTGACCCTTGAACAGGCCACGTTAGGGGTGCCAACCCCCTCCGCAGTCGAAAATCCACGTATAACTTTTGACTCCCCCAAAACTTAACTACTAATAGCCTACTGTTGACCAGGAGCCTTCCTGATAACATAAACAGTTAACACATAGTTTGCTTGTTATATGTATTATACTGTATACTTAAAGTAAGCTAGAGAAAAGAAAATGTTATTAAAGGGGCACCTGGGTGGCTCAGTGAGTTGAGCATCTGATTCTTTTTTTTTTTTTTAAAGATTTTATTTATTTATTCATTCGACAGAGATAGAGACAGCCAGCGAGAGAGGGAACACAAGCAGGGGGAGTGGGAGAGGAAGAAGCAGGCTCATAGCGGAAGAGCCTGATATGGGGCTCGATCCCACAACGCCAGGATCACTCCCTGAGCCGAAGGCAGACGCTCAACCGCTGTGCCACCCAGGCGCCCCGAGCATCTGATTCTTGAATTCAACTCAGGTCATGATCTCAGCATCATGGGATCAAGACCCATGTGGGCTCCATGCTCAGCGGGGAGTCTGCTTGAGATTCTCTCCCTCTGCTCCTCCCCTCTACCCCATGTGCTCTCATGTACTCTGTCTCAAATAAGTAAATTAATTAAATAAATAAACTTAAAAAAATCATAAGTAAGAAAAAATACAGTTGCAATTACACTGTACCGAAAAAAATCCATGTTATTAGTGGACCCATGTATTACAAACCTGTGTTAATTCAAAGGTCAACTGTATTTCATTATGTGATATTACCATTTATTTTGTATAACTGAGAAATCTTAAAACTTTTTTTTAAAGATTTTATTTATTTATTTGAGAGAGTGAGAGAGAGCATGAGAGCGGGATGAGGGGCAGAGGGAGAAGCAGACTCCCCACTGAGCAGGGAGCCTGATGCGGGGCTTCATGTGGGGCTCGATCCCAGGACCCTGGGACCCAGGCAGCTGCTTAACTGACTGAGCCACTCAGGCGCCCCTTAAAACTTTTTTTTAACATGAGTCAACTTATATAGAAATTTAGTTATGTTACTGATAGGTGATTAAGTAGTAGTTAGGAAACGTGATTTTGTTTCCTAACATTTATCTTAGAAAATGTTTTTAAAGAATTTGTCTATAATTATTTTAAATGCAGTTTAAGAATTGTGAAGGCTCACCTTTGTGGAAGTTAGAAGATAATTAGAATAGGAGGTATAGGTTCTCTGTTTGTCAGGTGATAGGTATTCACATAGTTGTTGAATGAATAAATAAATGAATATAAAGTAGATTAAGATAAGGACTATTAATACAGGTATAAGAGTTCCAGACTGAGAGCCTTTGAGGTCAGGGATTCTGTCTTAAATTCTGTATCCCTATGTCTAGCGTACTGCCCAAGATTTGTGGAACACATAATCTGATTCTATGTAGCAGGATTGTAGAAGATTTTTTGAAGAAGATGCTGTTTGCATTGACACTGAAGAATGACATTGGCAGGATTTTAGGAGGAAAAGTATTTATTCAACATGTATTTATTGAGTATTTACTGTGTATCCAGTACTCTTCAAGGCACTGACTTGGAACAAATTCTTATGGAATTCTGATGGAATTTTCATTTGTTGACATCCCAAGCTGAAGGGGAAGTATGAACGAAGACTCAGTGGCAGAAAGTTCAGGGGACAAGTCCAGGCCCCTGTTTTGCGGAGAGCAGTGGTTTTTTTTCTTTTTCTTCTTCCTCCTCTTCTTCTTCTTCTTCTTCTTCTTCTTCTTCTTCTTCTTCTTCTTCTTCTTCTTTTTTTTTTTAATGTGTTCTTCAGATCCTGAGGGTTCCTGAATAGGGCTGAGGTGGAGAATAATGGGGAGATGGAGCAGTAGTGTGTCTCCACTTCAGCCAGAGCAGCTCTCCTTTTTGCTTTGTATATTGGCGCTCTCTACACCAACCCTGACATGGGTGGGATGTGTTGATCTAGTAAATGTTTTCAGACTCCTTTTAGCAGAACCATTTATTCAGAAAGTTGACGAAATAAAATAGAACTGAAATTATTCTTATTTAGGGGACAGGATAGGCGAGAGTCTTGCTTAATCCGTACCTCCTTCCCTTCCAAGGAGCTGTGTGGATTGTCTGGGAAACCATAGAGTGGAATAGAAAGCCACTAACTCAGCACAGCTGACATGAGAATTCTACATTCTGCCCGGCAAGGCCATACGCTTGGGGACTGAAGATTTGTAGAGAATGCAGGTTTGAAATGATTGTTGTGAAGAATCACATGGTAGTTTGGCTAGAGAAAGGTGGTAGGATTGTTGCCATTAGTCAGCAAGCTGTTGGTTGCTAGGCTTATGGGTGGAACCATCTGCTTATTTAGGGGATTTTCTCCTGCAGTACCCAACTGTCTGATGTATGAAGAAGGTGGACTGTTGCATTCCTGCAGGCTTAGGTTTTTTCCAGGTGGATATAACACAAGCACAGAGGGACTAAGGAGGTTCAGGAATTTGGCAGGAGTGTTTAGGGACATGGAGGATGGGATATGGAGTGTGAGCTGGATTGGAGGCAAAGAAAGAAAGGAGGAGTGAATGAACAGGGAGAATGGAGAGGGGCCAAAGGACCCACTGACATTGAAGAATTGTATTGGGCATGGCTGAGTAAGCCATCTAGGGGGATGGGACATGTGGTTGTGGAGAGAGACTTCAGTTGTGGAGAAGTTTCAGGTGAAGGCCGGGTATGAGTGTGCAGGATGAAGGAGGCGGAGGTGAAGCCTACCCCTGTCCCCTCATCAGTTCCCCCACCAGAAGAAGCTGGAGTCTTTCTAATTGTTGAAATCTGGCTTGGAAGCAGCAATCACCAGCTCTGACTCCTCACCTGGAAGTTCATGAATGGAGGGAATTAGCAGTGGAAACATTTGAGGACTGCAGTCCAAGAAGGGGGTGTGTCAGTGTTTGGTAGCAAAACCTAACATTAGGAGATAACAGACCCCCGGATTCTATGTGCTTCACCTCTTTGGAATTCAGTTTTTTCCATTTATAAAATAAAAGGCTACAAGAGACTTGAGGGGAAAAAAAGAAATCTCAGTGTGGAAGCAAAATCACTTAATGGATCTGCCAACTTAATGAGAATAGCAGGCGGGAGGTTTTCGTGGGGACATGAAAGGGTAACCTACCCAAACACTAATGGAACTCTCACCAGTTGCCAGTTTTATTTATAAATATGAATGGACAAGAAAGAGACATCTAAATTTTAATGAAAGAGGGGAGTTTGGCTTAAGTCTGAGCAATAAAAGCAGATGGATCTTGATTAATCAATTAATCTATGCAACAAGAGAGAATTTAACTTAAAAGTGATATCCTGCTGGGATTGAAGGGAAGAAGAGGTCTGTTCATATTCCTGAATTGGGATGGGACATAAGGCGCAGAAGTGTTTCCTTTCCTGTTGACCCAGGAGAAGATATTCTTGACCTTCCCTATAAAATATAAACATGCAAATCATAAAAGAATACAGACAGTCAAAACACAAAAAGATGTTTAACTTCCAATAAAAGGTAAAACATTAATCATCCTTTCCCATTAGATGGGAAAAACTAGTATCTAGTGTTGAAGATACTAAGAAGATGTTCTCACACACTATCAGATGGAGTGGAATTGGCTGAATATTTTTGGTGGGTGGTTTGACCACATCTGAAAACATTTTGCATAAGTATGCATTTGAATCAGCGTTTTTCACTTCTAAGAATTTACACAATGGAACAAACGTCAAGTGAACCAGAATGTTCATCACAGCATTGGATAGAATGAAAAATTGTGAAAACCTAAATGTTCATCAATATGGGATTGGTTAAAATCCAATAAAATGATCTAATATCATTTGAGTCTTTAGTAAGTTCCAGGCAGTTTTAAGTAATTTACATGTATTAAGTTAATTAATCCTCAAGACAATGCTGTGAAGTAGGCACTATTATTATCCCTACTTTATAGGCAATAAACTAAGGCATTAGAAAGGGCACAGATCAAACTTAATAGTGATTGTAGCTGTGGATGGGGGGCAGGCAAGAGAGTGGGAGTAGGAGCTGGAAGAGAAAGAGCCTTACTTAAGTATGTAGAGTAAAAAGGAAAGGCTCTATTAAGTTTGGGTTTAATTTTTTTCACTAAATACTTATTTTTACAATTAAAAATCAATTAAAATGAGATTATTAGGGGTGCCTGGGTGGCTCAGTTGGTCGAGCATCTGCCTTCAGCTCAGGTCATGATCCCAGGGTCCTGGGATCAAGCTTACCCTGCTCAGAGGTGAGTCTGTTCCCTTTCCCTCTGCCCCTCCCCCTCTTGTGCTCCCCCCCCCCCAAATGAATAAAATCTTAAAAACCCTAAAAATGAGATTGTTGGAATATAGTACCGCTAAGATCTTAGCCAGCTCTCAGGTTGTATTAATCAGTGAGTCTAGATATTTTGATTTACAACAATGGTGATGCCTTCCCTCATGTTATATTGACATTGGTGGCTCCTGTAGCTGGTGGCTGGGTTGAGGGTGAAAGGGGTCGATGTCTGGGAAAGTTGCATAGCCGTGCCCTCCACCCTGTTGGAATTTGGTAAGAGTAGGATCTGGATTAAATGAACATCATAACATCTTGAAGGGAAGACAGTAAGGAGATGGTAAAAGAGCATCCTGCCATCAAGTGTGGCAGAAAAATTTGGGAGAGAGAATTAAGTTTTGTTTTTGTTTGGTTCACTTTGAATTCCAACTTAAGGGCCTTCTTGTTTTTCTGGAATTTGTTGGACCCTTCCAGCCTCAACCACTGCTGGGGTGCAGGGCCTCCGTAATCATCACAATTTCTCTGTCCTTGAGCTAGTTCTATTTAAAAGCATCTTAGTTCTTTCTTTCCTTTGTTTTCTTTTCTTTCTTTCTTTCTTTCTTTCTTTCTTTCTTTCTTTCCCTCTCTGTCTCTCTCTCTCCTTTTCTTTTCTTTCTTTCCTCTTTTCTTTTCTTTCTTTTCCAAGATTTAATTATTTATTTGAGAGAGAGAGAGGGAGGAGGGAGAGGATCTCAAGCAGACACCCTGCTGAGCACGGAGCCCAATGTAGGGCTTAATCTCTCAACCCTGACATCATGACCTGAACTGAAATCAAGAGTCTGATGTTTAACTGACTGAGCCATCTAGGTGCCCTGCATCTTTATCATTTCTTAAATTGAATGTGTGGAAATGGTATGTCATGTGGTAAAGCATTCAGATGCTCTGTTCCTGTTGTAATGCTGGTGTGTAATATGTGATATAGTCCTGCAAAACATTCATTACACATATATCCTGTCTCGGTCATCCATATACACCTGAAGAGTATGAGTTTTATTATAAACCAAAGCTACTTTTCCTACTGGATTTTCAGATTTCATCATTTTCCCCTCATTGTTACTGTTATTTGACAGTAGTTCCCTGTCAAATAGTTACCAAAGTATTTGCAATAGTTTGGAAAATGAGTGTTTGACCTATAACTTAATTCTGTTTATTGAGTCATAGAATTTCAAAGCTAGATGGAGCTTTATAGATAATTTAGACAATTTTCTTTTTGAGGAAAGTAAGCTTTGAAAAGGTTAATGGCTGCGTCCAAAGTCACTTTTACTGCCAGTTAGAGCAAATACCAGGTCTCCTAATTGGTCATCTAGTCAGCCTTTCATTTTCATTCTGCAGGTATCTATTGATGACCCATTTCTAGCCTAGCACTGTCTCGTTAAATTTTAACCTCCTTTATTCACTGAGGAGCAATGAGGTGTTCCATGTTAAGTGAGTTTTGCTAGTTACCTCTGTGAGGTTTACCTCTGAGGTCCACTGTGTAACTTTCTTGATAGAAGTATTTTTAAAACATGTATCATTCTATAGTTTCTTAAAGAAAATATGGGGAACATGATTTAGCCTACTCTTTGTAACTCCTAGTTTCTGCCTTGGGAGTTAGGAAGGGAGGGTTTAGGAAGAAGTGGCAGGGATAGAGGTCTTTGCCTTACACCAGACCATATCCTTGTGCACTGGCAGGGTTCTGTTTGCAAGTAGAAGGCTCAAAAACCATTGCTATGTATGTTGAAATTTATTTTCAAGCATTCACTATACTAAAATGAGGCACCTGTGCATTAAAAATGAGATACCAGTTTCTAAATGTTAGCCCCATCAAATCAATCAACAAATACATATATAAGTGAGACACTTGACATATACATTGAGCTTGAGATATGCCCCCCCCAATAAAACAATTATGTCATAGTCTTATAGAATTATTCATGCTAGGTGTAGTTTTTAATTTCATCTGGCTTTATGGGAGTAAGTGTTCAATATTCTTTTTTGTGTTGCTTTGAGAATTCCATTCATAAAATGGTACTTATTGGATGCATATTAAATAGGTTTTCAAAAAAATAGAAAGTAGTGGCAAATGATTCTCTAACCTTCAACCCTTGTTTATGATATTTATGTAACTTGCATTTTAAACAATATTGTGAGATTAATACTTGAAGAGGCATTTCAGTAATTTTTGTTTTTCTTCTTTTGAAAAATGTCTTCCTTGGTGATTAAATTTTTGTCACAATCCAAATGCGTATTTCAGTTTTGTAAATGTACTGGATGTACAGTCTTTAAAATTTTTAGTATATTTTCCGTATAGGTTCGTTTGCTAAGTAAAAAATATCGGTCTTGAGATTTTACATTTTGGCAGTAAAATTTTGCAGTTTCGCAGATACTTAAAATATTCTTATTTTCATTTCTTAAGAATATGACAATTTTAGCCTCTATAAATGCTAAATAAATATTTCATTTCTAAGAAAAATAATTTAAAAATTTATCCTTCATACAGTTAAGTAGTTGTGCTTTTTCATGTTTTACATCTAAAAGGGCTGAGTTTACATGAAAAATTGGTAGTATCAAGATATAAATTCTTCACTGATTTGATAGCTACCAGGTACATGTAGCTATTAATGTTTAAATTAAATTACAGTGAAGTAATATTTAAAAGTCAATTCCTTAGTCGTTATAACATTTTAAATGCTTGATGGCCACCATATTGGACAGTGTAAGATAGGGGATATTTCTCTCATTGTAGAAAGTTCTATTGGACCAGTGGTGTGTTTGACTGAGGAAGAGAAAGAATGCATTAAAATCAATAATGCCCAAATGTCCATTGACTGATGAATGGATAAAGAAGATGTGTGTGTGCGTACACACACACACACACACACACACACACACACACTACTCAGCCATCAAAAAGAATGAAATCTTGCCATTTGTAATGACACGGATGGAGCTAAAGTATATTATGCTAAATGAAATAAGTCAGAGAAAGACAAATACCATGTGATTTCACTCATGTGGAATTTAAGAAAACAGATGAACATGGGGGAAAAGTGAGGCAATGCAGAAAACAGACTCTTAACTATAGAGAACAAACTGAGGGTTGCTGGAGGGGAGGTGGGCAAGGGGACGGATGGAATGGGTGATGGGCGTTAAGGAGGGAACTTGTGATGAGCACTGGCTGCTGTTTGGAAGTGATGAATCATTGAATTCTGACCTGAAACTAATATTACAGTGTATGTTAACTCACTGGAATTTAAATAACTTGAAAAAGAAAAAATAAAAATCAATAATGTCATTTTTATCATTTTTGTTATGAAAGTCAAATTGCAACTGTAGTTAGTGCTACATATTTGTAGTACAAAGCAGTGAAGAAAAATTATCTCAGGGTTCTTTTTAGGCACCTCAAAGACAACTTCAGAAACAAAATAATTTGAGTATTTGAAAAATTTTCTTTACCTCATTTTTTCCCTTTCTTTCCCTTTTGAATTGTATTTGTTAATATTTCTAGTGCTTTGTATTCAAGGATTCCATGAATTTCCAATGGAATTTTTGTTTTAATGAACTTGGGACATAAAATACCTGTGATTATTTTGGAGGAGATAACTCTGAGAAATTTGAATAATTGCTGCAGATTTTTGATTGCTTTCCTTTTGGATACATTAAAATAAAGAACTAAAGATATTATGCTCACATTTCCAAGTAACCAAAATTAATATTTTCTCATAAAACCCTGACATATGTTTTAGATTTTCTTTTCTGTATTGCTTATGAATAGATTACCCATTATTTGCATGGCATAGTCACATTTTTTTCCTGGAAAACGGTGTCAGTGGTAGCTTATAAGACATGCAGTGGTACTTGACCTATCAGTGATTGCACAGCTCTTGCTAGGAGTGGTCTTCTCTTAGCAAGAGGGGTTAGTGAGCTGTTAATGCTCTTGAGCACATTTCTTCTCTCCCCTTCTCCCTCTCTAGCACCCCGTTTCCCATCTCCCCAAAAAAGTATATAATGCTTCGTAGGATAATTCAAATGAAAGCCATAGGTAATATGATTCGCTCATGCTGCTTATTTCAGAAGAAATTAACTTAACCACCAGAGATGTGACAATGGTAGATGCAAGTATTGAGAATCTGTGTTTTTCTGTCTCCAGGAAACACCAAAGAAATAGGACAAGCGTTTAAGACAAGAGAGATGCTTTTTTGGGCCACTTAAAGTTTATTTGGAGAGAAATTAAAAAAGAGGAAAATGAGTAATTAACAGGAAGTGAACCAAGAGACAAGTGGGTAAATGGTAAAGGACATTAGGGAACAAATGGTAACAGGGCTCCGGAAAGCCTTTGTACAACTGCGGAAGAGGAAAGGGTGTGCTGGTTATCTCTCTGTTCCCATTAGCCTGCTAGTTAATGTCTGACTCCTCTGTGGAGAAATACTGTTCTATGATAAATATTAAGAGGAAGAGAAATACAAGAGGAGGAACGAGTTATGCTGTTGGCAGCAAAAGAGGTCTACCTTAGTTGTTCCCATATAGACACCTACTACTTAACTCATGCCAGTACACTTGCTTGGAAACAGTGACATTAAATTACTGATCCAACTAGAAAGCTTGTTGAATAATGTTGTGATGGTTTGTAAATGAAGTGCTTCTTTCCCTTCAATACCAAAAGTTCGTTAGCTTTTTTAAATTAAAAACATAATAATAAAGGGGCACCTGGGTGGTTCAGTTGGTTAACTATCTGACTTCAGCTCAGGTCAGGATCTTGGGGTCCTAGGATCCAGCCCCACATCAAGGTCCCTGCTCAGCGCAGAGTCTGCTTCTCTCTCTCCCTTTGCCCCTTCTCCTGATCATGCTCTCTCTCTCTCAGATAAATAAAATCTTTAAAAATAATAATAATTTTTGAGGTGCAATGAACTTAATGTTAAATTAACCGTTTTAGAGTGAATAATTCACTAGTATTTAGTACATTCGCAGTGTTGTACGACTACTGCCTCTGTCTGTCTAGTTCCAAACATTTCCATCACTGCAAACTAAAACCCCTTACTCATTAAGCAGCTTCTCCCCATTCCCCTCCACACCCCAACCCTGGTAACTACCAATCTGTGTTCTGGCTTTATGGATTTATCTATTCTGGATAGTTCATATAAATGGGATTATTCAATATGTGACCTTTTGTGTCTGGCTTCTTTTCACTTAGCAAAGTGTTCTCAGGGTTCATCCAAGTTGTAGTGTGTATCAGTCATTCAGTACTTTTTATGGCTCAGTAAGTACCCATTGTGTGTGCATACCACAATTTATTTACCCATTCATCCACCGATGGACTTTTGGGTTCTTTCTGCCTTTTTGCTGTTGTGAACAGCGCAGCTATGAATATGGATTACAATTACATGTTTGAGTACCTGTTTTTAATTCTTTTGGGTATATACATAGGTGTGGAATCATAGGTGTGGAAGGGTCATACGGTAACTCTAATTTTTTGAGGAACTGCTGAACCACTTTACCAGCAAGTTACAAGGGTTCCAAATTTCTCCATATCTTCACCAACAGTTGTTCTTTTCCAGTTTTTAAAATATTATTATTACTGTGGGTTGAAGTAGGTAGGTGTGAGATGATACTGCATTGTGGTTTGGATTTGCATTTCCCTAATGCTAATGATGTTGAGCCTCTCTTCCTGTGCTTGTTGGCCATTTGTATATATTTAGAGAATATTCACATCCTTTGCCCATTTTCAGATTGGGTTGTTTGGGGGTTTTTGGTAAGAGTTCTTTATATATTCTGGATGCTAGACCTTGAACAGATACATAGATTCATAAGTATTTTCTCCTGTTTTAAATATTGTCTTCACTTTCTTGTAATTCACTTTCTTATAATATCCTTTGATGCACAAAAGTTTTTTAATTTTGGTGAAGTCCATTGTATCTATTTTTTCTGTTGTTCCTTATGCTTTTGGTGTCCTCTCTATGAATCCATTGCCAAATCCACAATGATAAAGATTTACCCCTATATTTTTTTTCTGTGAGTTTTATGGTTTTAGCAGTTATATTTAAGTCGCTGATCCATTTTTAATTAATTTTTGTATGTACTGTGAGGTAGAGGTCCAGCTTCATTTGACTTTTTATAAATGCTGTAAGAACTAAAATACATTTAATTCATGACTTCTTTTAAATGTGTTTTTAGAGTCAGAATGGAGCAGGTTTTGCTGAACCCTGAATCCTAGTGGTTTTTAACAGCACAATTATTTCTTTTACTCACACTGTATAACTCTCATATTGCTTGGGGACTCTGGGTTATGGTGTCCACAGTCAGGGAGGAAGGCTGACAAAGCTTCCATCATGTGGTCACTATGCACTTTATGAACTTTTATGTAACTTTTTGTATTTCACCTTAAAATTTTATTTTATTTTTTTTAACTAAAGAATTAAGTTTGTTAAAAGTTAATTAAGTTTGGTACTGAAGGAAAAAAAAAAACAACATTTCATTCATAGACCAGCACAATAGACTCACTAAGCTTTCTAGTTTTTGTAACAACACCTTTCAAAGTCATGAATTAAGTGCATTTTAGTTGTTATAGTTCAGGCTCTTTAAGGCTACCACTTCAACATAATTTCACGGACCAAAGTAAGTCATTTAGTTATCAGCTTGAAGAGAAAAATGCAATCCTACCAGTGCCCAGAAGGAGGAGAAAAAAGAAGTGGGTGGTGCACGGTGCCCATCAGAGAACATCACTGAACATAGTGTTTGCAACATATTTGAAGTATTGGTTCCAAGACACACAACTGAAAAACATTTCCATTTAAGGGGGTTGGCAGTTTTCCTTAAAAGGGTATAGTAAAACATTGTTTCAAAATCAGAGGTACATTTTATGTTTCACTGTGCTTGCTGAAGTTTACATTATTTGTAAAGAACAATTATTTAGTGAAGTGTAATGTGGGATTTAGTGAAGAGAATTTTGGCTTAATTTAGGAAACAATTTTTAAATAGTTTAGTAGGAAGCAATTCAGTGATGCTTACCAGTAGGTGTCAGCCACAGCCCATGCAAAGCTGCTTATTCGGCAAGGCTTTTTGGGCAGGTACTAATAAGGGTTGTTTTTTTTTTTTTTTCCTCACCCCATATTCTAATGAACTGCAGTTTTCTTAAGGTCAACTTGCTTATTTTTAAATAAAAATGCAGAGTATCTACTCATTAATAAAGATAGGGCAATGCACCATTAGCAGGAGAAACATTATTCAGTGCTTAGTTGTGTGTGAAGCTGTCTGTATCTCATGGGAAGGTTAGCATAATGTTTGATGGCTCCAAGTAGGCATCTGGAAAGAATGACCATAGGTCCTGTGAGTCAGCCAGATGTGATACTGATTGTCGCAGATAAAACAGATGAGGTTTTTTTTCTGGGTAAGTCTTTCCTTTGCAGAGAAACAGCTGTTATTATATTAAGCCTCTTATCGCCCCCCCCCCAATGCTCCCCTGCCTAGTTTGCCTAGGAAGCTTTGTATGTATGCCCATAAATGGAAGTGCATATTCTCCTTAATAGAGGAGATACCAATACTAAAAGAAACATTTTGAGGATTTGGACAGATCCAAGAGTAACATCTGAAGAAAGACTTGTCGTGAAGGATCTCATTGCATATACTGATATCAAAACATGAAAAAAAAAAGAACCAACATTTGAAAACTAAATACAAGCAATTTTATAAAAAATCGGTACTCATTAAATGCTTTTTTGTCTTTATAATGATATTCGTATTCAGTATTTGGCTATCGTAAAAAGACAAGGGTATATGTGTATATAAGCAGCTTTGGATGCTGTTGTGAAGTATTTAAATACATCAGTATGCCAACTGAAATTAGTAATGTCATTTCCTTGTTTAAAATAAACCAGTGGATTTTTATTGTGTTCAGAATTTAAAAAAAAATTCCCATAGTATAAGATATAAGCTGTTATGATCTGTTCCATGCCACTCTCTGCAAAATCATTATATACCTTTGTACCCTATGGCCCAAACATACCAAAGTAATGATATTCTCTTAGTATTTAGCACCCAAATTGGATAAATTATGATTGATTTCTCAATTATGTGGCATTTTATGCTGTGAGTACCACATATTTTAATGTAATTTTTTTCAATTATATGAGACATAACATGCTCGTTAAAAATTCAAATGATATTAAAGTAGATGGAGAATAGTGACCCTAGTCCTTTCCCTAATGATAGTCATTGTTACTAAGTTTCTATATGAAAAATTACTTTGTTATGAAAATAAATCCTTCTAGTCTTCATTTTTGTTTTTCTATTAATACAATTTTTTTTGAGTGGGGTGGGGTAGAGGGAGAGAGAGAGAACCTTAAGCAGGCTCCATGCCCACGGAGCCCTACGTGGGGCTTGATCTCACAACACTGAGATCATAACCTAAGCCGAAATCAAGTTGGACACTTAACTGACTGAGCCACCCAGGCTCCCCTAACACAATTGTTTTTATAACAGGATTTTTGAAAATGTAAGATCTGTTCAGGAGTACTGTTCGGGAGTTAAAGCAGACGAGATTGTATTTGCAGTTTTCCAGACATACCTCCCTCTCTCACCTTTTTTTATGTTGGTTCTTATGCCTGGAAAGCTAACTGGAACTCTTCCTCCCTGCCCCACAGCAACCTCCAAATTTATGTTTGTCTTTCAGGACTCAAGCTACACCTAATTACTTCTAAAAAACTATTCCTGATTCTTTGTTGTTGATTATCTAGCCTACCCTACAGTATATTTGAGTGTAGAATAAAAAATATATGTATATTACTCCTGACTCAGTGTGCTCCTTTAGTCTCAGCCTGTCTTTGTGTTTGTATAAATTTGAACCGTGTGTGTGTGTGTGTGTGTGTGTGTGTGTGAGAGAGAGAGAGAGAGAGAGAGAGAGAGAGAGAGAGAAAGAGGTACAGACTGGCTTTCAGTTACAGGAGGCTTTCCTTTTACCCAGTGCCTCCAGCAGAGAGAAGCCTACTTGCAATCTGTGAGTGTAATTTCTGATTTTTACATGGAAGGGCCAGTCCTTCCAAAACTTTGACTCTGTGTAAGGCATCTAGATTTATCCCAGTCTGTCTTCCCCGTGGCCTGTTCCTGTCCCTGCCACACCACACCCCTTAGGACCTGTGGCCAGGATCTGCCACTCCCCTGGATCACGAGCTCCAGCTTACTCTTGTTTACCCTGAGCTTAGTTAGGTCTTGGTTTCTGGTACCTGGGGATTTTCCTTATTTTTTTTTCCGAGACACACGATTTGGGAGTTTGGGGGGTGAATGTTAGTTTTCTAGGGCTGCTATAACACACTACACAGGTTAGGTGGCTTAAAACAACAGAAATTTATTCTCTCACAATTCTGGGGGCCAGAAGTCCGAAATCAAGGTGTGGGCAGGGTGGGTTCCTTCTCAGGGCTCTGAGGGAGAGAATCTGTTCCTACCTTTCTCCTCATTTCTGGTGGTTGACAGTGATCCTGGATGTTCTGTGGTTGTGTCACTCCAGTATCTGGCTCCATTGTTGGATGGCATTCTTTCTGTATGTGTCTGTTAAGAACAGTTTAATTTCTTCCATGACTGTGGTGGGATACAACGTTTCTGGTTTCCCCGAGAGACATTGATTTTAAGTGTTCGCATTTATAGGTTTAAATTGTAGTATGAGCTATGTAAGCATAAAACCCAGACCTGCTGCTTTATTATTTTTGCATTATTTTCCCCAGATTTACAACCTCCCCAAAAGATAGTACTTTGTGTTTAAGCTCGTTAGAAATGTTTATACATTTTTCAAAAATAAAATTTAATTCTGAGTTTTTAATTTTCAGCCAGAAAACCTTGCTCAGAAGCTTCCAAACCTTGTGGAACTGTGAGTCTGTTTATTCACATTTTTTAAAAAACAAGAATGAAAATAATTTTAAGTTATGTGAAATAGTAGGATATATCATTTTAATTTATTAATTTATTATTTTTTTGTATCATGGTCGTAGTGTTCATGTAGGTAGTTCTGCTAAACTCAATAATATTTTGAAGTATTTTACCATTTAAATTTGTGTTTTAAATATCTCACCTTAAGGTAGTAAAGATAAACCTTTTAGAACTATGAAAGATCCATTTTTTTTTTTTTCTGGGTGCGGACTCTTGGTAACAAAATCCTTCTGGACAGTCAGTATAATTGGGAAAGTTTGTTGTTATTACTACTATATTTGTTACTTGATATGAACAGTCCAACAGTGTAAAATGTTTAAAATATAGAGTGAAAACCTACTTACCTGTATCCTCCCTACCTCATTTGTTTTTTAGTTCTTTTGACGATTACCTCCATAATGCTAAATAATACGTTTACACTTTTGTTTTTTAGTGCATCAACTTCAAGTATCTATTGATTTACCTGGAAGGAGGATATTTAGAATCTTTCCCTTTCTTTCCAGCTCCCTCCTAATTTTGTTGAAGGAGGAGTTTGCATTGCTGTTTCTTGTTCTCTTTATTATTTGGCATGATTTTCAAGAGGTAGAGGAAGGAAAACTAACATTTACACCTCCATCTTTAAGCGGGGAGTTTGTCATTTCCACCCCCCCCATCCTTTTATTTTGAAAAATTTCAAACTAACAAAAATGTTGAGAGCATAGTACAATGAATACCCATATATGCTTCACCCAAATTTAACCAGTTAACATTTTGCGACATTCGCTTTCTCTTTCTGTCTCCTATCATCTCCCTCCTTCCTTCCCTTTCCAGTCCTCGTACGTGTGCACACACACACACACACACACACACACACACTTCAGACATTATGGTACTTCACCCCTAAGTATATCAGTATGTATCTCCTAAGAATAAGGGCAATCTTGCACATAATTTTAATATTATCACACATTAAAAGTAATATGAATTCAGGGGCACCTGGTGGCTCAATTGGTTAAGCATCTGACTCTTGGTTAAGCATCTGACTCTTGGTTTGGCTCAGGTAATAATCTCAGGGTCGTGAGATTGAGCCCTGTGTAGGGCTCCACATTGGAGGTGGAGCCTGCTTAAGATTTTCTCTCTCCTTCTCCCTCTGCCCCCCCGCCCCCCGCTCATGCCCTCTCTTTCTCTCTCTCTAAAAAAAAAAAAAAGTAGTATGAATTCAGTAATATCATCTAATGTACATTGCATATTTAAATTATCCCAATCCCCCCCCATGTCTTTAAATTAGTGTACAGATTTGTCTGATTTTTCCCTCTTGATTAGATTTAAGTAAACATTTTTGGTGATTTTTCTACCCTATTTGCTTTATCAAGTTTTTAATTTCTTTCTCTTTATATATGTATATATCTGTGTGTTTTTGAAGCTTTTGAGAGTGTTGCATGCATCATGTTTTTTTTTTTTACCTCTAAATACTTCAGTGTATATTTTCAAGAAGAAAGGATGTCTTAACATTATTTTAAGTCTACTTTTGGTTTTTATAGGTTCTTCACAGTTTCCTTCATATAGGTTTTGAATATTTCTAATGTTTACTCCTAAACATTTGATATATAGTTTTTGCTATTATAAATGAATTTTCTTACCTATTACCTCTTTTATGTAGTTGTTTTTTGAATATACAAGCACTGTTTTGTTTCCATGTGTTAACTTTATATCCTGCTCCCTTGCTGAAATCTTACTGTTTGAGTTAGTTTTATGGTTGATTCCTCAGGGTTTTTCAGGTATATGCTCATATCCGAAAATACAGATAATGTTGTTTCTTTTTTTCTAAACCTTATGCCTTTATTTTTTTTTAATTTTTAATTTTTACTTATTTATTTTTTGGATATATATATATATTTTATTAATTTGACATAGAGAGACAGCCAGTGAGAGAGGGAAAACAAGCAGGGGGAATGGGAGAGGAAGATTCAGGCTCCTACCGGAGGAGCCTGATGTGGGGCTCGATCCCAGAACACTGGGATCACGCCCTGAGCCGAAGGCAGACGCTTAACGACTGCGCCACCCAGGCGCCCCTATTTATTTATTTTTTGATGTAAAGTTCAATGATTCATTAGTTGCATATAACACCCAGTGCACCATGCAATACGTGCCCTCCTTACTACCCATCACCAGCCTATCCCATTCCCCCACCCCCTCCGCTCTGAAGCCTGCAGTTTGTTTCTCAGAGTCCATAGTCTCTCATGCTTCATTCCCCCTTCTGATTATGCCTTTAATTATTTTCTCTAGTCTCATCACATTGGCTAGTCCTTCCAGAACAGTGTGAAATTGTCCTTGAGACAGTGGGCATCCTTGTTTCTTTCTGACCTTAGTGGGAATGCCTCCAGTGTTGCCCAGTAAGAAAGATACTGGCTTTACAATTAATGTATATGTACTCTGTTGTGTTAAGTAATATCCATTTGTATTAACAATCTATTGCTGCTTAACAAATTATCCGGAATGTAGTGGCTTAAACTGTGGGTAGGGGTGCTTAAAAGAATAAACAGTTACTATCTCATATTTTCTGAAGATCTAGAATCTAGGCTTGGCTTAGCTGGGTGTCTTGGCCTCAACGTCTCTTTCAAGGCTTGCAGTCAAGGTTGTTGCCTAGGGCTGTTGTTTTCCCTGAAGGCTCAACTAAAGAAGTATCCTCTTCTATGTTTATTTATGTGGTTGTTGGCAAGATTCAGTTAATCTCAGGTCGTTGGTCTGAGGGTTGACTCAGTTCCTTGCTGGCTCTTGGCCAGAGGACTGACTCACTTAGTACGTTGCCAGTTGGCCTCTTTGTAGTGTTGTTCCCAACATGGCAGCTGGCTTCCATCAGTACAAGGAAAAAAGGAGCAAGAGAGGGTATGCAAGACAGAATCCACAGTCTCTTTCTGATCTAATCATGGAAGTGACATCCCATCCCTTTTACTATATTCTGTTCATTAGAAAGAAGTCAGTAGGTCAAGCCCAGACTTAAGGGGAGGCTATTACACAAGGGCCGAAATGCCTGGTAGTGATCAACGGGGACAATCTTGGAGGCTATTTACCACACCATTAATTCCTACTTTCTTAAGAATTTTTATTAGTAATGGGTGTGGAATTTATTCAGAGCCTTTTTCAGACTTTAAAGGAAAAAATTCTTGAGGTCTTCAGGCAAAAAAGTGAAACAATCATGAAGATGAAGAAGACTGCAAAGTAATACTCCAAACTGTATTCTGTATACAGTGGTGGTTGCATTCACGCTTGACGGTGTTTTTCTTTGAGCCGTTTACAAGTATTTTTGTATAATAGATATGTAATTAATTATATATAACATATATATTACACAAGAAATAATATATAAATATATGCTTATAGTATAAATCATAAATGAATAATATATAATTATGTATATTATATATAATAAGTTAGTGGGATTTTAATAATTTTCCACATGTATTAATATATCATTTTTCTCTGGTTACTTTCAAGATTTTCTTTCTGGTTTTCAGAAATTTCACTATGATGTACCTTGGTATAATTTTGTTTGTATTTTTGTCGGAGTTTGCTGAGCTTCTTGAATCTGTGAATTTATGTCCTTTCCCAATTTTGATACATTTTCAACCATTATTTCTTTGAATATTTTTTATGCACTATTCCCTTTTTCCCTTCTGGACACCATTTACACATATGTTACATCTGTTGATGTTATCCTACATTCCTCTAAGTCACTGTTCATGTTTCTTTCAGTCTTTTTTCTCTCTGCATTTTATTTTTTTTTAAAGATTTTATTTATTTATTTCAGACAGTGAGTGAGAGAGAGAGAGAGCACAGGCCAGGGCGGGGGGGGGGGAGGGGGCTGCAGGGAGGGGCAGAGGGAGAAGTGGGCTCCCTGCTTGACATGGGGCTTGATCCCAGGACCCTGGGATCATGACCTGAGCTGAAGGCAGATGCTTAACCAGCTGAGCCACCCAGGCACCCCTCTCTCTGCGTTTTAGATTAGATCATTTATATTGATCTTTCTTCAAGTTCATTAACTCTTTCCTTTGTCATATTCATTCTGTTATTCAGCTTTATCCAGTAATTTTTTCAGTTTTAGACCTGTCTTTCATTTGTTCATTCATCTGTCCATCCTTCCTCCCTCCCTCCCTCCCTCCCTTCCTTCCTTTCTTCCTACTGAAATTTCCCATCTTTATATTACAGGCATATTTTACTTTAGATTACTCTGTATAGCTGTAATAACTACATAAATTTTTTTTGCTGATTCCAACATCTTGGTCCTCTTGAGCTTGATATCCATTGTTTGTTATTGTTGCTAATGGATCACATTTTCTTGTGTTTTCATATGTTGAATAACTTTAGATTATATCCTGACATTGGGAATGTTGTGTTTTGGAGATTGGAATCTGATATATTCATTCAAAGGGTGTAGAGATTTTTGTTTTAGCGGGCAGTTTACCTGGTTTGACTCAAGCAGTAAACTGTTTCCTGGAGGGCAGCTGAAATCTCTGTGCAGTTCTTTTACCTTTAGCTGGAGTTTTTTCTATATTTGCATCGTTCTGGGCTTGCCATTGATTAGTCAAAGTTTAGAGATAGAATTTGGGGTTCCCCTTCCCCGGGTCTTTTTTTCTGGTATTCTCCCTTTACTTGCCAGTGGTCATGGTTGCCCTGAACTCTGTCTTCCTGTTCTGTAGGCTAGTAAGACTGAAGTTTTCTGTCAGAGCTTTTGCTGCTTTGCATGGTAACTGTCTGTACCCTACCTTAAACTAAATGCTGTTTAAAAAACAAAACAAAACTCAAACTCACCCAGTGCCATTTCTTCTTCTAAGTTTAGACTCTTAGCCAGAATTGGCTTGTTTTTGTTTACTTTGTAGTGCCTCAGAGTCGTGTGTGTGTGTGTGTGTGTGCGTGTGTGTGTGTGCGTTTGTTAGCATTTTAGTTGTTATTTGACAGAGGATCAGTCCAGTAGGAGTTTATTTTGCTGTACTGAATTGTAATTTGCATTCTTTTCTTTTAACTGCTCTGTGTCTTTGTAATTCTAGTGGGTTTCTTGAAGTCAACATTAGTTGATTCTTTGATTTTTGACCAATCTGACAAGCTGTGCTGTTTAACTGGATTGTTTAGATCATGTTACATTTAATGTGATTACTGATATGATTGAGTTTAAGTCAACCATCTTACAACTTGTGTTCCATTTGTCTCAGCTGTTATTTATTTTTTCCCTGCTTTCTTTCTTTAAAATTATTTTCGTGCCATGTAGGATCCCATTTTACTACCACTATTGGCTTATTAACTCTATTTCAGTGTTTTAAGGTTTATATTGTGCGTCTTTAACCTGTTACAATCTACCTTCACGTAATATACCACTTCACATGTACCATAGGAACCTTACATCAGTACTTCATTCTTTGTGCTGTTGTATGTCTTACATATGTGTATGTTTGTGTGTATCCATCAGTATACCTATATATGTACATATCGTGTGTATGTCAGTCAGGGTCCAGTTAGGAGACAGAAACCATATCTGTAGTTTAAATAGGGAAAATTAAAGAATTGTTGACTAGTAAAATGTTATTAGCTACTAAAAGAGAATAAGAGGACTCTATGGTATTCAGAATTAGTAAGTACAAAAAGCAGCTATTACTTCTGGGCTGAGGGAAAGTAGGCAGTGAAAGGACTAATGACTTAGGAGTGCTCCATCCCCTAGGCCGATATTTAGCCCTCTTCAGTGGAGGTCTGGCTGCCAGAAGAACATACAGCCGGCTGGTGGTAAAGGAGCTTGCCAGATGGTTTAGGCTGGAGCTGCTCTGTGATACCAGCTCCCTGTTGCAGGAGAGTTTTGGTAGTCTGGAACTGGTCTGTAGAAGCAGCCTGGCTAGTGGGGAGGCAGTTGCCTGCAGTGTGAGCAGAACTACCAGAGAAGTGGCCACACGGTGGTAAGACCGTTGCCTGAGGCTGGCTGAAGCTGGTCTGTAGCGGTACATCGCTCCATGAGTGTGGCCTGACGGTGCAGCCAAGAGTTGCTGCAGAGCTGGGTGGGGAGTTCATAGTTTGAGAATGTGGCTTGAGGTTTTCCAAGAGGGCTGCTGAGGTGAGCACTTCTGGGCCTTGGCTCCTGTGCTAAGTAAACAATTGAAGGGGGACTGGCCCCAGAAGGGAGGGCCTTCATGCTACTGTCATCTGGCAGAGTCACTCCAGTGCCCTCTTTTGACAACCTAACATTAGGCCAGTTGACAAAGGAGATGAGTTGACAGGATCCAGCTCTAGCAGGCATAGAAGTTAGATTTGGAGCTGACAGACTAAACCGAAGAAGGCATTATTTTAATTTAGAGTTTAGATTGTTAATTTAAAGAAATTTAAAATGAGAAAAGTTGTTTTATATTAATTCCTGTATTATTTTCTCAGATTTGGTTTACCTGAATAAAGTCTTTATTTCTCCATCTTTTTTTTAATTAAATGTCTTACTTTGAGATAATGTTGGATCCACATGTAATTGTAAGAAATAATACAGAAAGATCCTGTGTATCCTTCTAGTTTCCACCACTGTTCACGTCTTACATAAACATAGTACAAGATCAGCACCAGAAAATTGACACTGGTATTATCTTACTCAGTGTTCATCATTTTCTCTATACTCATTTGTGTGTGTGTGTGTTCTGTGCAATTTTATCACATGTGTAGATTTGTGTAATCACTACCATAGTCAAGGTAGAGAGAGTACCTTCATCACTGCAAGGATTGCTTGAGCTACCCTTTTATAGTCATGTTTCCCACGGTCCCCCAAACCTTGGCAAAGACTACTGTGTTCTCCATCTCTATTATTTTATCATTTTATTGCTGAATTCTATTTCATGGTATGAATGTGATGCAGATTCTTGGACCTTTTACCCATTGAAGGGTATATTGGTGGTTTTGTGTTTATCTGTAATAAATAATGCTGCTTGGCACATTTGTATTCTTGTTTTTTTGTGAATAAGTTTTCATTTCTCTGAGATAAGTGACTAAGATGGCAATTGCTGAGTCATATGTTAATTATATGTTTCATTTTGTTATTGTTGAGATATAATTCCCATACTATAAAACTCACCCTTCTAAGTATGCAATTCAGTGGTGTTTAGTATAATCACAAGGTTGAGCAACCATTAGTACTATCTAATTCTGGAACATTTTCATCGCCTCAAAAGAAACCCATTTAGCATTCATTCCTCCCTTCCCTCAATCCCTAATAACTCCTTCATGACCAATAATCTGCTTTCTATTTCTATGGCTATGCCTGTCTGGGACATTTCATGTAAATGGAGTCATACAATATGTGGCTTTTTAGGTCTTGCTGCTTTAAGATAGCATGTTTTCAGACTTCATCTATGTTGTAGCGTGTTTCGGAATTCATTCTTTTTTATGGATGTGTAATATTCCATTGCATGAACATACCATGCTTTGTTTATCCAATATTTAGCTGATAGACATTTGAGTTGTTCACACATTTTGGCCATGGTGAATAATGCAGGTGTGAACATTCATGTAGGAGTTTATGTATGAATGTATATTTTCAGTTCTTTAGGATTTATACCTAGGAGTGGAATTGCAGGGCTAACTCTGTTTAACCTTTTGAGGAACTGTCAAACTGTTTTCCAGAGCTGCATCATTTTACAGTTCCACCAACAATATGAGGGTCCTAATTTCTCCTTGTCCTCATCAACATTTGTTATTTTCTGCCCTTTTGATTATAGTCAACCTAGTAGGTGTGAATTGGTATCATAGTTTTGATTTGTATTTTTTGACTAATGATGTCTTTTCATGGGTTAACTGGCTATTTGTATATTTCTTTGGAGAAATGTCTATTCAAATCTGTTGTCCATTTTTAAATTATGATATTTGTCTTTTTATTGTTGAGTTATAAGAGTTCTTTATATATTTGAGTGCTTTACATATTTGTTTTATATATTTGAGATAGCTTTATATATTTAAGTGCTTTATATATTTGAGATATGTAATTTATATATTTGAATGCTTTATATATTTGATACTTTATCAGATACATGCTTTTCAAATATTTTCTCCCATTTTGTGGTTAATCTTTTCACTTTCTTGATAATGTTTTATCTGGCAGCTTGTGTTCTGGTATCATATCTAAGAAACTGTTTTTAATCCATCATCGTGAAGATTTAATTTAACTGTTTTTCTTACTCAGGTTGTATAATTTTAGCTCTTGCATTTAGGTCTTTGATCCATTTTGAGTTAATTTTTACATATGCTGCAATGTGAAGGTCTAACTTCTGTTTTGCATGTGCAGGTCCAAATATCTCAGCACCATTTATTGAAAAGGATACTCTTTCTCTATTGAATTGTTTCAGCACCTTTGTCAGAAATCATCTCACCATGGACATGGGGGCAAATTTCTGGATTCTCAAATTTTATTCCATTGATTTATAGGTCTTTTTGCCAGTAGCATGCAAACTTGATTACTGTAGCTTCATAGTAAGTTTTGAAATTGAGAAGTGTGATTCCTCCAACATTATTCTTGTTTTTCAAAATTGTTTTAGCTATTCCAAGTCCCTTGCATTTCCATGCAGGTTTTAACATCTGCTTGTCAAGTTATTAAAGAAAAAAGTCATCTGCAATTGATGATAGCAATTGCATTGAATCTTTAGACCAATATGCAGAGTGTTGCCATCTTAATATTATGTCTTCTAATCTATGAATGTGAGATGTTTTTCTGTTTAGGTCTTCAGTTTCTTTCAACATTTTTTTGTTTGAACATTGAATACTTTTCAGTGTAAAAATCTTGAATTTCTTTTGTTAAAAATATTCCTTATTATTCTTTTTGATTTTATTATACATACAATGATTTTCTTAATTCATGTTAGAATTACTCATTGTCTAGTATATAAAAATACAAGTGACTTTTGTATGTTGATCTTTAATTCTTCAACCTTGCTGAACTCATTTATTAACTTTTTTTTGGGTGAATTCCTTAGGATTTTCTATATGTAAGATCATGTTAGCTGTCAATGAAGATAGCTTTCTTTCTTTTTTTTTTAAAGATTTTATTTATTCATTTGGGAGAGAGAGAGAGATAGCACGAGCAGGGAGGAGAGGAAGAAGCAGGTTCCCTGCAAGCAGGGAGCCCGACCTGGCTCAATCCCAGGACCCTGAAATCATGACCTGAGCCAAAGGCAGACACTTAACTGAGCCACCGAGGCACCCCAATAGCTTTATTTCTTACTTTCCAATCTGTATCCCTATTGTTTCTTTTTCTTGCTTAATTTCCTTGGCTATCGCATAGAAAGTTGAGTAAAAGTGGTAAGACCAGATATCTTTGTGTTGCTCCTGCCTAATGTTAGGGGGAAAGCTTTCAGTCTTTTGTGTTTAGTATGATGATAGCTATAGAGTTTTCATAGATACCCTCTATGTAATTGAGGAAATTCCCTTCTACTGCTTGTTTCTTGAGTGTTTTTAGCACAAGAGGGTGTTTAATTTTGTTAAATGGTCTTTTTTTCTTCTATTGAGATGATACGTTTTTTCTTTATTCTGTTATTGTGTATTACATTGATTGATGCTTGTATGTTGAACGAACCAACCTTTCATCATTGAGGGTAAATACCATTTGGTCGTGGTATATAATCCTTTTTATGTGTTGCTAGATTTGGCTTACTAGTATATTGTTGAGGAATTTTGCTTTTGTATTCATAAGGGAAATTGGTCTGTAGTCTTCTTGTGATGTCTTTGGTTTTGGTATCAAGGTAATATTGGCCTCATAGAATGAGTTGAAAGAGTTCTCTCACTTCCTATTTTTCCTTTATTATTATTATTATTATTTTTAAAGTATTTTCTCAGTTACCTTTGTGGTCAGCTAACGATGAGGCAGAGATTTCCTTAGCTGCCTGAATCCAGTAAGTCTCGCAGTCTTTGCCGAGGAGCTTTGCTTTTGTATGGTGGCGGGCCTCCGCCTCTCAGCCTGTATTTGACAACTTCCTTAGCCTTCGCTTTCTCATGTAGGAACCTCGAGTTCAGCACAGGTGATTGCTTAGGGTCTTTTCAGCTCTTCCCTGAGCATTTGCACATTTCTGGACCCGCCTTAGACCTTCTAGATTCCCAGAAATATGCCAGAGCTTTTCAGAGCTCCTATGGACATCTTACCCAACTTTTCCATTTAAGGTTTTTGATTGTCTATTGTTTGCTCCAGCTGTTATCTATAGGCTCAGGTGGCTGTGAAGTTAAACAATTACCCATAATTTGTTTCAGCTGGGGAAAAGGCAAGTTTCTAGTCAGATCAAATTAAAAACAGCTTTGTAAGTGTGGTCTTCCAGGGAACCATGATGTCAAATGATGACAGTTCTGGGAGTGAGCTCTACCCTGGTTCTGTCCCTTCAGGTACTAGCCAGGCTGCTGCTTTTCACTTTGACTGGGGGCTGGATTTTTGTTGTTTTGTTTGCTTTTGCTTTTGTTTTTTTTCCCATGCTTCTGTAGAGCTGGAGCATGAGGGATAGAATTAGAGGAAGTGAAAATGCCCCAAAGTTCACAGCTCACTGTGCTTATTGAGATTTTGCCATTTTTCTTAAATATACCCTCCCTGTATCACTTTGGTTAATTTCCAGTTTTGTACATAAGCTTCTTACCATTTTTGCCAATATTCTTGTTGATTTTATGTAAAAGAATTTTTGGAGGTCGTTACTCTTTCGATTTTGCTCTGGATTTGTAGTTTCCTGAGAAATTGCTAAATAATTTTCCAGGTTGGCTGCAACTTTTTACATTCTCCTTCAGCAAGATGTGATTGTTCTAGTTTCTCATTGTGGCTGTCATTTCTATTTCTCTAGTGGTTAATGATACTGAACATCTTTTCAAGTATTTATTGGTTATCTGTATCTTTTGTTATCTTCGGTTATCTGTTGCTCATTTTCTGTTTGGATTTATTTTTAGTTTTAAGAGCTTTTAAATATTATAGAAACCAGTTCTTTGTTGTATATGTTGTTTACAAATATTTTCTCCCAATGTGTAATTTGTCTTTTCATCCTCTTTATGTTCTTTTGCAGAGCAAAAGTTTTGCCTTTTGATGAGGTCCAGTTTATCAATTTTTGCTTTTATGCATCATGTTTTTAGTGTCAATTCTAAGAACTCCTTGTCTAGCCTTAGGCCCTGAAGGTTTTCTCCTGTAAGAAAAAATATCACATTAGTTTTTTCTCTGAAAGTCTTACAGTTTTTGTTTTACATTCATCTTCATAGTTTTGAAGTTTTGGTCTTCTGGAATTAGAATTCTTGATGTCTTTTTTTTTTTTTTCCTTTCAGCACTTTTATGATGTTCATTGTCTTCTGGCTTGCATAGTTTCTGAAGCGACATCTGCTATCATTCTTATATTTGTTCCTCTGCATGTAGTATGTTTTTTTCCTTAGGCTACTTTGAAGATTTTTATTTTTACACTGTTTTTCAGGGATTTGATTTTGATATACTTTGGGGTTTTCTTTTTTCTTATGCTTGACATTCAGTGAGCTTCTTGGGTTTGTCTTTATAGCTTTCATCTAATTTAGCAATTTTTTGACATTATTTCTTCAGATACTTATTTCTATACTCCTCTCTCTGGTGTTTCCAAGACTCTTACATGTTTGTTAGGTTGTTTAATATTTTCCCTTAATCACTGACACTCTTTTCAGTTCTTTTCAATCTTTTTTGTGTGTGTGCTTCAGTATGGACAAATTGTATTTCTCTGTCTTCAATGTCTAATTTGCTGTTAACCCCACCTAGTGAAGCTTTCACTTTGTTGATTGCAAAAGTTGTTTGGTTCTTCTTCATACCTTAACACTTCTCTTGCTCTGTTCATATTTTGCTTTAAAAGCCTGAATATACTTCTTATAGTTGTTCTTATGTCCTTCTTTGCTGATTTTATTGTCTCTGTTCTGGATGTGCTGGTAATGACTGTTTTTTCATGGTTATTGGTCACATTTTCTTGATTTATTGGCATGTCTAATACTTTTTGATTGGATGCTGGACCTTACAAGTTTTACATTGCTGAGTCTCTAGACTTTATTGTCTTTCTTTTTCTTGTGCCTTATTCTGTCAGGAGGTTATTTGCAATTTAGTTTGATCCTTTCATGGCTTTTGTTTACACTTCACAGGTCTAGAGTACCCTCTACTCCAGGGGTAGTTTAGCCCTATTACTAGGGCATGGCCTTTATAGGATCTGATTTGAATGTGCCAAATAATCAACAAGGACTTGGTACACTTGCTGCTCAAAACTTAAATGCCTCCAGCCCTGAATGAGCTCTGTGGACCACTCAGCTGATAGGTTTTCAGTCACTTTTTGCCTAGGCTACATTTTAGAATTCAGCAATGAGTCAAAGGATCCTTACTTAAATTTTTAAAGGTTTTTTGTTTTTTGTTTGTTTGTTTGTTTTTTTCCTATAGCATCCTCTCCTCCAGAACTCCACCCCACTATCCCACAACTTCCAGGTGCCTCAGTTTCCCTGAATTCTGACTTGTGTCTCCATAACTCAGTGAGACTTACATACTTTGTTTGGAATTCCATTCATGTACCCCAGTTCACAGTTTGCCTCCAGATAGAAAGCTAGGGACATTGTGTGGCTTGCCTTGTTTCTTCTCTCTCAGGTAACATAATCCTAATTTCCTGTTTTTTATATCTGAAAATAATTGTTTCATATATTCCATCCAGTTTTCCTGTTGCTTATAGCAGCCTATAATTCCATCCTGGTCCCTATTATTCCATTATGGCTGGAAATAAAAGCCCTGTTCTTTTAATTTTTAAAGAAAACAACTTCTTTATTTTGGAACAATTTTATATTTCCAGAAAAGTTGTAAAGAGAGTACAGAGTTCTAGTACACCTATCACCCAGTTTCTCCTATTGTTAACATCTTAAAATTCCATGATACATTTGTCAAAAATAAGAAACTGACATTGACATATCACTATTAAGTAAATGTCCGTATCTAATTTTATTAAAAAACTGCTAAATTACTTTCCAACGTGGCTGTGTTGTTTTGCATTCCTGCCGGCAACGAATGAAAGCTCCTGCACTGTAGGAGAACGTGATGAAAACTAGTTACATTGAAACACCAACATGTCAGCTACTTTGAGATTACAAAAAACAAGTAAAGAGAAGTGACTTAAAATTGCTAAACCTTTGATTGTAGATGACTCACAATAACTATAACAAGTATAACAATAACAGGGCCATTCATGGTCCTCTGATTGTTCTAAGAGCTTTACATTTATTGATTCGTTTAATCCTTAACAATATTCTGATGTCGTTGGTGTTATTATTCCTCCTTCTATAGATTAGGAAATGAGAAGCTGAGTAATTTTCCCTTGGGCACATGGCTACTGAGGTGCACTCATTCTTCCTGCAGAGTCTGTTCTCTGATCCGTCCCACCAGCGATGATTCTTTATCAGTTGCACATCAGAATTAGCTTGAGTTGAGATGGTGTTTCAGTTGGTAGGGATGGTCCTGCGCACCTATGTTTTGTAGTTAGGATTGGGAAGATTCTATTCTTTCTGTAGACTGCATCTTCATTTTAATGTAGGTAAATTTAATGTGTTCAAATACACTTTTTGATTTCATTTGTAACAGTGAGCACCGTAGTTCGTGTTTTGATTTGGGCATCCATTTTAAGGTCCTTTTGCATATGTAGAACTTGAGTTTAGGCAAATATTTTGTGGGTGACTGAAAAATCAGTTGTCTCTTTATTTTGGTGTCCAGGCACCCTGGCTTGTGTGTAACAAATGCAAATATGTGTATATGTATGCGTGTGTGCTTGCACACTTATTTACATAGGGTGTTTTGGCACAAAGAAATTTTAGGGTGGTCTGATAAAGCAGCTAGGTATTCCTTCCTAAAATTCATGCTTAAAAAACAGGAAAGCATTTTATATACACAATGCAAGGAATAAAATATATGATAGAATGGAATACTTGTTGAAATTGTGTTAGACCCAGCAGGTTAATACCTTCACAAAATCTATTTAAAGCAGCATTAAATAATCTTAAATGTATTACTTTTGTGTCTTTCTTATTTTGTGTTAGTGACATTTTAAAACATTTGATATTAGGCTTAAAAATGTAGAAAAAAATTTCGATATTCTTTTAAAAATACTTTATGAAGATTGAGTCATGAAGCATAACAAATACAATGATAGATTTGAAAATATAAAAATATCCAGGTCTCTCGTCTCAAAATCAGTGATATAAATTTATTTTTAAATTATTGTATGATTTCCAGTAGTCGCTGTTGTTCTGCTCTGAATAGTTGGCGACTGTTGATGGCATAAAGTCTCCACCAGAGTGCGCTAAAGATACTTCAGTGGGAAAAGTGTTATTTACTAGGCTTGTCTGGACTTGTCAGCGGGGGTAACCTTTTTTTTTTTTTAAGAGAAGAATTTGATTCTTGTTTATGAGATTCCTTTTGCTGTGAAATAAATTATGTAGCTTGACAGTTGAGTATTTTTACAGATAATGTAAATGGTCAGTATTTAATCTCTCCGTTCTTGGTTCTCAGTCAGCGTATTAGCTGGAAATAGCTTTGATTTATTTTGTGAAGTTATCCTTCAGAAATTGAAAGTTGCATTTTCATTTACATAATAAGTGTTGATTTTCTTTATGCAATACGTGTTTTTCTGAAAACCTGAATACTTTAAAATGAACTAGAAAAACTAGTAATTTGTTTTTTGAGTTTAAAAAAATACCTCAAAATATTGCGGTTGTGCATGCTTTTATTTTAAAATAACAAATAGGTTTAATATTTGCAATTCCAGCATAAAATATCATTCTCGAGGTATTAGTTAACTGTGATGACCGCAATGTCATATACTTAGAGTAGGGTACGATAGAAAGCTTTGGTCCCTTTATACTTGATAAATTTCTGTGTGAGCATTTTACAGATTAGTTACCTGGCAGAAGCACTGGATGATAGCAACTGTCTTTTGTTTTCTTTTTTTTCTTCTTTTCCCCCAGGTACCTTCACTCAAATAACATAGTTGTGGTTCCAGAAGGTAAGTCCACTTTCAGTTTTTAGTTGGGAGGTACCATAGTTTATGCTTTCCTTTATAATAGTAGAACAAATTTTGATTGGAGTTTTATGGAATTTTACTTATAAAGCATCTTTAATTTATTAGTTTCGAAGATTAGTAAGTTCAGTTAACAATTTTGATTGAATATAATATGTCTAAAATGGTTGTAGTGGTTAGGTAAATTATTGTTGCATAAATTGTTAGGTAAATAATAAAATGATAAATTTGAAAGATATTTATTTTTTTTGATCTAATTTTATAATTTTTTAAGTATTTGGTACACCCAGTATGGGGCTCGAACTCAGAACCCCGAGATTGTGTCACATGCTCCACTGACTGAGCCAGCCAGGCACCCCAAAATGATAAATTTTTTTTAAGATTTATTTATTTATTTTGAGAGAGAGCGTGTGCACGCATGCTCATGTGTACAGGGGAGGAGCAGAGGGAAAAGGAGAGAGAAAATCTCAAGCCGACTCCCTGCCAAGTGTGCAGCTCAACACTGGGCTCAGTCCCACAAACCCGAGATCGTGACCTGAGCCAAAATCAAGAGTCGGTCACTCAGCTGACTGAGCTACCCAGGTGCCCTTTTAAATTTTAAATTTAATAAATCCAGCTAAGAATTTTGGCTAGACAAAAAGACCTTATATATCATTTCATCATTTATGTATTCAAGCAATGCTTTACACTGTAACCTTTTTATTTGTGCTTTTTAACTTATCATATTTTATATCAAGGCTGAAGTCTTATCACTCCTATAAAATTTACTTTGATCTATGTTTTTATTATTTGCACAACAGAAGCAGGGATATTAAGATATTTTAATTAGGGGCGCCTGGGTGGCACAGCGGTTAAGCGTCTGCCTTCGGCTCAGGGCGTGATCCCGGCGTTATGGGATCGAGCCCCACATCAGGCTTCTCTGCTATGAGCCTGCTTCTTCCTCTCCCACTCCCCCTGCTTGTGTTCCTTCTCTCGCTGGCTGTCTCTATCCTGTCGAATAAATAAATAAAAAATCTTAAAAAAAAAAAAGATATTTTAATTAGCAGTACTTGCATTAAAGATTTGTCATAACACGTGGGTCAAATTAATTTTGCCTTTACCTTTCTTTTCTCTTTGAAGCCATTGGATCCCTCGTAAAACTCCAGTGTTTGGATCTTAGTGACAATGCCTTAGAAATTGTTTGCCCAGAAATTGGTCGTCTGAGAGCTTTACGTCATCTTCGATTAGCTAATAACCAACTGCAATTCCTACCTCCAGGTAATCATAGTCTGTAGCACAGAATAGTTTCTTGTCTATTTACATATCTGTTTTTATTTCTGTTTGTCACTGTGTGTCTAGGCAGTGAGCTTTGGGTATATTTGTGATTTGGGGTGGTCCATTTGTTTGAAGATGGAACTAAGGAATGTGGGTGAAATGTGTCTAAGGGTCTTTTACCTGATGTGGACATAAGAAGGTGGCATTTATGTTTTTAGCTACAATTACTACAATTTTGCTTTGCGATCAGTGCCCCTTCAAGTCACTCCTCTGGTGAAATATTTGTACAAAAAAGTAACTCAGTTCTGAATATTTTACATAAGAGAATTTAGATGAACTTTGCATGATGTAATCATTTTAGTACCCCAAAAGGAAATAGTGTTTTCTGTCATTCTCTAGTGAGGTAGCTGATGTACATTAGCTTTGATTTAATAAATCTGACTAGAATTTCATAGCAGAATTTAAGTTTGAGTCCTAGAACTAATTATCAGTTCTGCCTACTGAACATCCTTCTAGAATGTGATGTACATATGCATAGTACTGAAATTCTGCATTCTCCTGAGCTACCATTAAACCTGTTGACTCTCTTACAAGGGGCATAAAGGGGTATTCTTTTGTGAATCCACACATTTGCGAATTCTGTCACATGTCATTTCCCATATTTAAAAAAAAGGTGAAGTATGTTAAAAAAATAAAAAACTTGTGCCTTAAGTATTATATGAAAGTTACTCTGCAGTCAAGAATGAGCAGAGAAAAATGCAGATGTCACATTGTCGAAGATTATTTCTATTTAGTAACTCAGGAGCACCAACCAGTCTCTTAGTGTAACCAGGTGAAATGCGTGACTCAACCAAAATTACAGATCACTACCTGTCATGGAACTTCAGGCTCACATGAGAATGGTAAAAACTACTCATGCTTAATCCATGAATTAAAAAGTCTGTAATATTTCTTTGTGACATAAAAAATACTTTCTCTAAACTCTTTCAAGTACAAACATGTCTAAGTGAGACACAGCAACTTATTAATTTTTAGACTTTATGTGCCGCCCTTAATAATATAGGTTCAATATTGTTTGCAAAAATAGTACAGTGATTGACTCTGCTTAAAAAATTCTTTAACCTTATATAATTACTGTCTTACATTTTCCAAAGATAGTTAATACAAAAAATTTCAATATGGTGTAGGAATCTGATCTTTCTTTTAGAGTTTATTGTATGTAATCAGGCTCTGTGGTGTTTTATCATTCTAGCTTTCATCAAGTTTATATATTCAGATACGCAGGAAATTAGATTCTCTTTTGGAAAGCGCCTAGGAAATGTTATCAGCAAAGATAATACTTTGGGTTTTCATATTCTCATATATGAAACTTTTACAAGATCTACTGTAAAATCAAGATATATGGATATAATACTGTATTCAGAAGTCCCTTTTTATATATATTTAAAGAGCATATGAGAAATACAATTCTGTTAAACCATTGTTCTTTGTATTCTATTATTCTGTTTTTTCCTGTAATATAAGAGCATTTTGTGGTAGAATGTGGTCATTTCCTTCCATTATATACTCTTAGAGGTTAAGGATGTGCTACTAATGTCATTGACTGCTTCCTAATAACCAGTAAAGGGTATAGGTTTTCTGACTGCTTGCATCTAATTTTTAATTTATATCTCACCTGTTGCATAATAGATTTTAAGCATTTACTACTGGTTTTATTTCCATTGCTTTTGTCTGTTGTATATGTTTGATTTTGCCTGATTTGGGTAAAATTATATACAGTAATAGCTGTATTTTGAGTAGAAACTTCTGACTGAGCCGTGTGTAGATTTTCTTCTTTCTAGGCCATCATCAGTAGCAATAGACTAGACCTTACTAATTATGTGATTCACTTTATTTATCTTTTTATGAGGTAATTTCATATGTTATGATTTGAATGGCTGAGGGGCTGGATACATATCGCCCAAGTGTCTGGTCATGTTGGTCATATACAATGGGAAAGTATTGTTAAGTGTAGTAAAAAAACAAAAACAAAAATGTGAGGGACTCCTGTGTTACTTCTGTTTGATGACAGCAGGCACCAGTTCCCTCGAAAGACTTAATGTTTCGTTATGTGCATTTGTTGTGGTTGAAAACCTTTGAATATGATTTCATTTTCAATATTTAAAATTTGAAAAATTTTATACCAATATTTAAAAAATCTGCAACATTTGAAAAATCTAGATGCATATATAGAGAGTTTTAAGACTGGGATCTAAGAATGAATTATAGGGGTTTCATGAATGCCCTGAAATTTGCACACAGTTTGGTATTTATGAGTATGTACCTGTTGCTGTGAAGAAGGGCCAGTGTTTTCAACAGTTTTGCAAACACATTCATGAGTCATATGGTTGGTTCTATTGAGTCGTCTGCCAATACCCACCTGGTACCAGCTATATGGACTGGGACCCATTTTCTGGGGTACCCCTTTCCCCCATTCTGTTAGACTGAATGTACTGCCATTTTCCTACCTTGTGACATGGCTTTATCTCTACAGTTAATTGGTGCTGGTGTAGGTAGCTGATCCGGTAGAACAGTTCTTATCCTGGGAGTTTTGGAAGAGGCTAGTGGGGGAGAAGGAGAGAGAGTAAGAGACATCAGGAGAAATGAGAAAAAGAAAATCAGTCTCTTTTTCTCTCCAGGCTGTTGCACAATGCTCTGTAATCTGACGAGGTGCTGGGAAATAGCCACGTGGATTGGGAAACAGAAAAAAGAAGAAAGATGAAGCAGATATACAGAGAGTAGATGGAGGCAGAGTCTTTCTTCCTTTCTTTCTTTCTTTCTTTCTTTCTTTCTTTCTTTCTGTATTTATTTATTTATTTGTTTGTTTGTTTATTTGACAGAGAGAGAGAGCACAAGCAGGGGGAGTGGCAGACAGAGAGAGAAGCAGGCTCCCCAGTGAACAGGGAGCCTGATGCTAGGACTCAATCCCAGGACTCGATCCCAGGATCATGACCTGAGCTGAAGGCAGACGCTCATCCGCCTGAGCAACCCAGGGGGGAGGCAGAGACTTTCTTTAGTATCCCAATCACTGGTTGTGTCCTCAGTGTCCTTCAGGCCCATAGGCTTTGTGCTTAAGCTAGCTCTTAAGTTGGCTTCTGTGAATTGTAACCAAAAGACCTCCATGTAACAATGCTGCCCTGAAGGCTTAAAGCAGCCATTCTGGGGTATAGGATTAATGGTGTTTTGAACTCGCTTATTTACTTAACTATTAATACTTTGAAGTTGCAAAAGCTCTTCTTAGTAGTAGGAAGTCCAGGTTACCAATAGCATGATCAGTAATATGTCAGTAGTATGTCTGTAAAGTGGTTCCTTCTGTCGTCTGTTTTTTTCCCTCTTTACAACATTCTTTGCACCCTTTCTCTTAGATGTGCCTACACCCACACCCCCCACCCCAGCACAGGTGGTTTTTTGGGAGGAACAGAGAACACTGGTGTGAAGCGGTGACAGGAGACAGGAATGTAGAGACAGCTTAGAGTGTGTTAGTAAGCCCGTGTAGGGGAGGTACAGTTTTTCCTGTGCCCTCTTAGGGTCTCCAGTTGGGCCCAAGAATTAACTGACATAAGACAGATCAACAGGAGAAAAGTATACAAATTTTATTTAGTAATTTTTACGTGTGCAAAGGAAGCTTCATCAGAAAAATGAAGACCTAAAGGAGCAGTTAAAGCCAAACACCTATACACTAGGTTGGACAAAGAGTAGTAGCTGTGAAAATGTGACAAGACAAAGGGGTTTGGGTTAGGGCAGGTAATTGTGAAACAGCGACTAGGAACATGAGGGTTAGTTTAACAAGGTTGGTTTGTTAAGATCTCCCTTGGTCTCTACTCTCCACCTCTGGTGATAATAATGTCTTCCTTCCTCCCAGTACAGGGAAGACAACTTTTACATGGGACTTTTATCTCATGCTTTTAGGAAGAAAAGGGAAGGTCAAAGTTCCTTCTTGCATCTGCCCGTTTTCAGCGCCTTTGACTCAAAATAATTAGTATGCCAGAGTGGCATATTTTGGGGTGGCACTGAACTCCTCCACCAACCACCACAGTGGGCACGGAGAGCTTAATCCTGTGTAAAACACAAGGGATCATCCTGCTTAAGTGTTGAGGGGCCTAAGCCTTTAAACCTCAGCTCCCAAAAAGTACTGGTTCAGAGTTGCTTAGACGAGGGGGTGCTTGCTGTCCCTACACACATGTGGTAGAGCAGCGGCCTTCTGTAGAAAAAGCCTCAGCCCCAGTGATATGAATACTGGCAGCAGAGAACTGGCCAGAGAACACCCTAGTGGTAGCTCTGAGTCATCTGTGCATGGGCTCCAGCGAATTCTGACAGACGGGCACCTTGGACTGAAGGAAGGTTCACGATATACCTGTTTTAAATATCTTCCTGACTTAGTCCATAACCCGGCCTGAAAGATAAGGCTAATTTAATAATACGGATTTAACTTGGTTCCAAGATGAATAAATAATCACTCAAAAAATCTTCCTGGATAAAATTATTGAAGTCATGGTTTATGGTATAAGAACTTTGGAATCTTGAAGCACTGTTTTTTTTTGAGCAGGCCCCATTCCCTTTTTAAAAAATTATTATTTTAATAACTTTGTATTTTATTTGGCAATGGGTTTTGTAGGTTTGTATCCAAATACCATAAGGAAAAGTTTAAATGAATATTTTGGCTTATTTTTTTTACCGTGATATTTAAAATTTTTATTTTTGATCTTACATTTCACACATAAAAATCATATATTTTTAAGGTATGCAGCATGATTTTTGATATATGTTTACAGTGTGAAATGATTACCACAGTGAAACTAAGTAACACGAGTTCTACTCTCAGCAAATTCAAATATACAATATATTATTGTGTATTAATAATACATTATACAATACATTAATATGAATATATTAATACATTTTTCATTGCCTTTGTTTTTAAAAAACTTTTTATTATGGAAAATTTGAAATACAAAAGTACGGTAGAATGATGAACCCCCATATACCCAACATTGAACTTGAACAGTTATCATTGAAGACCTTCTTGATTTTCTTTTTAATTTTTGTTCTTCATATTTTTGTCTTCTCTTAGTTTTTTTTTAATTGAGGTAAAATTTACATATAGTGAAATGCACAAATGTACAGTTCTGAGTTTTGACAAATGTATGTACCCATGTAATCAGCATCTTCGTCAAGATACAAAACATTTCCATTACCCCAGAAAGTACTCTCGTATCTCTTCCAGTCTGTTGACCATAGGTGAACACTCTTCTGATTTCTGTGACCACAGATTAATGTGATCTGCTGTTGAACATAAGTGGAGTCAGATATTCAAGATGCATCCACGCTCTTGCATATATCAGTAGTCCATTGTTCTTTAATTTGCAGGGTAGTATTCAAATATTTGAATATACGGTTCATTTATTTATTTCCCTCTTGATGGACATACAGGTTTCTTCTAACTTTGGACTATGATGAATACAGGTAATATTAAACAGTCTTGTGTAAGGCTTTTTATGGATATATGTTTTCATATATATATTTCATAATGATATATATATATATGTATATATATATATACACACACACATATATATACACACACACATATATCCTTATTACAATTTACTTAGGATGTTTTACCACTTAATATGGATTGTAAGCCTCTTCCAGTAGTGTGTACTTCCATTTACCCTCATGTTCTTTTATCGTATTTTCTCCTATATGTCATGAGCCCTACAATATAGTATCTATTTTGCAACAGTCAATTGTCTTTAAAGGAAATCAAGATAATAAAAAAGGATATTCTTTGTTTTTACCCATGTATTTACTATTACGCACGCTCTTCGTTCTTCCCTGTGGATGTATTTTCTGTCTGGTGTTACTTCTCTTCAGCCTGAAGTACTTCCTTTTGTATTTCTTGTAATGCAGGTCCTTCAACAATGAACTATCTCAGTTTTCTTTATGCAAAACTGTCTTTATTTTTGAAGAATATTTTCTCTGGATATAGAATTCTCTGTTGACAGGATTTCCTTCTGGCACTTTATGAAGGTGACCTTCTATATTGTCTTCTGACCCCATTGTTTCTGATGAGAAATCAGTTGCAATTTGTATCATTGTTACCTTGTATATAATATCTTTTTCTATGGCTGTGTTAACATTTTTCTCTTTATCTTTTGTTAGCAGTTTGTTTAGGATGTGCCACAATGTAGGACTTTAAAAATATCCTGGTTGGGGTTTTCTTGATTCCCAAATTGGGAAGTTTTCTGTCATTATTTCTTCAGATATTTTTCTGCCCCGTTTCCTTTCTTTTTGGGAGCTCTAGTCACACATATTAAATCGTTTGATATTGTTTCACAGGTCACCGAGGCTTTGTTCTTCTAAGAAATGTTTTTTCTCTTGATCTGAAGGTTGCATGATGTATCTGCTGATCTGTCTTCTGCTCACTGACTTCTTTTGCTCTCTCCAGTATGCCATTTATTAAGCACCTCTTCACCTCACAGTTTTCTCCCCTTTGGTACCCTGGCCTACATTTTCCAGCTGCTTCAGCTCTCCAGGTTGGATCTCTGGCTCTTCTGCTCTGTGAGACTGCTGAGCTCTGCTTGGGTTCCACTTCCCTGTGCTGTGGCCCAGAGTGCACCCCTTGGCAGAAAGCCACGTCCCAACATGGGGCTCACCTCTTCAGGGATCAAAGTTCTGTGTTTCCCGTCTGTTGCTTGAACACAGTTCCCTCATCTATTTTTGAGTAGTTTTATTGTATTTTGGTGGGAGCAAGTCTGGTGGCAGTGACCCTGTCATGTCTGGAAGTGGGAGTCCATTACATGTTCTTTGATTTCTCGTCTGAATGCTAACCTGAATGCTTTCCTATATATGAATTACGTACCAATTAAACATTTGTATGTTGCCTTCTCCTTCTAGCTTCAAAACTGGAACATTGTTACAGAACAAATGTAAACTCATTTTATTCCAAAGGCTTTTTCTAACTTGATCAAGTAAAATTATGTGATTTGTTAGGAAGACAAATACCATGCACTTGCAAATAAGGGAATATTAAGGAAAGGTTTCCATCAGTGCAGAGCTGCTTGCCAGACCCTTTTGTGATTCACCCTTTGGTAAAGACCACAAGGGCCAATGGATATTAGAAGCATCCGCTCGCTCCTGGTAGTCAACAGAAGACTGATGCTTTTGTGATTTGCTGTAAACTCCCATGAGAGAAGGTTGTGGTAACAAACAAACAACAGAACGTAACTGGAGTCCGAAAAGATGTTGCTTACATCTGGCACATAAATCAGCCTATTTTTAAAAAAAAATTTTTTTTATCCTTAAAAAGTTGTTTTGCGTACCAAAAAAGGAAAGATTTTTAGTCCAAATTAAAAACACTAAAGCAGTGTTACTTTAATAATAAAAGTTTTAAAAAATAACAAAAGCACACAAAAGCACATACGTCTGTGAAAATAAAATACTCAAACACAGAAATACGTGCTACATATAACTAGCATGAATTGTTCCAAAAACTCAGCCTTCAAGTATGGTCAGGTTTATTATTTTTTTCTTAAAATGTGTTTTTCTTCCAGTTGAGCCTCTTATTGCTTTATCAAAATGAAATTTAGTATCTCTTCTTAGCCCTGTCCCGTTGCCACCTAAATTGTTATGGAACCTCTGTGCTCATTGGTCTAATGTGGAGGCAAAGAGAAACAGACCAGCCTTCTTCCTGTGGAGCACACAGCAGGACTGGAGCCTGGTCATGCTGGGGCTTCCACTGTTGCTTACTACCCCAATCGTTGAGACTTCGTTGGCATCATCTGACAGATGATAGCACAGGCCGCAGTGCTTCTTCAGAAGTGCCAGTCCCACTCCTGTAGGTACAGACTGGTCATTGGTGATCCGTATTAGTGTTTCCTGGGTTGGTTTCTAGGGATGCTGGGCGGCTCCAGGAATACAGGGGCAGCCCTGGTTTCATTGCCGTCTCTTCCATTGTGCCCGCCGTTCAGAGATCAACTCAAAGGGAATCCTCAGAACACAAAGGATCTTATTGTACCCCCTTTCCCCCAAATTATCATGGCTCTTCACCCCCTATTACCCTCCTTGGTGGCTACCATAGTAATTTGGGGGTAATTTACCCTCCTAGGGAGACTCAGCTTTTCACTGATTCCACATCAGTGCTGGTAAATTAACTAGCTAGCGTATTTTTTCACTAATAAAGAATCTAAATAATTACTCTCTGGTAGAGCACTCTTCTGAGGTCACCAGGCTATATATGTACGGTCAGCAATATATATAAATAGACTTTCTCTATTTTGTAGGGTTATCTACGTTACTTGGGGCACTGGCTTACTGTTCCATCTGCCTAACAAAAAGTATCTGTTGGTTCAAAGTACCATGCTGTGTAGTAGAGGAAGTGGGGATGGTGAAGGTGCACAAAATGTAGACCCAGACTTAAAAGGAGCTTGTGATGTTTTATTGTCTAATACTTTAGACTAATATTTGTACTTCTAAGGAAGAGAGTAGACAGGGTAGAGAAAGAAATATTGAGTGTGTTAGTACTCAGTCATCTGGGTACAGTGCAGAGTGGTTAAGATACCCATTTGACAACTAATGGACAGAGGGATAAAAATCTAATAATTTACCCATCCTCAGCTTGCTAGGTAATCACCGAGTAATTGAATAAATTGTCTATCAGAGTTCTAAACTCATATTCACAATCTGTTCTTTCATTGTCTCTTACATGCGTAAAGTTACTTTATTAATATACTTGTTATACATAATACTCTATTAGTGTAAGGTAACTTTATACCATAGCTAAATACATATTAGTTACTTTATAGTAACATATAGATATTTTATTCAGGTTTTTACATAACATTATCTCAGTGTATTAAAACACATGGATTTCCCAGAAAAAATATTTTTATATTCGATACTATTACGTATTGTTCAATCTGGTTACAAATGGAGCTAAAACTTTAAAATTTTATTTACAGATTTTTCCAAGGTTTAAAAGTTGGGCAAGAACCTTGGAATAAAAATGGCCATTAAGATTCTTCTAAAAGAAAAAAAGTTTTGTTTTCTGGACCATGCATCCTTTTCCGTGTCAAGTAAATACAGAAAGTACTCCTTTTTAGGAAAGACGTGAAGGGAAATGGCAGAACACGTGCCAAACATCTGAAAAACAAAAGTTCATTGTGATGATACTTTAAAAAAAAAGGCAAAAGGAGAAAAGTTAGTCCTTCAGACTTGGAAAGCTTCTCCCATCAATCATACTACTGGCTAAGGCATGTTGAATTCCTTTCCACGGCCCATTCCTTTGTGAAAAGATTTAAAAGCGGCTAACATCATAATAGCAGCAACTCAATTTGAAATCCCAAGGGGAATACTTCCAAATTTACTTTACGTGCAGTACTGTTATTCTTCCCTTTCTGTGTACAATTAATTTTCTCTGCCATGGTCTTTTATGAGCATGGTGCTGGTGGGGTCAGCTGAAGAGGGTTTAAGGAGAAGTCATGCTTGAGGTTGAGGGACTGAGCTGATGTGTAAGTGGTGTTCAGGACCCAGTGATTTGGATTTGAGTATATCCCATTACTGTATCACTGAAATATATTCAACTCCTACTCTGTCACAGATACTTTTTTAAGGATTATCTTTCTAAATTACAGATTTGAAAAACGACTTCGGCAGTTAAAATGCTTCACTTAAATAATTTGCCAAAAGTGTTGTGGTTGCAGGGAGAGAAGCCCATAATGGGTTCATGACCATATGTTTATCACGAATAGCAGGGATTAGGGGCATTAAAAAAAAAGCTGATGAATATAAATGATCTTAATCTTGTGGAGTGAATGTTCTTGAGAACTTATTAAATAATTTTTTTAGGCACAACTTATTAATGGGAATTCAGAGATTGAATTGTTATTTTTGGATGTAAATCAACTTGCAGTACTTTCAAGGTAGTGTGAAGTAATTTCTATCATAGCTTTGGTATCTTGGCAAAACTTGGGGTTTATAGTTCATTTTTACTAAAGATCTTTTGAGTATTAAATATGTTTTTTACATTTTAATAGTGATTTGAATTTGTGAACTGGTCTTTGGAAAAGACAAGTTTTAAATAGATACATTTAAAATGATTATATTTTCCTGGTTATTTTAGAGCTGTCTTTTTTTTTTGTTTTGTTTTTTTACCTTGATTTCAGATGTTGTTTTGTGACATCAGGATATTATAGTTTTAGATCGAACTATATAATTGTGAAGAAAAACTAACTGGCAGAATATAGGTTATGTGCTGAAATAGGTGTTTCCTAAAAAGTATTGCCTTCAATGTATAACACCTTTATTTTGTTTCATATTTTATTTGAACATACTCGCTGCTTACCTCATCTTTAAATTGTTTTAACCTTTTAAAGGTTTTAAGTCATATTGTCTATTGTGCAAGTAATTTTAAAGGTAATGATTGTTTTAGTGAATGAAAAGCTTTATGATTTGCCAAGGGTTGATATAATGAGAAGTAATTAAACAAAATTTGGTTTGATATGGTTTGTTACCAACCCCCCCCAAACATACACACACAATTGACATCGCAGTTCTTTGTTCAATCCTTTCTACTATTCCTTTTTAAAAAATCAAAATTTTACACAGATATATTGTTTTTAAACAACTTGTGTTAGTTTTCGTCATGTATTTATTTGTAAGTGAGGAAACTTGAAGTCAAAGTTGTGGCTGTCAAAGTGTCAAAGGATTTAAAAATGAATGTCCTTATATGCTTACAACAAGTGTCATTAGCTGGTTGTATGTCTTCTCTGTTTCTTCGCTGGATCTGTTGACATTCTGAAAGAGAAAGCCTGGCAGGTCTTGTTTTGATGACTTTTTTCTTTTTGGTTTCAAAAGTTTAGTATTTATTACTTTAGTGTAAACTTAGAGTATCAGTTATCAGTGTCTTAGTATTTATTTTTTTGAAAGTAACAGCAGGTTTTGTAGAAGTCATATTATTTACTTATACATTTAGGTTCATAACGTGAATCTGTTTTCCTTACATGAGTTTTTACTGTAACTTCATAGTCATTTTGTAAAATGTTGAAATAATCGAGTTTTTTGGAAATAATAGCTGAAAGATATATATAGATGTTTAGGGTAATCTCAGAATTTTTCTTTCCCTTATCCCGTTTTGCCTTCTTTTAAAATTTAAGTGTATATTTTCATGAATGAAAGTACAAGTTTTTATAAATCAAATAAGACTAAAAATTGAATTATTAAGTCTTCAGTTGAGTAACCAAAAAAATATTTTTATAATTTTCTCTTTGCATGACTTGAGAAAGATGTTTACTCTAAAACAGAACAAATATAGCTCGGGAAACACTTTCAAAAAAGTATGCATAATTATGCATATTGTTGTATATATCCCAAACCCAAATTATGATTTCTGTGGTATGGTTCTTCTGTTGCCCGCTGTCACTAGGTGACTGAATATTGCCTATTTAACTATGTGAGACAATTTTTCTCTACTAATTTTTATGCATAATCATGGAGAGTCACAAATATTGTCTTATATACATGGAATATTATCTTACAGTCTGTACGCACGCAAGAGAAACTGCTCTTGTTCAGAGATAAATTTCCATGCTTTGTTCATTTAAAGTGAAATGATCCAGTGGCATAATTGGATATATATTTTATGCATATCAAATCCCCAAATTATTTAGCAATTTAAGAACCAAAAATTTAGATTACATTTAGTGAGTGATATATTAAATATAGACTATAGAATACTGTTAATTTTAAATGAAAGAGAAAAATGAAAGTTTTCTTCTGTTTGTTTTTTGAGATTCTTAACATAGTAGATCAAATCAGCTTTGTAATTCAACAATTAGTACAGTTTTACCTATTCTGTACTTCTTAAGAATTTTTTTCTAAAGCGCTAGTCATCGTATCTCTTTTATTTGAATGCTCTTGGTTTGCGTATGATATCCTGTGGAATTACTTTTGGACTTTATGGCTAAAGCTATTTGAATTTCCTACACCTAGAATTCCATGGAGCTTTAAGAACTGTCAACTGTCAATAAAGCAAAAGCCTATAAACTTAATGTCACTGAATCCCTATGTCTCCATTTTCTTACTCAGCGTGGTACATAGGTTTTAACTTGATGGGCTCTGATACACCTTCTACCACTAAAATCCAACATCCTTAAACTTACGCTAACGTTAACAGGTTTCATTTTATGAAGGGGCATGGAATGAGTGTCAAAAATCTGTTTCTGATGCTAAAAGACATGACATAATACAAGATATGAGCATTTATATATCATGTCTATTTATCTCCTATCAATAGTTTAAATTTCTTGCTACTTCTAAATCAGAAACTCTGTAAAGTTATGATATAGAAACAGTAAAGCAAGAAATAATGCTTTGATTTCCTTATCTCCGGGGCGCTCTCTGTAATCGATTTACAAAGTGTGACCTGTACACAACTTTTTTTCCTCCATATCACTTTAAATAATATCTTGTTAATCTTTATAACTATGTCAGTAATGTCGTTCCTGGCATGGGTTACTAATTTATTTAAACTACTACCCACTGATTTTTTAAAAACATCTTTATAGAGGTATAATTTACATAGCATAAAATTTACCATTTTACATGTTCCATTTGATGAATTTTATTTAAATGTACACAGTTGAGGAACCCTCATCACAATTGAGTTCTAGAATATGTCCATTGTCCCCAAAAGTTCCCCAGTTCCTGTTTGTCACCAGCCCCTGTTCTTATCCTCAGCCAACTGCTCATCTTTCTATTTCTATAGTTTCGCCTTTTCTAGAAATTACGTATAAACGGAATCATGTAATATGTAGCCTTTTGTGTCTGGTTTGTTTTACTTAGCATAATGTTCTTTATACAGTTCCATGTTTTTTTTTTTTAAAGATTTTATTTATTTATTCAACAGAGATAGAGACAGCCAGCGAGAGAGGGAACACAAGCAGGGGGAGTGGGAGAGGAAGAAGCAGGCTCATAGCGGAGGAGCCTGATGTGGGGCTCGATCCCATAATGCCGGGATCACGCCCTGAGCCGAAGGCAGACGCTTAACCGCTGTGCCACCCAGGCGTCCCTACAGTTCCATGTTTTAGTAGTTTGGGGTTTTTTATTCTTAAGTAACATTTTATTGTATGGATATGCCATATTTTGTTTATTCACTAGGTGACTGACCATTTAAATTGTTTTTAATTTGGGCTGTTATGAATAATATTGCTATGAACATTTGTGCACAAGTTTTTTGTAGGCAAATGTTTTCCTTACTCTTGGGTAAATGCCTAGGAGTAGAATTGCTGGATTGTGTGGTTAACTATATTTTTCACTTTGAAAGAAAGTGCTAAATTGTTCTCCGAAGGGGCTATACCATTTACATTCCTGCTAGCAGTGTATGAGGGTTCTAGTTGCTCCATATCCTTGCCAGGATTTGGTATTTTCAGTCTTTTTATTGTGGCTGTTCTAGTGGCTGTATAGTAGCAACTCATTATGATTTTATTTTGCGTTTCCTTAGTAACTGAAGATTAAGCATCTTTTTGCGTCCTCACAAAATTCGTATGTTGAAATCCTAACCCCCAAGGTGATGGTATTAGGAATTGGGGCCTTTTGGAGGTAATTAGGTCATCAGGACAGAGCCCTCAAGAATGAGATTAGTGCCATTATCAAGAAAGTCTGAGAAAGCTCCCTCACACTTTGCGCCTTGTCAGGTCACTGTGAGAAAATAGCCGTTAATGAGAAAGCAGACCCTCACTAGACCTTGGATCTGCCAACACCTTGATCTTAGATTCCTCAGCCTCCAAAACAGTGAGAAATAAAGTTCTGTTGTTTTTAAGCCACCAAATTTATGGTATTTCTGTTATAGCAGCTTGAACAGACTAAGTATCTTTTTCTTGTGCTTATTTGCCATTTCTTTGGTGAAGTATATCTATTTAGAAATCTTTTGTTCAATTTTGTTGTTGTGTTCTTTTTTCTTTCTTTTTTTTTTTTTTTTAAGATTTATCCATCTATTTGAGAGAGAGAGAGAGCGGGGGGAGGGCAGAGAGAGAGGGAGACAAGCGGACTCCTTGCTGAGTGGGGAGCCCAACAGGGAACTCAATCCCAGGACCCTTAGATCATGACCTGAGCTGAAACCAAGAGTCGAACGCTCAACCAGTTGAGCCACCCAGGAGCCCCTGAGTTGTTTGTGTTATTATTAGATGTAAGAGTTCTTTATATATTCTGATGTTAAAGGGTAGTTTTCACAAAAAAAGGTAAGATCATGATTTCCATGCAGATATAAAAAGTTTAAAATGTGTTAAACCTTTTATTTGACCTATTAATAAGGAGACTGGTAAGGTATTAAAACTAGTTCAAAGGAGGATACAAAGAACAGAACATTTACAGATTAAGAATGTTGAGATGGATGTTCAAATGGAAGCAAAGCTGGTTTTTTCCACAGGGACAGCGGGTTGTCTCTCTGTGGGACATAATTTATTTTTGTGTTTATAAACAAGGATTATTTTACATTGGTATTGGTAATTTACAACTTACAGAGTTGTGAAATAGCTCTCATAGAATGAGAATCAGATAACCTGGAAGGAGGTGTTAGAGACCAGGGGTTAGCAAACTCTGACCTATGGGCCAATTCTGACCCTCCACCTGATTTTGTAAATAAAGTTTTATTGGAAGACAGCCATGTCCATTCACATACATACTGTCGATGGCTGATTTTGTGCTGCAGTGGTATAGTTGAGTAGTTGCGATGGTGACTGTATGATTCCCAAAGCCTAAAATGTTCACTAAATGACCCCTTAGAGCAAGTTTGCCAACCCTACTCTTGTCTGGATGCAAGTCCTTTATCAGATATATTATGTATAAATATTTTCTCCAAGTCTGTGGCTTGTCTCTTCCTATTTTTTTATTTTATATATGGGATATTCAGTTGTTCCAGCACAATTTGTTGAAACGACTATCCTTTCTTTGTTGAATTTTCTTGGTAACTTTGTTGAAAATCAATTGTCTATAAAACATATGGGTTTATTTCTAATGTTCTGGTCTGTTAGTCTTTGTCTCTCCTTATGACAATACACATTGGCTTGATTATGATAGCTTTATAGGAAGTTTTGAAAGGAGGCCATGTGAGTCTTTTCAGTTTTGTTGTTTTTTTTTTTTCAAATTTGTTTTGAAAAATAAATCATTGATCTTTTACAACCAGAGAAAATTGATTTTTCCCTCTTTTTGGGTATTTCATCTATATACATGTTTCTTTATGTAGCAATAAGGTAAAAATGAGGGTCTGGAAGACCTTTTATTACACTGATCATTGGGGATTATTACACTATTGGCTATAATTTCTAATCAATCTATTACTTGCTTTTATTCTTATTTATGTAACTTATGACTTAAAACTTGTGTCTCTATAATTTTATTGTGCCTCCCACAGCAGGGTGCCTCTTATCAATAATATAGGGACAGTGAAGGGCCAGACAAGGGGGCTAGATGGACATGGTTTGCATTGTGACTTCAGTAGGAGGGACAGTTGAAGGATAGCCTTGAGACTAAGGGATATTGCTTCTGCTTGTCCAATTCCCTGTGGACCTGCTTCTGCTCCTCACTGATGGCCAGATTGTGGTGGTGGGAGTTGAGCAAAAAGAAGAGAAAGGCTCTGGGTTTTGTCTCACACCAGATTACCTAAATGCATTTCAATGTTGTATAAAAATCATGGAAATATGTATAAAAAGATTAGATGAAAGGATACCAAACAACTAGGATGGTTACTATAGAGTTCTCTTTGTGGCTTCTTTATAAATATGGAAGTCTGTATTGCTGAAGGTTGGGAAGTAAATATTGTGAACATCTTCTTTTTCTTTTAAGTCATATTTGATAATCAAGCCTGTCAGGGCTTATTATAATGTTCAAATTGTAGTCTTTCTACAATGTGCAAATTCTTGTCTTTATATACATTTCATCCATATAAAATATAGATTTTTATAGCACGTATTTAAATTTTTAAGTTCTTGCATAGAAAAAAACTGAAGTAAAATAAGTACTACTTTGAAATGTATCAATATTTAACAAAATGTTTTTAAGAAATACCACTCAGATATTGCTGGAACTAAAATTCTCCCATCACCCTTAGGAGTCAAGCTTTAACTTTTGATGAAGTATCAGGTATGTTTAAAGTACTTTAGGGAGGGGTGCCTGGGTGGCTCAGTCATTAAGGGTCTGCCTTGGGCTCAGGTCATGATCCCAGGGTCCTGGAATCGAGCCCCGCATCAGGCTCCCTGCTCTGCTGGGAGCCTGCTTCTTCGTCTTCCACTCCCCCTGCTTGTGTTCCCTCTCTCGCTGGCTGTCTCTCTCTCTCTGTCAAATAAGTAAATAAAATCTTTAAAAATAAAATAAAATACTTTAAGGAATGCTATTTAACAACTATCGTCTTTTGAAACCCCTCTGATATGCTAATTAGGGGAAAGTGAAATTTGGAATGTGGAAAATTGGATTTTCCCTTCTATATTTTTCTGTCATTCAAAAATTTGAAAATAAACAAAGTGACTTTGTTTTTTTGAAATCCTGCTTTGTGTTCCTTCACTCAGGTCTCTGAATGCTCCACTTTCTCTAAAGAGTGCTCTGCATAAAGTGTGTTAGTAGATCTTTGTAAAAATTGTGATGAATAACTTCCCATTTCTTCCTCACTGCTGAAAAAAATAAGGCAGTATTTCAGTATCCGTCATTGAGACATTAAGCTCTGAATGGCAGTAGTTTATTTTCAACATCATGATTAAGGCTGTTCAGAAGAATACTTTGTTGAACGTTTGTATTTCTCCCTATGACTTCATTTAATTATTTCTTAGTATTGCTCCTTATTAAGCTAAATTACTTTGGTATCTCTAATTAAAAATTAAATATCTTCTAATGATCCGGCCTTTAAGAAGACAAGCCAACTAATGATGCCGAGCCTTTTCTCTTTGCTGTTGGCCCAGACATTGCCTGCTTTGGTTTCCTAATTTAGTAACAGGAGTAAAACTATGCACGACTGGGCAGGTTTGGCATGCCGGCATCCAGCCAGGAAGCATGGGTTTCTTAAGTAAGTAGACCGATGGGGATTTGCGGAAAACACAGATTACGTTACATGAGCTTTGCGCTTCGCAAATCCCTAACTATTTAAAGGAACTCAGCGAACCCACGGCCACCGAAATAAAAGTCAGTTTTGTTTAAACACACATGTACACTAAATGATGTATTGTTTCCTTTCCCCAAATTACCCTTCATCTTTATGTTTTTGATTTCTTAGTTTTGTAAACTTAAAAAGTTTCTTTTTTAGTAAATAATACATCAAATTTAGTTAACTCCATTCAACTATTTTATACATTTGTATTACCTTTCAAAATAGCATACTATGAAAGAGTTGGTAATATACATATGTAATGTGCTTCTGTATGAGGAAATGAAAGAAAACTCTGAGATTAAAAAAAAAACAACAAAAGGCTTGGTTTTACACACCACGTCTGGACGTCTCTGCTGCACGGTGTGGGCCTCAGTAAGTTCTGCATCATGCAATGTGTGCTGTACTCGGTGGGTCTGCAGTGGCTGCTTGCTTAATATCTGAGCACTGGCTGCTTGTCCTCCTCGTTGATTCCCCTTGTCTGGCAAATCCTCAGTCTTCTTAAGTCCATTGCCTCTGAATTTAGAGAAGAGCCTTGAAACCTAAGGATTTTTTTCCCCACTTTTTTTCTCCTTCAGACTTTTGTGTGTTTCTTTTAGACTCTTTCATTGTTAGATGAAGGCTGGTTATCCACCCTGGTGATCTTTTTTTAATTGGATTTAGACTGTATGTAAACATTGGAGGCAGGTAATTCTGAAGCATGTTTTCATGGAGGGAGTGAATATCTCATCCCTTATAAGACTTTTGACAAATAGGGATGAACAGTTGATTCTTTTTTCATATTTGGGAGGATGTGGGTAGGGTATGGAGGAGAATATATTGTATGTGCTCCAAATCGTACTAAAGCGTTAGTAGTTGTAATATGGAACAAAATGGATTTAATATAAATTTAAGTAGTCAAATTATATCAACTTTAGAATCAGTTAAATTTCTCATTGTAAAAAGTACTCTAAAAGTATAAGAAAGAGTACTAATACATCACAAACTTCTTGATCAAAAGTGGTCAGAAGTTTACTAATTATAAAAATAGTCAGTTTTGAAAATGACCTATTCCTCAACTTTTGTAAATAACGGAATAGGACAGATGCCCAGTCCTAGCATCAGGATTCCTCCCTTGTTCTTCCCTTCCCTATCGCATTCTTCTGCCTCTGTTATTCTTGTGCTCTTAAAATCCATACTCCGGGGCACCTGGATAGCTCAGTTCATTAAGCATCTGGCTCTTGATTTTGGCTTAGGTCGTGATCTCAGAGTCGTGAGACCGAGCCCGTGTTGGGCTCCACGCTCAGTGGGGAGTCTGCCTGAGATTCTCTGTCTCCCTCTCCGTCTGCCCCTCACCCCCACATACTTTCTCTCTTCCTTTCTCTCTCTAAAAATAAATAAATCTTTAAAAAAAAAAATCCGCATCTCATGGAGACTGACTTTGCTTTCTTGAGAGAGGGGGCACTGTTCTAACAAAGTTTTGGCTGACTTAGAGATGGGCGGAGGGGAAGTCTGTGTTGTCAGAGACAGAAAGTGGTATCTACTGGTTACTGTGTAATTCTGAACATGAGTGCAATCTAGTATGTAGTTATTTTTGCTCAGTAAATTTAATCTTTTAAATGCATTGGATATTTTTACAGCTAGTAGTAGTAGTAATAACAATCATAATATCTTAACAGTTACTCTAAAATGTGGTATATTTTGCTCCTTCTCCAGATAATCAAGAGATTATTGTTATTATTGGTAGCGCATTTACTAAGTATTTAAACTAGGCCAGGCATGCTCTTAAGAGCTCAACTCTGTTTTTTCTCTTAATTATCAGTTTAATAGTATGGAATAGATATTACTGTTTTTTACTTCTTTTAAAGATGAGGAACCTGCAGCTTAGATAGACTAACTGTCTTGCTAGAAATTACACAGCCAGTAAGTGGGGGGATCAAAGATTTATTCCAGTTCATTCATTGTTTTAAATGTAAAACAGTGTTACATATAGAAAGGTATACAGATTAAAAGTACATACTCAGTGGGGGGGGGCGCACCTGGGTGGCTCAGTTGATTAGGCATCTGACTCTTGATTTTGGCTTAGGTCATGATCTCAGGGTTGTGAGATCGAGCCCCAGATTGTGCTCTGCACTCAGCAAGGAGTCTGCTTGGGATTCTCCCTCCCCCCTCTGCCTCTACTCCCCCAAACAAATAAACAAATCTTAAAAAAGAAAAAAAAGAAAGCACATTCTCAGTGAATTTTCATAAAATAAATATAACTGTAACCAAGAAATGAAATGTTACCAGAGCTCCACAACCCCCTTGTGCTTCTTTCTAGTCACTGTCACCCCCTTCCAAGGGCACTCTTCCAAGGCACCACTATTCTGACTTCCATTACCATTTCAGTTGTAAAGGTAAATTAAAGATACTGCAATTGAGAATCTTGCTCAGGTGTAGTATACCGTACTTACTAACAGGAAGGACTTTTTTGTTTGTTTGTTTGTTTATTTATTTGACAGAGATAGAGACAGTCAGCGAGAGAGGGAACACAGGCAGGGGGAGTGGGAGAGGAAGAAACAGGCTCCTAACAGAGGAGCCCGATGTGGGGCTTGATCCCATAACGCTGGGATCACGCCCTGAGCCAAAGGCAGACGCTTAACTGCTGTGCCACCCAGGCGCCCAACAGGAAGGACTTCTTATGTCTGACCTTGGTCATTATGGATCTTTATTCCACATGTGATGCAGAGTCACTGGACGATTCTGAGCAGAGGAGTGAGATGATGTGACTCAAGTTTAAAAGGATCACTTAGGCATCTGTGTATAGAAGGAGCCAAGGATAAACACTGGGGGTCAAGTTAGGCGTCCACGGAAATACGCAGGTGGGAGATGATGGTAGCAGACTGTTGATTAGAAGCCATTGGATTTGGGTTTGTTTAGTGCTTTATAACTTTCACAGTGTTTCAATCATTTTCTTTTATTCTCAGGGCAGGTTTTATCCCTGATTATAGATAAGGAATCTGGAGGCACAGAAATGTTACTCAGACTTAACACCAGGTCTTCTGATTCTCAGTCCAGTGTTTTTTTTTTTCCAAGCTGTTACCAGAAATACAAAGTAAATTAAAATCATTGTACTAGCCTGTGGTACTATATTAGTTATCTATTGCTGCATAACAAAATTACCACAAATTTAGTAGTTTAAGAAAGCCCATTCATTTCTTATGTCAGTGTCTATGGATCACGGGTCAAGACCCAGCTTGCCCAATCCTGCTCGGGATCTCACAAGGCTGCAGTCAGGTTTGGGTTGGCCATGGCTCTGGGCTCCTCTGAGACTACCGCAGAAGGGCGTGCTTTTGACTGAAGATCCATTAACACTGTTTATCGTGTGTGAGACTGGAACAAAAATGGCTGAAGTCGTATAGTGAATCTTACATATTTTTCTATGTTAGCCGTCTAACAAAGCAGTTCCTCGCTGTTTTTGCTGCTCAAGGGAGAGAATCCTAAAGATTCTTTAAAGAATGGTGCCCTTGTCTTTTTTTCTGTAGGATCACTCCCTTCTCACATCAGCTTTAGATACGTATTACACTTAGCATTTGTAGTATTACAAATGTGTTCATTACAGTCTGTAAGAATCTTAGTGTCCAGACAGTGTGTTGGGGGGCGTTACCTGGCTCCTAATGTTGCCGCCACTCATAAACATGCTAGTTAGGGCTGTTAATGGTTATTTTCTGTTTTGCTTCCTAATTGACTTTTACTTTTGCTCTTAGTCCAGTGTGAGGGTGATATTTTGCAGATTCTTTAGCTGATGAATTAAGAAGACAGCCTTTGGAACCAACCTCTGGGTTCAGGAACAAAACCACTCAGAACCATGATCTGAATCTCTAGTCCTGCAGCTTTTCTGAATTCTGCCACAGCTTAGTTGATTATTCTGAACTAGTATTCCTTTTTATGACATACATCTGAGGGAAGCTGTCTGTAAAACAGCTTTTTGATACTCTCCTTCACAAATTCTTCTGTTAGTCTGTTTCCTTATGCTTTCTGCTTTACTTATTTGAAGACTTCTGTTTACGAAATTGGCAGACTGGGTTGGCAGCCCAACCCTCTTTTAAGCATAATTAGAAAAACTGGAGAGGGAAAAAAAAGTCTCTTTTGAAGGCACTGGTGAGCTAACAAGGTGGTAGAGAATTCCCAGGCCAAAGAGATTACAATCTTTACAACCTATTTCCCACGGAAACAAACCTGAGCTGCTTGGTTGAGGCACAAGACATGTTGTGCCTGAAAACAGGGAACTAATCAAAGACTACTGGGGTCATGTGAAAATACTACAAAAGTCAAAGGTAGTCAGTTTGACCATCAACGAGGAGGATAATTGAAATGGATTGAAATGCATCAGATATGTAAACTTTTCTGTGTTCATAATGTTACTCTTAAAAAAAAAACTTATTGGTAAACTCTAGAGGTTGGCAGGGTACCAACTTGTTCTCTGAAAAATTTAAAGGGAAAGAATTAAACATTATTCTGCCTTTTCTAAACCAATTATATCTCAGGGTAACTAGTTGAATGAAGGGGAGTTTTTCTCTGTGGAATAATTATAGCTAATAAATACAGAATGTTGAAATTAGGAAAATCAACACTTTGTAATATCTAATGAAGTCATACATTGCAACAAAGATCATTAATAGCTTCCTGAACCACTAGTAAAAAGTTGATTGAAAACTTTGTATTGAATGGATTAGGCTGGTGACACCTAGATCCGATCCACTCATTAATCTTGACATCACTGAAAGTGGGTCAGGCAGACATTATATCCTTCCCAGTGTGATGCAATTGGAAGTATATAGCCATACTCTTAAGATACAGTCTTACCAAAGAAAATTGAATCTGAATCTATTTAAGCTTTTCTAACTACCATTTTACAGGGAATCCAAGGGATAGGTAAATATTTTAAATGAAATCATGAAGACACAATAAATCATATTTAGAATATTGGAAATTCTGTAACAGATTTCCAGTTTTTTAAAAGATTTTATTTATTTGACAGAGCGAGAGCACGTGCACAAGTAGGGGAAGCAGTGGAGGGAGAGGAAGAAGCAGGCTCCCCTCTGAGCAAGGAGCCCAATATAGGGCTCAATCCCAGGACCCTGGGTTCGTGACCTGAGCTGAAGGCAGATGCTTAACCGACTGAGCCACCCAGGTGCCCCTTAGATATCCATTTTTTTTACATGAAAACATGAAAAAAAGGAGGAGGAAACTGTTACAAATTAAAAGAGACATAAGAATCCTATCAGCCAAATGCAGTTGTTGGGGTTTGTTTAGATTTTGATTCAAATAAATCTGTGGTAAAAACACATTGTTTTGTAAATACCAGGGAAAGTTGATCATGGATAGTGTATTAGACAATATTAAGAAATTCTTGATTTTTTAAGGTATAATAATAGTATTGTGGGTTTATTTTTAAAAAGTCCTTATTTGTTAGAATATATACTGAGGTATTTTTGCAGGTGAAACACTTCATAAGGTGTATCTGAAAGAAAGCAGCCTTTGTATGGATTGCAGCCCAGCTTCCAGTCGCCTGGGCTGTCAAAACCATGAAACTTTCTGACATTGCATTCAGATTGCTTATGTCCCCAAGTGCCTGACAGCAGCAAATAGAAATTTTCTCAGGCAGAAGATAACATTATCCTAGGTCTCGAATTATTTCTATAACCTGTTTCTCAAATCTAAGGCTCACCTAATGGAATGCATAGAATAGCATGGTCTGCAACTGGAGAATACACAATCTTTTCAACCACCTGAAACGTTTACAAAAATTGAGCAGGAAGTGGAATACTGTCTTTGTCCTTGCCACTCTGCCATTGTAGCCTGAAAGTGATCAAGGACAATGTGTTAATGATGCATATAAATAATAAGTGAAACTCTATATGGAAACTTGGATGGTTGGGCAGAATTGGTGTGGGGGGGGGTGCTGGGCAGAGTTTGCTGCTCCTTGACATAGATGGCCAAATAATGAAAAGGTAAGTCTGACCATGGGAGAAGATACTTGCAGTACATGTAACTGACAAAGGGCTTATATCTGTAGTGAACTCCTACAGGCCAATATTGAAAAAGACCAACAACCTAGCTTTACAAATCAGCAGGAGTCTTGAAGAGGTACTTCCCTAAAGAGGGAATCCAAATGCCCAATAAATGTATGTTAATATGTTGAGCTTCATTAATCATCAGGGGCATGCAAATTGAAACCATAATAAGATTCCACTAAATAACAACTAGACCCCCAAAGAATGACAAAACTAAGCATTTATGAACTCGTAGAGCAATAGGGACTGTCATACCCTGTAGTGTTGATTCTGTACGTACTCTGTCCAAGCCGTTCTCCTAGATTTATGCTTATACATGAACTGAAAGACATGTATAGTAATGTCCATTAAGTTCACAATATTCATAATGGCCCCAAACCAGAAACAACACAAGTGTCCTTTAACAAGAGAAAAGATGAAAGTGGTTAGTTTACACAATGGAATATTATACAACAGTAAAAAGAGGCAGGCAGCTACATTTCGCAATATGTATAAATCTCACAAATATAATAAGCAAAAGAAGCCAGTCACAAAGAATGCATGGTATATGATCCAATTATATAAAGTTATAAAATAAGTAAAACTAAATCATAGTCTTTAGGGGTGCTTACTTGGGTGGTAAAAGTGAAAAGACAAGTAAAGAGGTGATTTTCATAAAAGTCAGGATTGAGAAGTGTCTTTTAGGGACTTCAGCCTCCAGGGAGGATATAGTTAGTTGAGTCAGGCAAATGCTTCCACTGTTTTTTAAAAAAAGGAAAAACTGGAAAAATTTCAAAAATTCTATCTTTAAAAGTATCAGAAACCATAGAAGCAATTTGAGACATGGGGTGATTAATCTTATTTATCTTTGTATCTCCCACAGCTTTTGGTTCCCTGCCTTTCACATGGGTAGTCAATTAATATTGAATGAATGAAAACAAAGTGAGAGGGAAAAGGCACATATCTGGAATGGAAGATGGAGAAAAATGTTTGCTGCTTCCCATAGTCAAAGTTTAAGGAGAAAGGACTATATTATCTGGGCGCCCAAGGGAGAGAGACTTGTCACACTGGATCCTGCATGGGACCCTAAGATATTATGCTATAAAAATTTGATAGTCCTGTTTTAGTCATCTGTTAAATATGTATGTATATGATATATGATATGCATTTAAAAACATCCATTATTTATGTTTTGGGGAAATTAAATTTTTCTGTCTTGTAGTCTTACCTCTTGTTATCTTTTGTACTTTTCTTCCTAGAGAAATTTTGGGGAAGCCATGATACTCATTCATTACCTTTGGAATCCTAGAGTCTTAGCACAGGAATAGACCTTATATGAAACATGCTGTTTTCTCATGATTAGATTGAGGTTATATATTTTTTGCAAGAATACCACCAAAGTGATCTTGTGTTCTTCTCAGTGCATTATATTGGGGGGTACAGGATATCAGATATCACTGTGTCTTATTACTTGTGATTGCTGGTGATTAACCTTGATCCCTTGGTTAAGCTGATGGTTTTGGGGTTTCTCCACTTTTCATTTTCCCTTTGTAATGAAAAGTATCCTGGAAATACTTTGAAACTATGTCATTAAGCTGTTTCTCCTCAGACCTTCACTTTCTGATTTTAGCATTCATCAGCATTCTTGACTACAACGGTGATTACTGTGATGTTTGCCTAATATAACATTTGTCTTTCCCTCATTCCTTCTACATTTATTAATTGAATTTCTTTTTTTTAAAGATCTTATTTATTTATTTAAGAGAGAGAGCCAAAGAGAGCCCGAGTTGGGGGAGAGGGATGAACAGACTCCCCGCTGAGCAGGGAGCCCGTGTGGGGCTCCATCTCAGGACCCCGGGATCATGACCTGAGCTGAAGTCAGAGGCTTAACTAACTGAGCCATCCAGGTGCCCCATATTAATTGAACATATTAATTGAAATTCTGTAAGGAATTTTCCCTCTTTTATTTCTTCATGCCAGTAAGAACTCATAGATATTTATTTTATTCTATGGGTTATAATCCAATGCCATTATTTTGTTGTTCACATAGTCCCAGTGTTAGCCATTGGGAGCTCCTTCTGGTTGGCTCCTGTGTCTTTTTGACATTTCCTCATCCTTTTTCAAGCAGTTCCTTATTTTTTCCCATCACAAGATGTTTTGGGTTTATTTTGTATTTTCTGTGTCTCAAGCCTGGTTCCTTTCATTGGAGAGTGATATTTAGAAACCCAGATCTGGATTGTTTTTGCCAGTAATATTTTGTCCAGTGCTTGGCATTGTGAAACTGAATTTTTTGCTAATAAATGGGTATGAAATAATTTTCAGTCATGATTTTATCAGCTGTCAAATTACCTGTCCCTCCCACTCTTAAATCACTTACACATTGGAAAAGCAAGTCCTCTATCAAAGTAATGTATAAAAATGTCTAATAGCATAGAGGCATAGAGAAGAAACCTGTTACACTTTCCTTACCTTTACATCAAGAATTCTAATGCTGGAATCATGATATACTATGATTATAGTCTTCTCATCTAGTAAGCTTGTCAAAAAGCAAATGAAGTTAGATTGTTTTAGTTTATTTTTAATAGCTCAGTCTGTATTCGTTCCAAATTAATACCACCTTCCTTTTTGTAAACATTTCGTAACAGATTTATTGAGGTATATTTTACTACATACCATAAAATTCATGATATAAAGATTCAGTGTGTTTCAAGGAGACATTGTAAATTATAAATTATTGGTAAACTTTGTAGTTGTACCACCATCACCATGATCTAGTTTTAGAACACTTTCATCATCTGAGTTTCTTCATGCCCAAATGTAATCAATGTCCACTCCCACTCTAAGACACAGATAGCTTCTGATCTTCTGTCTCTCTAAGTTTTGCTTTTTATGGAGATTTCACATAAATAGGATCATGCAATATATAGTATTTTGTATTTGGGTACTTTCACTTAGCTTAATGTTTTTGTTGTTAATTTATGTAGTTGGTAGTTCATTCCTTTGTGTAGATCTGATTTATGTCTCATTGTATGGAAACAAGTGTTTTCTTTATACATTTGCCAGTTGATGGGATGTTTCCAGTTTTTGGCAGTTATGAATAGTGTTGTTAGGGACATTTGTGTACAAGTGTTTGTGGGACATACCTCTTAATTTTTCTTGGATAAATACCTAGAAATAGAATTTCTGAGTGTATCATAAGTGTCTATTACCTTTTGAAGAAACAAACTCTTTCAAAGTAGCTGTACCATTTCACATTCCCACAGCAATGTGCGAGGGTTCTTTTTTTTTTTTTGCCATATCCTCACCAGAACTTGATTTGTCAGTCTTTTGATTATAAAAGACCTATAATCTTTTCTAGTGGGTTATGTAGTGATGTCTCACTGTGGTTTTAAGCTGCGTTTCGCTAATCACTAATGATATTGAGCATCTTTTCATATGATAATTTTCCATTTCTGTGTGTTCCTTGGTGAAGGATGAAGTATCCATTTCTAAATTGTGTTGTTCCTCTTCTTACTGAGTTTTACAAGTTCTTTATTGATTTCAGATACAAGCCTTTTATCAAATGTATGATTTGCAAATATTTTCTTCCAGTCTCTGGCTTCTTTTTTTATTTTCCTAATGATGTCTTTTGAAGAGCAAAATTTTTTAATTTTTATGACGCCCAGTTTGTAGATTTTCTCCTAAATTCTCTTGTAGGAGTCATAGTTTTATCTTTTACATTTGGTCTGGTCAATTTTCAGTTGACCTTTTTGTGTGATGGCGGTTAGTCTAAGTTCATTTGTTTTTGTATGTGGGTATCTACCTGTTCGAGCACCATTTGTTAAAATAAAAGCAAACTGTCTTTACCTCATTGTCTTGGTACCTGTATCAAAAATTAATTGGCTGTAATTATAAGAGTTTATTTCTAGACTCTATATTAACCCATTTGTCTGGCATTATGTCACTATCACACTGTCTTGTTTAGCGTGGTTTTATAGTAAGTCTTAAAATGACGTAGAACCAGTTCTCCAACTTTTTTCTTCTTTTCTAAATTGCTTTATCTATTTTGGATGATTTCTTTTCCATATAAATATTTGGATCAGGAAATTGTTAATTTTCTTTAGGATCAATACTGTTTAGTAAAAAAGCATTTGGAAAAATTTACCTATGAAGCAATATGTGCTTGTTTTTTTCATTGTGTAAATATTTTAAATTACCAATTTAATTTCTTTATTTGTTATAGCTCTGTTAAGATTTTTCTATTTCTCCTTTAATCTCCTTTTTAAAAAAAGATTATAAGTAAACTCTACACCCAATGTGGGACTTGTACTCGCAACCCAGAGATCAAGAGTTGCATGTTCTACTGAGTGAGCCAGCCAGGTGCCCATCTCCTTTAATCTCTTTGATAATTTTTAAGGAATTTGTCCATTTCATCTACATTGTCTGGTTTTCTTTGTATGGTTATTCATAATGTTCTTACACAATTATTTTAGTTTCTGTAGAATTATTCCTAATTTTGGTAATGTGTGTTTTTTTCCTCTCTCCCTTGCTCTCTCCCTCTCGTGCTCTCATTCTTTTTGGTTAGTCTAGCTAAATGTTTGCCAATTTTGTTGTTCTTTTGAAAGAACCAACTTTTGGTTTCATTGGCTTTCTCTGTGTTATAATTTTTGGATTGTTACTCTGATTTTATTTCCTTCCTCTGACTTACTTTGCGTTTGATTTACTTTTCTTATTCTAACTTCTTGAGGTGGAAGCTTATATATTTTTAGATCTTTCTAGCTAGTACAAGCATTTTAAAAGTATAAATATGCTTATTAAAGCACTACTTTTGCGGCTTCTCCTGAATTTTTCGTGTTGTTTTGTTTTCTTCAATTCAAGATATTTTCTAATTCTCTTTATGACTTTTTTCTTTGACTCATGAGCTATTGAGAAGTGTGTTATTCAATTTCCAAATGTTTGGGGATTTCTCAAATTTCTCTGTTGATTCTAATACAATTCCATTGTGGTCAGAGAATATACTTGTATGTTTTCCCTTTTCTTTAATTTAATAAGACTTGTTTTATAGTCTAACACAGGGTTTGGCAAACTATGACCCACAGGCCAGTTCCGGCCTATGGCCTTTTTAAAAAATGGCTTACAAGCTAAGAAAGGGTTTCATATTTTATTTATTTATTTTTAAAGATTTTATTTATTTATTTGACAGAGATAGACACAGCCAGCGAGAGAGGGAACACAAGCAGGGGGAGTGGGAGAGGAAGAAGCAGGCTCATAGCGGAGGAGCCTGATGTGGGGCTCGATCCCATAACGCCGGGATCACGCCCTGAGCCGAAGGCAGACGCTTTAACCGCTGTGCCACCCAGGCGCCCCGGGTTTCATATTTTAAAGGATCCTTTTTAAAAAAACAAAGAAGGTTATTATATGATGTTAAAGGTGTAAATACATCAAGAAGATATAACAATTGTAAATGTTTAATGTGTTCAATAGTAGAGCACCCAAATATACAAAGCAAAACCAGCAGAGCTAAAAGGAGAAATAAGCAGTAATAAAGTAATAGTTGGGGACATTAATACTCCATTTTCAATAATGGGTTCATCATCCAGACAGAGAATCAAATAAAGAAGCCTCAGATTTGAACAACACTGTAGACCAAATGGACCTAACAGACATACACAGAAAATTCTTCCAACAGCAGCAGAATACATTTTCTTCTCAAACTCATATAGATCACTTTTTAGGGTAGATCATATGTTAAGCCACAAAACGAGCCTTAGAAAATTCAAGAAGATTGAAATAATACCCAGTATCTTCTCTGACCACAGTGGCATGAAACTAGAAATCAACCAGAGGAAAACTGGAAAGTTTACAAACACATGGAAATTAAACCAGACTCTCCTAAACAAGCAACAGAATAAAGAAGAAATTATAGAGGACATTAAAAATTGCTTGAGACAGAAATGAACATACAACATAACGAAGCTTATGGGGTGCAGTAAAAAGCAGTTTTAAGAGGAAAGTTTGTAGCAGTAAACATCTACATGCAGAAATAGTAGGAGCATCAGGGTGGCTCAGTTGGTTAAGCACCCGACCCTTGATTTTGGCTCAGGTCATGATCTCACAGTCCTAGGATTGAGAGTTGGGCTCTGTGCTCAGCAGGGAGTCTGCTCTCCCTCTGCCCCTCCCCTTGCTCTTCTGAGCTCTCTCTCTCAAAATAAATAAATAAATGTTTTTTTTTAAAAAAAGAGAAACAGTAAAGATCTCAAATTTCTTAGAAGCATACAACTTACCAAGATTGAATCAGGAAGAAATAGAAAATCCAAGTAGATCAATTAGTAAGGAGATTGAATCTGGAATCAAATATCTCCCAATGAAAAAAAGCCTAGGACCAGAGTCCTTCACTGGTAAATTTTTCAAACATTTAAAGAAAAATTAATACCAACCCTTCTAATACTCTTCCAAAATATTGAAGAGGAGAGAACACTCCTTACTCATTTTACAAGGCCAGCATTTTTCCTTCTTCTTTTTTTTTTTTTTTTAAGATTTTATTTATTTATTTGACTTGGAGAGAGAATACAAGCAGGGGGAGCAAGAGTGGGAGAGGAAGAAGCAGACTCCTCACTGAGCAGGAAGCCTGACATGGGGCTTGACCCCAGGATCATGACCTGAGCCAAAGGCAGATGCTTAAGTGACTGAGCCACCCAGGCGCCCCAAGGCCAGCATTTTTCTGATACAAAAACCATAAAAAGGACACTACTAAAAAGGAAAACTGCCCATTATTTCTGATGACTATACATCCAAAAATTCTCAATAAAATACTAGCAAACCAAATTCACATTAAAAGGATCATTCATTTTGATTATGTGGGATTTATCCCTGGAATGCAAGGGTAGTTCAACATACACAAATCAGTCAATGTGATACATCACATTAATAAAATGGAAAAAAAAATCATACAATCATCTCAGTAGATGCATAAAAAGCATTTGACAAAATTCAGCATCCATTCATGTTATAAAATCTCTTCAGCAAATTAGGCATAGAAGGAACATATTTCAATGTAATAGAGGCCATGTATGACAAGCTCACAGCTAACATCATACCCAAAGGTGAAAGGTTAAAACTTTTCTTCTGAGATCAGGAAAAACACAGGTTTGCACACTTTTACTACTTTTATTCAACATAGAACTGGAAGTCCTAGCTAGAGCAATAGTCAAGTAAAAGACACATAAGTTATCAGAATTGGAAAGGAAAAAATAAAATTTCCTTTTTTTTAAAAATTAATGAACCAATAGCCATACATTATTATTATTTTTTAAAGATTTTATTTATTTATTTGACATAGAGAGAGAGAGGGAGAGAACATAAGCAGGGGTAGTGGCAGGCAGAGGGAGAGGAAGAAGCAGACCCCCAGCTGAACAGGGAGCCCGATGTGGGGCTCGATCTCAGGACCCTGGGATTATGACCTGAGCCAAAGGCAGATGCTTAACTGACTGAGCCACCCAGATGCCCCCAACATAAAATTTCTATTGGCAGATGACATTTTATATAGAGAAAAATTTAAAGACTCAGACTGTTAGATCTAATAAAGGAATTCAGTAAAATTGCAGGATGCAAAGTTAACATTAAAAAATCAGTAGCATTTCTATACACTAACAACAAAATTTCTGAAAAAGAAATAAATACAATAAATACAATAGCATCAAAAACAATAAAATACCTAGGAATAAATTTAAGGAGGTGAAAGATTACTGTACTCAAGACTATAAGACATTGATGGAAGAGGTTGAAGACTCATATAAATGGAAAAGTATTCTGTATTTATGGATTGGAAGAATTACTATTGTTAAAATGTTAATACTATTGAAAGTCAGCTATACATTCAGTGCAATCCCTACCAAGATTCCAGCGGCCCTTTTTACAGAAGTAGAAAAAACACTCCTAAAATATGTATGGAACCACAAAAGACCCCAAAAAGACAAATCCTGAGAAAGAAGAACAAAGCAGGAGGTATCACACTTCCTGATTTCAAAGTATACTATAAAGCTATAGTCATCAAAACAGTATGGTACAGGCATAAAAACAGACAAATAGACAAATGGAACAGAATTGAGAGCCCAGAAATAAACCCAAGCATATACAGTCAACTAATGTATGATAAAGGAGCTAAGAGTATTCAATGGAGAAAAAACTTTCTCTTTAGTAAGTGGTGCTGGGATAATCGGATATTCACATATAAAACAATTGAACCCATATTTTACACCACTTACAAAAATTAAACTTGAAATGAATTAAAGAGTTAAATGCAAAACCTGAAACTATGAAATTCCTAGAAGAAAAAATGGGAATAAAACCATGGACATGGGTGTTGGTAATGATTTTTTTTTAGATATGATACCTAAAGCTAAAGCAATAAAATAAAAAATAACAAGTGAGACTGATCAAACTAAAAAGCTTCTGCACAGCAACAGAAACCATTAACAAAATGAAAAGACAGTCTACAGAATGGGAAAAAATATTTGCGGACTGCACATCTGATAAGGGGATAATAAGCAAAATATATAAAGAACTCCTACAGCTCTAACAAAAAACCCAAATAACCCAATTTAAAAATGGGCCAAAGACCTGAATAGCTATTACTCCAGAGAAGATATACAAAAGGCCAACAGGTACATGAAAAGATGCTAAACATCACTAGTCCTTAGGAAAATGTAGTTTCCTTAACTGTAATGAGATATCACCTCATGCCTGTTATAGTGGCCATGATGAAAAAGGTAAGAGATAGCAAATGCTGGCCTGGATGTGGAGGAAAGGGAAATCTTGTCCACTTGGTGGTGGGATTGTGGGTGGGATTGTAAGTTGATATGGCCACTCTGGAAAACAGTATGGAGGATCCTCAAAAAATTAAAAATGTAACTACCATGTGATCCAACAAAAGAAATAAAAACTCTAACTCAAAAAGATATCTGTACCCCTATGTTCATAGCAGTATTATTTACAATAGCCAAGACGTGGAAACAACTTAAGTGTCCACTGGTGAATGAATTGATAAAGAAGTTGTGGTGTGTGTGTGTAGAGAGAGCGATAGGGGGAGAGAGATATAAATATTATTTAGCCCTAAAAAACAAAGAAATCCTGTCACTTGCAGCAACATGGATAGAATGTGAAGACATTATGCTATATGCTAAGTGAAATAAATTAGACAGAAAAAGGCAAGTATGTATGATCTCACTTCTCTGTGTAATGAAAAAAAAAAAAAGGAAAACAAAACTCAACGAAACAGATTAGACTTGTTACCAGAGTCAGAGCATGGTAGGAAGGGGAAATGGAGGAAGATGGTCATAAGGTACAATCTTCCAGTTATAAGGTAAATTTAAGTACCAGGGATGTAATGTACAACATGGTGACTATTACCAACACTGCCAAATGATTTATAAGAAAGCTGTAGAAAGAGTCAATTCTAAGAGTTCTCATCACAAACATTTTTTTCCTTTTTTTTTCTTTTTAAATTGTATCTATATGAGATGAAGAATGTTAGCTGAAACTATTGTAATCAATTCACAATATATGTAAATAAAACCATCATACTGTATGCCTTTAGTTTATACAGTAATGTATATCAGTTGTTTTTCAATAAAGCTGGGGAAAAAGCCAAGAATATGCAACAAAGAGTGTATGTGACCTATGAAGCCTAAAATATTTACTATCTGACCCTTTACCAAAAACAGTTTTCCAAGCTCTGCCCTTGCACGTGGTCTAAGAGACATATTAAGTGTATGGGAAGTATAAAAAGCTTGATATGTATTTCTTAATTTCTTTAAAAAAATTAAGGCAATAATTATAGCAGTGAGAAAGTTGGAAATGGAGCTCTCTTGGAGCAATGTTGCTGTATTTTAACCAGATACTTACCTGCCAATATTTACCTGAAATAAAGTATTAGTTAATGATATATGTTGTGATCCTTAAACAGCCACTAAAAAAATAACTCAGGAAGTGTAGCTAGAAAATTAACAAAGAAAATTAAAATAGTGTATAAAAATGCTAATATAAGACCAAAGATAGTAATGAAAGAAGAGGGAAACAAAGACATGAGACATAATAAAAATAGTAAAATTACATATATATAACCTTATCAATAATTGCATTAAATTTAAATAATCTAAATACTGCCATCAAAAGGCAGAAATTTTCCAACTTGATAAAAAGGAAAGATAGTTATATCCTGCCAAAAAGATAAACCTTGGGTTCTTTTTTTTTTTTTTTAAAGATTTTATTTATTTATTTGACAGAAAGATAGAGCCAGAAAGCACAAGTGGGGGGAATGGCAGAGGGAGAAGAAGAAGCAGGCTCCCAGCTGAGCCCCAAAAGAGATAAACTTTGAAGTAAAAAAAAAATTGAAATAGGGGCGCCTGGGTGGCTCAGCCATTAAGCGTCTGCCTTCGGCTCAGGTCATGATCCCAGGGTCCTGGGATTGAGCCCCGCATCAGGCTTCTTGCTCGGCAGGAGGCCTGCTTCTCCCTCTCCCGCTCCCGCTCCCCTTGCTTGTGTTCCCTCTCTCGCTGTCTCTTTCTGTCAAAGAAATAAAATCTTAAAAAAAAATTGAAATAGCGAATAGGTTCAAATAGGTTGAAAATTAAAAGGATAAAGATAAACCTTGAACACAGTAATTATTAACTGCAGTAGCTATTTTAAGAACGGACAAAATAAACTTTAAGACAAAAAATATTATTGGAGTTAAAAAGAAGACTCACAAAGATAAAATGGTCAGGGGCGCCTGGGTGGCTCAGTTGGTTAAGCATCTGTCCTTGGCTCAGGTCATGATTTCAGGGTCCAGGGATCAATCCCTGTGTCGGGCTCCAAGCTCAGTAGGGAGTCTGTTTCTCCCTCTCCCTTTGCCCCTCCCCTGTTCCTGTTCTGTCTGTCAAATAAATAAATAAATAAACAAACAAATAAATAAATAAATAAATAAGATCTTTAAAAAAAAACACAAAACATAAAATGGTCAGTACTTTGGGAAGATGTAACATTATAAATGTGTTCGCACTTCACTGCAGAGGCCCAAAATACAGAGGCAGAGAGTGACAGAATTAAAAGGGGAAATAGACAACGAAGCAATTACAGTTGAGGATTTTAATACTCCTCTCTTTCCATCTACTGGAACAACCTATGGATATAGAAAACTTGTACAAACACTGTTGACCAACTTGAACAAACTTGCATGTATTTATCTCTCCACTCAACGAGAGCAAAATACATACTGTTTTCCAGCACACATAGAATATTCTCCAAGATAGATCATGTGCTATCCATAAAACAAGTCTCAGTAAATTTAAAAGAACTGGATTCCTTCCTGTTGATTTTGGTTACCATCTGGTATCATTTTGTTTAAGCTCTACAGACTTTCTTTAATATTTCTTACAGGGCAAGTCTACTAGCAAATGGTTTTTTCATTTCTTGTTCATCTGAGGATGTCTTTATTTTGACTTTGTTTCTGAAGAATAGTTTTACTAAGTATATAATTTTTTTTAAAATCAGGATATTTTTTTTATTTTAATGTTTTTTTATTATGTTAGTCACCATACAGTACATCCATGGTTTCTGATGTAAAGTTTGATGATTCATTAGTTGCGTATAATACTAAGTATATAATTCTTGATTAACTTTTTTCAACATTTTAAATATGTCATTTTAGTGTCTTCTGACTTCCATGGTTTCTGATAAGAACTCTGTTTTTACTTGTTTTGTTCTCTGTGTTTGAGTCATTTTTCTCTTTTGGCTTTCAAGATTTATTGTGTATTTATCTTTCAGGGATGTGACTATTATATGTCTAGGTATGGATCTTTTTATGTTTGTCCTACTTGGCATTAATTGAACTTCTTGGATATGTAGATTAATTAATTTTTCATCAAATATGGGACATCTTTGGCCATTGTCCTGTCACATTCTTTCTACCACTTTCTCCCATTTCTCTCCTTCTGGAACTCCCATCATGCATGTGATAGTATCCCACAGGTCTCTGAGGCTCTGTTCAGTTTCCTTTGATTTTTTTTCCCTCTACTCCAGATTTGATAATTTCTGTTGATATGTCTTTGAGTTTATTGATTTTTTTCTCTGCCATCTCAAATCCGCTCCTAAGACCATCTAGTACATTATTCATTTCAGTTATTGTATTTTCACTTTTAGAATTTTTCTTTGGTTCCTTTTATGGCTTGTATTTTTATGTTTAGATTCTCTATCAATTGAGTCATTGTCATCATATTTTTCTTTAGTTTTTTGGACATAGTTTCCTTTGATTCTTTAAACATATTTATAATAACTGCTCTGAAATCTTTGCCAAGTTCAACATCTGGACTCATTCAGAGTCAGTTTCTGTTGACTGCCTAAAATTTTTTTTTTCTCCTAGCAGTGGTTCACATTTTGCTGTTTTTTTTCCATGTCTTGTATTTTGTTGTTATTGTTGCAAACCGGAAAGTTTAGGTAATATATTATGGCAACTTTGGATTTTGATTGATTTTTCTGAGAGTTTTTATTAATTTGTTTATTATTTGTTAATTTCCTGGGTTTAAATTACAGAATCCCCCCCGCAATGGTATATAGCCTCTGATGACTCCCCTCAGATTTTAGTCTTATTTTTATTTTTTAACCTGGATTTGTACCTGTGCCACTGTGTATAGTTTAGGAGTAGTCATTGATTTGAAAAGAGCTTTGCTAAAACACTTCAAGCACGTAAGTGTTCTGTCTTCTGCTGACTGAAATGTGCACTAGAGAAGCGCACTCAAAGGCAGTCAGTTATCACCTCTCCCTTGGCCTTTACCTTCCATGGACTCTCTTGGATTCCCCTGCCCTACACATAGTTTCCTGGTTGTCTAAGGACTTGTGGAAAACATATCTAGCACTTATTTGGCTCTCATTTCCAGAATCTCTTAAATTTCTGGCTGTTCAACCACTCATTCCAACTGGGTCTGCAGTTCCAGGGTAACAAAACAGATGCTGTTTATTTTCCTCATTCTTTTCCTACAGAGTTTTGCTACTTGTAGCTGAAAAAAGCCTGGGATTTTTGTCCCCTGCCCCAAATAGAGGATGCCCTCTCTGACTGCCAGGCTGGTGGTTTTCATTCAGCCCTGCCTTGGTGAACTAATTTTCTTGAGATTGAGCTTGGTGGTAGGATGGATAGGAGCCACAAATGAAGCTTTAATAGGTTTTCAGGAACAAACATTTCTGAATTTATTGTCTGCCTTTGGTTGATTTCCAGAGCCCTGAAATAGTTTTGTTTTGTTTTTTAGTTTTGTCCAGTGTTATGCTTGTTTTTGGTAGAGAGACAGCACCAAGCTCTTCACATCACAATAGGTGCCCCACTCGTTTTAAATATTCACAAGCCAGTTATTTAATTAACTGTTTAAAATGTTGAAGGGGCTCCTGGAGCTGCAGAATTCCTATTTTTATAATGAATTTTGTGACATCTTTCTATCCCTGGTTCTCTGGCACTTATATTCTAGAGTTACTGGATAATGTTCTGTGTCTATAGTTACTGATAAAAACACTTGAGAATATACTTTTAATATTCTTTCAGTATCTTGGGATGCTTTTTCTCTGGCTAAATAAACTGCTTTATTAAACTGTGTGAAAGTCTTCGTAGCCCCTTTACCCAACCTGTGCTTTAAGTTTCTCTCTAGGATAAGTTTGAACATCACTCTTCTTAGTGGAAAAGGTGGAATTTTATTTGTCATGTGTTACCTAATTATTCTTGCTTGAGAAGTCTTTTTGGTATCCTTAGTATTTTTCTGAAGTGTGGCTCACCCGGGACAATGGGGTTTGCTCCATTCTTGCAGATTCATGTCTAAAACTGTTACCAAAGACAAATGTAAATCTTTGATTGTAGTTTTCTCAGAAAGCAATAAGATGTATATTTAACTTAAGACCGTGGATTTTATGTACTTAGGGCACTGTTCTTTAATTTATTTTTTTATTTAGGGCATTATTTAACATCAGTTTTTATTCTTTTTACTCCAAAAGAATAAAATAATAATAGCTAGACAATGGCTTTTGTAGATTTTCAACTTTTCAGAGGGTGAAAAGATGAGATTTTATTCTAAAATAGATTAAAACAAGTAAGCATGCAATTTGTGTAATAATTCCCAGAAGAGCACAGTGTAACTTCAATGTTGACTTTTTAACACACAAAACATAATTGAGTTATTGAGTTCAACAGCAGATCAACAGACAATAGTATCTAGGCAACCGAAAAGTAAATTCATTCATTTTATTGTTTTAGGTGTTACTGTTCCTGTATTGTTCCTGGGATGCCAAGAGTGTTTTGGTGTTTTGAATCACTAACCTAATTAACTTTCTTAGTCTAATTATAGGCTGAACTTGCAGTGGAAAGTTGCTACTATCCTAAAATGTTTGTGGTAGGAAACAGTTGCTACATCCCATTGTAGCGCCAGCGGCAGTCCACGTTTGTTTGCTTTTTTAAAAATTTTAATTTTGAGAGAAGTATAGATTCCCATGTAGCTATATGTCCATATGCTTTGACCCAATCATAGTTTTCTATTTAATTTTGTCCAACTATTACCTAATTTTGAAAAAATTGGCTATTGCTACTTTGTGCATAATGAGAAGGGGCCATGTAGAAAGGTTTGAAGTCTGAAACTCGGTGACACTCATTTTGTTAAGCACCAACTAGGACAATGGTCATGTTTAAGATAAGGTATTAGAGAAAAAGGGAGTTAAGGTGGCGGAGGAGTAGAGGACCCCTTTTTCAGCCGGTCCCCTGAGTCGAGTTGGATAGGTACCAGACCAGCCTGAACATCCACGGAATCAGCCTGAGACGCAGGAAGATACATCTGGATCTCTACAAATGAACATCTCCAGCGCTGAGTATTGAGGTACGAAGCGGGGAGCCGTGAAACCGCGCACAGATATCGGAAGATAAATGGAAGGGGGAGGGAGCCGCTGTGTTCGGGTGCCGGGAAGCGGTAGCCACCTGCACAGGGGAGCGGGCGGACTCACGGACGGCACCCGGGAGAGACAGACTGAGACTCTGAGCCGGGGACCGCGCACGACCAGACTGAAACGGAGCTCCCAGGTGCTCACTGGATCCAGACTGAGACTGGGAGCTCCAGGAGCATGTGGGGGTGGCTGGCGGTGTTAGAAACACAAAGGACAGAGACGCGCCGGCCCTGGAAGTGAGGGCTGGGACGCCGGCTGTGGGGCGCACATGCCGGGACGCTGCAGGTTTGAGCAGCACCAACAGAAACGGTGTTAAAGTGGCCAGAACGTCAGTGGAGAACGGTCCACGATCCCTCTGTTCTGAGACAGAGGCTGAGATTTGGCCACTGCTGCTCTGACTCTCAGAAGAGGCATAGCAAACTGCCAGGGAAAGCCGCCAAAGAACAAAAGCCTGGAAATACCGGCTCACAGCGTGCCCATCACCATCCCCCCTTGCAGGGGACACAGAGACTCTACCCAAACAGGGTTGCCTGAGTATCGATGCGGCAGGCCCCTCCCTCAGAAGGCAGGCTGAAAAATCAAGAAGCCCACATCCCTAAGATCCCTATAAAACAAGGGCGCATGGCCTGGGTCCCGGTCAATAATTTGGGCTCTGGACAACCCCGCAACCTCTCCTCATCAGAACGACGAGAAGGAGAAATCCCCCCTCCAGCAAAGAAAAGACAGTGAGTCTGTGGCCTCTGCCACAGAACTAATGGATATGGATATAACCAAATTATCAGAAATGAATTCAGAGTAGCAACGGTCAAGGTGATGTGTAGACTTGAAAAAAGTATTAACGAAAATGTTAATGAGAATATAGAATCTCTAAGGGTGGAAATGAGAACGAATCTGGCAGAAATTAAAATTTTTATGAGCCAAATGCAGTCAAAACTAGAGGCTCTGATGGCCAGGGTGAATGAGACAGAAGAACGTATCAGCGAATTGGAGGATGGATTAGTAGAAAAGAAAGCTAAAATACAATCTGACTCAAAAAAATCCATTCTCAAGAGTGTAGGTTACGGGAGATTACTGACTCAATTAAACATTCCAATGTCAGAATCATCGGTATCCCCGAGGGGGTGGAGAAAAACAGAGGTCTAGAAGAGATATTTGAACAAATTGTAGCTGAAAACTTCCCTAATCTAGCAAGGGAAACAAACATTCGTGTCCAAGAGGCAGAGAGGACCCCTCCCAAGCTCAACCACGACAAACCTACGCCACGTCACGTCATAGTGCATTTCACAAATATTAGATCCAAGAATACAGTATTGAAAGCGGCCAGGACAAATAAATTTCTCACGTACCAAGGCAAAGGTATCAGAATTACGTCAGACCTGTCTACACAGACCTGGAATGAAAGGGTTGGCGGGGCATTTCTAAAGCTCTTTCAGAGAAAAACATGCAGCCAAGGATCCTTTATCCAGCAAGGCTGTCATTCAGAATTGATGGAGAAATAAAGACCTTCCAGAATCACCAGTCATTGACCAATTTCATAACCACGAAACCAGCCCTACAGGAGATATTAAGGGGGGTTCTATAAAAGTAAAAAGGCCCCAAGAGTGATACAGAACAGAAAGTCACAATCTATAGAAACAAAGACTTTACTGGCAACATGGCACCATTAAAATCATAGCTCTCAATAATCAGTCTCAATGTAAATGGCCTAAATGCTCCCATAAGATGCCACAGGGTTGCAGATTGGATAAAAAGACATGACCCATTCATTTGCTGTCTACAAGAGATTCATTTTGAGCCTAAAGATACATTCAGGCTGAAAGTAAAGGGATGGAATACCAATTTTCACACCAATGGACCTCAAAAGAAAGCTGGGGTAGCAATTCTCATATCAGACAGATTGGATTTTAAACTAAAGACTATAGTTAGAGACACAGAAGGGCACTATATTATTCTTAAAGGATGTATCCAACAAGTGGATGTGACAATTGTAAATATATATGCCCCCAAGAGGGGAGCAGCAAGGTACACAAGCCAACTCTTAACCACAATAGTGAGACATATAGATAAAAATACACTAATAGTAGGGGACCTCAACACTCCACTATCAGCAATAGACAGATCACCTAAGCAAGAAATCAACAAAGAAATAAGAGCTTTGAATGCCATACTCGACGAATTGGACCTCATAAATATATATAGAGCACTACACCCCAGAACCAAAGAATACTCATTCTATTCTAATGCCCATGGAACATTCTCAAGAATAGACCATGTTCTGGGTCACAAAACAGGTCTCAAACGATACCAAAAGACTGAAATTATTCCCACAACGCTCTGAAATTGGAACTCAACCACAAGGAAAAATTTGGAAGAAACTCAAACACTTGGAGACTAACAACCATCCTGCTCAGGAATGACTCGATAAACCAGGAAATCAAAAATCAACTTAAACAATTTATGGAGACCAACGAGAATGAAAACACAACAGTCCGAAACCTATGGGATACTGCAAAGGCAGTCCTAAGGGGGAAATACATAGCCATCCAAGCCTCACTCAAAAGAATAGAAAAATCTAAAACGCAGCATTTATATTCTCACCTCAAGAAGCTGGAACAGCAACAGAGGGACAGGCCTAATCCACGCACGAGGAAGCAGTTGACCAAGATTAGAGCAGAAATCAATGAATTAGAAACCAGGAGTACAGTAGAGCAGATCAAGAGAACTAGAAGCTGGTTCTTTGAGAGAATCAATAAAATTGACAGACCGCTGGCAAGACTTATCCAAAAGAATAGAGAAAGGACCCAAATTAATAAAATGATGAATGAAAAAGGAGAGGTCACAACCAACACCAATGAAATTGGAAGGATTATTAGAAACTTTTATCAATAGCTTTGTGCGAATAAATTAAGCCATCTGGAAGAGATGGAGGACTTCCTGGAAACCTATAAACTACCAAGACTGAAACAGGAAGAAATTGATTTTTTTATTTTTTATTTTTTTTATTATTTTTTTTTAATGATTTTTTATTATATTATGTTAGTCACCATACAGTACATCCCCGGTTTCCGATGTAAGGCTCGATGATTCATTAGTTGTGTATAACACCCAGTGCACCATGCAATACGTGCCCTCCTTACTACCCATCACCGGTCTATCCCATTCCCCCACCCCCCTCCCCTCTGAAGTCCTCAGTTTGTTTCTCATAGTCCATAGTCTCTCATGTTTCATTCCCCCTTCTGATTACCCCCCCTTTCTTTATCCCTTTCTTCCCCTACTGATCATCCTAGTTCTTATGTTCCATAGATGAGAGAAATCATATGATAGTTGTCTTTCTCTGCTTGACTTATTTCAGAAATTGATTTTTTTAAACAGGCCAATTAATTATGAAGAGATTGAGTCAGTGATAAACAACCTTCCAAATAACAAAACTCCAGGCCCGGACGGTTTTCCTGGGGAATTCTACCAAACATTCGAAGAAGAAGTAATACCTATTCTCCTAAAGCTATTTCAAAAAATAGAAACAGAAGGAAAGCTACCAAACTCATTCTATGAGGCCAATATTACCTGTTTCCCCAAACCAGGCAAAGAGCCCATCAAAAAGGAGAATTACAGACCAATTTCCCTAATGAACATGGATGCCAAAATCCTCAACAAGATCCTGGCTAATAGAATCCAACAGTACATTAAAAGGATTATCCATCACGATCAAGTGGGATTCATACCTGGGATGCAAGCGTGGTTCAACATCCGCAAATCGATCAGCTTGATACATCATATCAACAAGAAAAGACTCAGGAACCATATGATCCTCTCAATTGATGCAGAAAAAGCATTTGACAAAATACAGCATCCTTTCCTGATTAAAACCCTTCAGAGTGTAGGGATAGAGGGTACATTCCTCAATTTCATAAAAACCATCTGTGAAAAGCCTACAGCAAATATCATTCTCAATGGGGAAAAGCTGGAAGCCTTTCCCTTAAGATCAGGAACACGACAAGGATGCCCGCTCTCGCCACTATTATTCAACATAGTACTAGAAGTCCTTGCAACAGCAATCAGACAACAAAAAGGGATAAAAGGTATCCAAATTGGCAAAGAAGAAGTCAAACTGTCTCTATTCGCAGATGACATGATACTGTATATGGAAAACCGAAAAGAATCCACTCCCAAACTATTAGAAGTTATAGAGCAATTCAGTAATGTGGCGGGATACAAAATCAATGCTTAGAAATCAGTTGCATTTCTATACACGAATAATGAGACTGAAGAAAGAGAAATTAGGGAATCCATCCCATGTACAATAGCACCAAAAACCATACGTTACCTTGGAATTAACCAGAGACGTAAAGGAGCTATATTCTAGAAACTATAAATCACTCTTGAAGACATTGAGGAAGACACAAAAAGATGGAAAGATATTCCATGCTCATGGATCGGAAGACTTAACATAGTTAAAATGTCCATGCTACCCAGAGCAATCTACACTTTCAATGCTATTCTGATCAAAATACTGAGGACATTTTTCAAAGAACTGGAACAAACAGTCCTTAAATTTGTATGGAACCAGAAAAGGCCCCGAATCTCCAAGGAACTGTTGAAAAGGAAAAACAAAGCTGGGGGCATCACAATGCCGGATTTCGAGCTGTCCTACAAAGCTGTGATCACAAAGACAGCATGGTACTGGCACAAAAACAGACACATAGACCAATAGAACAGAATAGAGAACCCAGAAATGGACCCTCGGCTCTTTGGGCAACTAATCTTTGATAAAGCAGGAAAAAACATCCGGTGGAAAAAAAGATAGTCTCTTCAATAAATGGTGCTGGGAAAATTGGACAGCAACATGCAAAAGAATGAAACTTGACCACTCTCTCACACCATACACAAAGATAAACTCCAAATGGACGAAAGACTTCGATGTGAGACAGGAATCCATCAAAATCCTAGAGGAGAACATAGGCAGCAATCTCTATGACATTAGCCACAGCAACCTTTTTCATGACACATCTCCAAAGACAAGAGAAACAAAAGATAAAATGAACTTGTGCGCCTTCATCAAGATAAAAGCTTCTGCACAGCCAAGGAAACAGTCAAAAAAACTAAGAGGCACCCCACGGAATGGGAGAATATATTTGCAAATGATACTACAGGTAAAAGACTGGTATCCAAGATCTACAAAGAACTTCTCAAACTCTACGTGAGAAACAAATAAATCAAAAAATGGGCAGAAGATATGAACAGACACTTTTCCAATGAAGACATACAAATGGCTAACAGACACATGAAAAAATGTTCAAAATCATTAGCCATCAGGGAAATTCAAATCGAAACCACACTGAGATACCACCTTACGCCAGTTAGAATGGCAAAAATTGACAAGGCAAGAAACAACAATTGCTGGAGAGGATGTGGAGAAAGGGGATCCCTCCTACATTGTTGGTGGGAATGCAAGTTGGTACAGCCACTCTGGAAAACAGTGTGGAGGTCCCTTAAAAAGTTAAAAATTGAGCTACCCTATGACCCACCCATTGCACTACTGGGTATTTACCCCAAAGATACAGACATAGTGAAGAGAAGGGCCATATGCACCCCAATGTTCATAGCAGCATTGTCCACAATAGCTAAATCGTGGAAGGAACCGAGATGCCCTTCAACAGATGACTGGATTAAGAAGTTGTGGTCCATATATACAATGGAATATTACTCAGCTATCAGAAGGAACGAGTTCTCAACATTTGCTGCAACATGGACGGCACTGGAGGAGATAATGCTAAGTGAAATAAGTCAAGCAGAGAAAGACAATTATCATATGATTTCTCTCATCTATGGAACATAAGAACTAGGAAGATCAGTAGGGGAAGAAAGGGCTAAAGAAAGGGGGTAATCAGAAGGGGGAATGAAGCATGAGAGGCTATGGACTCTGAGAAAGAAACTGAGGGCTTCAGAGGGGAGTGGGTGGGGGAATGAGATAGGCTGGTGATGGGTAGTAAGGAGGGCACGTATTGCATGGTGCACTCGGTGTTTTACTCAATTAATGAATCATGGAACTTTACATCAAAAACCAGGGATGTACTGTATGGTGACTAACATAATAAAAAAACATTAAAAAAAAAGATAAGGTATTAGAAACATCTTTGCCTACTAGTAGTCTGTTTCCCAAACATGAAACTTTTATTTTAAAATATGAATTTGTAACAAAAGTATTACATTTTGAAAAATTGAAGAAAGAGCTCATACCTCTGCAAATGTTAACACAATATAGGTGTAATTAAGTTCTAATGCCATATTGACTCAAATAGGAAACTTTTTGTAAAGTTTCTAGTGACTGTTTTTCTAAACTTCAAAGTTGCTTAAAAATCATTTCACTCATAAAAATGTAATTTATGTAATATATACTGTTTATATGTTAAAGCAAATACAAAGGGAATACAAAATTATTTGATCATTAGTTATACCCATATTTTTGTTGGGTCATTTCAAACCAGGATGGCCTTTTTCTCCTTTAATTTCATTTATTAGTATTCCACCTGAAACTTTTTTCTGAAAAATTTCTATGGAAAAGCCATTTCTGTGGGAATAATGAAAATCATATCTCCATGAAAGAATTTGAAGGGGTTATGGATATGGCTTGTTCCACATGTTTTTAGTAACTTTAAATTACTGCTACTGTAATGGCATAGAGGATTGGGCATGAGGGGCTAATGCCTGTTTGCCTAGAAGGAAGAAAGCAAAAAGTTGATAATGTGGTGGGAAAGAGTTACAAAGACAGATGGGAGGTAAGATTTAATTTTAAAATTCTTTGAACATTCTTCAGAAGGGCTATAAGAATGAAACAAAAATATCTGCAAAATTGTGTTGAAAAGTCCATAGCTGATACAGGCTTTTACCTCAGGGCAGTGTTTTTTTAAGCTGACAGCCTATAGTTATAATAATCAGAGTCTCACAAATATCCTACATACACATAAGTGTTATGTTGACCACTAATATTTTAAAAAGCCAGAGGGGTGCCTGGGTGGCTGTCATTAAGCGTCTGCCTTCAGCTCAGGGCGTGATCCCAGAGTCCTGGGATCGAGCCCCATATCTCGCTCCTCCACTGGGAGCCTGCTTCTTCCTCTCCCACTCCCCCTGCTTGTATTCCCTCTCTAGCTGGCTGTCTCTCTCTGTCAAATAAATAAATAAAATCTTTAAAAAATAAATAAATAAAAATTAAAAAGCCAGGATTTTGTATCACATTTTTATTTTCTTTCCCTTCAGCAGAGTTTAAGATAATTCCTTTTTACTTTTCCTATACAAAAGTAACGATCGGTACTAAAATTTAGAGTTCTAGACCCTTCTTACAGAGTACATAGGAGAAAACATGCCTTAAATGTTGATGATAAGCATTTTCTAAACTTTCTCTACGTGCTTTGTGAAAAAAGTGTGCCATGGCCAAATGAATGGGAAACCGTTGGTGAATCACAAATAAGTTTCCTGCCTTGATAACTGTTCTTTAACATGCTAAAGTGCATTTGATAAACAGTATAGCATATTGTTTTCCCTAAACTTACTCAACCATGGGAGCATTGCTCTAAACTAGGGTTCTTGTGAACATATTTGGCAGTAAACACACTCTAGATGAGTGATATTCCAGAAGCTCTACCACAGCTATTATTGCAAACATTTGGTTTAGATAAAATTAACGGAAAAAGTAAATATGGGCTTTTTTAAAGTTTTTTTTTTTAAGTTGCTTCTAGGGTGTTGTTTTGACATAATTTCTTATTTCTTACTAAACTGCCAGTTCCAATAATTAAATGAAAAGACATAATATAAATTAATTTGGAAAATTAATATTCTTGGAAATTTTATGTGCAACTAACTCATTTCTAAAAGAAATGCAGCTTATAGGGCATAAATCATCTGTTCACATTGAACTATTTAGTATTCTTTATGTGCTTACAGGTTTTAATTGTTCTTTTTGTTCCACTATTCTGCTACTTCCTGTTATTGAGGGGTGTTTGAAAGGTTTCTTAATGCAGCACACAACAAAAGATTTATAGAGTACACTCAAAGGTTTTGAACTCTGGTATATTGACTGGCTTACAGCAAAGCAGTGGTACTACTTTGCAGTATTTTCCAAAGGGTTAGGAATAAATGGAAATCTGAAGAAATATATTTTTATGTGTTTTCTTAAGAAGCAGCATACAATTTTGTGTAATACTTACATTTAACAGAAACTGTTTACACTTTGACTGTTTTCATTTTATAATGAAAGAATTTTTAGGACCCTCAGCAATATAGATTTGCATAGCAGCAAGTATACACATACTTACTAAATTTTTGTTTTTTATTGCATTGTATTTCAATGAACTGAAATGTCATTAGGAAGTCCACATTCTTAGAATTTTAATCACATATCTCTGTGTGATCATTCCTAGCCAAAGTAAAAACTAAGAAATATATATATACATATATCTATATTACAGGTGTTTAGAATTGTGGCATCTCTTGTTCTAAGGAATCCCAAAGTGTGCGATGTAGCATTTAATTTTGTATTATTATAAAAGTGACATGGGAGCATAGAAACAAATAATTAAACATAGGAGAGTTTGAATATGAAAAGTTAACATTTTTCTGTGCCCTCATTCCATCTGTACCCTCGAAGCTAATCACTATGGAGTTCTTTTTGTTTTCATTCTGCTGGTGATTTGCACTAGAACTCTAAATAATTGCAGGTCAGAAATCTATAAACTTGTTGCTTTTCTATTAAGATAGATGGCCAATATGAACAAATTCAGAATTCTCTAATGTCAAATTTCTCATATTAATAGTGATAATGTGAGTTTCTTCTAAAAGGTACACATTTAGAAATCAGAGTTATATTTTGAATTTAATGTGAAATTCTTTTAATTAATGGAGAATTTTTTAAAAACTCAGGTTCATGTGTTTTCCCACGATGTGTTTTATTGTCGGTTTTAAGTGTTCTGTCAGTATCAGCGGAGGTCATTCTTTTTGTCAGCCATTTTCTATTTTTCAAGGTAGTTACTTTTCTTATGGGAATTTCAAATAAACTGGAATGGATCAATTTGAAATGTATGCACACTAAAATTTTTCTCTTTAGGATTTTTCCCTGTTTTAATTTGAGTTTAGAAAGTGAGATGAAAGCAATCATTATATTAATATCATACTTTTCAGATAGTGAAATATGGATTGCTTTTAGCTATTCTCTGCAAAGTAGTAAAATAAAAAAAATAGATGTTTATTCTGGATCATGACACTATGATATTTATGCCAGCAGTGGTCACCTAGTGGCCTTTGTGCTACCTCGGTGAAGAGGTGAAAAGCCTCCCTAGAAGAAATCTGTGAAGTAGACAGTCACTGAAACATAACATAAAATGAAGATCTGCGTATGTTGTCTCCATGACTCTGCAGAATGAGGCAGATAGTGGGTCTTTCCAAGTAGTAATCCATGTACTGACATAAAGCAGTAATAAAGATGCTAAGTTTTAGAATAAATGCTTTTAAGTTTTAAAGACAATATATCTGAAGAAGAGCTCTATGCCATTTCTTTCTAGCAGTTAGTTATAATTGCCACTTAGCAAGAACACTTTCTAGATACTTTTTCTTGTCTTCTGCAAAATTCTCACTGACATTTTGCGAGGTACTTCAAATGCCAAATTGGCTATTTGGTTAGATAACCAATAAACACCTGGTAAATTACTTATTTTGAAGAACATTGAATGAGAGTCTAGTGTATAATTTAATCACACACAAAGCACCAGGTAAAATGTCAAAACAATGTTATTTTATACTATCTTTAACATTTAAAAATTTCTGTTGGGAGTTAATTGGCAAGCTTGACACTCAGACATAAATATTTAAGTCAAGTCAGTTTCTTTTGTGTTTTTCAGATACCATATGTTTCAGAGCATTTTATTTTAAAGCTCCCAAATAATACTTAATTATCTTTCATAATTAAGAAGAGATCTTAAGTGCTAGTTTGATGTTCTTAACTTTAAGAAGTTCTATATATTGCCTATATGAGGCAAATGCATACTTTATAATAGACTTTTTTCAGTGAACTTTCTGGTATTGTTAATTTTATTTTCCATTGTGATTATGTGTTATTAAACATAACCTACCACACATTCAGAGTTATATATAGCAAGCTCCTTATGATAGTGGACAGTTTTGTCCTATATTGGAAGACCCTACGTCATGTATTACAAAAGGTATTAAAAATGTGATTTATAAGTTCCTGTTTAATTTGTAAACCGTTTTCCCTTGGAAATAATATAATTGGTGAGGAGGTTTTGAAGCAAGTCTCCTAACAGTCATTTAAGTCATGGTGCCCTGGAAATACATTATGCACCTGCTGTCATAGGAGGGAGCACGTGCAAGTAAGCATGCCACTGCAGTGGGATAGGATAAGAGTGAAGATGGAGAAACACACTGATACTGTTTGGGCCCCCAAAATAGTCACTCATTCCAGTCTTATTGCATCCTGATGCGAACAAATTCAGGCTGTTTCTGGTCCATCAAACGGACTAATTAAGGAATGGATTTAGTTTTTCCAAACAGGATAGATGTGATTATGCCTTCCCAAATGTGAAAAGGATGTCATACTTGAACAAATCTACCCAGATTCTGAACTCACAAAGTGAAATTATTGTTAATTCCTTCAAATTAATTATCTTAAAAGTCACACTCATTCCAATAAGAGTCTGGTTTCTAAGTTCAAATAAGATCTGCTGATAAAGTTTTTAAATAATTTCCAAAAACATGAAAGCAGCATTATTATAAGAATGCCCCTGAGCTGTCATTGAACATATTCAACCTATGTGATTCTGAGGATGCCAATCTTATTTAAACATTAACTTTTTTTTTTCTTTTGGATACGCCTTCAGAATTTGAGGCATGTTCATAATAAAATTGGTGATGGATGGGGCGCCTGGGTGGCGTGGCGGTTAAGCGTCTGCCTTCGGCTCAGGGCGTGATCCCGGCGTTATGGGATCGAGCCCCACGTCAGGCTCTTCCGCTATGAGCCTGCTTCTTCCTCTCCCACTCCCCCCGCTTGTGTTCCCTCTCTCGCTGGCTGTCTCTATCTCTGTCGAATAAATAAATAAAATCTTTAAAAAAAAAATTGGTGATGGAAAATACTGTCCTTTTTAGGATGGATTTGAGTCCTGGATTCCATGAAGCAATTCTGTATCAAGATCTTAAGACAATTCCAAAATAGGAATTTCAAAAGATATGAATGAAAACATATAATTGGATTTGTTTTGCTGGCTGATGACCTTGACGGACAATATTTGCTTATACACCTTCTGAAATTTTTGTTGAAATTTTAGTTATGTTATTTCATGATCATGCTTTGTAAATTATTTGTATTATATTTATTGCTCTACAATTGTATTAACTATAGGAAATCATATACAAGAATTTGAAAATGCTTAACAGTCTGGGGCTATTTAATATGTGAGCAGCTAGTCTTCTGTCCGTAATCTCTCTTACTGAATATTCCCATCACTTGCATCCACAGAGATAATTATAAGGCACTGGGGGAAGGTTAAATTCTGTTCAGCGTGCAATAAACCTCTGGCGGTCTTGGATTTCATATTTTCTTTTTCAAGGATTTGTGAGTTGTCTCAAAGTTCTAAAACAGTTGTAATTTTGATAAATTGGAATCATAAATTGTGAGGTTTTTTTCCAGCTGCAAGTCTAGTCTATGGTTGTTTAACAAGTAAAACAGTTTAAGGGATTCATTAATTAATTCAAAAATATTTACTGAACACCTACCATGAATTAGAAACTGCGAGGTGCTCAGGCTAGGGCAGTAAATGAGGCAGTCAGTGCTCCCGCTCTTGTGTTTATTTTCTAGTGGGAGGCACTGACTGTGGTTTAATAGGTAAATCAATGAATAAATAAAATCAGTAAAGATCGTGGTAAATGCAGGGAAGGAAATAAATGGGATCCTATAATTGAGAAAATGCGGTCCTATTTAATTAAAGTGTCCAGGAAGGCCATTGTGAAAATATGATCATGAAGTTCCAAAAGACAAGAATGAGCCCACAGTTTCAGGAGCTGGGCAGGGGATATTCCTGGCAGAGGTAATAGCCAATTCAGAGTCTCTGAAGGAAGAAGTAATTTGGACACTTTCTTGGGCTAGAAAGAAGGGCAGGGTAATTGGATTGTCAGAGGTGGACGAGAGAGGCAGGCCAGGGGCTGGCGGGGGGACCTCACTGCTAGTCACATGGTATGTGAGACTTGATGCATGTACAGTAGGGAGGCCTGGGCAGAGTTTTTGGACAGGGAAAGAACATGATCTGGCTTGCATTTTAATATCACTTTGGCTTCTGGGTAGAAAATGGATGGAAAGGGGGCAAAACGGAAGCAAGAACAGTTAAGGAGGCTGTTGGGTGAATCCAGGCAGGAAATGATAAGGTGCTGAGCTCAGTGCGGAACAGTGGAGGTAGAGAGAAGACATTCGGGGCAGATTTTGCAGTGTGGCCTGTCACGGTTACCCAGCCTTTGTTCTCTGTTTGTCTCTATGCTGTGGAGGAAATGACAGCTTCTAATGGTATTCCCAGATTCGGCCATTAGCCAGTTCATAAAATAGCATCGATAAAATAGAAGGCTTTATTATATCCTTTTTTGTTTTAGTAAAAAAATTAATTTTAAAGTATTTAAAGGGTAAGCTTTCTTTTTACCTGGTCTTACCTTTGGAAAGCAGGCCATTTCTAGACAGACTGCTTATTTGCAGAGTGATCAGTCTGGATTTAAAAAGACAAATACAGTGTTCCATGTTAAAGAATTCTAATTCTCATGTCAGATAAGTGGGTTAAACTTCTTCTTACGGAAATATTAATTTACATGTTTGTTACGACTTTAGAATATATGTAGGATTTGATCCCAGTTGTCGCAAGTAACATCTGAGAGGCTGTGTCATTTGGTAATTGCTGTTAACCCAAGCGTATGAGATATCTGTATGCTGTTGTTAGCCCTCCTTCAAAATGGACTGATAGGTGATGGGAATCTGAGTTGGTTTTTACTTTTTTATTTGACCAAGGAAAGTAGTCCCGCCCATTTCCTTAATCTCCCTCCTCACAGCCTCTTTCTCTGTGCTAGACATAACAACACACATACTGTGTTCACTATTGTTTCTGGACAAAACTACATCAATTTAAAACATATTTATATTCAGCATTTACACTTAAAATATTATGTGGTATAATGAGCTGAAAATTATTGTTTTCTGCCATGCATTATTGAATTATACCGGATATTTCATTTAATTACTTGAGGTACACGTTCTTCTATCTTTTCTTTTTACAGATGATTTTTTTTAAACATCAAGCCAATGATCTAAATATTTGAGTAAATAACCCAAAGTTGCACAGCTGATAAATAAAACCTATATCTATATGCCAGAGTATGTCTCTTCCACAGCCCGATCAAGAGAAAGAGAATGAATATAAAGAGAGACACTTACTGTATATAGAATGGAATTTGGCATTGCAATATTGTCTTTTATTTCTCTGTATGCTCTTCCTAACCCAGTGTGCTTTGGAGCTCAAATTAGAGCTGTTTCTCGTGGTACCGGAAAAAGCCAGTGCTTGAAAACACCAAGCCTTGTTATTGACTCTCTGTGGTCATTGGCTTGGCATGGAGTGGGTGGCTTCCTTCCCATTCCCACTTAAATTTTAGGTTAGGTCAGTGTGTATCAGCAGAGAGTGATGATTTAAAGGGGACTTACTGTTTTCTCTTTTGAAATTGGCACTCTAATGTTATTTTTATGCTTAGTGTAAGTAATTACTATGTGGCAATAATGAAATCATTTTCAGGATATTCTATAAGTAGCTGAAAAGTTTTAAGGTATTGCATATTTAGTATAAAAGTAAACAGTAGGAACAACTGTGAAGGTAGGATTATTCTGGGTACATTAAGGAAATAAAGTATACACACTGATGTTTACTCCCTGGGGTGTGGTGTAGGGACAGGGAGACCAGCTGAAAAGAGTCAGATTCTACTAGTATTCCATTGTAACTCTACATCAGTAATACTACATTAATTTCAAGATAACCTAGCAACAACTATTTTTGAAGGTGTCCATGTTAAATTTATTAATGATAACATTAATTATAGAAATGTTATTAAAAGGGAAAGGTAATAATGCCATATTTGTAAAAAGCCTTCAGAAAAAATGCAAGTAGCACATTATTAGAAATAAAAACAGCTAAGGAACTGATTGAATTATATAAATTTTATACCAGGGATAATTATTCTACTATTTCTAATGTCCAGAGACTCAATATATGGAATTTTTAAAATTTTGCTTTAATGTACATTTTATTTTTAGATGTTAGAAAGAATTTTATTTTTGAAAATAATATGTGTTACTTTTTTTAGTTTTTATTTTAACATACATGGACATTTACCCTTTGAGTTGTGTAAACACCACCAGAATCAGACACAGAGGAGTTCCTGTACCCTCACCCCCTAAGATTTCCCTGTGCCCCATGTACACCAGCCTTCATCCACCCCGTAGGACCTGAATACTTTTTATAAGTTTTATTATTTATTTTTTTCTGCTTACTTTTGGTTTAGTTTTCAGTTCTTTTTCTTATTTCTTAAGGTGGAAGCTTGGGTCAGGAGTTTGAAACTTTCTTTTCTACTGTAGGCATTTAAAGCTTTAAATTTTACACTAAGCCCTTCCTTAACACTATCCCATAAGTTTCGATATGTTGTATTGTTTTTATTTAGTCAAACATGTTTTCTGGGGCACCTGGGTGGCTCAGTCAGTTAAACACCTGCCTTCAGCTTGGGGTGTGATCTCAGGGTCCTAGGATGGAGCCCCACATCAGGCTCCCTGCTCAACGGGGAGCCTGCTTCTCACTCTCCCTCTGCTGCTCCCCCTGCTTGTGCTCACTTTCCCTCTCTCTCTCTGCCAAATAAATAAATAAAATCTTTAAAATAAATGTTTTCTAATTTTCTTGTAATTTCTTTTATTCATGGGTTATTTAGAAGTGTGTTGTTTAATTTCCAAATATTGGCGATTTCCCAGACTCCTTCCTGCATACATTGTATAATTTCAATTCCTTTAAATAGGAGATGTGTTTTTTGGTCTAGTGAATGGTCTGTACTGGAGAATGTACCATGTACACCTGGAAAGAATGTGTATTCTGCTGTGGTACTCTTGTAAATGTCAAATTAGGTCCATGTGGTTTAAGTCTTTCTCGCATCCTTGCTTACGTTCTGACCAGATGTTCTATTAGTTACTAGGAGTGATGTGTTAAAATCTCCGTCATTGTTGAAATGTCTACTTTCCCTTTCTGTTCTGTCATTTTTGCTTTATGTACGTTTGGGTTTTTAGGATGCATATAGTTACAAATTGTTATATGTTCCAGAAGTATTAATCATTTTACTGTGATGAAATGTTCCTATTTGTCTCTTAATAATATCTCCTGTCTTAATGTCTAACTTTTCTGATACGAATATAGCTAGTCTGTCACTCTTCTTGTTTTTTGCATGGTTTATATTTTTTGCATCCTTTTTACTTTCAGCCTATTTGTACAGTTGCATCTGAAGTGTGCTTCTTAGAGATAGCATATTGTTTTTTAGGCCGTCTGACATTCTTGTTAGATTTGCATCGTTTTGTTTGCTGACATTTACTGTAATTGTTGGTATGGATATATTTACGTCAGCCATTTTGCTGTTTGTATTCTACACAACTCATATCTTTTATGTTCCTCTGTATCTCCTTTATTGCCTTCTATTATGTTAATAAATATCTTTTCATCTTTGTTTAACTGGGGTGTAATTTACATAAAACATTATATTAGTTTCAAGTGTACAACATAATTATTTGGTATTTGTATATATTGCAAAATGATCACCACAGTAAGTCTAGTTAGCATCCATCACCATAGTTATAATTTTTTTTTCTTGTGATGAGATCTTTTAAGATTTACTGTCTAGGGGCGCCTGGCTGGCTCAGTCAGTGGAGTGTACGACTCTTGATCTTGAGATTGTGAGTTCCAGCCCCATGTTGGGTATAGAGGTTATTTAAAAATAAAATCTTTAGGGGCGCCTGGGTGGCACAGCGGTTAAGCGTCTGCCTTCGGCTCAGGGCGTGATCCCGGCGTTATGGGATCGAGCCCCACATCAGGCTCCTCTGCTATGAGCCTGCTTCTTCCTCTCCCACTCCCCCTGCTGTGTTCCCTCTCTCGCTGGCTGTCTCTATCTCTGTCAAATAAATAAATAAAATCTTTTAAAATAAATAAATAAATAAATAAAATAAAATCTTTAAAAAATAAGATTTACTTTACTAAGTTCCAAATATAGAATTTAGTATTATTAACTGTAGTCACGAATGCTGTATGTGAAATCTCCATGACTTATTTTATAACTGGAAATTTATACCTTTGACCCTCTTCTCCCATTTTGCCTATCCCACTCCCACCCCCCACTACTGTTCTGTTCCCTGTATCTGTGAACTTTTTTTTAAAGATTCCACATATAAGTGAGGTCATATGGTATTTGTCTTTCTCTGACTTATTTCACTTAGCATAATGCCCATCCATGTTGTCACAAATGGCAAGATTTAATTCTTTTTTATGGCTGAATAATATTCCATCGCACATTTTCTTTATCTATTCATCTATCAATGGATACTTAGGTTGTTTCCGTATCTTGGCTATTGCTGCAGTGAACATGGGGGTGCATATATCTTTTTGAGTAAGTGTTTTTGTTTTCTTCGGATAAATGCCCAGAAGTGGAATTGCTAGATCATATGGTAATTCTATTTTTATTTGATTTATTTCTTGAGGAACCTCCATCCTGTTTTCCTTAGTAGCAGTACCAATTTATATTCCCACCAAAAGTGCACAAGGATTCCCTTTTCTTCTCACCAACACTTGTTATTCCTTATCTTTTTTTGATAATAACCAGTCTAACAGGTATCAGGTGAGACAACATTGTGGTTTTGATTTGCATTTCCCTGATGATTTGTTGTAAATTAACTGACCATCTATGCATGGGTTTATTCTGGGCTCTCTATTCTGTTCCATGGATTTATATGTCTGTTTTATGCCAATACCTTGCTTTTTAATTACTATTGCTTTGTAATATAGCTTAAAACCAGGGGATGTGATACCTCCAGCTTTGTTCTTTTTCAGGGTTGCTTTGGCTTTTTGGCATGTTTTGTGGTTCCCTACAAACTTTAGGATTTTATGTTCTATTTCTGTGAAAGATGCCATTGATATTTTGATAGGGATTCCACTGAATCTGTAGATTGCTTTGGGTAGTATGGACATTTTAACAGTATTGTTTAAATTCATGAGCATAGTATATCTCTCCATTTATTTGTATCTTCCTCAGTTTCTTTCATCAGTGTCTTACAGTTTTCAGTGTACAGGTCTTTGACCTCCTTGGTTAAATTTATTTCTAGGTTTTTTCTTTTTGATGCAATTGGAAAGGAAATTTAAATTTCTCTTTCTGATAGTTAATTAATAGTGTGTTAAAATGCAACAGATTTTTATGTATTGATTTTTTATGCTGCAACTTTACTGAATTTGTTTATTAGTCTAACAATATTTTGGTAGAGTGATTAGAATTTTCTGTATATGTTATCTGTAAATAGTGATACTTTTACTTCTTTTGCTCCAATTTGGATGCCTTTTGTATTTTTTTCTTGCCTAATTGCTCTAACTAGCTCTTCCAATAATATGTTTAATAAAAGTGATGAGAACAGTTATCCTTGTCTGTTCCTCATCTTAGAGGAAACGCTTTTAGCTTTTCACTGTTGAGTATGAGGTTAGCTGTGGTTGTCATCCAAGGCCTTTAATATGTTGAGGTAAATTTCCTTTGTACCTATTTTGTTGAATGTTTTTATTATAAAACAATGTTGAATTTTGTCAAATGCTTTTTCTGCATCCATTGAGATGATCATACGATTTTTAGCCTTCATTTCGTTAATGTGGTATTATTATATTGATTGATTTGAAGATGTTGAACCATCATTGTATCCCTGGAATTAAAGTCTACTTCATCATGGTATATGATCCTTTTAATGTATTGTTGAATTCAGTTTGCTAATTTTTTGTTGAGAATTTTTGTGTCTGTTCTTTAGGAATATTGGCCTGTAATTTTCTTTTCTTGGGGCATCTCTGTCTGGTTTTGGTATTGAGGTAATGCTGGCCTCATAAAATGAGTTTGCAAGTGCTCCCTTCTATTCTGTTTTTTGGAAGGGTTTGAGAAGGATTGGAATTAATTTTTCTTTGAATATTTGGTAGAATTCACCAGAAAAGCCATCTGGTCCTGGACTTTGTTCGTTGGGAGGTTTTTGATTATTGATTCAGTCTCCTTACTAGTAAATGGTGTGTTCAGATCTTTGTTTCTTCCTGATTCATTCTTGGTAGGTTGTTTGTTTCTAGGAATTTATCCATTTCTTCTGGATTGCCAAATTTGTTGGCATATTATATTTGTTCATGGTAGTCTTGTATGATCCTTTGTATATTTGTGGTATCAGTTGTAAGTCGCCTCTTATTTCTGAGCTGATTTATTTGAATCCTCCCATTTTTTCTTGGTGAGTCTAGCCAAAGGTTTGTCAATTTTGTTTACCTTTTTAAAGAACCAGCTCTTAGTTTCATTAATCTTTTCTATTTTTAATCTCTACATCATATATTTATGCTCTGATCTTTATTATTTCCTTCTTTCTGTGAACTTTGGGCTTTATTTGTTCTTCTTTTTCTAGTTCCTTAAGATATAAAATTAAGTTTGAGTTTTTTCTTGTTTTTTGATATAGGCATTTTTTGCTATGAACTTCCCTCTTAGAACTGCTTTTGCTGTATCCCATAAGTTTTGGTATGTCGTATTTCCATTTTCATTTGTCTCAAGGCATTTTAAAAAATTTCTCTTGATTTCTTCTTTGACTCATTGGTTGTTCAGTAGCATGTTGTTTAATTCCCACAAATTTTGAATTTTCCAGTTTTCTTCCTATAATTGATTTTTAGCTTCTTTTGAGCCACTAAATACTTTCCTTCTTTGAACTTGTTCTTTTCCTTCCTTCCTTCCTTCCTTCCTTCCTTCCTTCCTTCCTTCCTTCCTTCCTTCCTTCCTTCCTTCCTTCCTTCCTTCTCTAGGCCCAATCTGGGGCTTGAACTCATGACCCTGAGATCAAGAATCACATGTTCTACCCAAGAATCGCATGTAAGCCAGCCAGGTGCCACTTGTTTTAGTTCTTTCAGTGTATTTATTATAGCTGGTTTGAAGTAATTGCTAAATTCAACATCTGGATCCACTTAGAATCATTTTCTATTTACTCATTTTTTCCTGAGTATGGGTTACACCTTCTTGTTTTAGTACATGTTTTGTAATTTTTTTAAATGGACATTTTAGATAATATATTAATAGTAACTCTGGATTGTGATTTTTTCCCCTACCTGAGGATTATTGCTATTTCTATTTACTTATTTGATATTCATAGTAATTTGCCTGGACTAAAAATATGAAATCCATTTCCCCCACAGTATGTGACTATTGATGTCTCTGTGGGTTTTTTTTTTTTCCTCCTTATTTTTGTTTTAATTTTTAACCCTAGCTTATTAGGGTTTGTTCCTGTTTTCTGTGTAGCTTGACGGTTGAACACCTTGAGGTATGGCTTCTATCCTCTGTCAGTAGATCTGTGTGTGGGTTCAGAAGCCCATTTAACATTTAGGCAGTTTCCAAATATACCCTATTATTTTCTGTTAGCCTCTGTTTTTCTCCTCTGTACATGTGTGCAAACTCTCTGTAGACCTAAAATTTGTAAATCGCTTGAGCCCTCTCTGGTCTTCCCTTTGTTTGCTCATGACTTCCTCTTAGTCTGATATATGTGGAGAGTCTATCAAATGTCTTCCTGCTTCATAGCCCATACCTCCTTGTTAACTTTCTGGCCTATCTGCCCAATTCATTGCTTGCCTCAACCAGGAACATCCCTCACTCTCTTCAAATCATTAGTCTTTCATGTTTACTTGCAACCAAGATTATTACTAATTATTATTATTACTAATTAGTCCTGGGTGTGGGTTTTTCACCTTTTGCTCCGAATCTCGTCAGCCCCCTCCGGCAGTGAAGCTGCTGGTTGTTTGCACCCTGCCCTGCCATATTAGAACTGTTGTACTAACCAAGCCGGGTGGAAGGATGGGAGCCACCCCACGTGAGCTTGTCACAAATTTCTGCTCTTCTTATTGGAAGTGTCGTAGTGTTTTATGAATATGTGCTTTTTCATTTGTTGAAAACTTTTGGTCAGTTTCCAGAGTACTGAAATGGTTGCTTTTGACAATTTTATGTAATTTTATAGTTACTTTCTGGGCAGAGGATTTGGCAGCCTCTTCACTCCATCTACTGGAAGGTCCAGCTTTTCTTTTTTCTTTTTTGGTTATGGTTTGCCTGGCATATGTTTTTATCACTTTATATTTAATCTATCCATGTATTTATATTTTAAATGGATTCCTTTTATACTAGGATCTTGTATTTAAATCCAATCCAATAATCTCTTTTAATTGGTGTCCTCAGGCTATTTGCTTTTAATGTTATTATTGACCATATTAGATTTAGGCTTATCATTTTATTATTAGTTTTCTTTTTGTCACCTCTAGTTTTGTATCTTTATTCCCTCTTTCCTGCCTTTCTTGTTATTATTCAAATATATTTTAGTCTTCTGTTTGAAATCATTTATTGGCTTTGGGGCTTATCTCTTTTATTTATTTATTTTTCTGAAGATTTTATTTATTTATTTATTTATTTATTTATTTATTTATTTGAGAGAGAGAGCATGCATGCACAAGTGGGGGGAAGAGCAGAGGTAAGCTGAGTGTGCAGCCCGACTTGGGGCTTGACCCCAAGATCATGACCTGAGCTGAAATCAAGAGTTGGATGCTCAACCAACTGAGCCACCCAGGTGCCCCTGGGCTTATCTCTTTTAAAAATTTATTTTATTTTTTTGCATTAGAAATTACACTATACATATCTTTCAAAATCTACTTGGAAATTCCTTTTGCTTTCCTCCACCAACCTTTGTGTTACACTTATCAGAAGTAGTACATCTATATATATTGAAAATCATATGAGATAATGCTATGATTTTTGCCTTCAGCAGTCATGCATATCTTGAAACACTTAAAAAGAGAAAAGTAAATAGTCTTATATTTACTCAGTTATAATACCTCTTACATTTGAAGACATAATGGCTTAACTGAGAAAATTTGGTGAAAGATATAAATTTACAGATCTGAAAAGCTCAGCAAAGAGGGCCTGGTGGCTCCATCAGTAGAGCATGTGACTCTTGATCTTGGGGTTGTGAGTTCAAGCCCCACGTTGGGTATAGAGTTTACTTAAAAAGCTCAGCTGACCCCAACTAGAATAAATTCAAGGAAATCATTTACAGATACATCATAATCAACCTGCTAACAATGAAAGATAAAGAACAAATCTTGTAAGCACCTAAAGAAACAATGTTTCAAATGACTGTAGAGTTTTCCTTGGACACCATGGAGGCTGGCAGACAATAGAACAGCATCTTTCAAGTACTAAGAGAACAGAATGGTCACCGCAGAATTCTGTATTTAATGAAAATAATCTTTAGGAATGACAGTGATAGAAGGACACTCCCAGGTAAAGGAAAACGAAGAGAATTTGTTGTCAGCATACCTGCCATACAAGAAATGCTAGATGTTTTTCAGTCTGACTGAATTGATAGAAGCAGGAATCTTGGATTTTCAGGAATGAAGGAAGAGTTACTTAAGGGCATCCTATTGTCCTAGCCTCGGTGCCATCTTCAGACTTGGCCACTTTTGCTAGATTTATGTTTGGCTGAGAGTTTTCAAGTTTTTAACTTGAGCCCACACTTTGGGTTCTGTTTCTTTATTTCTGCCTGATATATTGCTGCCCCAAGCTTATTTCCTATTTCTTGTATTTAAGTTAGAATCTTAGATAACTTTAATTTGAGTCAATTGCTTTCTAAAAATGTATTCCCCCCCCCCGACCAAAAAAAAGAAAAAAAGAGAGGGAAACAAACCATAAAAGACTCTTAAAGACAGAAAACAAACTGAGGCCTGATGAAAAGGAGTGGGTGGGGGATGGGCTAGATGAGTGATGGGTATGAAGGAGGGCACTTGATGTAATGAGCACTGAGTGTTGTATGTGGGTGATGAATCACTGAATTCTGCTCCTGAAGCCAACATTGCATTGGATGTTACCTAACTAGAACTTGAATAAAAATTTGAAAAAAAAATGTACTTTGCGTTGGCTGAGCTTATGCAAGTTTATTTTTTAATCAATTATCGAAGTTAAGATGCCATGTGTGTCCTAGATTTGCGGCCTCGTATAAAATGGTCATGAAAATTATGTTTAATTGAGTCTACCTGAGAAGCTATTTAATTTTTATTTCTCTCTTTCCCACATACTTTCGCAGTGTGACAAAATCATTAATTTTCCAATCACATTATAGACAGTATTCAACTCAGTACTTTAAGGAATAATAGTTAGCTTAAGTTTTTTACAACAATTGAAAAGGCCAAAATAGTAAGCTACTAAGAATAATGTCCTTTTGTTGTACTCATTCATTTAATATGTGCAGTCCTGCGTGTTTCAGATTTAATAAAATGCTTTTATTCATCTCACATAGGAAGTAAGAAATGTCAGCTTTTCGTTCTCCTTCCTGTTCCTCAGTACTTTGACCTTTGGTACTGACATTATGTGTTTCCCTTTTTTGGTCAAAAGTGTTATTAATTTTAATATCTGAAATATGTATGCACGTCTGCCAAAGCAGAGTGTAAATATTGATCTGTTACCACTATAAAAATAAATCATCACATTATGGAAAATTTAGAATCATAATCCCATATTATTTCCCCATCTCACAATACAATAAGGCAACACTGAATTGAAATGGTGGGCACTTGGGGCACTTGGGTGGCTCAGTCGGTTAAGCGCCTGACTCTTGGTTTCAGGTCATGATCTCAGGGTCTTGGGATTGAGCCTTGCGTAGGGCTCCTGCTCAGCACAGTCTATGTCCTTCTGCCACCCTCTCTGTCCCTCCTCCCACTCATGCCTGCCCACGTGCTTGCTCACTCTCTCTTTTAAATAAATAAATAAATAAATAAATAAATAAATAAATAAATAAATAAATCTTTATTTAAAAAATAAAATGGTGGGCAATTGCAAGCTTTAGTAATTTTTGCAACCACATCAAAGCACTTTTTTACACATTTAATTATTTTATAACTAATGATTAAAATAATTTATTTTGCTTGCTCCCATGTGATTTGATAAATTTTTCAAATTTCTTTCAGTATGTGGTTTAATAGATACTGCAATTCAGAAGTATTGATATAATTTTAGTTTTTTCATTAAAAAATTAAGTTTTTAGCATTGGCTTCGCCATACTTAGAGTATAATAATCTAGAAGCACTAATCTTATCTTCGACCATTTTTTATTTCACTATTTTCTGTTTCCAATCAAGCACACCTGATGCTTTTCTTAAAATATCTCGAATTCTTTAACTTTGTCACACTGCCTCTGTTCTAGTCAAACGTCTGCTTGTTTTCTCAGCCTAGAATCTCTTTCCATCCCACTGCTCATTATATATCCATCATTCTAGTTTTTTCAGAAGAGTGCTGTTACTCTGTATGAATCTTCAGGAGATGTCATATTCTCACTGCAGTGAGTCCAGGCCTCGCTACCCAGTATTCATCATCACTCAACATCTCCACGAAGGCCTTCGTAAGGAGCTTATTTCCTACTCTTCTCCCATGGGTGTCTTTGATACTAGTTAGGCTCCAAATAGCCCTTTGTGCATGCTGCATTTATTATTTTCACTTCTGCGCCTTTCCCCATCTTTCAGCCCCACCCCCAGCCCCTGCTGGCAGCGCTGTATCCATTTTCCTTTTCAGCTAGTCAAGTGCCTGTCTCCTCAAGTACATTTTGCAAAAATTGCTCCCACCCCTCATCTACCTCTTCTTTCTCTGACCTCCTATCACATATCATCTCTTTTTTTTTTAAGATTTTATTTATTTATTTCTTTTAGAGAGTGAGAAGAGAGCACATGCGAGTAGGGGGAGGGACAAAGGGAGAGGAAGAGAATCTCAAGCAGACTGCACTGAGCTCAGAGCCCAATGCGGGGTTCCATTTCATGACCCTGATATCATATCCTGAGCCACCCAAGGTGCCCCACACATTGTCTCTTGTATGTACTGTGATTCTCAATGGTGGAGTCCTCATCTCCTCTCCACACCCGGCCCCGTGGTGTGTAGCTGATTGGTTGCACTTCTGTTCCATTTCACGCCTGTAGTCGCTTTATAAAGTGAGGTGAGGAGGGTTTCTTGTTGCTATTTACCCAAAGTTAGAACATGATGATTTTTCCTTCAACTCCCTCACCCCACACATCCCAAATTAGAAGCATTTTTTTGTGTGTGAATTAAATAGGTAGATTGGCAAGCATATCTAAATGAAATACTGTGCTGATGGAACCAATAAGGAAATTGACTCCTGTGTGCATCAGTTAGGTTCAAATAGAACAAAACTCCGATTAAGCGTCACAGACTGTTCCCTGAATCCTCCCTGTCCATCTTCAGATGCATATGTTGCTAAGTATTGGGGAAATTGGGCAGTGCAGTATGAATTTCCCAGCACCTGTCCCTTGTAATATTATAAAAATAACTAGAAATTAATACATTTTGCACTTGTATTACTTTTATTAAAAATAGTTACTAAAAATGATCTGGGTAATAGTCTGTAACAAAGATGGACAAACTTTTTCTCTAAATGGCAAGATAGTAAATATTTTTAAGCTTTGCAGACCACATATGGTCTCTGCTACGTATTTTGTTTTTGTTTTTGCTGGGTTTTTTGGCCACCTTTTAAAAATGTAAAAACCAGTCTTAGCTTGCAGGCAGTATAGAAGTAGGACCACAGGCCAGATTTTGCCTGTGAGCTCTAGTTTGCCAACCCCTGGTCTGTAGCAGTAAGAAAAGGTAGTCTGTGTAACTGGGAATCCCATAGAGCAGAAGATTTTCTGTCCAGTAGAGAAGACATTGCTAATACTAACCCAAGCCCTGAACAAACTGGGTTGTGCCCGGGGTGGTGGGGGGCGTGCGATAAAGTGGTAGGAACATGGGAAACCTTACCCTGAGGGGAATGGCTCGTGGAACAGGATCAGGATTAGAGAAGGCCAAGAGTCGGCCTCCATGGACTTCAATTTGGAAGTTCCATGATGTGGAAGAATTAGACTTGCCCTACATAGTGCTTCCTGTGGAGTCTTGAGTGGATTGTCCTGTCCTGACAGTGAACGACCATTCCCTAGAGATTGCTTAGCAGAGCTTACTGTGCTCAGAGAGGCTTTATGGCAGTGATTTTTCCTGAAAAGGATGAAGTACCTTGTGAAGAACTTCCCAACCTTCAGATTTAATGATTTGGCGTAATACAAGGACGTAATTGTACTCACCATGGAACAGATTACAACTCTAGGTGTCATTGAGGGAATATTAAACTGTAGATGGGAGGACTTCACTTGGATGGAATTAAAGGTAATCTTCCTAGGGTGTGTACACTTTGAGTGGGTTTTTAAAAAAAGAACCATATGGCTGAACAGGATCTAAAAATGTTACCCACCAACAATTTCATCTTATTGTATTCTTCGCCTTTGTGAAAATTTCCAAAAGACATCTTAATTCTCAATCCAGAAATTTTTCTCTGTAGTTCATATAAACAAGGTGCACTTGCTGGGATACTATAATTTGTTTTTAAGTCTCCTGCTATTTCCTTAGATAGAAGGTAAAATGACAAAAGTAGTGAAGCCCAGGTACCTGGAAGTGACTATAATTGTTCTTTTCCCACACTAGCAACAACTTTCGATTCATCAAGCAGCAGAAACCATAGTAACAGACTTCTGGCTCATATTCGGTACTCTGTGTCTCTCCTTTTTCTAGGCGAGCACTCTGCTCCATTAAAAAAAAAAAATTCTAGCAGGCTGATTTAAAGACACCTACCTCTGTTGGATTATTTGCATACTTCGGCATTCATGTCTGTGGAAATTGCTGCAGCTACTGATTTTATTTGTTTTGAACTGTTAACAGTGTTGATTCATTTTATTTCATTTAATCAGGATGCGATTTATCTTCATTTTGATTTTGGTTGTAGAGGTTGGCGATTTGAAGGAGCTGCAGACACTAGACATTTCTACCAATCGTTTGCTAACTTTACCCGAGAGGCTTCACCTGTGCCTTTCTCTGCAGTACCTCACCGTGGACCGCAATCGTCTATGGTGCGTGCCACGCCATCTCTGCCAGCTGCCCAGCCTCAACGAGCTCTCCATGGCTGGAAACCGTCTCGCATTTCTGCCCCTCGGTAAGTGATCATGTTCGCCAGGCAAAGCAAAAAAGCCAAAGACTAAGACGGAAAGCCTTTGTGTCCTTGACAAGGAAGGATAGGGTAGGTTCCTTCATTCTGTTTCTCTTGAATTGCCTCTCTGAATCCATTTTGGTAGTGAACAAAGCATGATTCCCAGTTAACAAAGTTGATTTCGGCCTGGGATTTCACATTTTAAAACAGAAATCTGTGCGTAAATGCTGTTTAGGGACAAAATATAGGCGATATGAGAGGATTTACTCTAAAGAAGGAATGAAAGCAAATGTATATATATAATATATATGTAAGACCATAAAATTGACAGGGAGTATTGAGCAATCTGAAAGGATAGCTACTGGTACAAAGATACCTGTTTAGCTGTTGACTCCTACGTAGAAAACTTGTATTGGGTATCCTAATGATTAGTATCGTCAGATTACCAGACTACACAATTTTAAAAGCTTTACAGTTGGCCGAACTGCCTGCTGAGCTAGAAATGTCACACCGGCTAACAAATAACATATTATTCACTGTAGATTTCTGTAGTGGGCCCATTTTAATAAAAGAATACATTTATTTTTTACTGAGAATTGAATTATTTTGTTAACTTGTGAGAAACAAAGGTGCCATTTAAAAAAAATTAAAATATGAGGCCCCACAGAACCCTAAGCTGTCATAGTAAGCTTCCTATAATTTTACTCATAAAAGCATTTTTTATAATGAATAATTTATCCCTGATGGCAGTGAAGTGAATAATTTACTAGTCCCTGAGGAAATATTTTCTACCATATTACAGTACACATACTATTTTCAATTAAAAATAACTGGGAAATGTGAAAATCAATTTGAATAATCCCAAATAGTTATCTAATTTAAAAAGATTACTTTTCTGTAAACATAATTAAATTCTATGCTTATAAAATTAGCAAAATGAAATAAAACCATTTCAGAAGCAAGCATTTCTAAGAAACCAGAGTTTTCCTTCAAGTGAGAAAATAGTGAGTTATTGAAGTCCAGTAAGATAGCGTGTGTCTAAGAACTCTAAAGCACTGTGCAAATGCAGACCACTCAGCTGAGAAGATAGAGCTTGTGGATTACCATATCCTGCTTTTTAAAAGTTCCGTCCTCCTTCTCATATTCATACCCTCCGTAGTAACCACCAGAGCTTGTATTTACCACTTTCTAAGAGCTGCTGCCTGTACCAATGCCGACTCCCTACCAAGGGCTGGCCAGGATGGCTCAGTCGAAGCTGATCAGTGAATCAGGGAAGGGGACGGGGGAGGGAAGTAAAGGATGTGATGATTTGATCTGTGTGGTATAGAACTCAGTGGTCTAACGTCAGCATTCAGGCTAAAGGTGGACATCCCATTACAGGTAACCGTGCTTTGACTCTCAGGCATTCCCAGAAACAGATTTGCTTGTTAAGTCTGGAGTTGCTCGTACTATTGTTCACAGAATTATTATTATTACTGTCGTTGTTACCACTGACCACATCTATTAGGAGTGTCTCCATGAGTAACACTACTGCAACTCTTTGTAGGAACAATCATTTATTGAATTAGGTATTCTGTTAGGCACGGTACAGAGGCTCTCTAATTTAATTATTACAGAACCAGTTATTACAAAATCTATTGACAACCTGTTTACAGATGAGGAAATTGAGATTCAGAGACGTTAAGTAACCCACCCAGAATCACAGCTAGTGAGAGACTGAATTGAGTTTCGGACTCTGTCTGATTCTAAACTCCACATTCTTTCCACCTTGGCATGCTATCTCCACATCCCAGGCGTGATCCTTCTGCAAGGGGACCTCATGTGGAATAGGGCTGAACTTGGGGCACCTGGGTGGCTCAGTTGGATAAGCGCCCAACTCTTGATTTCAGCTCAGGTCATGATCTCAGGGTTGTAAGATCGAGCCCCACGTCAGGCTCTGTGCTGGGCATGGAGCCTGCTTAAGATTCTCTTTCTGCCCCTCCACCTACCCCTCTCTCTCTCCTTCTAAAAAAAAAACAAAAAGGAAAAAGAAAAAGGAATAGGGCTGAACTATACTGCTCATCTTTCTAGTTGTATAGCCACCTCCAGTGTCAAATTTGGGCAGCCATTTTGTGTTCAAATACTCATATAGACACTCTAATTGGCCCAGTTCAGTCTCTCTCTCTACTCGCTTGGTAGGGTCTGTCTTCCAGAGGGTATAGCTTGGTCTCACGTACCCACTCTGGACATCAGCTAGGTGCTCCCAGTTACTCATTTCTAATCTGACTATCATCAGCAGGTCCTACAGCGAGAAAAATCTAATAAAAGTTGAGGCCAGAGAACTGTTATCCAGCTCTTTCTTGGTGTTAGCCATTCTTCTTTCCTTGTCTGGCCCCTTCAACCTCCATGGAGTTCCTGATTCCTTAATTTTGTGCTGGTCACAACTTGTGTTCCTTGTCTTCTTGTTTCTTCCATCACATATGCTTTGTCTCAAGTCTAAACCATTCATCAGCAACTGCCTGCATCCTGCCTGTGGCTCTGGTCCACAACCCTGTTCTCATGTCTGATACCAGAGGTACACTTAGCCATCTAGAGCCATCTAGCTCTAGAGCCCAGGTTCTGCCTAGAATCCCATATACAATCAAACTTTTAAAACTAAATGAATCTTGTTTGCCAGTCTTTAGCCTGTGGGTCCTGTCTCCAGTCCAGCCGGGCTCCATGCCCTTCATCTCGCCTATTCTTCCTACCTCACTGTAGCTCATCCAGCCATGGCTCCTTATTACCCTGGTCATTTGCCACTCATTCTGACCTGTCATTGTAGCAGAGACACAGCCAAGCAGGTGCTGTGGCGGCGGCGGCAGTAATGTTGGGAGAAAAGAGAAGCCACTCCAATAGGAACTTGACCTCTGTTGGTTTGTAGTGCTGAGGAGTGACCTTGTGTATCACGCTGAATGCCTACAGCAGCAGATGGCGGGAGTGGCAGTGGCTGGGGCAAGGTGATAGGAATGATCGTTGGGTAGAAGGGAGAGTCCACTACACATTGCCTGCTGCTCTTCTGCCTGGCACCTCAGTTACGTATTTGCTGGGGCATCTTTGTGCGCCATGGTAAGTGCTGGTGTGGGCGAGGAGATGGGCGTTTCTTCTTCAACACTCGGGTTTAGTGGTGAGTAGAGCCTTGCAGAGTGGTCTCTGTCTCTAGGTGTCTTGTCACCCCCAAAACCTTGCTTCTGTGTTTGGAGAGGTTTTCCTTTGTGACCTGGTCGATATGGTGGCAAAGAGCATGAGAGGCAGGAGGGTCTGCACTGGGCTCTGAGGAGGGTCCCTCACAACACTGAGGTAACCATAGCTCTCCAGCCCGGGGCCACGGACAGCCCAGGAGACGGAAGCAGTTTCATACTGCTCTGGGTGCCATCCCGGCCCACAAGGCTCACGGCCCTGGCAGGACACAGGCCTGTGGATAAGGTTTGATTTTACCAGAGAAAGACATACAAGCAAGAGGAGGAGGAGAAAAATTGTCAGCCAGGAAAGAAACAGGCTGCCTGAAGCGGTGGTCGGCCCTGGGCTCAGACTGATTCTTGAGAACAGCAGGAGCCCAGGGTTAGGAAGCAAATACAAGCACCAGTGGTCTTTCTTCCCTGTTATATTGGGCAAACCTTTGTAAAGAAATGGGTAAGACCACCAGAGACAGCCAGAGAGGGCTTTGGGAGATTGGAGACAGGATCATCTGTGAAGATGATGAAAGTGAATCTGACAGAAATATCAGCGATCTTCTCTATGTTGTTTTGTGGTTTTGTGGGAGTTTTTGTTTTCTGTTTTGTTTTTTAATACCACGAAGGTGGCTTTGGAAAGGGGTTTCAATTAGGTCTTTTGGAGAAAAATAATGAAATCCATCGCTGTCCTTCCACAGTGTTTGTGCACTTGAAACCTTTCTTTGAACTCCTTTCTGATAAACAAAAGCTGTCTAACGCTATGAACTATGGTGGACAGAGTCAAATGAAGCACGTGGCTGTGGGCGCTGCCTTTCCTCAGACACCTGAACTGGTCTTGGAAACCTAGCAAAGAGGGATGTCTCTTTACAGTAGTTAGGATATACTGTGTGTATACACACGCACACATACATACACACACAGAACTAAAGTTTCCAAATAGAAGTCTCTTACGTTTCAACGTGATTCTGTGAGCATAGTACAGGAACTTGAAGGCCTATGAAATGGGAGCTATAATATCTCTGCCCAGGATTGGAGGTAGGAATCCTGTTTTGGGGAGTTACTTACTGAATTCGGTTGCTTGCCAAAGAAGGTTGGCTTAGAAGAAAAGCAAGTTTTTATGGGGCTTCTTAAAAGAATGTCATATCTCAGCATCTTCAAAAAGCAGCTACAGAGGTTATATATATATAGGATGACTTAAATAATGTGTAAAACTAGCTAAACCATAATCCTCTTTGAGGACTTTCTTTTTAAGATGAAGAGATGCATCAAGACAGAAGGATGTTCTTATTCTAATGATACCATGATAATTGAGTGACAGATGAGCCTACAAACAAAGCTTTTTCCATTGTGGTGATTGTCGGTGAGGACAGGAAAAGTATTCACTTGAGCCTCATGCTATGAGATTTGCTAGAGGTTTTGAAATGAGAGTATTTGTTGTTGATTCAATATAGTTCTGCACACTAAATAGCTCCCAGAGTTGTGACTCACCTCTGGGCTTCTGAAAGTGTAGGAAAATACAAAGGAAAGGATTTTTTTTTTCTCTAAGGCTTTTTTACCAGGTGTTCCTGGTCTCTCGCATAATTAAGAAGCCCGATTATTCAGTAATGTTCACAACTTATTTAATGATGAATAATAGATATAAGTACTGTGAGGTTGCCCAGGCACGAATTGGCCATGGAAGAACATCCTTTAGTTAGCCCCCAGGAAGTGCTGTGTCATCTAAACTCAGTAACTCCTGTAGCTTAAGAAAATGAGAAGACAAAATTTGCCCCCAAGTTAGCTGGTAGAATTTTTTTTAAAGATTTTTATTTATTTATTTGAGAGAGAGTGAGAGAGCATGGGGGGAGAGGCAGAGGTAGAGGGAGAAGCAGACTCCCCACTGAGCAGGGAGCCCAATGCAGGGCCTGATCCCAGGACCCTGAGATCATGACCTGAGCTGAAGGCAGACGCTTCACCGACTGAGCCACCCAGGCACCCCAGCAGGTGGAATTTTTGACTGTTAGAAAAACAGTGAACGAATTCTTTTTTTTTTTTTAAAGGTTTTATTTATTTATTCGACAGAGATAGAGACAGCCAGCGAGAGAGGGAACACAAGCAGGGGGAGTGGGAGAGGAAGAAGCAGGCTCATAGCAGAAGAGCCTGATGTGGGGTTCGATCCCAGATCGCCAGGATCACGCCCTGAGCCGAAGGCAGACGCTTAACCACTGTGCCACCCAGGCGCCCCAGTGAACGAATTCTTAACCAAGAACATTGGGCAAATGACACTGAAATGTATAGACTATTCTAGTACATAAACTACCATGTAGTGAACCCAAAACTTAGTGGACAGTGGCTTCCTACTAACAGGAAACTATTTGGGTTTCTAAACCAGTCCTAGAGCCGGTCCTTGGAGATTGTGGTAGTGCAGTGTGTGTTTTCTCTGGAACAGTTATTCTGTGTGCCAAAGACTTGTGCTTGTGGGTGAGGTGACCATTCCGTTGCTGCTATGGATTATACACCATGACTTTGAGAGGGAGGTAAAACTGGCCCTTTTATCACATAACAGATCACTCCAGTTTTCTATAGTAGTTGTAGTTGCTTTTTCCTTTATAGGGTTTAAGATACCTTGCGTAGAAAAAACAAAACAGTTTATGCCAAGTAAGGTGCAGTTTTAGAAAGTAGCTTCTAGGCATTTTCAAAACTTAACGCTGAAATCCCTTCTTTCACTGCAAATGGCATATTAGACACAAATCTGTTACCTGTACTTGGTCTTTCTATTGCTTCTTGTTCTTGTTTGCTCTGTATCGGCTTAGAAAATCAGGAAAAGAATTGCTCTTTCCTATTTTTTAAGAAAATATTTAAGTCCACGCAAAACCAGTATGGAAACTAGATGGAAACCAGCTAATAATTCTGTAATCTCAGACTTAGAGATGAATGTAAACTGTACTTTGCTGAACCATGAATGTGTTTGATCTGCAGTTTGAAGAACTACTGCCTTGAGGTCATTGTTTAATGGGAACTATTTGCAAAGTTTTGTAGCTGTAAATAAGTTTCAGTGCTTAAAAAGTCTGTTCTAGTACAGACCAGAAGTCCCAGTGGTTGGAATTAGTCCTGTGTTGGAGTAGAAGTTGTGATGACTGCTTTCCAAGGAGAGACCCAAACATGCCACTAAAATCGTGTTCTGTTCCGTGTTCTGTGGGGATTGTTGGGTACATCTCTAATCAAAGGCATAGTGAAAAGGGAGAAAAGAAGGGTTTGAAAACAAGGCTCAAAAACTAGTAATGGGAAAAAGTGAGAGAGAATTATTCTGTTAATTAAAGTCCATGCAGACCTTGTTTCAGGAGTAAAAGTATTATAACTCTTGTATTTCTTCAAGAAAATGGATATTCAGTGCTCTTTTTTGGACTCTATCTTCTTGCAAGTATTTGTAACAAAAATTGTTTATTTCTTTTCATGCTGCTTACTCATCTGACCCTTTTCCACTGTCTTAATGATACCCCTGCTTTGTTTTTCTTTCATCACATTGGGTCTTTGCTGTTGCCTCAAGGTTTTCTTAGGAAGTTAATTTGATTATTTAATATGGCTTCTGTAGCATGGGCCAGACATTGACTGTACTGTGCTAATGTGTGAAGAGAAAACTCACCTAGAGTATATTTTTCTCTAAGTTTTGGAATAGGATTTGGGGATGGGGAAGTGATTAATATGAAAAAGTTAGCCCTGTTTTCTTAAATACCAGTTTAAAACAAGAGAGGACTGCTGCTCATTCTTTAAAGGGTACAAGTGTGATATTGTTATAATGTCCACACTACCCAATGCAAGCTACAGATTCAGTACAATTCCTATCAAAATTCCAATGGCATTTTTCATAGAACTAGAAAAAATAATCCTAAAATTTATGTGGAACCACAAAAGACCCCCAAATAGCAAAAGCAATACTGAGAAAGAAGAACAAAGCTGGAAGTAGCATGCTGCCTGATTTCAAACCATATTACAAAGCTGTAGTAATCAAAACAGTATGGCATGGGCACAAAAACAGATGCGTAGATCAATAGAACAGAATAGAGAGCCCAGAAATAAACCCACACTTACATGGTCAGTTAATTTCTGACATAGTGGACAAGAATATACAATGAAGAAAAGATACTCTCTTCAAGAAATGGGTTTACGAGAGAAGAGTTAAGATGGCGGGGGAGTAGGGGACCCCTTTTCAGCTGGTCCCCTGAGTTGAGTTGGATAGGTACCAGACCAGCCTGAACATCCACGGAATCAGCCTGAGACGCGGGAAGATACATCTAGATCTGTACAAATGAACATATCCAGCGCTGAGAATTGAGGTATGAAGCGGGGAGCCATGAAACCTTGCACATATATCGGAAGATAAATGGAAGGGGGAGGGAGCCGCCACGTTCGGGTGCCAGGAAGCGGTAGCCACCTGCACGGGGGAGCAGGCGGGCTCGAGGACGGCACCCACGAGACAGCAGACTGAGACCGTGAGCCAGGAGCGCGCGACGAGACTGAAACGGAGCTCCGGTGTGCTAACTGGAACCAGACTGAGACCGGGAGCTCCGGGAGCTCCGGGAGCGCTCGGGGGCGGCTGGCGGCTGGTGGTGTTAGAAACACAAAGGACAGAGACGCGCCGGCCCTGGAAGTGAGGGCTGGGACACCGGATGTAGGGTGCACATCCCGAGACACTGCAGGGTTGAGCAGCACCAACAGTAACAGAGTTAAAGTGGCCAGAACATCAGTGGAGAACGGTCCGCGATCCCTCTCTTCTGAGACAGAGGCTGAGATTGGGCCTCTGCTGCTCTGACTCTCAGAAGAGGCACAGCAAACCGCCAGGGAAAGCCACCAGAGAACAAAAGCCTGGAAAGACCGGCTCACAGCGTGCCCATCCCCATCCCCTCTCCAAAGGGACACGGAGACCCTACCCAAACACGGTTGCCTGAGTATCGGCGCAGCAGGCCCCTCCCACAGAAGGCAGGCTGAAAAATCAAGAAGCCCACATCCCTAAGATCCCTATAAAACAAGGGTGCATGGCCTGGGTCCCGGTCAATAATTTGGGCTCTGGACAACCCCGCACCCTCTCCTCATCAGAATGACGAGAAGGAGAAATCCCCCCCAGCAAAGAAAAGACAATGAGTCTGTGGCCTCTGCCACAGAGCTAATGGATATGGATATAACCAAATTATCAGAAATGAATTCAGAGTAACAATGGTGAAGGTGATATGCAGACTTGAAAAAAGTATTAACAAAAATGTTAATGAGAATATAGACTCTCTAAGGGCAGAAATGAGAGCGAATCTGGCAGAAATTAAAAATTCTATGAGCCAAATGCAGTCAAAACTAGAGGAGGCTCTGACGGCCAGGGTGAATGAGGCAGAAGAACGTATCAGCTAATTAGAGGATGGGTTAGTAGAAGAAAAAGCTAAAATAGAATCTGGACTCAAAAAAATCCACACTCAGGAATGTAGGTAACGGGAGATTACTGACTCAATGAAACATTCCAATGTCAGAATCATCGGCATCCCTGAGGGGGTGGAGAAAAAAAGAGGTCTAGAAGAGATATTTGAACAAATTGTAGCTGAAAACTTCCCTAATCTAGCAAGGGAAACAAACATTCGTGTCCAAGAGGCAGAGAGGACCCCTCCCAACCTCAACCGCGACAAACCTACGCCACGTCACGTCATAGTGCAATTCGCAAATATTAGATCCAAGGATACAGTATTGAAAGCGGCCAGGACAAAGAAATTTCTCACGTACCAAGGCAAAGGTATCAGAATTACGTCAGACCTGTCTACACAGACCTGGAATGAGAGAAAGGGTTGGGAGGGCATTTTTAAAGCTCTTTCAGAGGAAAAATGCAGCCAAGGATCCTTTATCCAGCAAGGCTGTCATTCAGAATTGATGGAGAAATAAAGACCTTCCAGAATCACCAGTCATTGACCAATTTCATAACCATGAAACCAGCCCTACAGGAGATATTAAGGGGGGTTCTATAAAAGTAAAAAGGCCCCAAGAGTGATACAGAACAGAAAGTCACAATCTATAGAAACAAAGACTTTACTGGCAACATGGCACCATTAAAATCATAGCTCTCAATAATCAGTCTCAATGTAAATGGCCTAAATGCTCCCATAAGATGCCACAGGGTTGCAGATTGGATAAAAAGACATGACCCATCCATTTGCTGTCTACAAGAGATTCATTTTGAACCTAAAGATACATTCAGGCTGAAAGTAAAGGGATGGAATACCAATTTTCACGCCAATGGACCTCAAAGGAAAGCTGGGGTAGCAATTCTCATATCAGACAGATTGGATTTTAAACTAAAGACTATAGTTAGAGACACAGAAAGGCACTATATTATTCTTAAAGGATGTATCCAACGAGTGGATGTGACAATTGTAAATATATATGCCCCCAAGAGGGGAGCAGCAAGGTACACAAGCCAACTCTTAACCAAAATAAACAGACATATAGATAAAAATACACTAATAGTAGGAGACCTCAACACTCCGCTATCAGCAATGGATCACCTAAGCAAGAAATCAGCAAAGAAACAAGAGCTTTGAATGCCATACTTGACGAGTTGGACCTCATAGATATATATAGAGCACTACACCCCAGAACCAAAGAATACTCATTCTATTCTAATGCCCATGGAACATTCTCAAGAATAGATCATGTTCTGGGTCACAAAACAGGTCTCAAACGATACCAAAAGACTGAAATTATTCCCTGCATGTTCTCAGACCACAACACTCTGAAATTGGAACTCATCCACAAGGAAAAATTTGAAAGAGACTCAAACACTTGGAGACTAACAACCATCCTGCTCAGGAATGACTCGATAAACCAGGAAATCAAAAATCAATTTAAACAATTTATGGAGACCAACGAGAATGAAAACACAACAGTCCAAAACCTATGGGATACTGCAAAGGCAGTCCTAAGGGGAAAATACATAGCCATCCAAGCCTCACTCAAAAGAATAGAAAAATCTAAAACGCAGCATTTATATTCTCACCTCAAGAAGCTGGAACAGCAACAGAGGGACAGGCCTAATCCACGCACGAGGAAGCAGTTGACCAAGATTAGAGCAGAAATCAATGAATTAGAAACCAGGAGTACAGTAGAGCAGATCAAGAGAACTAGAAGCTGGTTCTTTGAGAGAATCAATAAAATTGACAGACCGCTGGCAAGACTTATCCAAAAGAATAGAGAAAGGACCCAAATTAATAAAATGATGAATGAAAAAGGAGAGGTCACAACCAACACCAATGAAATTGGAAGGATTATTAGAAACTTTTATCAACAGCTTTATGCCAATAAATTAAGCAGTCTGGAAGAGATGGAGACCTTCCTGGAAACCTATAAACTACCAAGACTGAAACAGGAAGAAATTGGTTTTTTAAACAGGCCAATTAATTATGAAGAGATTGAGTCAGTGATAAACAACCTTCCAAATAACAAAACTCCAGGCCCGGACAGTTTTCCTGGGGAATTCTACCAAACATTCAAAGAAGAAATAATACCTATTCTCCTAAAGCAATTTCAAAAAATAGAAACAGAAGGAAAGCTACCAAACTCATTCTATGAGGCCAATATTACCTTGATCCCCAAACCAGGAAATGACCCCATCATAAAGGAGAATTACAGACCAATTTCCCTAATGAATATGGACACCAAAATCCTCAACAAGATCCTGGCTAATAGAATCCAACAGTACATTAAAAGGATTATCCATCATGGTCAAGTCGGATTCATCCCTGGGATGCAAGCGTGGTTCAACATCCGCAAATCGATCAGCTTGATATTGATACATCATATCAACAAGAAAAGACTCAGGAACCATATGATCCTCTCAATTGATGCAGAAAAAGCATTTGACAAAATACAGCATCCTTTCCTGATTAAAACCCTTCAGAGTATAGGGATAGAAGGTACATTCCTCAATTTCATAAAAACCATCTGTGAAAAGCCTACAGCAAATATTATTCTCAATGGGGAAAAGCTGGAAGCCTTTCCCTTAAAATCAGGAACACGACAAGGATGCCCGCTCTCGCCACTGTTATTCAATATAGTACTAGAAGTCCTTGCAACAGCAATCAGACAACAAAAAGGGATAAAAGGTATCCAAATTGGCAAAGAAGAAGTCAAACTGTCTCTATTCGCAGATGACATGATACTGTATATGGAAAACCGAAAAGAATCCACTCCCAAACTATTAGAAGTTATGGAGCAATTCAGTAATGTGGCGGGATACAAAATCAATGCTCAGAAATCAGTTGCATTTCTATACACGAATAATGAGACTGAAGAAAGAGAAATTAGGGAATCCATCCCATGTACAATAGCACCAAAAACCATACGTTTCCTTGGAATTAACTTAACCAGAGATGTAAAGGACCTATATTCTAGAAACTATCAATCACTCTTGAAGACATTGAGGAAGACACAAAAAGATGGAAAGATATTCCATGCTCATGGATTGGAAGACTTAACATAGTTAAAATGTCCATGCTACCCAGAGCAATCTACACTTTCATTGCTATTCCGATCAAAATACCGAGGACATTTTTCAAAGAACTGGAACAAATAGTCCTTAAATTTGTATGGAACCAGAAAAGGCCCCGAATCTCCAAGGAACTGTTGAAAAGGAAAAACAAAGCTGGGGGCATCACAATGCCGGATTTCGAGCTGTACTACAAAGCTGTGATCACAAAGACAGCATGGTACTGGCACAAAAACAGACACATAGACCAATAGAACAGAATAGAGAACCCAGAAATGGACCCTCGGCTCTTTGGGCAACTAATCTTTGATAAAGCAGGAAAAAACATCCGGTGGGAAAAAGACAGTCTCTTCAATAAATGGTGCTGGGAAAATTGGACAGCTGCATGCAAAAGAATGAAACTTGACCACTCTCTCACACCATACACAAAGATAAACTCCAAATGGACGAAAGACCTCGATGTGAGACAGGAATCCATCAAAATCCTAGAGGAGAACATAGGCAGCAATCTCTACAACATCGGCCAACGCAACGTTTTTAATGACACATCTCCAAAGGCAAGAGAAACAAAAGATAAAATGAACTTGTGGGCCTTCATCAAGATAAAAAGCTTCTGCACAGCCAAGGAAACAGTCAAAAAAACTAAGAGGCACCCCACGGAATGGGAGAATATATTTGCAAATGATGCTACAGATAAAAGACTGGTATCCAAGATCTACAAAGAACTTCTCAAACTCAATACACGAGAAACAAGTAAGCAAATCCAAAAATGGGCAGAAGATATGAACAGACACTTTTCCAATGAAGACATACAAATGGCTAACAGACACATGAAAAAATGTTCAAAATCATTAGCCATCAGGGAAATTCAAATCCAAACCACACTGAGATACTACCTTATGCCAGTTAGAATGGCAAAAATTGACAAGGCAAGAAACAACAATTGCTGGAGAGGATGTGGAGAAAGGGGATCCCTCCTACATTGTTGGTGGGAATGCAAGTTGGTACAGCCGCTCTGTAAAACAGTGTGGAGGTCCCTTAAAAAGTTAAAAATTGAGCTACCCTATGACCCAGCCATTGCACTACTGGGTATTTACCCCAAAGATACAGACGTAGTGAAGAGAAGGGCCATATGCACCCCAATGTTCATAGCAGCATTGTCCACAATAGCTAAATCGTGGAAGGAACCGAGATGCCCTTCAACAGATGACTGGATTAAGAAGTTGTGGTCTATATATACAGTGGAATATTACTCAGCTATCAGAAGGAACGAGTTCTCAACATTTGCTGCAACATGGACGGCACTGGAGGAGATAATGCTAAGTGAAATAAGTCAAGCAGAGAAAGACAATTATCATATGATTTCTCTCATCTATGGAACATAAGAACTAGGAAGATCGGTAGGGGAAGAAAGGGCTAAAGAAAGGGGGGGTAATCAGAAGGGGGAATGAAGCATGAGAGACTATGGACTCTGAGAAACAAACTGAGGGCTTCAGAGGGGAGGGTGTGGGGGAATGGGATAGAGTGGTGTTGGGTAGTAAGGAGGGTACGTATTGCATGGTGCACTGGGTGTTACACGCAACTAATGAATCATCGAACTTTACATTGGAAATCAGGGATGTACTGTATGGTGACTAACATAATATAATAAAAAAACATTAAAAAAAAGAAGAAATGAATTTAAGGAGAAAAAAAAGAAATGGGTTTACGACAACTGTATAGCAATATGCAAAAGAATGAAACTGGACCACTTTCTGATACCATATATGAAAATAAACTCAGAGTGGATTAAAGACTTAGATATAAGACCTAAAAGCATAAAACACCTAGAAGAAAACATAGGCAGTTAACCCTTTTGACATTGGTCTTAGTGATTTTTTTCAGATCTGTCTCCTCAGGCAAAAATAAACAAATGGGATTATATCAAACTAAAAGCTTTTGCACAGGAAGGAAACCACCAAAAAAAAAAAAAAATGAAAAGGTAACCTACTGAATGGGAGATGGTATATGCAAATGATGTATCTGATAAACGATCCCCAGCCAAAATATATAAAGAACTCCTAAAACTCAGTACCAAAAAATAAACAAACTGATTAAAAAATGGGCAAAGGGCCTGAATAGACATTTGTCCAAAAGAAGACATCCAGATGGCCAACAGACACATGAACAGGATGCTCAACATCATTCATCATCAGGGGAAGGCACATCAAACCCACAGTGTGACGTATCACCTCACACCTGTCCGAATGGCTAGTATTGAAAAGACAAGAAGTAACAAGTGTCGGTGAGGATGTGGAGAGAAGGGAACCCGGCGCACTGTTGGTGGGAATGGAAATTGGTGCGGCTACTCTGGAAAACGATATGGTGGTTCCTCAAAAAATTAAAAATAGAAGTAAATTATGACTCAGCAATTCCACTTCTAGATATTTATCCGAAGAAAAAGAAAACACTAATTCAAAAAGACGTATGTACCCTTCTGTTCATTGCAACATTATTTACAAGCTAAGATATGAGAGGTGTCTAAGTGTCTATTGATAGACGAATAGATAAGGAAGATGTAATATATGCATACAATGGAATATTAGCCATAAAAAAGAATGAAATCTTGCTATTTGTGACAACATCAATGGACCTAGAGGGTATCATGCTGAGTGAAATAAGTCAGACAGACAAAAATACTATATGAATTCACTTATATGTGGAATCTAAAGAATAAGACAAACTAGCAGTCTAACAAACTTATAAACTATCTATATGAGTTTTGTTCATAAATACAAAGAACATAAATTGCTACAGAGAATAAACTAATGGTTGCTAGAGTAGAGGGCGTGGAGTGATGGACACAACAGGTGAGGGGGACTGAGAGGTACAGTCTTCCAATAATAAAATAAATAACAGAGTGATGTACAGCATAGGGAATAAGATTTCATTTATTTTGTTAGTTTTGAGAGAGAGAAAGAGAGAGAGCACAAGCAAGGGGAGCAGCAGGCAGACGGGGAAGCGGGTTCCCTGTGGGACTTGATCCCAGGACCCTGACATCATGACCTGAGCCGAAGGCAGACGCTTAACCAAGTGAGCCACCCAGGCGCCCCAGCATAGGGAATATAGTAAAAGATACAGATGTGAAATTTAGAAAAATAAATAGTAGGAGGGCTAGATCTTTGAGCAGAATCTTTGTCAGAAGAGTTTTTGTTAATTTGATTTTGGAACTCAAGAGTTTTTTAAGTAGTGACAAGAATGTACAGTCCTAGGGAAATCTGGAAGATGTTGTCAGTGGACTCTAAAGCAAAAATCTGGAGTTTCTATCAGTCATAGTTTTCAGTAAAGTTCTTCAGTTTTGAGGGGCAGGAAAAAAAACAACACGGTACAAGTCCAGCTGGGCAACAGCTCAAGATGAGACACAGAATGAAGACACTGGTCTGTCCACGCCGGCGGCCACGGTGCTGGAGGCTCGCTGTTGTGATGTCTGAGTCTCCTGGACCGTCAGCATGAAGTCTCCTTCTCTGGGATCTTCTCTGAGGGAATTCTTGGTATTTCTTGAAACTACTGCTGTAAATCTCTAAATCAGAACTACCCTCACTGGTTACCTGGTCTTTTAAAGGAAGCAAAAGGGAAAATGAAATAAAATTAAAAAATAAAGGAAGCAAAGGGGTATTTTGTTCATCGTGTGTCTCCTTGGCAGGTGTCTCCTGACATCACGCCTGGATGCTTGGGCACAGGGCCTGTCCTCTGGCACCCACACCACCCGCGCAGCTTGCTGGGGAGTATCGCCTCCCACGTGATGTGGGAGTTCCCTGCTTATGCGGAAATGATGTGTTTGGGGAGGCTGTCTCACTAACATCATGGTGAACCAGGCCATCTGCTTTTAAATTCCGGCTCTGCCATTTAATTGCTGTGCAATCTTGGGCTTAGAAAGGCTAATTAATTTGTCTAAGCTTCAGGAACAGGGTAAAATGAATCCCTACTTCTTAGCACTGCTGTGAGAATTAAATAAGATCCATTTAAAACGCTTATATCACTCATCAGTACTGTGTAAGCATGGGGTCAACGTGGGCTATTATTGTTTTGCTAGACTCTTAAAAAGGGTTGGGACTGTGTATGTCTTGACTTTTGTACTCCAAGCATCTAGCACAGTGTCTGGCTCATTGCTCGTAATAATTTCTTTGTCACCTGAACTATACAACACAAATAGAGATGCTGAAAAAAAAAAAGGAAAAAAAAAGAATTAGAGATGCTGATGCTTGAATATTTAAACCAACAGCAAAAGAAGCCTTCAGTCATTCAAATTCATTAAAATCCATTTATTTTAACAGTTGTTGATGATCTATGTAGAAAGCATCTTATTAAATTATAATTCACTGTGAAATCTTTGTACAAGTTGAGTAGATCAGAAAGAATATGATTATGTAAAAGATTTAATGGAGTATGTGTGCATATGATTAAAGAAACCAACACTATATGTCAACTGTACTTCAATAATTAAAAAAGAAACTAACACTTAAAGTCATTCTTCTGAAAAGGTGGTTGAAAATTTCTCTTCGTAAAAGCCATGTAGGTAAATTTTTAAACTTGTTTGAAAGATGATTTTGGAATACATTGTAAATTACTCTGAATTCAATGTGAAGAAACCCACATTTTATAATTACATTAACAGCATAATCGTGACTAGCAATGTAGCTGTCTGATTGAACTATGATACTTGAAGTGACGTGGACAGAGTCTTCCAAACAACCTATGTGGGTCTGTTGCTTTGATGTTGTAGTTTCTGTTACCCCATCATTTTGTGGAAGAGGATACATCATTCACCTTCTGATAAAATAAATGACTTTCATACTGGTAAGTGTAGAGTAAACAGATCCTATTAAGTTCTGGCCCATGCTGTCATTCCGTACTTGCTTTCACACTATAGTTAAAAGAGCAGTAACCTAGATACACAGGAGTTTGTGTTCCATGTTCAGCCATGTGGACTGCATTTGCCAGGGCCTTGAAGCAGGGGAGAAAAAAAAGAATTGGAGTTTTTGCAGGATCGCTAGCTTTGCTAATTTCTGAGTTAACAATACTTTGATCTGTGGGTCTGGAAAAAAAGGGGAAACATTTTAGACACAGTACAGCACTTTTAAAAGCCACATGAAAAAGTTCTTTGTTGCTTTAGCATCTATGCATATGGACAACTTCTTTGCTTTATAAAGTTCATGTACTGAACAGTTTTGCACGGGAACTTTAAAAAATATTATTACCTGGTATATTTATTTCAAGATAGTAATATATTAAAATTAATGGAAGGAAGAAAACAAACCAGCTCGTTAGCTAGTATGTGAATGGTCTCTTCCAAAGTTAATTATCGAGTGAAGATTTTCTCTCTTAAGAGCAGAAGAAATATTTCAAAGCTTTTTCAGACCTTATATTTCAGCATCATTATGATTACAGAATGCCATTCCATTGTGCTTGGGGTTTTGGCAGCGGAAGGGTCTTTGGCCGAGAGCATGCTTTCACGAGGCTGTCACAGCTCTGCCCAGACAGCCTGACCTTGCCAGGTGTTTCGGGGTCTCAGCCTGGCTAGTAGGCTGTGCTGGGTCAGCTAAAGCAAGAGCTGCTTTCTTCTCTTTATGATCTTGCACTGTTTTGTGATCTTCTCTTTATATTCAGAGGAGAGAGGTAAAGACTAAGATGTATCGAGAACCGCTTATGCAAGGATCAGGTTCGGTGTTGTACACCTTGTTGAGGCTCCTTGCTGAGCCTGTGAGATAAATATTACCATCTGGTGTTGCAGAGGACGTAGCAGCCTAGGAGTGTTTGATTGTTTGATTTGCACCTCATGTCCTGAAGCAGTTAGAAAGTAGAAAGCCAGGATTCGGATTCCGTTCTGACTCCATGGCCCACTGCATGCTGTGATGGCAGTACTGCTCTTTCGTACTTTGTGCGAGATTGTGTTATTTGGAAAGGTTAAGTGTCTATATTAAATACTCATGTCCGTGCAGTGTTACACTTACCACTGTGTGATAGATTTGATCACAACTGAGTCATGTTTTCTTTCAGCTTCAGTAGAAAACCATTCATTCCATTAGGGGCATATATAAAAAAAGGACTTCCCCAAAGTGGTCAGGAGATACAAAAAGAATTCTCTGGAATATCGAAAAGTCTTAAGATCTAAACCAAATAGTATTTTTAAAGCATTGAGTCTTCATTTTTTTTCCCCTATAAAACTAAGATAGAAAGTAGCCAGTGTTGGCTTTTATTTAATTTTGTATTATGATCCTTGCACGTAGCCTCATTTCATTTGCACAAGCTCTTTTGTGTGTATTAGAGGGGAGAGGTGCTTCCTCTGTCATGTCCCATTTTGTGTCCTTGACTCAAGGGGATGAATCGCTGTCTCTAGAGGCTGTTGCCTCCAACTCTTTTCTGTGCAATTAAACTATAGAAAAGCGTTAGTGCCTTTTGCTGTATGCCACGGAGAATTCTCTCTTAATCGGCCTTCTGCTGTAGAGCCACACTTCCAAATATGTCACCTACTAATAATGAGAATAATAATAATTGCCATATATTGGAGAAGGTGTATGCCAAGGATTCTGCTTGATAATTTAGAAACTTTGTTAGCAATTCTCACCTAACTTAAGAAACAGCATTATTGGGGCGCCTGGGTGGCTCAGTCGGTTGAGGGTCCAACTCTTGGTTTTGGCTCACGTCACAATCTCAGGGTCGTGGGATCGAGCCCCACATTGGGCTCTGTGCTCATCGGAGAGTCTGCTGGGAATTCTCTGTCCCTCTCTCTCCCTCCCCACCGCTTGTGCTTTCTCTCTAAAATAAACAAATCTTAAAAAAAAAAAAAAAAAGAACATCATTTTCTCCTTTATATGGTTAGGGAAACTGAGGACACCCATTTAGTAAACAGGAGAATGGGAATTCAGACGCAGGTTGTCTGACCCCAAGACTGTTCTTACTCTATCAGTTAGTATCCTACACTCTTCATGCTGCATAAGCTCAAGTAAAGAATCTTTCCTCGAGTCCCATGGGGGCTCCGAAAGGCAAATCTGAAACAAGGCTTTTTTGCAATTTATCAATGTAGTTTCATTTTTTTGAAAAATTCCACAGTTTTCTATATGACTTTCAAGTCTACAGATGCCTGTTTGTGATGACAGGATGTGTAGACACATCAGAGAAGTAGTGAAGAAATCTAGAAGAGGAATTCTTTGGGTAGTGTTGGGGCCTTTTTCAGTGCAAACAGGTTCTGGTATTTCTATCTCTATTTTTTCCATCTATAAATTTATGGCCTTTTGTAACAGCAGATATGTTTATACGCAATGTAACAGTATACATTATTTACATATAGTATATATTCTTATGCTTAAAAAATATTGTGTAGTGATTGAAATTTCACAGATGACATTCACATTCAGTTGTCATAACAACCGCTAAGGTTGAGGGGCTAGGCACTCCTGTGCCATTTCACGTCTTGCCAACTGAAGTTCTGCTCCCGTGGCTAATAAGTGAAAGAATAGACACATAAGCTACGAACAGACAATTCACAAAAAAATATGTAAAAATGGCCCTCAGACATATTTGAAAATGTTCACACTCATAATTAGAGAAATGCAAATGAAGACAATGCCAAGTTATCATTTCTCACCTATCAGAATGACAAAAACTTTTAAATAGGAGAACATGTTTTAAAAGTTGAGGCTGTGAGAAAGGCTGTGCCTTCATACATTGCTGTAGGGGAAGCAGATTGGTAGACTCCTTCAGAAGGGAAGTACCAAGAATCTACCCATCTTGCTGGTCAACCAGCAAGTCCACTGGGAGGATTCGATGCCAAGGGTACACCTCCAACAATACTGATGTAGATGAACACACAGATTCTTACACTTCCATATGTTTTAAAGGTCTGTCCGCTATGAGATTCTAGAAGGAATGGCAGGCACTCCCACAGTAATGAGCACACATGGCGCTCAGATCATGGTTTATAAACACACCCCAAGAAAAGGAATCAAGACTCCTTGGAGAAAGTAGTTGATGTCATGGCTAGAGGAGGGAAAATACAAGCTGAGCTTGGAACATCTTGTGCCAGGAAGTAAGGAAGTACTCAAAAAAGGATGAAAACTTGTTAGAAGAACGTAAGAGCCAACCTTACTCTGCTCCTAATTGCCAAAACTGGAACATTTTAACTGATAAATCATAATGATATTGGGTTTTTAGTCCTTATGATAAAATAAATTTCCATGAATCCATACCGATATAAAAATCAAATAAATGGGAAGGAAGGGAAGGCTCTTCCTTATAGAATGGCAGTTAATAAATGTAGACAGAAAGATGGTAATAGACCGTCACTGTTAGATAAATACTGGACAATAATTGTTGCAAACAAGATCCATTGGTGGATGCTAACATTAATATGCAAGATTTTGAGGAAGAACAGGATATTTACATAGCCTTGGGGCTATAGTAACCTGAAGGCTTGAACTGGGGCGGGGGGGCGCTGCTTCCAAGATGGAGCCATTTCCTCTCCAGAGATCTGTGGGAGGGCCCTCATGACCAGGAAGTTGTCTTCTTCCAAAATGAGTGATCCAAGGCAGAGAGAAAGAGGAAGCTGCAATGCCTTCTGTGGCTTACTATCTGAAATCACACACCATTTCTGCCTATTCTGTTTGTTAGATATTGTCAAGCCACCACACTGGGGAGGGGCATCTGTAGCCAGGAGCCCGGAAATTATTTTTTCTCCCTGAGAGTTGCCACTTCCCCCTTTGATGTCTCCCAGCACTCCCAGCTTTGGTTCCTCTTTTTGTGTCTTGCTCCAATGCTAGTCCTGGACAGGATCATTGTGATAGGACGAGCAATGGGAAGGAGGAGGCTATACGGACCCTTCTCCACACTCTTCCAGGAGAAACCCTTCCTCAACTCAGTCTTCTGCCACCCCCTCCCACTTTCTGTAACAGATTGTCTACAGAACCCATCTGTGAACCCATAAGACTTTCTACAAGCCTCCCTAGAGCAGTGATTTTTATCACTTTTCCTGCCTGTCTATATCTATATTATATCATTTTCATATCTCTATCCTTAAGGTCCTTAATGGGAAAATGGGTTTCTTTTTGAAATGTAATACATTTAAGAACCTCCTAATTCAGCTATCTGAGCCTCTGTCTCTCCCAAACTGCAGGTCTAGGGGGAAGAGATGTCCCTCAGCCTATTGCCTATTGGCCTATTGGCGCAAGCAAAACTCCAGAAAATTTTTCAAAGATTGTGTTCTTGCTTCCGGGAGTAGAGGGTTTAGCAAGGCTGCTGAGGATTGTGTTCTGTGGCAGTGAAGACAAAGAAGCCCACCCAGTGAGCACTAGGAGTGGAAAGGAAGGCTGGTCGAACATTCTCAACACTTGGAAGTGTCTCTGCTGCCTGTGTTGGCCAGAGATTGCCTTCGGTACTCTGTGCTTGTCTCTTCACCGAGTCCTCCTCCAACCATTGCCTCCCCATTGCCTGGCTGCTTCTGGGACACATCTGGATTCTGTCTCTTTCTGGCACACCTGTTCCTATTGCAGACCCCTCTTTTTGGACCCCCTTTCTCACTCTTCCCATTCTTGGTACATACTGTTAAATAACAGAAAGTCAACTGAGTACATTAGAAGATCTTCTTGGCTTTATTGAGTGATAATGGGGCAGCATCCCACCTAGCAAGTCAAACGGAGTTCTGTCAAGCTGCAGAAAGTTTTTAAAGGCAGAGAGGGAGCAGTAAAAAGGAAATTATTAGGAAAGAATGCATTATTTTAGGCAAGGTTGCCCTGCTGAGGAGGACAGATGGGGTCTAGCAGTAAATTTCCTAGCGCTCACCAGGAAATTCCATGTTGACTGGTTAAAGGTTACATTCCAGGGGGACGCTGAAACTGCAATTAGGTTAGGTATTAAGGCCCGGTTTGGTGATGTGGCCTAGCATAAGCGATTGCATTCTGGGCCTGTGGTTTTCTTTGTAACAATACCCGTCTTAGTCCTTATTCACTGGCCTACAGGTGTTGTGCACCTCGTCTTCACACTAAGGGACTGGGATTTAGGGTTCCCTATGCTTCTTCCTCCCCCTACAGCCTTGGGCAGTTTATCCGTTCTGCCATTGGCCTAGCTCCGGAGATTTCAGCCCAGCCAAGGCCTGATCCCTAGCCCTCCCTCACCTCTGCTCCCCCCCCCCTCTACCCAGGGGAGGTGAGACACAGTAGGTGATATAGGGGTAGAACTAAGCCGGGCTAGGCTGACCTGCCAAGTTTGTTCATATCACCTTTTTTCCATTGTAGGAAAATGAAACTGAATGCAGACCTACAACAAGCATTATTTAATTAAAATTGCTTATAAAAGGTCATGGTATTGTTAGGTGGGAAGGAAATTTAATCATATTCTCTTCCCAGTTATCTCATTTCACAGTTCAAGAAATCAAGGTCCAGGTGGCTTAAGTCATTTTTGTACAGTCATGTTTTCTGATCTAATATTCCAGAATCTAATATTCCAGCTGATATAATTTCACACCCAGAGTTCGGTTAAATCTGTAACAATCTGTCCTCTAGAATAGAAATTTTGACTTATTCTAATGTTATGGATTACAGTTTACATTTCATGTTGTACTGGTACGTATTTCTAGGAATTATACTACTTTTCTTTCTAATCCAGATTTAGGTCGATCTCGAGAACTACAATACGTGTACGTGGATAACAACATTCACCTGAAAGGCTTGCCGTCCTATCTGTACAATAAAGTCATCGGGTGCAGTGGGTAAGGCTGATTCATGTTTTATATTATAGCTAAACTCTTTGCCACGTTCATTTAGATTTCATTTGTTGGTCCCGATGTAGCTTAGAAATAGGTGAACTGCTTTGTATCATCCTGTTCAATTCTGTCTTTGGCCTTGCTGTGCTAAAGCAAATACCTTTAGAAGCTAAGAATATTGGGCAAGCAATTTATAGTATTATACATCGAGTTCAGTTAGTAAGCAAGTTGTTGATTATTTTCCAGGCAAAAATGAATCCATGTATACAGTTAGAAGCTCCATAGTACCAACCACTGCCTGGAGGAATCAGCATGAACTTAAAAGCTTTCCTTTCTCTGCACTCTACTACTGTGACGATTTTACTGTAGGAATAGCTCTAGTGTCGAGAACGATGGACCATTTCGAAATATTTAGAATGCAACATTTGAAATAGTCTCAATACGAATCATGATTCTAGCAACTAAAACAGATGTTTCAGTTCAAGGGAAATGATAGGTCTTTATTTTCAGAGCAGCAATAATCTTTCCTTCTCAGTCAGGCTTCTGGAAAGGCAGTCTCAGCTTCTCCTTCTATAATGTTGGGACAGAACCACCTTAAAGTGTTTCCCAGAGTGGTGTGAGTTTAATATAGGACAACTCAACCACCAAAACCTGCTTTTAACCGGCCTGCCTTTCTGCACATAAACAGCCAAAGGGTACTTGGGATACCTTCAAGGCTACTTTGCCAGCATATTTGACTCTGTCCTTGTGATTCCAATGCCCCGCATAAGCTGGCTCATACTATATGTAGTTCTGGCAAGAAGAGAGCTGACAATAAGCTTGTGCACGGAGGACAGCCACTCCCCTCTTGGCCTGGCTCCAGGGGATGGGCCCTGAGCAGCAATTACTCCACAAAAGGCCTTCCTCGGAGTAGTGGCCTTCCCTTAGGAAAAATTATACCATTGTTATCTTGGAAGAGCCTTCGATGACGCTTCGAAGTGCCCATATAGGCTGACGAAATGCAACCCCAGAGATGTATTTCAGAACCTTCTATGAAGCAGAGATAATAGAATGTGCGGTGGGGTTCTTAGCTCAGTGATTTTTCCACAGCTGATTATGTGACAGCTGCGATACCACTCAGTCATTAATCCTAATGAGTTCTTAAAGGATCTGTAGTATAGCCTAATTCTTCCTAGTGGTAAGTAAAATGCCTTCCATCACCAAGATACACGGAATGATGCAAGCACGCTCCACGGCTGAAGGCAGGTCTTCCCACATCTAAGCCTTCAGAGACTGCACTGAAGTCTCTACCACAATTAAGGGATAGCTTTTACTTAAGATAAAGAGCCTTCTACTTTGTTGTGTAGACGTGGATGTTATTGACTGTCAGAAAGTTCTATACGTGCTGAGTAGGGAGATGTTTTTTAATCCTTGACTTGGTATCTGGTAGCAGGAGTAGTGAATTTTATCATTAATTTTCTTTGAGAAAATAAATAGTAGGACAAAATATGCAAATTATTAGCCAGTAGTCTAAATTTATTATTATAATTTGTTATAACATCTTCCTTTGGAAGTAGTAATAAGAAAATAAATAATTATTCAAAGGACAGTATCAAACAATTGGTTTTGTAATATTAGTAGTTTTTGGAATAGAGGCAGCCCCACTTACAAATGAACTGTGATCCAAAAGGCATGGTCTGTTGGTTTAACTCAGAACACATTTCTCCTTAGAAGGAATTCTGGTGGTTATATTCCCAGCCGGCTCATTAAAAGGTCATTTAACCCATTTTGCACCCCCAAAACTGTATGATATTTTATGGCAAAATATAGTCAATTCTAATAGATGGTGTCTACTGAAGGCTTGGCAGCAGAATTAAGGGGCCTCCTTCTTTGATCTCTTTTCTCTTCTCTTGTTGAATATATGCAAAGGGACTCCCCTATTCCAACTCAAAGTGGGGCTGCTTTGGGAGAAGGAAGTGCGAGGGGTAGAACAAGGTTCTGAGGTAGACCTAATATAAAGAGCAAAAGGGTACTTGAGGCCTAGAAAGTGCACTTCTTGATTCTGAACAAGGTTCACTTAGTTCGTTCAGTGAATATTTATTGAGCAACTACTCTGGTCACTATGTTAGGCAATGGCCATACAGTGATGAGTAAAGCAATTCTTAGTACCTGGCCTTGTGGACCATATAATCTAACCTGGAATCCAAATAAACAATAAATAATTGATCAAACCTGGTGCTAATTCTCTTTAAGGAGATAATATTTAAGCTGAGAACCTAAGGATCAACGTACGTGGTTCTCCACTGCTTTCACATGTTGCTTCCTAGATGTAGGCCTGGAATATAAGAACACACTAACTTCTGCTGTACTGTACCGTCTGAAACAATGACATTACCTCTTCCAAGGGGGAGTCTAAGAGAATTAGAGCAACAGAGCAAAATAAACACAGCTTTAGGGACTGTGGAGCAATATGAAAAGCCTGCTATATGTACAATTCACATCTCAGAAGGAAAATACAGAATCAGTTATAAAACTATAAACAAGGATTAATATAGCAAATAACAAATGTCATACAGTTTCAAGAAATCTTAGAAGTCTCATACAATTATCTTTGATATTCATGGAAATAAAGTTAGCACCTCCTTATTATATGTTCACTTATTTGTCATATATTTATTGATCATTAACTAGCAAGTCAGCACTGTGCTAAGAATTGTAGAAAAGACAAAGATAACTTAGATGTTTATCCTAATATATAAAAATAACTGTGAATACAAAAAATAAATAAGAGAGGTAGAATTTATAGAAACTTAGAGTATGGGACTGTCGTTCATGACCTAGCCTTGAAGTTATACACCGTCATTTCTGCTATACCCTGTTGATTACACAGGTCAACCCTATTCATTGTGGGAGGAGACTGCTTTTGGGAGTGAGTACTAGGCGGGGAGGGCCGTGGGCGCCGTCTTGGAGAATGGCTATCGCAGCTTCCTTGCATCCAATGCTCTTTGCCGGCTTCATGGGAAAGTATGATTCTTATTTTGTCTGGGTCTTTCTTACTCTTACTATAGGAGTAAATGTCTTTAGTTCTTCTGTATTTTACCCAGAAAGAGAAGTCCTTCCCGTTAAGAATTTTAGAGAATGGTAATTGGCACATTTGCTTACTTAGGAGAACTTAATGGTAAAAGTGATCCTGTACCAGTTATTTTTTCAGTTGTCTGATTATTTGCAGAAAAGAAAACTGAGCCATTGCTTTGCTTTTTCGTATGTAAATAAGCAATTACAGCTGGATTTGGTACAAATTGGTTAAATGACTTGATCAAATGGTTGTTAATATAACCACTTAAGGTAGCAGAGTTGTTTATATGAGAAGTGCATTCTGAGTTCTGAGTTAAACCAGCAGTCTGAAAAAAGTAGCCTTGGGGCACCTGGGCAGCTCAGTCTGTTTTGCATTGGACTCTTGGTTTGGCTGAGGTCATGATCTCGGGCTCAGTGCTCAGCTCAGAGACTGCTTAAGATACTCTCCTTCTGGGGCGCCTGGGTGGCACAGCGGTTAAGCGTCTGCCTTCAGCTCAGGGCGTGATCCTGGCGTTATGGGATCGAGCCCCACATCAGGCTCCTCTGCTATGAGCCTGCTTCTTCCTCTCCCACTCCCCCTGCTTGTGTTCCCTCTCTCGCTGGCTGTCTCTGTCTCTGTCGAATAAATAAATTTAAAAAGATCTTAAAAAAAAAAAAAAAGATACTCTCCTTCTCCCTCTGCCCCCTTCCCCCTCAAATAAATAAATACAATCTTTAAAAAATAAATACATAAATAAATAGCCTGTATATCATAGTCTACTTTTATGTGGGGGCTGCCCCCCCATCTAATAACAAGCAATGTTAGATACTTGAACCTGAACCACACCTCGTGGGGCAAGCACAAAGCAGTGTAGCTGCAGATAAAAATACTGAAGTATGACTTGAGCTGTCAATCAAGAGACAGGGTTTGCAGTTTGATTCCAACAAAGTAATTGTTTATTAAAACAAAAATATTAACACTCCTTTTAAGTTTTAGAGGAATGTAACAGAATCCAGCATCTTCATAATATAACTTTTCATAACATATGAACAATATGGAAAATGTGACCCGTTCTCAAAGAAAAAAACAATCAGCAAACACCAACCTGAGAGGACCCAAACTGTCGGAATTGACCGATGAGGATTTTAAAACAACTATTTGCAATGAAGTAATGAAAAATAAGTTTGTAGGGAATGAAAAGACCAGGGAAGGAAAGAAACTATTGGAAAGAAACAAATGGAAATTCTAGAGTTGAAATACAGTATCTGAAATAAAAATTTTTCTTGATGGGCTTAACAACCGAATGGGTATAACAGAGGAAACGTCAGTGAGCTTGGAGGTAGATCAATAGAAATGATTCAGTGTGAGGAACACAGAGAAAAAAGATTGAAAAGAAAAATGAACCCAGCATCAGGGATCTGCCAGACAATATAAAAAAGCCTGAAAGTGGTATAATTGGTGTCCCAGAAGGAACAGAGTTTTCCTAATTTTTCTCTTTCCTAAGAGAAATGCAGCAAAAATGTTTGATGAAATATGTCTGAAAATTTCCTAAATATGATGAAAGACTTTTTGCATTTTCAAGGAGCTCAGCAAACTCTAAGCAGCATAAATTACAAAGAAAACGATGCCTAGGCAAAGCTGCCAAAAACCAAAGATAAAAAGGAAATCATGAAAGCAACCAGAGAAAAATGACAAATTATGTACAAAGACTGTTACCTTCTCATCAGAGACTATGAAGGTCAGAAAACAGTAGAACGACATTTTTAAGGTGCTAAACAAAACAAAACAAAACAAGTCAGCCTAGCAGCCAGCAAAAATACTTTTCAAGAATGAAAGCAAAATAAATGCATTCTCAGACACAACAAAACTAAGCCTTAAATTAGGCCCTGCCAAGATGGCAGACTCTTCATCCAGACCAAGGCCCATCCTCTCTGGGTGGCATAGTGTCTTTCCTTCTCCTTGTCTGCTTCTCCCTTTCTTTTTCCTATAATTTAAGCTGAAAGAAAAAACCTTTTAATGTTAAAGGGGAGGGTAAATCTTGTAGCAGTTCCCACAATAACGAACATACGGATGACTTTGTGTGCTTTCTGAAGAATTAAAAGATAGTTATTTGGGTGCTTTCAGTAAGAGAATTTAATTCTTTTAACACACTGTTAGGTGAAATGGGAAGTGTGAAAATGCACATGAGTTAACGTGCTAAAACACACACATGTTCTGGAGCACAATCTTAGTAGCAAAATGATGTCACTGTTCACTTCGCTTTTAGGGTTAAATGTTGAGTGGCAGCTCTGAAAACATTGAGGTGAAAGAAAATGATGTGATAATTGCTATAAATTATTCTGCATAACTAAGCCCAGAGTACTAACATTTGTAACAGATTTCAACTCATTTTTATAACTCACTTAAAGGTTCCGATGTACAATTTTTTGGTAACCACCTTGGCATTTAATCTAAAGTCATAAAAACTGCTGAGTTGGAAGTCAAAGATACCAAGGTTTAATAATTGCCAGCTAATAATGATTTCATTTCATTGTGAACAGAGGCATATATGGGATTCCCATCCCTCCTTCCTAGCAATTCATTTCGTAACTACTTCTTACGGAGATGAGTGACACTGGCTTCCAGGGCAGATACCTTTCCAGCCTGCTCCCCCACTTGTCATTCCCTTCCATATGCCAGACACTCTGGCCAGTGGGAACTGTTTAACCCCCTGTTCCCTGCGCATTCACAAAGCCAAATCCCTGTTCCGTTTCCCTGGAATATCATCAGGCTAATGTTACTTCCTAACAATAGATTCCTTCATGGCAACATCTAGACCAGTGTTTGACCACATGTCTGAGGACTGTGGTTAAGGCAAATTGATACAGGAATTTAACCATCAGACACAGTATTGTAGCAGATTAACAAAAGAATCATTTACTATAATAGTAGAAAACAAGAACAGTTATAAACGTGACTTAACCGTTACTATGTGCCAGGCAATGTGTGCAGGGATTTATCTGCATCTTTCACATAATCTTGCCAGCAATCCTTGTGATGTTATCCCCATTTGAGAAAAGAAGAAACTGAAGCTTAGAAAGATTAAGTAAACTGTCCCAGCTCAGCAAGCTGGGTGGTGGTAGAGTTATCATCTGCTTCGTCGTCCATACTCTTTTTTTTTTTTTTAAAGATTTTATTTATTTATTCGACAGAGATAGAGACAGCCAGCGAGAGAGGGAACACAAGCAGGGGGAGTGGGAGAGGAAGAAGCAGGCTCATAGCGGAGGAGCCTGATGTGGGGCTCGAGCCCATAACGCTGGGATCACACCCTGAGCTGAAGGCAGACGCTTAACCGCTGTGCCACCCAGGCGCCCCCGTCCATACTCTTAATCTGTGTGCTATGCACACTGCCTCTCTCTCCTCCTCGTTCTAGAATCACCTCTGTATGTTTGAGCCCCTCTGCTAGCTCCTTGAGAGCAGAGACGGAAAATACCTTTCTCACGCCTGCATCATATCATGTAATAGGGGTGGACATTTCATGTCTGATGAGGTTGAGGGCGGTTGGCCATGCCCAGCAGAAAAGTCCCCTAACTCGTGTGAATTCCTCCCTTCCAGCCTGCATTCCTCATAGCTGTGGCTCTTCTCCACTGTGAGGCAGAGAAGGCATTTAATAGATGTATCCGAAAATGAATTTAATTAGCCCTTTATATCCAGTGGTGAAGAGTAGGAACTTCTGCTAAAGGAATTGTCAAAGGGAAATTAGACCCTATATAAAAAGAGAATCCACTTACTTGTTAATGTGAGCCTTTTCAGTGGTTTCAGTCAGACACCTGTCTTTTTAATTATGGGAGATGAGGAAAGCATTAGGAAAAATCTGGCTTTCAGTTCCCTCAACCTTTTTTTGTTACTCTATATTGTTAAATTCCGTGGGAAGTGTCCACGTACAGTTCATGCACAATTGTATTAAGAAGCAGCAGCTGTTAAGGCAGTAACAGTATGAAGTAAATATTCACAAATGACTTGCTTGGTTTTTATTCTGCATTTTCATTGTTTTATGGTTTTGCTCAGGGTTCTTCTACTACAGTGTGGCTATAAAGTTTGAAAACAAATAATATTATTTTACCACGTACATTAGTCAGGGTTCTCCACAGCAACGGAACCAATAGGATGTGTGCAGGGGTGAGGGGGAGAGGGAGGCTGATTTATTTTGAGGAATTGGCTCCTAAGATTATGGGGGCTGGTGAGTCTGAAATCTGCAGGGCTGTCTGGAGACCCAGGGAAGAGTTGATGTGACAGCTTGAGTCTGAAGGCAGTTTGGGGACCTCACTCAGTCTTTTTCTCTGAAGGCCTTCAGCTGATCGGGGGAGGACCACCCACGTTATAGAGGACGATCAGCTGTATTCACAGTCTACCGATTTCAGTGTTCATCTCATCCAAAAAATACCTTCACAGAAACATCTAGTCTGGTGTTGCACCAGATATCTGGCTACCGTGGCCTCGCCAACTTAATCATCCCCACGTGTTGTAGTAAATCATCAGAAGAATCATTTATTGTGTGTTTGCCTATGCTTCCGGACTTCGTGGCCACACCGCGTAGTAGCATTTTGGATATGATTCTCTCGTCTTAATTTTCTTCATATTAGGAAAGAAACAGTCATTATGAAGTGAACTTGAGATTCATTTCCTCGTTTTCACAGAATGGTTCATAAGGGTAACATCCTTCCCACCCACGGACATATTCATACCAAGCCACAAGCGTGCTGCTGCAGACTCTGTGCTGATGAAAGCAAGAGGGATAAAGGCAAAGTCAACATCAAAGGCAAAAATCGCGAAAATTTTTCTATAAACTTTGACATTATTTGACAGGCCAGCATGTAGCTGGTTTGCACTAGTGCGCCCATGCCAGTGGTTAAATTATCGACAGTATGCAAGTATTTCTACCCACACTGGGAAGAGCTATGGATGAAGTCCCCCAAGTTACCCAACTTCCAAGTCTGCCTCTCCCCTGAGATCTCATAATCCACAACAAAAGGCTAATGACTAACAGAGCAGAGGGCTCCAGGACCGTGGCCCAGCAGCATGATAGTGTTTGTTTTTGGTTGTTTTAATAAGGTGTAGTTTACATACAGTAACATTCACACTTTTTAGCAAACATTTCTGTGAATTTTGACAAATGCGTACAGTCATAAAGCCACAACTATAACCAAGATACAGGACAGTTCATTCACCTCAAAAATGTCCTCCGTGTCCCTTTGAAATGAACCTCCCGCCTTCCAGTCCAGCCCCTGGAAACAGTGGTCGTTTTGTGTCCCTATATTTTACCCTTTCTAGACTGTCCTATAAAATGAAATAATAGAAGCTGCCATAAACATTCATATATGGGGTTTTGTGTGAACATAAATTTTCATTTCACTTGGATAGAATTCCTAAGAATGCATTTGCTGGGTCTTATGGTAAGTATATGTTTAGCTTTATAAAAAACTGCTGGACTGTTTTCCAACGTGGCTGTGCTATTTTGTATTTCCATCAGCAACTTACAAGAGTTCTTGTCAGTTTTTTTTTTTTATCTTTCAGACATCCTAATAAGAGTAATGATATCTCATGGTTTTAATTTGCATTTCTCTAATGACTACTGATATTAGACCTCTTTTCCTGTGCTGATTTGCCATCCATCTATCTTCTTTGGTAAAGGTGTGTTCCAATCTTTCACATCTTTTTACAGATTGGATTGTTTGCAATTATTGACTTTCGAGAGTTCTTTATATATTCTGAATACATGTCTTTCATCAAATATGTGATTTGCACATATTTTCTCCCTGTCTGTGGCTTGTCTATCATTTTAACAGACTTAACTGGTGTATATTGTGGCGCTTCATAGTACCCACCCACCCAACACACACATGACTCAAGATACATTAAATTTAATCCATAAATAAGACATTTTCCAAAATCCTGTTTGACAGATTACTGTCATTTTCCCTATATAATCATTTCCTTAAATGTATGGATCTTGTAATGTAACCAAATACAGGTATTAGTAATGCTTAGGAGGTCACTAGCACATCTCCTGGCCCTGACACTTCTAATGGACCCCTGCAAGCACCCCGAATTATTTCATTTTTGGCACCAGGTGGATGACTTGGTATTCTTTTTCCTATTTCCTTTTTATCTTTTCTCTTTCAGACAAATTCTTTATCTGTGTATGACTCAAATCAACCAATCTGTGTTTGGAACTGCTTAGCTATCAGTATGGAAACTGCTAGGTAGAAGAGAAAAGTGAACACGTTAGATGAGTTCACAGCAGAAGAACGCCTGTGATACGATTAGAAAATGTGTGATAGAAACTTCAAACATGGTAGATTATTGGTAAGAGAGTATAACAGGGAAGACTTTATAAAAGAATTAGATTTGGGGATGAGTAAGATTTGTATTTGGAATGACCGGATGTAGAAATTTTCAAGCCCAATTTGGCCTTTAGGTATTGGTGGCCATGGTGCATTTTAATAAAGACAACATTGGCTAGAGTAAGGCATCTGATTCAGAATCCACAAGGAAACAGTAAGGCCACACACATCCATAGGCACCTCTCTGCTTACGTTCTCCTCCTTTTGAATCAACTAAGAGAAGAGGGTCATTTCTTAAAATTTGGTTAGAAAACTTCCATATTTTGACCCTGCACATCAGTGTAAATTTCACTAGCTTACCAAAAGAACATTACTGATAATTTTGAAGCTTCTGTATGCCCCCCTCCAATTGTACACTCCTCCCCAAGATTAGCCACTGTTCTTAATTTTATATTTATCATTTGTTTATGATTTTGATATATATAAATACCTCCCCATATAGTGTATTGTCAAGTTTTGTATCTTTGTGTAAATGGATCAAGCTTTATGTGTGCATTCGTGTATGCTCCTGTGACTTGCTTTTTTTTCATGTAACATTTTGTTTTTATTCTCCAGCTTCTTCCCCATTTTTCTGCCCCTCTTTAGAGAAAAACTGTTTGAAAAAGATGTCTGTACTTACTGTTACAACTTCCTTCCATTCTCCCATTCACCCACATCAGTTAGGCTTTGATAACCGAATCCTACACCAAAGCCAGCATTTTCAGTGTCACTAGTCACTTCAACGTTGCCAAATTCACTTCTCAGTTCTAATCTTTCTTGACCTGTCCAACACTTGATCAATTTCTCCTTCTTGAAACACCACCTTCACCTGTCTTTTAGAACACCATCTCTCTGGTTCCCCTCCTCTGCTCCTATCTGCCCCTTCTCAGCCTTCTCTACTGGTTCATCTTCATTCCCCTGTTCATGACGTACTGGGCTCAGGATTCAAAACTTCTTTCCATCCGTAACCAAGAATAGCAATTCCCTACTCCAGGGTATTTGGAAATGTGTATCAGTCGGGGACGGGGTTGGCTTTAAGACTGCAGTCTCTAGTGACATTTGGTGAGATGCTAAATATCTTGCAATGCACACAAAAGTTCTAAACAATTACAAATATGTGTGCCCCGGAAATGCCAGGAGCATCCCAGATGAAAAACATGGCTAGGTTGGTTATTTCATGCCATCACGATTATGCTTTAAATATGTCTTGTGCATGACTCCCAAGAACAGAGTTTCAGCCTGGACCACTTGCCTGACCTCCAGACTCCTACATCCAACATAATCCAATTGGCATTTCCACATGGATGTGTACAATTAAATGTTAACATATCCATAATCAAACTCCTAATTCCTTTATCCCCCAACTCAGTCTTCCACAATCTGTGACATGTCAGTTGATGGAAACTCCATTCTTCTAGTTACTCTGCCCAAAAGCTTGGGTGTCTTCTTTGATTTCTCTTTCTCTTGCATCCCACAGCCAGCACATCACATAGCCTGTTAGCTGTACATTGAGAAATATATCCAGGCTCTTGCCCTTTCTCACCACTTCTATTTACTATCTCCTTGACCTAAATCACCATCATCTCTCACCTGGATTACAACAGTAGTCTTCTTACTTCTGTCTCAACCACCTTGAGTCTATTCTCTACCTAGTGTCTGGCAATCCCAGCCAGGTCATAACTCAGATCCAGTTATCTTTACTCAGCGATCATCCTTGATATTCCACACTTAGCATAAAAGCCAGAGCCCTTGCAGTGACCTGTGAGCCTTACTTGTCTTCTAGGTCTAACCTTTGAATTCGTCTTTTTGCCTTCCTACCTCCACTTTGGCCATATGTACCTCCTCCCTTCTTCTTGAACATACGAGACTCCTGCCTTTTTGCATCTGTTTCTCTTCTATCTGGAATACTGTTCTCTCAGATTTCTTCATAGTCTTAACACCACATGTGTTACAACTTCCATCAAAATTCTCAATCTTAGAGCTTATTAGACATACTAAGAATGGTTATTGTAAAGTTTGTATCAGATAATTCCATCATCTGGCATCTTTTTAAAAAATCTTTTTTTAATATCTGTTGTTTCTCTTGATTTTCTTTTAGGCTGTTTTATCTACCCTTGTACCTGGTTAGTTTTGATTGCCTGCCAGACGTGGTATGTAAAGAACTGTCATATTATCTTAGGCCTCAAATTCTATTATCTCCCTGTAGAGAGGACTCAAGTGTGTCTTTTTATCAATCTGTTGCTTCTCAACTCTGAATCTACCCTTTTCCCTGGAACTGGCTCCTGTAGAACTTTTTCCTTCATCATCTGGATTAATAAAAGGCTTTTTCAATAGAGGGCCATGGAGGGATAATTCAAGGTCAGAACAGGAGGAAGGCATTTCTCTTCCTGCGTCCAGGCTGCTGTTTCTGTACAGTGACTAGCAAAGGGAGACCCGGTAACAGTGCTGCTGAAACCCACAGTCTCCAGCAAATTTCTCTGTTCCTTGGCAGACCACTCTTGCAGACTACCTGGTGATCTGCCACCCAGGGAGCTGATTCTGTGAACCAGCTCTAGCCTCCAGCATGTTTTCCACCCTGCTCCCACCTCCAGCAGCAGGCCAGTCTCTCCAGCAAGTTTCTCTGCTACCTGACGGGCTACTTCTGTGGACTGCCTCCACAGCACTGCGTGTTCCTGTGGCGGCCATGCCCCCCACATAGCTCTAGAGGCGGGGAGCTTTCCAAGTAACTTTCTTGTTCATGCTCCCTAAATTCTAGAGGCTTCTTTCTGCTTAACAATTCTTACAATTTCCCTCTTCAAATTCCCGGTGTGGTTTTGCCTCCCAACTGGACCCTGACCCATATAATGACCTTCTGGCTGTTTGCAGCCTCTTTTCAGTTGCTGGCAGTTTTAAATCCATTTCAGAAATTGAGATGATTTGAAGTTAGGCCTCAGTCCTTGAGTTGGCCTGTACCTTCAGTTCCTGCTTACTCCAGGAGCCCTTTGTGTGGATGATTTTTCAGTCTTGCATCTGCCTTAGTGGGCTCTGGACACCAATTTTTGTCCCTGTAGCTCCCTTTAGGCTATGAAATGCCGCTCTGCTTCCAAGCAGTCTTCTCAGTAATTGACAAACACCCTTAGGAAAGAAGTAGCCCCAAATGCTGGTTTGCTCCTCAGGTTCTGTCTTGTCTTGGATCTTGGCTCTGTAATTTTTCCTGAATGCTCTCTGAGGTGCTAAAGCAGATGTTTGATCCAGCTTTTGATATTGTCTTCAGTTGGTTACTGTTACCTGGCTTGCCATCACAAGAAGTGAAACTTCTTTATAAATCTGTTCATCTCTTTCATATCTGTCTTACTAGTTCCTCTTTTATTCTTTTTTTTTTTAAGATTATTTATTTGAGGGAGAGAGTGAAGAGAGGGTCAGAGGGAGAGAGAATCTTAAGCAGACTCGGCCCCGAGCGTGGAGCTCAACATGGGGTTCTATCTCGTGACCCTGAGATCATGACCTGAGCCGACACCAAGAGCTGGGCATTTAATGACTGCACCACCCAGTTACCCCAGCTGCTCTTTTATTCTGATGTTGTATATTTTTAATTTCTCTCATTCCTTTAATCAGTACATGCCAGGCACATTTTTATTTGAAAGAACCAGCTTTTGGGTTTATTTATACTTTCTATTCTTTGTTTCCTTTTCATCAATTTCAGCTCTTAGGTTTTCAGTATCCTATTCATACTTTGTATTTATTTTGCTTTGCTTTTGCTTTGCTTTTTCTAGTATATATCTCTATATATAGCGCACACACACACACACACACACACACACACAGACACACACCCCTCTGAAACCATCAGTACAATTAAGATAATAAACATATCCATCACTCCCAAAGTTTTCTCATGCCCCTTAGTAATTGTTCCTTCTACCCCCATCCTATCTCCAGACAACCACTGATCTATGTTCTGTTACTGTACATTCATTTGTATTTTCTAGAGTTTTATATGAATGCAATCAAACAATATATTCTCTGTTTTGGTCTGGCTTCTTTCACTTGGCGTAAGGATCTGGAGATTTACGTATGATGTAGTGTGTATCAGTAATTCATTCCTTTTTATCGCCATGTGGAATTCCATTCTACGGATACATCACCCATTACTTCCATTCACTTGCTGTGGACATTTGTGTTGGTTCTAATTTTTGACTTTGTTACAAATAAAGCTGCTATAGACATATATAGACTGTCCTTTAATGGTCCTCATCTTAAATTTACTTGGATAAATATCTAGAGAGTCTGGATCAAAGATCTCCTTAATTTTTGAAGGAACTGCAAACTTTCAAAAAATAACTACCATTTTATATTCCCACCTCAGTATAAGAGATTTTCAGTTCTTCCCTATTTTTGCCACTTTTGGAATAGTCAGTCTTTTAAATTTTATCCATTCTAATTATTCTGCAGTGGTATTTCATTATGCTTTTAAATTGCATTTCTCTACTGAATAAGAATGCACATCTTTGCTTATCTTATTTGCCATCCATATGTCTGCTTTGGCATAGTGTCTATATAAGTCTTTTCCCCATTTTTACTTGGGTATTTGTGTTCTTACAGAGTTTTGAAAGTTTTTTAATAGATTCTGGATACAAGTCTTTTATCTTATATATACTTAGCAAATATTTTCTCCCAGTCCATGGCTTGTCGTTTCATTGTCTTAATGGGGCCTTTTAAAGAGCAGACTTTTTATTTTGATAAAGTCCAGTTTATCAAGTTGTACCTTTATGGATCTTGCTTTTGGTGTAACCCAAATCACAAAGGTTTTTTTCCTGGTATGTCTTCTAGAATTTTTAAGTTTTGGATTTCCATTTTGATCTATGATTCATTTTGAGTTAATTTTTGTATATGGGACAGGTATGGCTGAAGTTTTTTTTTTTTTTGCATATGGATATACAGTTGTTCTTGCACCATCTATTAAGAATATATCCTTTCTCCACTGTACTGCCTTTGAACCTTTGTTGAAAATTAGTTGTCCTTATAATATGTGGGTCTATTTCCAGAAACTCTCTTTGCTCCATTGATCTGTTGGTGTGTTTTGACACCAGTACCACATCATTTTGATGACCATAATTTTACTGTAAATCTTAAAATTAGGTAGTATTAGTCCTCTAGTTATTTTCCAAAGTTGTTTGGCTATTCTAATTGTTTAGCATTTCCACATAAATTTTAGAATCAGAGTTTCATATTTTTTTAAAAAACCTGCTGTGGTTTTGTATTGAATCTATACATCAATTTAAGGAGAATTAATAGCTTAACAGTTCTGAGCCTTTTAATCCACGATCACAATATGTATCTTCATTTCTCAGCAGTATTTTGTAGTTTTCAGAGAATGGGTCGTGGGCATCTTTTGTCAGATTTATCCCTATTTCATATTTTTCATTCTATTGTATATAGCACTTAAATTTTTTTTTCAATTTCCAACGATTAGTTTTTCCATATAGAAGTACAAATAATTTTGTATATTGACCTTGTGTGCTCCAGACTTGCTAAGCTCACTTAATAGTTCCAGAAGTTTTTTGTTGTTCTTATTGTTTTATTTTGCTTTTTTTTTTTTTTTTTTTTTTGGTAGATTCTGTTGGACTTTCTACATACACAGTAATGTCCTTTGGGGAATAAAGGCAGTTTTACTTCTTCCTTACAAATCTGGTTGCCTTTTATTTCTTTTTCTTGCTTTGTTACTCTGGCTGTAAGCTCAGTACAATGTTAAATAGAAGCAGTGAGAGCAGACATGTTTGTCTTGCTGAACTTATTGGGAAAAGTCTTTCACCAAATATAACGTTAACTGTTGTTTTGTCATAAATAGCTTTTATCAGATGAATAAATTCCCTTCTATTCCTAATTTGCTAAGATTTTTTTTGAATGGGTGTTGAATTTTGTTAGGCAAATTTTCTGTATCTGTTGAAATGATTATATGGTTTTTCTTTTTTTAAGTTTTAGTATAGTGAATTACATTGATTTTCTAATATTAATGCAATCTTAATTGGTAAGATAAACCTTATTGGTCATAGTGACTGGATACATTCTTGAATTCAATTTGCTAAAATCTTGTTTAGAAATTTTTCCAACTATTTTCAAGAGTGATGGGGTTTTTTGGGTTTTTTCTCTTGTAATGTGTTTGTCTGGTTTTTGTATCAGGATAATGCTGGCTTCATAGAATGAGTTGAGAAGTATTCCAACATTTTAACTACAAATTCAACTTCTTTAATAAATATAGGGTTGTTCATCTTACCTGTTTCTTGAGTGAGCTTTGGTAGTTTTTGTCCTTTAAGGACTTTGTATTGGCATAAAATTGCTTATTGCCTTTTTATTATCTATAGAAACCGGGCAATGTCTCCATTCTCATTCCTGATATTGGTAATTTGTGTCTTTTTCTCTGATTGGGCTGGTTAGAAATTTATCAATTTTATTGATCTTTTCAAAGTTCTAACTTTTAATTGATTTTTCTTTTTTGTCCTGTTTTCTATATCATTAATTTTCTTTTTTAAAAAATTCTTTATTTAAATTCAAGTTAGTTAATACATATTGTATTCTTAGTTTCTGGGGTAGAATATAGTGATTCATTAGTTGCATATAACATCCAGTGCTCATTATATCAAGTGCCCTCCTTAATGCCCATCACCCAGTTACCCCATCCCCCCACCAACCTCCCCTCCAGCAACCGTCAGTTTGTTTCCTATAGTTAAGCATCTCTTATGATTTGCCTCCCTCTCTGTTTTTATCTTATTTTATTTTTCCTTCCCTTTTCCTATGTTCATCTGTTCTGTTTCTTAAATTCCACATATGAGTGAAGTCATATGGTATTTGACTTTCTCTAACTTATTAAGCCTAGCATAATACCCTCTAGTTCCATCCACGTCATTGCAAATGGCAAGATTTCATTCTTTTTGATGGCTGAGTGATATTCCATTGTATATATATGCCCCATCTTCTTTGTCCATTCATCTGTCAATGGACATCTGGGCTTTTTCCGTATTTTGGCTATTGTGGACTTTGCTGCTATAAACATTGGGGAGCATGTGCCCTTTCAAATCACTATGTTTGTATCCTTTGGATAAATACCTAGTAGTATCATTGATTTTCTTGATGCTCTTTATTTCTTTTCTTCTGTTAAGTTTTAATTTGCTCTTTTATTTCCAGTTTCTTTAGATGAGAGCTCTGTACGTAACATGTCCTTGTTCTAGGCAGTAATTATAATTATTATGATAATGACCTTTACTGCCAGTTCTAACATCTATCAGTTCTTGGTTGATTTCACTTGCATGATTTTTCTCATTATAGGTCATATTTTCCTGCTTATTGGAAAATCTGGTAATTTTTTATTGGATGCTGGACAATGTGAATTTTACCCCATCGAATACTGGATATTTTTGTATTCATACAACTATTCTTGATATATGTTCTGGGACACAATTAAGTTCACTGGAAACAGTTTTATTTTTTCAGATAGGGCTTTTAGGATTTGTTAAATGGGAATAGAATAATGTTCAGTCTAGTGCTAATTATTCCCCACTACTGAGATAACACCCTTCCATGCACCCTACCTAATGCATCATGAACTGTGAGGTTCAAGTCTGATTGATTAAGAACAAGCACTGTATTCAACCCTGCATGAAAAAGATCAACCTTTCATCTTTTCAGCTGGTTCTTTCTCTAGTCCCAGACAGTTTCCTCACATGCCTGTGCTGATCAATACTCATCCAAAACTCAAGGGGGACCCTCTGCAGATCTCCAGAGTTCTCTCTTTGTGCAACTCTCTCCTGCAAACTCTAGCTGCTTTGGACTCCCTGAACTCTTAGTTTCTTGTCCTCAATTTAAGGTGCCTGTCATCCTGTGATGGAGTTCCTCTTCCCCGATTCAACTGTTCTCTTCAGTCGGGTCTCGGCTCAGATGGCACCTCCTCAGACTTACTTTGATTAATACAGCTCTCACTCCCCTCTCACTCTGTTTTATTATATATTGACCTTTTCATCCTCTGTCTCTCGTCATTATAATAAGCCCAGTTCTGATCTTACATATGTACCTAACAGGATTGTATGCTCATATGTATCAAATAACATACACAAAAATGTTCATAATAGCCCAACACTGGCAACGGTCCACATTTTTATCGGTTACTACACAGCAATGAAAATGTACGTGCAGCAACATGGATGAATCCAGAAATACAATGTTGACAAAAGGAGTCAGAGACAGACTATGTCATGCTGTTGAAAAAGGCAAAACCAAACTATAATGTTCAAATTTGAAATAGTGGTTCCCTTTTGGACATGGGTTTTGCTCGGGCGGGCGTCCTGGAGTAGCCTTCTGAGGGTCTTTCTGCCGAGCCAGGTGGGGAAATCGGTTGAGTGAAGTCAGTTGAGTCAGAGATTGTTTCCTCTGTAAAAATCTCCCCTAATTCCCTGGATGGTTGGTCACCCTGTCTTCCTTGACCCAACATTAGAACAATTATATTGTAATTATTACATTTTCCAAGGGAAGGGAGTCAATTTGTTTGGTTTTTGGTTTTTTGTTGTCTGATTTTAAGTATCTTTAAATGGCTGGTGTAGAGCTGATGCTCTGGAGACATTTTCTGGTGGGAGGAATGACCAAGCGAAGGCACCTCAAACAAACGAGCCACGGGGCTTCTGCAGCCCAAGCCTGTGCCCTCTCCCTCGTTGCCTGTTTCTAGTCGAGGGCAGAGAGATTACCTCATGTGGTATCTGGAGAGCCACGGTTTGTTGGCACCTGTTTGTCATTAGAGAAGAAAGGTCTTGAGACTTTTAGGTAACCTGGTGGGTCCCGGACAGGAGGTAGATTGAGGTCAGACTCCCCAGTTTTGGCAGCCGTGCAGCTGTAGGAACAAAGCTGCCTCTGCCTTCCTTCGGGCCACGAGTGGTTGCAGGGCCTAGGATATAACTTCGTGTATTCAGTAGGCTTCTCTATGAAGATTTTCCCCACAGTTTATGGAAGGATCCAATGAAGTTATCTTATACCATTAAAAATCAATTTGCTTGGTGGGGTTTCTTCCCCCACCACAAAAATTCGGTTAAACCAAAGTGCTATAACTTAACAGAGTTCTACTCTTTTTCCCTTTTCCTTTTGAAAATTTCAATAAGCAGGAACTTGGAAAGGGTAATAAAATGAGGATAAAGGCAGCTTCCGGAGCAAATTGTGTAGCTCTTAGGAAGGAAAGTTCCTTCAGAGTTTGTCCTTCCTGGAAGGAACTGGCCCTCAGCAGTGCTGTAGCTGAGTTCCAGCTGATGAGTTTACGTCTCTGTGCCAGGCTTTAGTAAGGAGCCCAGGCTAGCATCTGCTCGCTTTGAAAAGAATTCTGGCAATTCAGCAGTGTCTTAAGATTTTAAATGTATATTTTGATTAACACATCTTTATTGGCACATATATTCTTTTCCTTTTTGGCTAATACTACTGTGAATGTGTCTTTCTGCAGCTGTGGTGCTCCCATTCAAGTTTCCGAGGTGAAGCTGCTTTCTTTCTCATCGGGGCAGCTCACCGTTTTCCTCCCCGCCGAGGTGAAGGCCATAGGGACAGAGAACGATCATGTCCTGCCTCTGCAAGAGTTGGCCATGAGGCGTCTCCATCACACCTACCACAGTTTTCTTAAAGGTACCTGGGACTTTCTCTTCTTCTGCCTCTTACCTGGTGAACTAAGAAATTGTGCTTCGTGCCCCCTACTGTGGTGTCCATTTTTTTATTGTGGTAAAATACACATAACATAAAATTTACCATTTTAACCAGTTTTCAAGGCTCAGTTCAGTGGCATTAGTACAGTCACATTTGTTATGCAATGGGACTTTTCTTAGTTAAAAAAAAAAAAAACGGTTTTAATATTTTATCAGCACTGATCCCTTCAGGACCCCCTACAGACACAGGGGAGTATTCACGAAAAGGTGGGCTTCAGTCATAAAGGACTGAGGTTAAAAGTTAAACCATGTGGTTTAAATGAAGGAAATCGGTGTTTGGGAACATATCTGGTGGAAGCGAGAAGGCTGGCAGAGGCACTTTCCTTGAGTAAGGAAAGAAAATGCCAAAGGCTTATCCTTAAAGCAAAGTTGGGGTACCTTCCAGAAGAGCAGGTTTTAGCCATGCAGCCTCTTCACATCTGAGGAATGACCTACCTAAAGGGGAGGAAACACCAGGAGTCTCAGGCAGTATTACTACAGAGCGTTAGCTCTTGGTTTGGAGAGGAGTTGGCGGTATGTAGATTTCATGGGTGTTGTGCTGTGGATCTTGGAGATGCTTTAAGAAAGCGGTAGGCAATTTTAATAAGACACATTCCAAGTGTTTTTAAAACTGCTAAATGTTTAGTCTTTGCTTTAAAAAAAATAAAGATCCATTCAAAAACATCTCCTATTAACCTTCTAGGACTGTCTAACACAAAATTATTTTTCAATACTAAAAAGAAAACTGTAATTATTCACCTATGGGTAAATTCCATTTTTATAAATGGTTATTGATAAAGTCCAGACAGATATAAAGGATGAGAAGATCATTAGTATTTCCTTCCCAGAGATGGGTCAGTAATTTTTAGGTTTCCCCTCGTTGTGACCATTTCCCTCTCTGTCTTCTGGATGTTTACCATCCGTGGCAATCCAGTGGACACTTGTGCTCAAGATTGCCTGGGCCACTGGGATGTTTTGCTTTAAACATTTCTTTTGTATAGCTCAGGCCAGGCTGACAACGAGGCACCCTCTCTATAAATGACAGTTAACGGGCGTGAAACAAGGAAAAGCTTGGTTTCATTATTTTTCTTTTCTTTTGATTTCTTTGATTTCTTTGTTTCCCATTTTCATTCTTTTCAGTAAATATAATTTGGCTTGAGTAATGCTAAATGCCCAATCGATTTAGGAAGTTAATGACAGTCAGTGTTAGTCTTCGGTGCCAGTCCTTTTTTATTCTCAGTCTCCCATAGAAAGTTTTACAAACCCTCTCTGGGTAAATTAATGCCTTTTTTTTTTTTTTATCTTTGTTCTTAAAGAATATTTGGTCTTACTCTTTTCTTGCTTCTATCTCAGGACAGCTTCTATTTGCTCTTAGAGTAGATTTAGATTTTTCTCTTACTATCAAAAAAGTATTTCTCTTAGTATTAAAAAATCTTTCATTTCCAAATAATTCAGTGCCTATCAGATAACAGTATTTTCAACATGCAATACTTTTTAACTAACTGAACTGACTTAGTAACAAACATATTTTAAGCCTCGTTTAAGGAAATCTGATTTTTTTTATTCATGCAGGATTTTTCTCTTGTGTTCCAGATTTGAACTTTCTGTCTCCAATCTCGTTACCCAGAAGTCTCCTGGAGCTGCTGCACTGCCCCCTGGGGCACTGTCACCGGTGTAGTGAGCCCATGTTTACAATTGTCTACCCCAAGCTCTTTCCCCTGAGAGAGACGCCGATGGCAGGGCTGCACCAGGGGTAATCATGCCTAAGTGGGCACCAGGGCTTACACCTGGGCGAGGGGGGGAGGCCATGCATGAAAGTATTGTTAAGTCAGCAGCTGTCAAGGTGCACAGGGTGCTTCCTGAGATACAGCTGAACGAAACAAAAGCACATAGTCAGCATCACGAGAAAACTGGACTTCCCTTTATTACTTTTTTGATCATATACAGAACAGTTTTATTGTATATATTATTTAGAGTAGCTCATTCTTTGTAGGAGCGTTTTCCTGCTATTCCCCTATTCACAATAGGCTTTAGGCAATAAGGAACGTACGAACAAAATAGTTGTTATATAATGGGACCAGCCCAGCCCTTCTAGTTAGTTGGCATGGCTCACTGAAAGTGCATGGCTGAATATCGTGCCTGTGTGTGTGTGTTTCTGTTTTGAATTTCTAACACTTCCAAATGCCATTCTCTTGCCACTCTCTATTTCTTGGCACAGTGCCTTGAATTTGCTAAGAATGTTCACCAAGTAAAAACCCCTATACTGGTAGTTTAAAAAAAGAAAACCAGACAATTAAAATTAGGACATCAAATGAAAAATCCCCCATTAGCACAACCTCAGCATATAGATACTCTAAATTTAGGATTTTCTAAGTTTACATTTTTCAAAGTTAAAAAAAACACTGTTAACACCTCACTTATCCATCAGATGGTGTTTTGGGTTAGTAACTTTTTCAGATAACTTGTTACCCCTACTCAGGGCCAAGAAGCATTTCCTTTGTAAGCATTTTTAGAGAATGAGGAGGGAGCCTGGGGTTGCTGAACTTCTCTGAGTCTCAGAATGGGGGTGGAACAGGCTTCTGGGGGCTGGGGCATTGTGAGGGCTAGCAGACAGTGAAAGTAAAACCTAGACATATAATGGGTGTTCAACAAACGGTAGTTCTCTCTACTATCTGTCTACCCCACTCTCTTGAAAAACTGCATTTATCTTGTTCCTACCCTGGATAATCCTGTTTTGTTAGACTTTTCAGTTCCTCTTTCCACTTTCTGTATTTTTAGTGTTTCCTGCTTCGTTGTGCCTGCCCACAAGAAGCCTTCTTCCAAACCCTTCTAAATTTGCTACTTCCAGTCCGAGGTGATCACATCGCCAGATGTAGTGGAATGCCATTTAGAGTAGAGTTAAAAGCACCGAGTCAGTGTCTGAGCGTATTAGTCCATGAATAAAGTGAACAGATGGAGTCGGCACAGTGTGTTGCGGTCAGGTGCACAAGCCCTGACTCCCACTCCTCCACTGGGAGCCCTTGGGCCGGGCACTGAACATCTCTGAGCTTCAGCCTCTCATTAATAAAGCGAGCATAATAACAATATCTACTTAACAAGGTCATTGTGAGGGTAAATGAGATCATTCATGGAAAGAGCCCAGGCATATAATAAATACTAAGTAAAAGTTAACTATTTTAATCTTTTTTTTTTTTTAGCTCAGAGACTTTTAAAAATTTCTTGTGTGTGTGTGTTTTTAGCAAATGCTCTTCATATCAGTAAGATACCATCATAGGTTAATCTTACATAATTCATTAAACTATAGTAAAACCCTTATGCATTATTGTATAATTTTCTAGAGGACATTTTCTTACTGAAAATACGAAAATGAAGACAATTCCGTATGGTCAGGATACTCTGTCAGTAGCTGATAAACTTCTGAATACCTGTTCAAAAAGATAAACTCTCTTTTTATCATGGTAATTAATTTGTGAGAATAAAGTAGATCCTTCAAATGAAGTCATTTTTTTTGTGTTATCTGTATGTGAAATTTGGGGAGTGTGTTCAGTATTTGAATATTTTACTCACTGTTACTGCTCTGCTACAACCTAGAAATTCAGTTCAGTGTGAATAATCTTACATTGTTTCAAAAACATAAATATGTTAGTATTAGCTTAATAAAATGAATATATCCAGTACATAGGACTTAGGCAATGCCCGTTTGTTGAGCAAAGCCAGAAGTGCCTGTGTTTATAGCAAAGATGAAATGCCAAGATATAAACATGGCTTTCTGCGGTGAGTTAATGCTAGGGTTGAAATTGAGAGTTTGTGGCTTTCGTTTGGTCCACCAGACTTTGTTCCTTCCCATGTTGCTATGGAGATTGTATTAAAAGCATTGACATCAGTTTCTATCATAGTCTTTAAAGTACTTTCTTTTGTAACTGAAAACCAAATACTTGAATTCGGTAGCTTACTGCTGAAAATAAAATCAATATTTTTAATATCATCAACCCTAAAAGGTCTTGATAATAGTATTTTTAAGTTTTATAATATATTCAGCTTAGTTTGCATTGTTTGTCATAAAATAATACATTGTATCAGCCAATATCTAAATTAATGTGGACATCTGGCATTATTTTAAAAGAACATATTGGATATTTTTCTAAAATACCAAGTCCCATACAAGTGTTAGTTTCAACCTAAATTTAATACAGAGTGCAGTGAAAAGAAATTACAGTATTTTGCATAAACAATAGCTACCCAAACCTTCAAATATCCGTAACAGAGAAGAATGACTAGTACATTCATGACTTTGAATCCTTCTAGTCGTAGCAAATGTTCATTCCCCAAACCTCTGTTCATTTATTAAAATGGAGAACATCAACGTAGACGGTTAGTTGTTATTATAACAACGTGTCTGGCTTCTCCCCACACAATCACGATTTCCACAAGCTCTGTACTTCCCATTAGGAGGTCAGGTTACTCACGGTTTTTCAGAGGTATGCATTCGTTTGCTAGGAATGCCGCAACAAAATGCCACAGAACTGGGTGACTTAAATAATAGGGTATCTATTGTCTCACAGTTCTGGAGGCGAGAACTCTGAAATCAGCATGTTGGCAGGGCTGGTTCCTTCTGAGGGCTGTTGAGGGAAGGGTCTGTTCCAGGCCTCTCTCCTTGGCTTGGTGATGGCTGTCTTCTCCCTTTGGCTTCACATCATCCTTTCTCTGTGTCTGTCTCTGTGTCTACACCTTCCCCCTTTCTAAGGACATGAGCGATACTGCATTAGGGCCCAACTACTGACTCATCCTCAGTTAACTAATGACACCTGCAGTGATCCTGATCCCAAATAATGTCACCATATTACTCTGCTCAGGCTACCGTAAGGAAATACTGTACCTCGGTGGCTTAAACAACAGAAGTTTATTCCTCGCAGTTCTGAGGCTGCAAGTCTGAAATCAGGGTGCACGTGGTCAGGGTGTGGAGAGAACGTGCTTCTTGGTTTGCAGATGGCTGATTTTTTGCTGCCTCATGTGGCAGAGAGATTGTGAGCACACGCACACGAGCTCTCTGGTGTCTCTTCTTTTCATAAGGGCAGTCATCCCATTATGAGGGCCCTATCCTCGTGACCTCATCTAAACCTAATTATCTCCGGAAGGCCCCAACTCCAGATACCATCACATTGGAGGTTAAGGCTTCAACATACGAATTTGGGAGGGTACAGTTTAACCCATAACAATCTGGTCCCAAAATGCATGCCTTCTCACGTGCAAAATAAATTCATCCCATCCCAACACCCCCAAAATACTAACCCATTCCAACATCAACTCTTAAGTTCAAAAATCTCATCTTAAATATCTAAATCAGGGATGGGTGAAACTTGGGTATAATTCATCCCGGAACAGGACTCCTCTCCAGTTATGAACAAGTTATCTGCTCCAATATGTAATGTTTGGACAGGCATAGGATAGACATTCCCATTGCAAAAGGGAGAACATTGGAAGGGAAAAAGGGGTAATGAGTTCCAAACAAGTCCAAAACCTGGAAAGGCAAAATCCATTAGATTTTAATGCTTGAGAATCACATTCTTTGGCTAGATGCTCTGTCCTTTGGGCCCACCACGGTGGTGCCCCTCCTCAGCCTTGGGTGGAGCCCTGCCCTCTAAAACCAAGAAAGTTGTCCCATCCCCGGGATTATTCTTCCCTTTTCCTGACAGCTGTCTTGCCCCTTTCCTTCTGGGAGAATTCCAGAAGCCTGATAGCCTTTCTTCATTCTGTCCCATCTCTGTACCCTTCAGTCCAAGCTGTCAGCATTTCCACTGAAATGGTTGATCGTATAAACAGTTGTCCTTTGGTGTTCTCTCCAGAGCAAGCTTTCTCATTATGTACAATATGGGTAGGCTGAGAATTTTCCAAATCTTCAAATTCTGTTTCCTTTTTGCTTAATAGTTCCCTCAACTTAGCTCCCTCCTCTACCATTTTACGGTAAGCAAGGAGAAACCAGGCCATGCCTTCAACCATTTGCTTAGAAATCTCCTCAGCTAAATATCCAGGTTCATTGCTTACAAGTTCTGTTTTCCATCCAGGAGAACACAATTCAGTCAAGTCCTGTGTGCTTTTTATAACCAGGGTCACTTTTCTTCCCACTTCTAATAACACATTCCCTCTTTTTGTCCAAGACCTCAGCAAACGCACCTTCAACACAGCCTTCTGGTGACGACAATGTATGTATTCTCTAAAACAGTAGAAGCTCTGTCTACAGCTCCCCTCTTTCCTTTGTGAGCCTCACCAGATACTCTTTAATGTCTGCGTTTCTACCAACAGTTTCTTCAAGGCAGTATAGGCTTTGTCTACCATGCAGCTGAGAACTCTTCCACCCTCTCCCATTACCCAATTTCAAAGCCACTTCTAGATTTTTAAATATTTGTTACAGCAGCTTCTCACTTCCCAGTAGCTGTATCTGTGTTAGTTAAGGGTTGTCCAGAAAAGCAGAACCTATATCTATATCTGTATATAGAGAGATCGATTGATTTTAAGGAATTGACTCACACAGTTGTGGGGCCTGGCAAATCCAAAACCATAGGGCAGACTGGCAGGCTGGAAATTCAGGAGCTGATGTTGTGGTCTTGAGTCCGAATTCTGCAGAGCATAGGCTTGACCCCCAAGCAGGTCACTGTCTTAAAGAAAAGTCTTTCTACCTCTGTTTTGTCTTTAAGGTCTTCAGCTGATTGGATGAGGTCCACCCACATCATGGAGCGTAATCTGCTTTATTCAAAGTCTACTGATTTAAAGGTTAATCGCATCTAAAAAATACTTTCACAGCAGCATCTAGATTGTTATTGACCAAACAGCTGAGCACCACGGCCCAGCCAAGTTGACAACTAAAATTAATCATCATAGACATTCAAAAGGTTTCATTTAAATCACCAGAATGTTTTTGGAACAGAGCCTACAAATGGCCCAGAATCCCAGTGGTTCTTCCCATATCATTGGGGGAAGGTTTAGCTGTAACAGATACTACAGCGTACACTCGGGTGTTGGTGTGGTGACATCTCTGCTTTTGTGCAGCGAGGCCGTAGGCTGGAATGGAAAGAACTTCCTGCCTTAGGGGTCAGGAGATCCAGCTCGGAAGCTGAGCTGTATTACTTTTCCAAGTACTATAAGATAGGTCTGTTATTAGATGGAATCATAAAAAATTTTTTTAAATTAAATCAAAAAATTTAAAAACAAGATTGAATCATAGCAGTCATGTGCCTTGGCATTTATATATGGTTCAACCTAATCTCCATTTTATAGGGGGTGGGGAGGGAGCTGGGACTGAGGCACAGGAATATCAGAACCTGGGCCAAGGTCTCCTAGCAGAGCTGGAATTTGAACCCTAGCAGACTTGCTCCAAGTCTGTGTTTCAGACGCTATGCTGCAGTTAGCTACTAATTGAATCACCATATAGCATGAAAGAAGATAAGCTCTAATATTCTGAGTAAGATACTTTTGAAATATGTGTATGTGTGCACTAAAAGCTCCAGCAGGGTAGTCAGAGGAGACTTTAATTTTCAATTCTATATACTATAGAATCATTTGAATATTGTCAGTGAGGATGTATTTTTACAAATACACCAAACCAACAATTTGAAAAATATATCTAGAGGGATTTTTTAAAAAAATCTTTTGCTTGAAACTTTATACAGGTTTAAAAAGAAAAGATTCATTGGCAAAAGTTTTTCAGTTTAGTTAAAAATGTTTTTGGGGCGCCTGCGTGGCATAGTTGGTTAAGCATCTGACTCTTGATTTTGGCTCAAGACATGATCTCGGGGTTGTGAGCTCGAGCCCCACGTCAGGCTCCCATGGGGTGTGGAGGCTGCTTAAAATTCTCTCTCTCCCTGCATCCCCCCCCCCAAAAAAGAAAAAAAAGAAAGGAAAAAAGCAAAGAGGAAAAAAAAAGTTTTTAAACAGGTTGCATAGCATAATCCAGTGTTTGTCAAATATGGGTATGAATATATATACACTATATATAGTAAGTGCTTTCAATAGAACAGTGATTTCTTTTGAGTAGAACTGAATTTTTACAACAAACTGGTGTTGCTTTAGAAATTAAAAATGTTTAATTATTAAAACATTAGTAAGACCAGTGGTTTCTTTTTTATTTTTATTTTTATTTTGGGGGGGAGAGGGAAACAAAGTATATCTATTTAATTCATACATTATCATTAAAGCAAAATTAGAAAATACAATTCTGCAAAAGGAAACTACTTCAAATGGAAGTACTACCACTAGAAATGACCACTGGTAATATTTTAGGAGGTAGAATCTCTCTAAATTGACTTCTAAACTAAGGATCCATTGAATCAGATCATTGGCACTCTGTATACTTGTGTTTTTTAAACTGTGGCAAGAACATTTAGACATGAGATCTACCCTCCTAACAAATTTTCAAGTGCACGGTACAGTATTATTTAACTATAGGCACTACGTTCCACAGCAGCATTCTAGAACTAGCTCAGTTTGCATAACCGAAACTCAGCAGCTCCCATTTCTTCCTCCCCCCAGCCCTTGGCAACCACCATTCTACTCTCTGCTTCGATGAGTCTTAGTTTTTTAGATACCTCATATAAGTGAAATGCTGTCCTTCCTGTGGCTGGCTTATTTCACTTAGCATAATGTCCTGCAGGTCTGTCCATGTTGTTACCTATGCCAGGACATCCTTTAAAAAAAAAAAAAGTCTAAATAATATTCCATTGTATATTTAAACCACCTTGTCTTCATCCACTCACCCATCAGTGGACACATAAGTTGTTTTTATCTCTTGGATATTTTAGTGAATAATGCCGTAATGAACATGGGTGTGCAGGTATTTCTTTGAGACTCTGATTTCAATTCTTTTGGTTATGTACCCAGAAGGAGGATTTCTGGATCATATGATAGTTCTATTTTAATTTTTTGAGGAACTGCCATACAATTTTCCGTAGCAGCTGCACCATTTTACACTCCTACCAAGAGTATTCAATGATTCCAATTTCTCTACATCTTTTCCAACACTTGGTATTTTCTGTTTGGTTGGTTTTTTGGTTGTTTTTGTTTTGTTTTGTTTTGTTTTTATAATATCCATCCTAACAGGTATGAGGTGAGATCTCACTGTGGTTTTGATTTGTATTTCCCTGATGATCAGTGATGTTGAGCATCTTTTCACGTACCTGTTAGCCAACTGTATGTCTTTGGAGAAATGTCTGTGTAAGTCCTTTGCCCACTTTTAAATCAGATTGTTTTTTGCTCTTGAGTTATAGAACTTCCTTCTATTTTAGATATTAACCCATTATCAAATAACGAGTTCTCAAATATTTTCCCTATTTACTAAGTTGCTTTTTCCTTGTATTGATTGTGTCATTTGCTGGGCAGAAGCTTTTTAGTTTGATGTAGTCCCACTGACCTATTTTTTAGTTTTGTTGCTGTTCTTTTGGTGTCATAGCCAAGAAATCATTGCCAAGTCCAATGTCAAGATTTCCCCTTATTTATACCACGTTTCTTGTAGGAGTTTTATAGTTTCAGGTCTTGCGTATGTCTTCGATCCATTTTGAGTTGATCTTTTTATGCACGTGTGTATAGGTGTGGGATGAAGGTGCAATTTCATTCTTTTGCCTGTGGATGTCCAGTTTCCCAGGACCATTTGTTGGGGAGACTGTCCTTTTCCCATTGTGTGTTCTTGGCTTCCTTTGACAGTGGAAGATCCGTTGACAGTGTATGTGTGGGTTTATTTCTAGGCTCTCTGTCCTGTTCCATGTGTCTGTGTGTCTGTCTTTATGCCAGTACCATACTGTTTTGATTACTAAAGTCTTGTAAAATATTCCGAAGTCAGGAAGTGAGATGCCTCCAGCATTGTTCTTTCTCAAGATTTGTTTGGCTATTTGGTTCCATGGGAATTTTATAATTTTTTCTCTATTCCTGTTTAAAAAATGCCATTGGAGTTACTTTCAAAGATCTCAGAATAACTCACCCACTTGTGTATTAATTTGTCCAGTTAGTCGGCAGATACGCATTGAGCCTCCCCGGCAAGCAGGTAGGTAGGTCTTCATGGCTTCAGTCCGCTGCTTTCAAGCTCAGAGTTAGAGTTTGGTTTTCTTCAGGAATTCTCCTTGGTCTTTTAGGCCAGAGTGATGATACGAGAAAGCCAGATGCCTGGGTGACTGTTGTGCCTTGGGTAGAAGCCTGTTTGTGAGAGGCATTAGGAACTCTTTGTCTTACAGCTTCCGTCCATCTTTCAGAACAACTTAGCGCTCCCTTCTCCCACTTACTGTAGATGATCTGTAAATAATCTCTTTGGATTCTTATATGGTCAGATCACTTATGAGATGCTTCTCATTTCCTTACCCTTGCTTTTTATGGCTATTACTTTCTTCTGTGAAACAATTAACATCAGTAATACTGACATTATTTGCTTACTTGTGTTTGGGATTTTTGTGTTTCTTTCAGAAGAAGTCTATTCATTGGCACCCTCTTAAGGTGACTTATGAAACTTTGCACAGGCAAAATATTCTTCAACGAATGAAGTAAATTGTTCGTAACTGTTTTTTTCCTCCTTGTATCACTCAACAGTTATGTATTGACCATGAGCTATGTGCCAAACTTGGTACCAGGTACTGGGGATTCAGCTATGACCAAACCAGCTGATACTTCTTTCCCCGTCCATATTTCACCCCTAATGTTCTAGGCCATGGACCCATCAAGTACAGAAGCTAATATGTAAGCCTGTAGTTCTGCACACAGGATCTTCCCATGAGAGACAGTCACTGTTAATATAAATGTAACAAGCAGTTACATATATGTAACAAGTTACAAACATAACAAGCACTGTTAACATAAATGTAACACATATAAATATGTCATGAGATGATTCTCCCTTAATATGTGCACAGGCTTGGGATGTCATCTGATAAATTCTGTCTAATAAATATTATTTTTCTTCTGGCTTGAATTTCTGTATGAGTCAAGACTATGCTTTTTGTTTCTAATCAGGAAACACGTTTGCAAAGAAAATACCATATTTCTTATGATATTTTGGGCCCCAGTATGTGCCAACCACATTGTGATTTTTTTTTAAGAATAGTGGTATTTCTGTATTTTAAAACTAAGCTGAAATGCTCTTTTTCCTGCCTCGCCTATAAATAAGTTCAGAGATTCTAAAGCAACAAATGTCATGTCTGATGTTCTTTGTAGAATTTACTAGCATCTTTTTCCTAACTGTAGAGTTTATTGCTTAGCTCAAAATTTCTCCCCTAAAACTATCATGTCTCTGGTGCCACAGTTCTGGAATTTTAAAGTATCAAACCAGCACAAATCCATTCTTAAGGCAGTAGACTTGGTGTTGTTGTAACAGCTTAGATCATTAATGCAACAAGCCGATACAATGTGTTGTTAGATGAATCTCCCAAAAGTAAGTCAGTACACAGAGTTGGGATTTTTTTATAGTACAGATACGACACCTCCAGGTTACCCACCTACTCCCTTGAGCATCATAAGGAGTTAGTGATGTCAATGGGTATGATGCTTCAGTAAGTTAAAAAAAACAAAAACAAAAAAATACACAACCCACATCTTTATGGAGTTGGATTCTTTTGCTTAGAACCTTTATTTTTAAAAATTCAGTGGCATGAAATGTATTGCTTCTATGAATGATTTTCACATAACAGTTATTTAAAAAAAGAGTTAATTTTGATTAGCTGATCCTCAAAAATCCACTTACCGTCCACTTACCAAATGACCATTAGATCATTTTGTGTCTTAGTTTCATTTCAGTTGTGATGTATACAAATATATACATTCTGATGTAGCAAATTATCTGAAATAGGGTTTTAACCAACTTTATTTTCTTTTAATTAAAGTAATACAATGTATCTAATGACTTAAAATTTATATAGTTTCCTGAATTGAGAAAATCTCAAAAGTGATGCTTGCCTTTTCATTTTATGAGTGTAATTTGCAAAGCAGGTTTTAATTTTGATCAAGTCAAATTTATCCATTTTAATTTTATATTTAGTGCTTTTTGTGTCCTAAGTAATCTTTACCTACCTCAAGGTCATAAGGATGCTCCCTATTCTGTTTCAGTGGTCTGTGTCTATCTCTTAGTCAGTGCCAAACTATGTTGATTCTATAGTTATGTATTAGGCCTTAACATCGGAAAAAGTGATTTTTTTACTTTATTCTTCTCTTTCCAGATTGTATTAACTATTCTAGAGCCTCTGAATTTCCATATAAATTTTAGAATAAGCTCATCTTTGTCTCAAAAAAAGACCCTTGTGCTGAATTTTGAAAAGAACTGCATTCAATCTGTAGATCAACTTGGAGAGAATTAACATCTTTGCTATGTTGAGTCTGCCAGTGTGTGAATACCATGACTTCTCCATTTATTTAGGTGCTCTTATTTCTCTCATCAGTATTTAATAATGTTCAGCATTCAGATCCTTATATGTTTTGTTACATTTATATTCAAATATTTCACTTTCTTTGTGACTATAAGTGATATTATTATATTTTTAAATTCCAATTTCCATGTGTTCATTCTTAGCATGTGGAAATGTGATTTATTTTTGTGTTTTGATCTAATGTGCCTGCAGCCTTGCTGAGCTTGCTTAAGAGTCGGGAGTATTTTTTGTAGATCCCTTGTATTTTCTGTGTAGACGATCATATCATGCCATCTGAAAGCAGAAATAATTTTACTTCTCCCCCATTCCGTATGCCTTTTATTTCTTTTTCTTGCCTTATTGCAATGGTTAAAACTTCAAGTACAATGTTGCTTAAGGTGGTGAAAGTAGACATTACTTTAAAGTGTGATGTTGGCAGTAGGGTTTTTTTTTTTTTTTTTGTAGATTCTAATTATCAAATTGAGAAAGATTCCCCTCTATTCCTAGTTTGCTGAGACTTTTTATCATGAATGGATGTTGTATTTTGTCAAATGCTTTTTCTGAGTCCACTGATACCATACAATATTTTTTCATTCACCTGTTGATATGGTAGATGAGATTGATTTGCAAATATTAAACCAGCCTTACATACCCAGAATAACTCCCATTTGATCATGGTGTATAGTTCTTTTTCTACATTTCTGTATTAACTTAGTTGAGGATTACTTTGTTGAAGATTTTTGTATCTATGTTCATGAGAGATATGGTCTGTAGTTTTTTGGATTTGTACTCTTTGGCTTTTGAGTCAGAGTAACACTGTCCTCATAAATTGAGTTGGAAAGTGTTCCTCCTCTTCTATTTTTCTACAAGAGATTGTGTAAAAATTCCTCTTAGCTCTTCTTTAAATGTTTGATAGAATTCCCCAGTGGAAATTTATTTTTTTTAATAACAAAGTCAGTTTCTTTAATAGTTATAAGACTATTCAGGCTTGATATTTCATCTTGGTTGAGTGTTGGTAGTTTGTAGTTTTCAAGGAATTCATCTATTCTCAGTTCACAGATTTATGACTATGAAGTTGTTCATAATATGCTCATATTTTTAATGGCTTTAGGATCTATACTGATATCACCTGTTTCATTTCTTATACTAAGAGAGCCTTCCCTCTGTTTATCTTTTCAGTCTTGCTAAAGATGAATCAATTTTACTGATCTTCTTAATCCTAGTCAGATTTTCAGTTTCATTGATTTCTTTATTATTTTTTCCTTCTGCTTGCTTCAGGTTTACTTTGCCTTTTTGGGGGTGGGGGTAGGGCTTAGAGTAGAAGCTCAGATTATTGATTTGAGACTTTTCTGTCTTTTTAACAAGTATTTAAGCCCTTAAAATTTTTCTCTCAGCACTGCTTTACTATGTCTTAAAATTTTTGATATGTTGTATTTTCATTTTCATTCAGTCCATGTAAGTTTTTATATCCTTTGAGACTGCCTCTTTAATCCATGGGAAAGTAGTCATTTGACCCATGGGTCAGAGGAGGTCAAAGAACTGTGTTATTTTATTTCCACATTTGGAGATTTTCCTGTTGTCTTTCTGTTATGGATTTCTAATTTGATTCCATTATGGACAGAGAACATGCTCTATGATTTTTACTTACTTTAGACTTTCTTCATAAATTGTTTTTCATTCTCTGACTTTGTGATGGAAGCTCAGGTTATTGATTTTAGTGTTTTATGTGTTTTATGTGCTATGAGCTTCCCTTTAATACTGCTTCTGCTGCATCCCACAATTTCTTTTTAAAGATTTTATTTATTTATTTGACAGAGAGACAGCCAGCGAGAGAAGGAACACAAGCAGGGGGAGTGGGAGAGGAAGAAGCAGGCTCATAGCGGAGAAGCCTGATGTGGGGCTCGATCCCATAACGGCAGGATCATGCCCTGAGCCGAAGGCAGACGCTTAACCGCTGTGCCACCCAGGCGCCCCCATCCCACAATTTTTTGACCAGTTGTATTTCATTTTCATTCAATTCAAAATATTTTTCTTGGATTCTTTATTATTTTTTGAGAGAGAGAGAGTGAGAGCACAAGCTGGGGGAGAGGCAGAGGGAGAGAGAGAATCTCAAGCAGACTACACGGAGCTCAATACCATGACGCTGAGATCATGACGTGAGCCAAAATTAAGAGTCAGACACTTAACTAAGTGGGCCACCCAGGCGCCCCTCAGTTCAAAATATTTTAATTTCTCTGGAGACCTGTTCTTCACCCCTGTATTTTTTAGAATTTAATTGTTTAATTTTCAAATATTTGGGGATTTTCCACCTGTCTATTATTGATTTCTAGTTAATTCCAGTAGTGGTCTGAGAACAAAGTTTGTATAATTTCTCTTGTTTTAAATTTGTTATGCTGTGATTTTATGTCCTAGAATGTGGTCTATTTTGCTGAATAATATTATACATGAGCTTGAGAAGAATGTGTATTTCTTTTTTGTTGGATAGAGTATCTATAAATGTCAGGTCTCATTGATTAATGATGTCATTGAGTTCAACTGTTTTTTTCTCTTATTTTTTCTGCTTTTTGGATCTATTAGTTACTGAAAGAGGGGTGTTGAAATCTCCAGCTCTAATAGTGGGTTTGTCTATTTCTTCTTATGGTTCTATAATTTTGTGCCTCAAATGTTTTGATGCTCTGTCATTAGGTTCATACACATTTCCCATTGTTATGTCTTTTTGGATAATTAACGCCTGTATCATGATGTCATGACCCTCCTTATGTCTGATACTTTTCCTTGGCCTAAAGTCCACTTCATCTGAAATTGATATAGCTATTCCATCTTTCTTTTGATTAGTGTTAACATGCTTTGTCTTCCCCCCCTTTACTCTTAACCTGTCCACATCTATATGTTTAAAGTGGGTTTCTTGTACACACCATGTAGTTGGGTCTTGTTTTTTCACCCACTGATATAGTTTCTGTCTTTTAATTGGTATATTTAGACAATTCAAATTTAAAGTGATTATTGATTTAGTTGGATTAATACCTACTCTGTTTTATAATTGTTTTCTATTTTTTATATTTGTTCTTCATTTCTTCCCCCCCCCTTTTTCTGCCTACTCTGGTTTTAATTGAGCATTTCACATGATTCCATTTTATCTCCTCTCTTAGCATACTGATTATAGTCCTTTTTAAAAAATGTATCGTGGTTTCCTTAGAGTTCGCAATGTACATTTTTCACTAAATCCCATCTTCAAATGACACTATATTACTCAATGTGTAGTACAAGTGTCTTGTAAGAGAACATTTCACATTCCTCCCTGTCATCCTTTATGAAATTGCTATCATTCATGTCACTATCCGTCTGTGTACTCATACTACACATTACTACCCTTATTACTTTAAGCAAGCTATACTTCAGATCAACTGAAAATTAGGAAAATAAAGTATTTTATGTTACCTTTATTTATTCCTTCTCTAGCAGGCGTCCTGCTTTTTTTTTTTTGAGATCTGAGTTCTGACCTATATCCTTTTCCTTATCACTGAAGAACTCCTTCCAACCTTTCTTGCAGGGCAGGTCTGCCTGGCAATGAATTTTCCTCAGCTATCAGTTTGTATGAAAAAGTCTTTATATTCCTTTACTTTTGAAGGATAATTTACTGGGTATAGAATTCTAAGTTAGTGATTTTTTTTTCTTTGAGCACACTAAATATTTTACTCTGCTCTTTTCTTATTTGCATGAAATAAGTCCGCTGTAGTTCATATGCTTGTTCTTCTAATAAGGATAATGTTACTGGGTATAGAATAATAAGGTAGTGTTTTTTTTTTTTTTTTGAGCACACTAATTATTTTCCTCCACTCTTTCCTTGCTTTCCTGGTTTCTGATAAGTCCGCTGTAGTTCATATGCTTGTCCTATAGGTAAGGGTTGCTTTTCTTTTTTCCCTCTGCTTTTTTGAAAATGTCCTTTTTCCTTTTTCTAGTTTGAATATGATATGCGTACGAGTCGCTTGGGGTTGTTTTGTTTTGTTTTTGATATTTATCCTGCTCGGTGCTGTTACGCTACTGGGTCTGTTACTAAGTTTGTGAAGTTCTTCACCATTACTACTTCAAGTTTCTTTTCCTTTCTCTCCTTTTCTCCTTCTGGTATTCTAATTATGCATATGTTGCTCCTTTAGAAATTGTCCCCCAGATATTGGATTTTCTGTTCGACTTTTCAAAATTCCCTGTCTAGTAAATCCCAATATCTGTGTCATATCTGGCTCTGGTTCTGAAGTTTTCTTTGTCTCTTCAGCATGTGCTTTTTCTTGCCTTATGTCATGTCTGTAATTTTTTGTTGAAAGTCAGATATGTGTTATTGGGTAAAAAAGAACCAAGGTAAGTAGTCGTTTAGTGTGAAATTTTATGTTAATCAGGCTAGGAGTTGGGCTGTGTCTCATATTTGCTGAAGGTGTAGTTGCCAGAGGCTTCAAATGCAGATTCTTTTTGTGTCCTTGTTTAAGTCTCCTCACTTGACTTTGGGCTTCCCTGGGTACTCCTCCTCAGAGAGTCAGCAACTTGTAGTTGTTCTATCTGTAATCCACTGTTCTTATGCTGGGAACCCGTTACTCTGGTGCTAAGATGTGAGGTAAGGAAGCGTTCTGAAATTTTTTTTTTTTTAAAGATCTTATTTATTCATTCGATAGAGATAGAGACAGGCAGCGAGAGAGGGAACACAAGGAGGAGGAGTGGGGAGGAAGAAGCAGGCTCATAGCAGAGGAGCCCAATGTGGGGCTCGATCCCATAACGCCAGGATCACGCCCTGAGCCGAAGGCAGACGCTTAACCGCTGTGCCACCCAGGCGCCCCGGAAGCGTTCTGAAATTTTATGATTACATCTCAATATTTTAGAGGGCCTGTATATCTGGGCTGGACTTTCATAAGTCTCAGTCATGTCTCATAGCTTGCCTCCTCCCCACTAGGTGATATGGGTAGGCTAGAGGGGGGCTGGAGTGGGAACAGTGCCCTTCTCCAGCTGAGATAAGGCTCTGATAAACTCTTTTCCTCTGGAGAGCAATCGTTTGTTCTAGACAGAGCTCTGGGCATGTTACACAATAACTGCTTCTTTCCTCCTCCTCACTGAGCTGCAAGGGGATTTTTTTTTTTTTTTAATTTTTTACCATGACAGCCCATGACAGGTAAGAAAGACCCAAGACTGTGTGGGACAATGCTAAGATTGCAGCCCCAGGACTATGTGATTCTCAGGCTAGCCCACACTCAGCAGTGTGTTCTGTCCAGGTGAGCAAATCTCAGCTACGACTCTCCAGATTTACCCGTCTCTCCAGACTTTGAGGTTGCTCTTTGCCCTACACCCTCAGTTCCCTGGTGGCTGGAAGAAAAGTTGTTGATTTTCAGTTTGTTCAGCTTGTTCTTATATGAGCAGGAATGATGACTGCTACGCTCTTTATCAAGGATGAAACCACATGTGTCCTCTGTATAATTTCAGTTCTTTCCAATTTGTCGAAGTATGTTTTATAGCCAGGGATACAGTCTATTCTGGTGAATGTTCCAGGTACTTTTTTGGGGGGGGGGAGTGTTTTCTGCTGTTGTTGGGCAGAGTGCTCTATATACATCAGTTAGATTCTTTGGTTTAATTGAGTTGTTTGGTTTTTCTGTACTTCTGCTGATTTTCTATCTACTAGTTCTGCCAGTTGCTGAGAGTGGGGTGTTGAAGTATCCACTCTAATTGTGGATTTGTCTATTTCTCCTTTCAGTGCTGTTAGTTTTAAAACAGCTTTAATGAGATGATTCACATATCATGCAATTCACCTGTTTAAAGTATACAGTTCAGCAGTTTTTACTATATCCATGGATATGTGCAGCCAGCACCACAGTCCAGTTTAAAATATTTTTCTCGCCCTACAAGAAACCTTGTACACTTGAGCTATCACTCTCTATTCCCCCATACCCAGTATGAAGCAACTACTTTGCCTCTAGAGATTTCTCTGTCCTGGTCCTTTGGCTAGGGGGAACAGGTTTTTCTTGGAGATTTTTTTTTTTTTTAACCTATGCCTGTTCGTGGTTCTGGGTTTCTACAAGCATCGTATCTCGCTATAGGGGAGGCAGTAAGAAAGCCTAGGGAACTCACCACTGCTGTGTTGCTCCTCAAGTCCCAAGGTCCCTAAGTTGTCCGCCTTTTTCTATTCTTCAGAGCCTTCCTATACTTGTTTGTGGTGTTATGGCCAGTTTATTGTGTTTTAACTGTAAGACGAAGGACCTGGAAGGACTGGACTAGTCCATCGTGGCAGAACCAGAAATCCCCACCCAAATACATTTTGTCCCGAAAATCCAAAAGGACCCACAGCGTGCATCTGTTTCTTCATAGCGCAGCTCCAGATGTAACTCTTCTGAAACTTTACCAGTGCAGCAGACACCTGACCTTTTGGAGGATTTGGAGGATTTCTCTCTCACCTCTACTAGGCATGTGTCATATTAAGGATCAAGTGTGTGTCTACTTCCCCTCATCGATACATACTTTTGTGTCTTGGTAAAGGAAGTGCCTTCCTGGTTCTCCCAAAGGTTTCCAGGAGGCGGCGGAGCAAGTTGCACGGCAGTGGAGCCACTTCAAAGTTCCCATTTCTCTAAACCTTTGATCTCTTCCCTCTGGGGTGTGCAGTGGGAGTTCCAGCATCGCTGTCTCCTTGCCTGTAGGCCTTTACTGACTCAGGACTTCTCGTAACCATTACAGGTGCTCAGGCTCCCATGTTAAATCCTGAGGCATATGTGAACACTCTCGTTGGCCTGATCCAGCCTGGCTAATTTACTTAGAATCCATCTGTATGCTTGCTTTCCAGGTTCCTGCTCATAAAATTTGGCAAGATCCTGCAACCTCTTCATGTATGTTCTCTCCCCCAGTAGCAGGCCTTGCAATTAATTCTCTGGATCATGCTGGGATTTTACCTTTTGTGGCCGTAGAGACAGTGACTGTTGCTGGTGGTGGGTTCTGAAGAGAATAGGCATTTCCTTTTTAGGTGACCATCCCAGATGAAGTCAGTGAAATATTGTTATGCAGGAAAATGCTCATTGTGTCAGAAGGTAAGAAAGGCTGTTTCTGATGTGAAGAAATGTTTAGAGATATTAGAAGTTCAAGGTTCTTAGCCTCGTGTCTGTACAGAGGTTTCAGTCTCAAGTCTCAAGGTCCTACCTTCCCAGCCAGCACCCTTACCTTAGCGTAAGAGACTCCGCATGAATGTACTCTTACCTGGCAGGCATGTGCTCTGCACCCTGTATGTTCAGGCTTCAGACATGTCCTTCCTACAGCTCACAGAATAAGAATTCCTTTAGAGCCACCACAGAAATGTTTCATCTCTACCTATGAACTGAGTTGAGAGTTCAAGGCACTGTGCTTAATTGGGGATAGAGATGGAGATGGGGGCAGGGAGCGATCATCTCTTTAGCCCTCAGAAGAAGCCATCTCATGCACGGTCTCTGAACTCACGGTGATGCCACAGCAATCAAGTGCCACAGCCCCTTGACCTCCCAGCGCCTTACCCTCCTTGGCAGTCAGCTTAAGTGATACTTTGAGTGGTCCTGACGCCACACCACACTGCATGTTAGCAGCGTCGCATTTTTCCCTAGTAAGAAGGCCATTCGTGCACTGACCAACCTGGTTCCAGAATTCCATCTGGATGGACTGTTTTCTTAGGCCCCTTCTTGTAACATTTACTAAATCAATTGGGAAACGGGCTAGAAAACACACATGAGCTGGGATTTTGAAGAGAAAAGAATGGAGAGGGACCATTTGCAGGAGTTGAGGCAGGATTCAGAGCACCCACAAGGATGATAAAGTCCCTGGAAACTTACAACAGTAGGAAGATTTACCAGCCTCATCTGTAGGCCTGAAGGACAAGGGGATCTGGAGGCTGCTGAGAATTAGAGCCAACAGAAGGGCTGCCCCCTAGGAGCTCTAGTCAGAGAGGTAGAGATGGAGTACAAATACTCAATCTTTCCACAAAAGCAAGGAGAACACCGGCAAAAATGGTCACCATCAAATTTTCCAGAACCCTGGAAATTAACAAAAGACTTACAGCAACCTGGTGTGCATTTACTCAAGACAAGTGGCTGAATCTCAGAACAGAGACCTTTGTGATGTAAGAAGGTATCATAGCCCCATCTTGTAGTCTTAGCCTTGAAAATCAAGAATCTGCAATCACAGGTAAAAACCAGCATTCTGGCAGCAACTGAAAAGGGGTGGAAAGGAGCTAGGGTTTCTCCAAAGATCCATTGCCAGAGCACTGTCATTGTCCTGCTTGGTGGTTCACTGACAGCCTATCTCTATTTGACGTCAGTCAGAGCTCACCAATGCAAAAAGCCTCTTCACTGAGGGTGTTTGTCAAAAATTGTCAAACCAAGTAGAGGCAACTGTTTAACCTCACAGCTGCCTGAGGCGGTGAAGAACTGTTGGGGCCAACAGTAGACTGACCATAAAGGGGAACTGGGGGAATAAGGTTGCTATAGGGGCTTTAAGAAGCACTAATGTGTCCCTGGGAATCTGTGTGGCCACATGCATGCGTAGGGATGATGTGAACCTGCTCAGGAAATACCTGGGAAGGCCCTGAGCTCTGGCTGACTATGAGGCCTTTGCAAGCAGGAAGCAAAAGCTGAGGCAGAGTTGGCGCTACCCGGCTGAGTGTTGAAGTGTTACTGGGGCCCTAAGAGAAGGGCCACCAAAGGGAACTTTATCTTGCCATCAGCCAAACCTAGCCAGAAGCCAGTTGGTAAGGGAATCCCGGATTGATCCAAAAATGTTAAGACAAAGGATCCACAGAGGTAGGTCTAGCTCTTGCCTTGAAGGCATTTATCCATCAAGATGAAAATGGTAGCGAAGGTTCTTTAGGAAGACAAAGCCCAGGGAAAAGTAAATCATAACCCACAGAGAAACAAAATGACCAGTGGTTGCCAGAGACTTGGTGGGGAGCGGGCTAAGGAGGGGGTTTGGCAATTGGCTGCAAATGAAGACAAGAAACTTTTGGGAATAAAAAATACTTCTTATCTTGATTATGGTGTTAAATAAGTGTATATTTTTCAAATCTCATTCAACTGTGTACTTACGGCAGGTGAATTTTCTTGTGTGTATGTTAATATGCCTCAATTAACTGGACTTTAAAAAGAGGAAGAAAAGAAAAATATTCAGCTTTTCTCTCTTCCTGCCCTTCGTCCTCCTGCTATGCCTCCGCCAACCTAATCCAGTCAAAGTCCAGCCGTCAGGCAGCTTTGGGGACAGGGTCTGTAGATGTTGACGTTCTTGGGCAACAGAGAAAGGCAAAGACTGGATTAAGGGGTGGGGGAAACCGAAGACGGTCAGCACAGGAGGGCCTGTGGAAACAACAGTAAGCTAGTTTCTCCCCACCAGAGGACAGCACTTCTGGTGGGAAAACCAGGCCTCTGGGAGCTGGAGCTGTCCAGAGCGGGTCAGAGGGCTCATGACTCAGTCTGGAAAGGCGCCAAATGGGAGTCTGGGATGGGATTCCTCCGCTAGGTGGGAAGAAGGCCCTCCAGTTCTCTTACTGAGATTCTGAAATGACCTCTACAAACAATCCTGTGTGAATACAAGTGTAACATAAAGTCCTTAAAATCATGGGGTTTTTTCCTCAAGTTCTTCAATATTATTAAGTGTGCTAGCTAAACTGGTGACGTTTTCTGTGACGTGATATTTAATAATGTATTTCAAATTCTATTCTTGCACTGTTGGTTCTAATAAGCAGAATTCAGACCATAACCTGGAAAAAACTTATTTTTTTCCCTCAGCTGCTAACTTGGGGAATATTATGTCATGTGAAAACCACTAATAAAACAAGTACACACACACCTCACCTGATTCCAGCGCTCAGTTTTAAAAGGAAATGTACCTTTCTGTGGTGTGCTTTTTTGGCCGTGCCTAATCCTTTACTTTAACAAAGAAAAAGACTGCCTCTGATGGAAAGAATCCTGAGACTTGAATCTTGAACTGACAGTGTTCTCTCCGTTTCTTCCCCTTCCAGGAGGACAGCAGTTAGTTTTGTGGCTTACTGCTGCTCCACCCAGTGTCTGCAGACCTTTGACCTACTGAGTTGATAAACACCCGAGAGCCTCAGGAGTGTTGCCAACTTGACCCTGCACTTGCCTGCATATCGCACAGTGTTTGTGTGGCAGAAGGACGGGACAGTCCAGCCTGGCACAACAGGCCCTCCCATCCTGTCCTGTCGAAGGCCGGGGGGGGGGGGACTGCAGAACTCTCTGGAAATGTCATGATTGAGCTTCAGAGCTGAACTGCCTTCACCCTTCCCCCCAAGTTGGAATATATCCTCCCCCAAATGAAGGACCCTTTGTCTTCTGTGTTTTTCTTTTCATGTGAGCGTGTCTCATACGCAAACTATTTAGTGTCGTGTGCCTCCCCAAATCTTGAAAGCCAAGTTTCCATTGCCTGAAGAACTCTAATTTGATAACAGAGCCAAATTGACTTCTGAACACATGTACCCTTCAAGATACTTTTATTCTTTTCCTCTCCTTTTTTTTTACCCAGGGAATCATTTCCCCCAGAGATTGTCCTCCAAGTTTTTGCTGAAGTTCAGCAAACTCTATGGCCTCCATAACATTGGATAACAGGCAGGAGGAGGGGCTGGGGGGCGGGGGGAGAGGGATGGGCCTGAGTTGGCAGCAAAGTTAGACTCCAGTGGAGGCCCTGCTAGGGTCCTAGCATACGCCCTCCGGAACGTTACAACTCTGTTTATAAGTTTTGCAACACATCAAGAGAACTTTGTGAGGGTTTTTAAATATAAAAATGCAGATGATAAATGAAATACACTCTTATCTTGAAAGGCTATCTCGAGAAAAACAATTTTTTTTTTAATGTGAGATGAGTTTGAAGAATATTTGAGGCTTTAAAAGATCTGATTTTCTTTCTGGGTTTAAACATTTTCTGGCTAATGAGAAAGGGAGAGATAAAACACATGAAAATATGTCCTCCGGTGCTTCTGGCTAGATGGGCTTATGATTAAATTTGTATTAACTTTGAAATATTTTTGTTACATGTGAAAAACAGGCTCCAGCTACTTCTGCTCCCAGTTTTTAGCCAGGTGATAATAAGTACAACCTGTGCACATATATTTAAATACCAGGTGCATTAGATTATCTTCGTTTTGACCCTAGATTTCTTACGTACTTAACACACTATTGTCCAGATACCACTGAGAAAATACAGAAAAATTGCAGGTTCAAATTCAGTCTTGGACTTTTGGGAAAAAAAAACAAAAAAGACCATAAATGGAAAGTCTATGAGATTACACTCTGACAGAAGAAATGCTTTTAATGGAAGAGCCACATATTTGCTCTTCCTTTGAAAGGAGAGCATTTTAATGTGGCTTTGCTGCCAGATGTTCATCTGGTTGCTGCGAAGCGATTCTTTTTTAATTTTAATTATACAGAGTTTTCTCTAGCGCAGAACTAAAAGGGGAACCAAGAAGATTTACTTGGTAGGAAAATTATTTCCAAAAAATTTCAGACTTGTCAAAAACTTGGTCTCTGGAATTTTATTAGCTGCCCTAAATCTGTAATGCTGAGCTCTCACGGTGCTAAAACTCCTACACGGCTCCTGACGAATGTGTGATCTTTTCAGTCACACCACCTGCTGCCCGGAAAGCAGACTCTCTCCCCGTAGAATGGTGAAGACAGAACGGTACCGTGTGTTCCAACTGCATTTCCACTGTTCTTCCTTCCTCTTGTCCCTTTTATAACTTGGCCTGGTCAGCCCTCACATTTCAAAGGCTTTTAGTATAATAGGAACTGAAGATCTATATCAAAATATAACACTTCTTTCATCCTTTGGAATAATTGAAGTTTTAGCGTAACCTCTACATGTATATAAGTTGGCAGCGGAAAAATGCGGCATGAAACTTCACAAATGTGATTCGGGCCTAAGTGGCTGCTGCCTCTCATTTAAGTGACGGTAAATACACCACAACGTCTTTCTATTTCGCCCTTTACAAGCCCAGGTCTTACAACGGAGCTGTGAAAGGTGCTAACCTGTTCAGGATGCTTGATGAGAGAAGGGTATGTAATACTTCTGTCTTAACTTGTTTGATGTTTTACAAAGATGCTTAGACTGTCCGAGCATCCTCTCTGTACCCATTATGAACAACATGCATCCACCAACCTTTTAGGGCAGTCTCAATCTTAATCCTCGGTGCGGCACCCAGCCTAATTGATGAGAAATGGAATTTGTAATCTGGCTTCCCTGGTGCTGTTGATTATGAAAAATTTTGTACTGCAGTTGCTGATGTCATTCTTAACCCTCGGATACTCTAAAGGAATGCTGTAGACTGGAGCAAGCTGGCCCCATGTGCTATGTCTTTGAATTGAGTCCGGAGCTTTGCAGAAAACTCTAAAATTAGTATGTATGTGTTTTCTTAAGTAACAGGTATACTAGGTAGAGAAATATTTTATGCAATTATAGTAATGCAAAAAAAAAAGTGACTTACTTGGAAAATACAGTCTGGGTAAGTTTACCTGAGTAATCTGAGGTGTGGCTCCACGCGGGACTCAAACTCATGACCAAGACCAAGATCTGAGCTGAGATCAAGAGTCAGATGCTTAACCGACTAAGCCACCCAGGTGCCCCTTCACGGTAAATTTTTAAATCTAGGCTCCCTGATGGGTGTAGGCCTTCTTATGACACAGTGCAAAGGGGGTCCATTTTAAGTAGATTACCTTATCAGTGTTCTTTAATATGCCTAAGTGTTATCATACCAAAATCCTTGATTACATAACAATGTTAGAGGAAATGCTGCATCTTCAGTGAATACATGTTTTTAGCACACTTTAAAACTCTTCAAAATGATCAATACACAAAGGAGCCCTGGTTGGTGGGGGATCCACTCTGGTTAATAGAGAAGAGTGATAACCTCCTTTATTATCCGGCTCTCCTCTTCCAGAAAAGCGAGGTACGCATTAAATGTCTTGGTCAACGTACTTACCACTCACTAAACCCTTTCACATCTGGCTTGTCTGACTAATTTAAGGTGCATCTCACTTCTCTCCCACATTCAGCATTACAGATTTACAGTTTACAGTCAGAAAAGACTGCAGCATCAGTTAGCTATGAAGGTTTGCATATAGTTTTCCCTAAAATATATACCTATTTTGTAATTTCTGGGGACTTTGAAAGCCAGTTTAAAAAAAATTACTAATAGTAAAATTAGGTTTCTCTTTCCTGAATTGAAAAATCAGACATTTTTATCTTTACTGCAGAAAGCTTAAAATGATGCATTACTTCAGCAGAAGTCAAAACATTTTTATTCAGATGATTTATGAACATGGGTTCCTAACTGGGCCAACACTAATGCAACCTGATGTAATTAAATATTGAGATGTAAATTCATTTCACAGACTTGTAAACACACTCTTTTGAGGAATCGTATTTAAAAATGTATCCTTACATAACCCTGGCCATTTTACTATGCTTTTATTATTTTTGTGGTTTCCACTGACTCCTGCTTACTCCTAATGAGGCTTTCCTACATTTCTCCAGGAATTCAGTGACTATCTTGCTTGCCTTCTCTTAAACAAAGGGGATTTTTTATAAAGTCTGTATTTTTGGAAAATGGCTCCATGTCTATCTACAAATCATTCAAGTCTCACTGTCCCTGCCCAGAAAGTACCTCCCTGTGTCATCAGCTAATAGAGCTGAATGTAATGCAAGTGTCTCTAAAAAGGGACTAATCAGAGCTCAGTGACTGTTATCCTTGGTCGGGAGAAGAGATTGCTTTACAACCTAAGATGTTCTCTTCGAAGCATGACAATATGGTCCCTTGTACTTAGGAGACAGAAAGGTACTGGCTGCCCAGTGTGGTGGCTGGGCGGAACGTAGCACAATTAGAGATCATTTCTATATGTAATTAAGAGATTTGTAAGGAGTGACAAGTTTTTTTTTTTCCTACTCACCTTACAGTAGAGTGTGGAGTATCCTTGCTACCTTAGTTAAAGAACATCAGGTTTTGTTTCTCATAACATTTTTGAGACTAATAATCCATGGTCACTCTATCTCTCTATGTATCTATCTCTATTTATCTTTCTTCCTTCCTTTTTTTTTTTTTTTTTTTTTGCATAATGAAAGGATTTTTTTAAAACTCTGTCTACTGCAAAACTATGGCAACATTCACTTGGACTGTGGACATTTTCTAAAACTCATATTGTATCCAGTTTGGTTGTTCTCACAGCTATTTCTGTTTATAGAATAGTTGAGCTTGAATCATGTGGATGCCCAGAAATGTTGATGATGGTGGCTTCATTGTTTTAGCCAGATTCATTTTGTTAAAAATAAAAGGGCATTAAATGCTTAAAGCCAGCAAAAATGATGGAGGAAGGACCTCCAAAAATTCTCTCCTCCATAAGAGCAAGGAGGAAATTGTCAAAACATGTCAGAATCAACTTTTTTTCAGAACTCTGGAAATTAACCATAGGTTTACAGCAATCCGAGGAATATTTATTCAAGAGAAATAGCTGAATCTCAGTAAGAACTGTAAGCTTTGTGGCATTCTAATTTGCCCAATTTCCATCCCACCCCCCCAACTCTGCTGTATCCTTGATACAATCAACAATCTACAATCAAGGTAGAAGCACCTGCATAGAAGCCACTAGAAGCAGCAGAAAGGGCTTAGAGCTCTTTCAAAGCCTCATTCCCAGAGAATTGCCATTATTTAACTTGTCTGGTGACTCCCTGAAAGATCTCTTTTGCAAAGCTGTCTTTATTTTACCTGATCAGAGCTTGCTGGGTGTGAAAAGTTTCTTCCACGGGGACATTTATTAAAAAAAAAAAAAAAATCAGAAACGGAGTGCCTGGGTGGCTCAGTTGGTTAAGCGTCTGCCTTTGGCTCAGATCATGATCCCAGGATCCTGCGATTGAGCCCCACGTCAGGCTCTCTGCTCAGTGGGAGCCTGCTTCTCCCTCTCCCTGTACCTGCCTCTCTCCCTGCTTGTGTTCTCCCTCCCTCTCTGTCAAATAAATAAATAAAATCTTAAAAAAAAAAATCAGAGGCAGTTGTGGCTGCCTGAAGCAGTGGATAGCCATCAGAGCAAACCCTGGCAAACCAAAAACTTAAAAGGAGAAGCTGAGGAGTGAGATATCCAAAGCAGCTTTGAAAATCTCTGGCACTCTCATGAATTTGGATGGGAATGCTCATGCATGGGACTTTGCACAAGCCAAAGATTATATGCCTCAGGAAAGACCTGAGAACATCCTAAATTCTCACCTTAGGTCGACTTTGAGGATCTGCACGGCAGAAAGTGAAGCCCAAGCGAGCACTCCCGGCTGAATGTTGAAGGGTGTCCCAACATTCACACAAAGCCCTCAACAAAGACCAGGAGGATTATTGGTTTCAGGTTCCAATCATTAGCTCACCACAAAACCACCTGAGTGAAACATAAGTGACCATCATTACAAAGAATATAGACTTCACATAAATGAGTCCTATGCAAACAAAACCCAGCAACTTCATCAAATCCTTGGCAAAAGGGTAAGCAAATCTAATTTTCAGAGTTACCCCATTATTATTTAAAATATCCAGTTTTCCTCAAAAAGTTATGAGACATGCAAAGAAACAAGAAACTATGTTCCATACACAGGGGTAAAATAGTGAATCAACTGTACCCGAGGAAGTCCAGACATTGGACTTTGTAAACAAAAACTGTAAGTCAGCTATTCTAAATATATTTAAATAGCTCAAGTATGGAAATGATGTCTCACTAAATAGAAAATATCAATAAAAAGAGATTATTAAAAGAAACCAAATAAAAATTCTGGCATTGAGATAGAATAACTGAAATGAAAAATTCCTGAGAGGTGCTCAGCATCAGATTTAAGCAAGCAGAAGAAAGAATCTGCAAACTTGAATATAAGTCAATTGAGATTGTCCAGTGTGAGGAACAGAAATTTTAAAAGAATGAAGAAAAATGAATGGAGCCTCAGAGGCCCATGAAATACCGTCAAATGTACCAACATATATAATGGGAGTCCCACCAGGGGAGAAGAGAAAGATGCGGAATATTTGAAAAAATAATGACTAAAGACTTCAGAATTTAGTGAAAAACATTAATTTACATTCCCAAGAAACTCAATGAATCCCAAGTGGGATAAACTCAAGAGATTCGTGCCTGGACACATAATCACACTGTCAAAAGATAAAGACTAGGAGAGGACCTTGAAAGCAGCGAGAAGCTATTCATGTACAGGGGATTCTCCTCATGGAGGCAGAAGGCAGTGGGATGATATACTCAAAGTGCTTAAGTACATGACTATCGACAGTTCTATATCCAATGAAACGGTCTTTCGAAAATGAAGGAGAAATTAGGACATTTCCAGATAAACAAAAACAGAATTCATCATCAGCAAGCATGTCCTACAAAAAACAATAAAGAGAGCCCTTCCAGCTGAAATGAAAGGATAATAGAAAATAACTCAAATCCACATGAAGAAATAAAGAGCACGAATAAAGGTAACTACATAGGTAAATATAAAATACAGCAGAAATGCATTTTTTGTTTGTAACTCTTTTTTTCTCTGATTTGAGACAACTGCCAAATATATATATCCATTGATGGGCATAAAGTAAAAAAACTTAAAATGTGTATGACAATACCAGTAAGGCAAGGGGAGGGAGCAAACCTGTACGGGAACAAAATTTTTGTATACTACTGAAATTAAGTTGATATTAATCCAAACTAGATTGTTATACATTAAGATGTTAGTTGTAATACTCAGGGAAACCACTAAGAAAATAACTAAAGAATATATAGCAAAAGATAGAACAATGGAGTTAAAATGGTAAACTAGAAAATATCAACTAACACAACAGAAGATACGGAAGTAATGGAGGAATAGAGGGAAAAAAAGACATGACATATAGAAAAAGAAATAGCAAAATGGCAGGCTAAATCGTACCTTATCAGTAGTTCCATGAAATGCAAACAGATCAAGCACTCCAGTTAAAAAGCAAAATGGCAGAATGTGTAAAAAATCATGGTCCAATTAAATGCTGCCTATAGGAGACACACTTTTGTCAATGACACAACTAGATTGAAAGTAAAAGGATGGAAAAAGACCTACCATGCAAACTAAAAGCTGGAGGGGATATATTAATATCAGACAAAATAGACTTGAAGGCAAAAATTGTTACTAGAGACTGTCATTACATAATGATAAAAGGATCAATCCATCAAGAAGTAATTATGCACATATACACACCTAACAACAGAGCTCTAAATCCATGAAGCAAAAACTGATAGAATCAAAGGGAGAAATAGACAATCAGTAATGGCATTCGGAGACTTTAGTGCCTCACTTGCAGCAATAGATAGAACAACTAGACAGAAAGTCAACAAAGAATTAGAAGACTTGAATAACACGTTAAACCGGGTAGCCCTAACAGACCTCCATAGAACATTATACTCAATAACAGTGAAATGCACGTTCTTTTAAAGTACACATGGAACATTCCCTGGGGGTAAATCGTATGTTAGGTCATTAAACAAGTCTTAATATTTTTAATAGGATTTCAAATCATACGAAGTATGTTCTCTGACCACAGTGGAATGGAATTAGAAATAAATAGAAGAAGGAAATTTGGGAAATTCACAAATATGTGAATATTAAACAATGTATTCCTAATTTAACCAATGGGTCAAAGAAGGAATCACAAAGGAAATTAGAAAATTCCTTAAGATTAATGAAAATGAAGACACAACATATCAAAACATATGGGATCAAGCTAGAGCAGTACTTAAAGGGTAAAATATAGCTTTAAATGCCTCTGTCTACAAAAGAAAGGTCTTAGATGAATACCCTTAGCTGCAACCTCAAGAAACTAGAAAAAAATAGCAAACTAACCCTGAAGGAAGCAGAACAAAGGAGTAATACAGATTGTAGTCAAAATAAATGAAATAAAGAGTAGGAAAAATAACTGAGAAAATTGAAACCAAAACTTCAATAAAAGAATAAATACAAAGAACCAACGTTGGTTCTTAGAAAAAAAATCTACAACGTAGATATGCCCTTAGGGGCGCCTGGGTGGTTCAGTCAGTTAAACATCCGACTCTTGATGTCAGCTGGGGTCATGATCTCAGGGTCGTGAGATCAAGCCCCACCTTAGGTTCTGCACTCAGCGGGGAGTCTGCTTGAGATTCTCTCTCTCCCTCTCTCTCTCCCCTTTCCCCCACTTGTGCTCTCTCTCTCTCAATAAACAAACAAACAAAGAAATAAAATCTTTAAAAAAAAGAAACACCCTTAGCTAGACTAGGAAAAAAAAAAGACTCAAATTATTAAAATTATGAATGAAAGGTTACCACCGACCCTTTGAAAATCAAAGAATTATAAGGGAATTTGTATGCCAACAACTTAGCAAACTTAGATGAAATGAAGAAATTTACAAAAAGACACAAACCACCAAACTGACTCAAGAAGAAAAAAAAATTAAATAGATCGAAAAAAGAGATCAAATTAACAATCAAAAAAGTTCCCATAAAGAAAGGTCTAAGAATGAATATATCTTCACTGGTGAGTTCTATAAAACATCTGAAGAATAATTAACACCAGTTATTCACAAACTCTTGTAAAAAATAATGTAAAACACTGCATTAGTAGAATGAAGGACAAAAGCAACATGGTTACCTCAATAGATGCAGAAAAAACATTTGATATTTGACAAACGTTTTCACATTAAGATATCTAACAAAGCAAAACCAGAAGGGAACTTCCTGAACCTGCTGAAAGACACCTATGAAAAACCTACAGCTAACATATTGCTGGCAAAGTGTTGTAAGCTTTCACCCTGATGTCAAGAACAAGACAATGCTGTCCCCTCGCACCACTTCTACTCAACTTTGTAATAGAGGCTCGACCCCAGGCAATAGGCCAGAAGAAGAAATATAAAATCCAGTTTGGAAACAAAGAATTAAAACTCTATTTTCAAATGACTTGATCTTGTATGTAGAGAACCATAAGGAATACACACACACACAATGAGAGCTAATAAATTTCAACAGGACACAGAATTAACATGTGAAAGTTAATTGATTTTTATACATTAGCAACGAACAATCCAAAAAGGAAATGCAGGAAATTAATTTATATTTACAGTAGTATTAGAAAGAATAAAATATCTAGGAATAAATTAACGAAAGAAATATGAGACTTACCCACTGAAAACTACAAAGCATCACTGAAAAAATTAAAAGCCTGAATAAACATAAAGAAATGCTGTGTTCATGGCTTGGGAAACTGCCATATTGTTATGGCAATAACCCCCAGATTAATCTACAAATTCAGTGCAAATCCCTATCAAAATACCAGCTGCATTTTTTGAAGAAATGAATAAGCTGAGCCTGAAATTCATATGGAAATACAAGAGACCCAGAATGGCCAAAATAATCTTGAAAAGAGGAACAAACTTGTAGGACACACACTTCCCAACTTCAAAACCTCCTACACAGCTACATTAATTAAGACTGCGTGACCCTGGCATAAAGATGGACATGCACATCAATGGAATAAGCTCAGAGTCCATATAAACCATTACATTTATAGTTAATTCATTTTTGGCAAAAGTGCCAAGACAACTCAATGAGGGAACGAATAATCTTTTTAACAACTGATGCTTGAACAACTGGATATCCACATGCAAAAGAATTAAACTGGACCATTACTTCATACCACCTGCAAAAATTAACTCAAAGAGATTATCAAACTAAATATAGTAACTAAAATAAAAAACTCTTAGAAGAAAATATAGGTAGAAATCTTCATAATGTTGGACTACGCAAATTTCTTAGATAGGACACCAAAAGCATAAGCAACGAAAGAAAAAAATAAATTACACTTCATCAAGATTAATAACTTTTGTTCCTCAAAGGACACTTTTCAAGAGAATGAAAAAAACCCCACAGAATGGGAACTATTATTTCAAATCATATATCTGACAAGGACCTCGTATATGAAGAAGTTTAACAACTCAGCAATAAACAGAACTCCAGATACAAATTAGGTGAAGGGTTAGAATAAGCATCTCTCCAAAAAAGATAGATCTAAGTGTCCAAAACGCACACAAAAGGATGCTCGACAGCATTAGTCACTAGGGACATGCAAATCGGAGTCACAATGAGATACCACTTCGCCCCACTAGGATGGCTATAAACAAAAAGGTGGCCAATAACAAGGGTTGCCAAGGACATGGAGTAACTGAAACCAATTGCTGGAGGAGATTACCAACTGTACAATGCTGACTCAGCTGCTTTGGAAAGCAGGGTGTCAGTTCCTCAAAAAGTTAAACGCAGAGTTGCCCCATGACCCAGCAATTCCACTCCTAGGTACCTAAGAGAATTGAAAACATACATCCACGCAAAAACCTGAACACAGATGTTTATATTCCCAAGAGCCAAAAAGGAGAAAGAATTCAAATGCCCATCAATGAATGGTCTATCCATGTGGTCTACGCATATGAGGAAATATTACCAGCCATGAAAAGGAATGAAGTACTCACACATGCTACATCCATGGCCGAACCTTGAAAACAGGACAAAAGCCAGACATAGAAGACCACATAGTGTATGTTTCCATTTATATGAAATGTTTAGGATAAGCACATTCATAGAAACAAAGTAGATGAAGGGTTGCCAGGGGATGGGAGGAGGGGAAAATGCGTACTGACTGCTAATGGGTGTGTACTTTCTTTTTGGGCTGGTGAGAATGATCTGGAGTGAGTGGTGATGGTTGCACAACTCTGTGAATACACTAAAAGCCACTGGGTCTCACACTTTAAAGGGGCGAGTTTTATGGTATGTGAATTATATTATATTACTGGTTGATTGATTTTGAGAGAGAGAGTACACGCCTGGGTGCTCCAGGGGGTGGGGGATGGAGGGGCAGCGGGAATGGGAGAATCTTCAAGTAAACGCCACACCCAGCACGGAGCCCAACTTGGGCTTGATCTCACAACCCTGAGACCATGACCTGAGCAGAAATCCAGAGTCCTGACACTTAACCGACAGAGCCACCCAGGCACCCTGAATTATATCTCAATTTTAAAATACAGTGATGCAACTTTGCATATCTGTTAATAAACTATTTTTGGGTAGACCAGAAATCCTTCCAGAAGCCTTGAATGGGAGCATGCTGTGAAATGGATGGAAACTCAGCTTTAACAGCATATCAAGTTTCTGACTCTGTCCTCACTGGTTAACGCCAGCATCAGGCCAATGCTGCCGTAATTTAAAAATTCCAGTTGGTGAGCCTTCCAAATCACCTAATTCTTTGATCAGTCACCATTCCAGCGTGGGCCCCTCAGACCAAAGCCCAGTGCAAATAAGACACCATGAAATTAATGTGTTTGAAAATACAATCACATGGAAAATTCTGTAAAGTACTAGGAAATCGTATTTGCTTTTTTCCTGGTTTGCAATAATGTCTTGGTACCATTCCTTACCTTGAACAAAAATGTACAGGGAGGTATTCTTTCCTAAAGGGCTTATCTTTTAAGCATAGTTATTAAATATTTGTGTTTATGTTATCAGGTATTCCAAAAATACCTTAATCCAAGGCTGTTCATAATTCTCTGAAACTGTTAGAAGGCACTGTTAGATTCGTTGGCCAAATAACTACCCCCTCTTTGAGGATATGCAGTCTAATTTAGTAAACCCAAACTATGTCTAGATTTTAAATAAAATATAGGGAGTTTTAAATGCTATGTAAGAAATAGTAGTTACATCTTGCTCTCTTGAGATATACGTTCTTTATTTTTAGTTGATTGGACTGGTGAAGAAAAAAAATGGAAAATCCAGTTGTAATATTATTAGTATGATCTTACTATTTGAAATAATCTGGGTAAATTGTGTTTTGAGCTATTACTGATGAGTCCTGTACATGGATTCTATAATTCAATCATGCGTAAAGGCGTTCTCCTAAAAGGAAAAACCTACTCTTTTTTATTTACCATAGGAATATCCCCTAATCTCAGTCTTCCTGAGAAAACCCTCTCTCCGTGTAATTCTTTTATAGTTTATAATTCATATTTGTCTTTTTCTGATTACAAAAGCAACGCAACAGGCTAGAGGAAAGCATGAAGAAAAAGCTTCCCATCCTAGTAACCCTCCCACCCCCACCAATATTTGGATGAGTATTTGCCTATCTTTTTACTCAGAATTGTCTGTGAATCCCACACATACACATGTGGCCTTACTTACATGGTGTCTTAGTACATATGTTATTTTATAACCTATCTACTTGGATACCTAATATATTGTGAAAACCCACATTGATAAATACAGATATATATCATCACTGACTATATAGTATTCCATTTCTACCAAGATTATGTAATGTAATATGTATATACATTGAATGCATTTTGAGACAAAAATATATTGTTGTTTCTACTGGAGTTGAAAATAAAACCTTTTTTTAGTTTCTTTAGGACCAGCCCGTATGGAAAAGCGCACGGACAGTGATGGTTCTCGAAGCAAGCGTTCGATCGCTACTAGTCCTATAAGAACACATCATCAGTTTAACTCTTTGCAACCAGAGCAATCTTGGAAAACATCACCCTTTTATTTAATGTCAAATTCTCTGGGACTAGAGACCTGAGATAGGGTTTAATTCAATGTGTGCTTTTATTTGTGTCACTAACACGCCACGGCCACTTACAGTTTTCAATGAAGAGGTTTCTCCAAAACACTGCCATGTGGCCTGTTTTGTTTAGAACAGCAAAAAATGAGCTGGAATTTGAACAATTAAGCTGTTGTTTCATATTAAATTCACAGCCTTTACATCCGATTCACGACCAAAATATTTACACTTAGCCTAATAATCTGGGGTCCCTGCAAAAAGAAGATCTGGAATCCGGCTTTCAAGCCAGCAGCTGGCAGACAGAGCCGCATTCACGGCAATGAGAAAATGGCATCGCCGAGACCAGGTAGCAGCAGGAGGGGCGTGAGTCAGCGGCAGAGAGCAAACCGCACCCTTTGGGGGAGTTTTCCTGGCTCACGGCCAAGTGACAGGGATTCTGGAGACTTAGGACATGTGGAGAGCAAAGAGATGAGAGTAAGGAGAAAAGAAAGCAGGGGAAATGATGAAAATACCACCGTGTGGGGTAGAAAGCATTACTTTAAAAAAAAAAGGGGGGGCATATGGGCATCATTTTACCAGTACCTGTATTTTCTTCTCATACTCTTTTTTTAAAAAAGATTTTATTTATTTATTTTAGAGAGAGAGTGGGGGGGGGGTGTGAGGAGCAGAGCAGGGAGGGAGAGGGAGGAGGAAAGAATCCCAGTGGGGCTGGATCTCACCATCCTGAGATCACCACCCTGAGATCATGACCTAAGGTGAAACCAAAAGTCTGATGGTTAACCGGCTCAGCCACCCAGGCGCCCCTCTTCTCATCCTTTTTTGCTTTAACAGTATGTACCCTGCTTAGTGAAATAGAGCCCAAATTTAAGGAAGGAAATTGCATTTCATGCCGCTGGTATTCTCCTCTGCCTCTGGCAAACCGCGGTGCTGCTGGGACTCGCAGGCCCCTGAGTCTGCTGGGGCCAGGTGCTCCCCTCCCTGAGGCTGAGACTGCTTCCAGTGGGGGTAGGGGGGTGCGGGGTGGCCTGGAGGATGTCTTGCTGGCTCTGGCGGTGGCGGCGGCTCTCCTGAGTCACTTGGGTTCAGTCATTCACCTTAGACAGAAAGCGAGCACATCTCCATGTATCCTGCAGGAGGCGAAGCCAGGGGAATATCTGAAGATGAGGAGAAGCCCCGAAGTTTTTGCAGGTGGGAAACAAGCCCTAATTGAATGAGATCTATGACTTCAGAAGAAACAGTGCATGATCCTTTCCAAAAGGTCCCTGGATTTGCAGCGTTCGGCAGAGGAAGAGGGACAGGGGAATTCTGAAACTCACCCTAAAGGCAAGTGTGGGGGATGCCTGGGTGGCTCAGTGTGTTAAGCGTCTGCCTTCAGCTCAGGTCATGATCATGGGGTCCTGGGATCGAGTCCCACATCGGACTCCTTGCTCAGGGGGGAGCCTGCTTCTCCCTCTGCCTCCCGCTCCCCCTGCTTGTGTGCTCTCTCTCTCTCTTGCTCTGGCAAATAAATAAATAAATGAAATATTAAAAAAAAAAAGGCAAGCATGGAAACATGGCTTTCAGGAGCAGCATCTGATACGACAAATATCAAAAAGAACAAGAAATGACTTGAGTTTTGCCTGTGCCCCGTGGCCACCTCAAGGAGCTGTCTTCACATGCCACCTTCTGTTGGGGCAGTCCTGCCCAGTCCGGTATCTTTGCGTGGATCTCACGGATGGATCTGAACCGGCAAACTCATTTCAGAGAATGTGGAGAATTCCTTAAATAGAATTCATCACCTCACGCCCCGCCCCACCCTCAGGTTTCTCACATGTTCTTCTCAGCCCCTGTGCCAAACTCGTAGATGATTTATGCAAACGTGGATCATGTCTACTTCAGATCAGTTACACTATTTGTTAGATGAGTCCCATTGTTTGCACAGAAATATTTCAGCGGTCCTAACCAGGAGTTGCAGGGGCCATAATCTGCAAACGGCATTTTCCACATTATCAATACTAAAATCACCTTTACTCTACTTGGCTACAGGAGCCTTTGAGACAAATCTGGAAGTTTATTTTGGACCACTTTTATGTCCTGGTTTTCACTAGAGTCTAAAAGATCCAATCTAGCTCAAGCCTTCATCTGAAAACCTGCCATCTGGTGCTTTGTCACCATAAGTTGCTGAGACCCTGCACACTTTCTTTAGGTCATCTGATATTCATCCCATTCCCCCTTTATTCCTAGTTCTTCAAACTGCCGAACTAGTAGAAACTTGAGACACGTCGCTGCTTTCTTTTGAACCAGCAGCTCCCTCAGACCAAAACGTTTTAATGTTATTTTTACTATTCGAAGTAACATACAAAGCATGCACGTCTAAGTGATATCCTGGTGCCTCTCAACAAAAGAAAAAAAAATCCAAATGAGAATGAAGGCCACGGAGGGAGTTCATCCAGACCGGCAAACCCAGAGGGAACTGAAGAAGGAGAAGGAGAAGAAGAAGAAGAAGAAGAAGAAGAAGAAGAAGAAGAAGAAGAAAGAAAGAAAGAAAGACAAACAAAAAAACATTCAGTGTTGGCCAAGTTTGTAAAGCATTTAAAAAAATTCTCCTCTCAACCCCACCCCATCTTGTACTTAGGAAGAAAGAATGCAGGGTATAAATAATGAATGAATGGAATAAATAGATATGACGGTGATGACGTGCGTAAAAACAACTGGTCATACTTGCAGACTTGTGAAGTCAATTCTTCAGTTATGTTTTGCCCTAGATAGAGGCTTGAGAATATTCAGATGTGTATCTGTTACACGAAATAATCACTTCAGTTCTAAAAATACTCTCCTGCTACTAACTCAATTAAAAAAAAGTGCAGCAGGAAAGCTTAATTAAGCTTTCTAGGTTGTTAAAACTCCGCTTCCAGAAAAAATATACTATTCTTAGAGTCCCACAGTCCAATTGCAAAGAACAACTCATCTATTAGCCGTCAAGAAATGGTTCCTTTCTTGTGCTTAGCACTGACTGAGACCATTGCCTGGGATTTTAATCGAGTAATTCCAGACTCTGCTGGGCTGCTGGAGAGAACGTTGTTCTCCTAGTAACGTCAGCCTCTGGAGAAGAGAATTGACGAGAGGCCAAATTCCTCCAGGAAATTTGGGACTAGTTGAAACCATCCTACCCCACCTCGCTTTGATGATGGCGATTGATGATAAGTTTAATTTTTCAGCACCTGGTGTTAAGAGCACGGGCTCCACGGCTCCAAAACAACAAAGAAAGAACTAAAACATCATCTACCGATTGGCAACATGTCCCAGAACCCGCCGAGGGAGCAGAAAGTAGCAGGCTGAGGAGAGAAACTTGATTCCCTTTCCAGACATCAGAAATGAGAAAATCCAACCTGCCGTAAAGCCACACCAAAGAGTCAAGAAGCGAGCTGTCTGGGGTTCTGGGAAAGAAACCCACAGGCAGGGCTGGAAATGGGTTTGGGTGGCTTCAAAGGCCGTGCCCCCAGGACATGCAGCCTGGGGGACAACACCGCTTTGTTGTCTAAGATACTAATCACCACCCTGGGTTTCAGGCCAGACCCCCTGGGGGGCGGGGCACAACTTGGTGTGGGGATCTGCACTGGACCAAGTCTGCGAGGGACAAAGAGCCCCAAGATCAGAAGAAAGCCAAGGCTTTCCAGTGCCCTAAAAAACCAGCCAGAGCCACAAAACAATACAGCAAAGAACCGTCTCTCCTTAGCGGTCTGCGAGGGATTGGGAGGGCGGCTATTTTGGCCCACATTTGTCATAACAGGAAAGTGGTGCCAGGGAAAACTATACGAAACAGTTAAGGTTTCTCCACCCATTCATTCAAGTGCAAGACACACTTCAAAGGGGCAGGCACGGTGCTAGGCTCTGGGGATTCAAGGGTGAAGAGTCCAGAGCTAGGGCCTGCCTCCAGGGAGCTGATAGTCTAGTGAAAGAAAATAGACAGTAAACAAAAATATACCCAAATGGCAAGTGTCAGGAAAGCACACAGAAGGTGCCAGGAAAGGGGTTAAGAAGGTGCCAGGGGCGGCCAGGGAGTCTGAAGGATGACAAGAAACCAGTCATGGGAAGAGCTGGGGGAAGAGTGCTCCAGTTAGAGGAGCTGCATGGGGGGGCAAGCCCCTGGCTCGCTCCGGGAAGGATGGAGGGAAGACCGGCGACTGGAGTGCGGTGAGCAGACTGGGCAGACTGGGCAGGCGGGCAGGTGGGCCACGGCCCACGGAGAGGCAGGACGGCGGGGGTCTGGCAGCAGCGTGACCGACGTGATCGAAGTTTTCTCCCGGGGACCACGAGACGCCGTGAAGCAGCGACACCGTGGACAGTGGACGGGAGGAGGCAGGCGCAAGGGAATGGGCCCGGCCCTGGGACGGGGGAGGGGAAGGTGGTGGTGAGGACGAGGCCGGTTGGAGATGAAGGGACATGGACAGAGGGGAGAGGACAAGAGGAGGGAAATCTGCCAGGACTGGTGACAAGGACGGGGCGAGGGGAGACAGAGGTGCCTAGGTTTCTGTGAAATCTTCCGGGTCCTGCTCCATCTCCATCAGCCTCTCAGTCTGCTCTCGGAGGGTCTGGCCCCACACTGCAGCCTCCCAGCCCGCTGGTCTGCATCACCCGTGGTCTTCACCCTCAGTCTCTGGCTCGACAGGCTCCTCCTCCTACTTCTCTCAGTCTTTGGCTCCTCCTTCTCCTTCCACTCACTAAGTCAAGACCTAGAACTAAGGGTCTGCTCAGTACTCTGTTTTGACCGTTCTGCATCAACCACGGCCAAGAGCTTCCACCTCCGCCTTTTTAAAGTGCCTTCTCTTGTCCGCATCCACGCCGACCAGGTCCCTGAGGCCTGACTTGACCACGCCCCGAGGCCTAGCCCGACCACGCCCCTGAGGCGGGCCAGTCACCCGGTCTGGCTTGGCCACGCCTCCAAGGCAGGCCCGACCACGCCTCAAGGCCTAGGCCGACCACGCCCTTGAGGCAGGCTTGACCACGCCCCCAGGCCTGGCCGGACTTCTGGGTCTCAGGAAAGCCCCAGGGCTCATTAATACAAGGTTGTGGTGACGGCCCTGCAGCTCTGTAAATACACGAATAACCGAATAACCACTGAATTCTACACTTGAAAACAAGCGAGTTTTATGGTATGTAAATTACCCTTCAGTGACTGCTTCAGGAAACAAAGGGAAAAGCCCAACGGCACAGGGCTCTGGCCCCCACCCCAAACTTACATACCCATGCCCTTGTCACCAGGGAGTCACCGCCGGCCTCAGACAGGAATCACCCTTGACTCCTTCCTCTGAGTAACTTCCCAAGTACAGAAAGTTACCAGCCAGCCAACTGTCGCCCACCAGGATTTCTCAAATCCAGGTCCACCCCATCACCATCCCTCCTGAGCCCCCACCATCACCCCACGAAACCCTGCTCGGGCTCTCCAGTCAGTGAGTCAGGGAGCGGCTGGACGTTGGGCGCAGTGCTTAGAGTTTTCCTGCAGATTTAAGGCACTGGGCATTAGTGGGTGGAAAAGGAGGCTGGAGAGCTTCATGCACCAAACATCCCCTATCCTACAGGGCTTTAGACTGTCCTCGCCACTCTGCTACCTACACACAAGTCTGGCCTGCTGTTACTTCTACACTAAGTCATTCCTGTATCGACTTGTTCTTCTGTTCTTTGTTTTCCTGAATTTCTTATGCAGAATGCCTTCTTATCCTCTTATTTTCTCAAATTCAAAATTACTCACTCCGTCTAGATGTCAGCAGCTGATTACCTCACCACGTCTTTACAGTGAAGGAGCAGGACAGTTGTCAAGCATGCTGTGCTGTTTGGACCTGGAGCCAGCCGGGACCTGGGCCTCCTTCTCCCAACAAGAGGGGCTGCTCCCCAGGCTCGGCCCTTCCCCGGGGGACAGGTGGTTTCTCTGCACCTTTCCTGGGCCCAGATCGCCAGTTGCCAAGCAGCTGGCGTTCCCAGCCTCCTCCTACAAACAGCTGGCACTACAAACCAGACTTCCTGGCACCAAGCGGCCTGCGTACTCCCCCTATAACAAGGCTCACATGGGCCCTATAAAAAGGGAGAGTAACAGAGGGAGGGAGCTTCCACCAGCACATCCGCCTGCCAGGCCCTGCCCCACTCTGTGTGGGATGCGGGAGGATAGGGTCATGCCTCCCCCTCTCTGGCTGACCCTGGCTTGGTAAGGGCCTACATCCCCGGCTAAGGCCTGTTCCTTAACCGAGCTGGTGACAGTGACAATGTAGAGCCCAAGCTGAGCCCTGCCGCCCTTTGCTTACTCTGCTCCCCGGGTCAGATGTCTTAGGACTTCTTCACGCTCCCCCCTCCTCCGGGCAAGCAACCCTCTCACCACTGCTGGGCAGCCACGAGCTCTCCCTTCCCTGACTCAGAACATTTTATTCATAGCTCTCTAAGGCTATAGATCACTTCCTTCTTTCCATAGGAGCGTTCCATTCCTCCGACGCAGTCCTTCCCTTGCAGGGTCCTATCGTTACAGAAGCATTTACTGAGTAGCTGTGATATTTAAGATACTATTCTAGGCCCTGCAGAGACTCATCCGTAGGCAATGTGGCCCATACCTTTGAGAAGTTCATGATATATTCATGTATAGCCCTTGGAGTGAAAAGACCTCAGTAGAAAAGGGAAATGGAGAGAGGAAAGAGACAGCATTTATAATCAGATAAGGATAAATGTGACCCTGTTTAAATCCACTCTGTGTTCCTTGCTGGACATTGCGACATGGCGACTGAGCTAGGGAGACTGGGGGTGCTGGCCATAGCAATCCTCCCCAGGAACGTCCCCCCCCAAGCTCAGCAAGGACAAGGTTCCAACCTGCTGGCCTCATGAAGTCCCCTCAATACTGCCCTGTGCTGCTGGATTGGGGAAAGTAGTTTACTTGGCAGGGAGAGAGTCCTCCATGAGAGTCTCTCGGGTCCTCGCTTCCTTCTTTCTAAGACCCGGGGAGAGGGGGAGGGGTAGGGGCAGCTTCTGGCCATGACAGAGGGAAGCCCAACTGCCACTCCTCTAGGGACCCCTACCATCCTGGCCAACTGCAAAGGCCAGGCAAGTGTCTTCTAGAGTGAACGAATGAATGAAGGGAACGAATGAGAACGTAAGTCATATGATGAAATGAAATGATGCCCTCCGTGCCGGGGCATGGGTTTCTGCCTGACCACTCTCTCACTCTCCCACAGCATCACGTCCCTACAAAGTAAGAGGATGGACTGGGCCCAGGGGAAGGGAGAAGAGGCCGCAAGAAACTTCTTCTCTGTTCTTTGGCAAACTTTGCCATTTCCAGCCAAGGAACGCTAGATATCTGGACAGGCTGTGGCCGGAGGAACTGGTCATAACATGGTCAAGGGACAAATGGCACCCGTGCTCATTACTGGGAAGTGAGAGAAGCTAGATAGGATACTGTCAGACTGAGCGACAGGCATCTCCTGGGCTACGCGATGCTTGCAGATGTCCAATGGCGGCATCAACATCTCCTTGCTCAGAAAAATAATCCTTGCACCTAAAAATGTCTCAGCCAAAAAACATTTGCTTTGTCCGGAGGCATTCAGTGGGCCTTACAGGGCCAGAGGTTTGTGACAAGAATGCTCATCCTTGCTCTGAAAGCAATGGCAACCTTCCAGGTGTCCCTCATGGTCCTATCCGGTCTCCCCAGGCTCCCCGCCAACTGCCGCTCTGTGGCTTGGATGTGCCAGGGCTAGCATCTTAAAAATAAAGACTCCTCCAAATGAAAGATAGAACAGGTTCAGTGATATTTCTGCAGACAAGAAAGAGGAAAAGAGCAGATTCTCCAAAAAACGTGAGTCCTGATGCTTACCCAGAGCCGACCTAGGGAGCTGGATAGCTGCAGAGGCTCAGGCTGTCTTTCTCAATCTCTCAGCCTCGAACTGGCCGTGTCCCCACCTTCATCCAGCACGGTGCTGCGTGTTGCTCTGAGGAAGCTTTCAGTCCATCCAGGTGGACAGCTGGGACCAGATGGACAAACAGGCACACAGTTGGAGGCACCAGGACTGGGTGGGCGGGGCACAAACCCAGCCAGCTCTTCCCTCCCTGCCAGTCCGGCGTGCTGTGTGGGGCCTACCCATCCTGCCCCATGTCACACCCCTCTTGACTTCAGTGCTAGGCGGACAACAGGTCTGTATGGACGTCTGTCCTGTGCAGATCCCCTGCCTGGCTGGAACCTCGGGTGGCATGAGGGCCAGTGAGGAGCAGCTAGAGAGCAGGAAGCTTCCAGCCACAGGCCAGTGAGGGCTCAGAGAGACCCTCTGACATCTGTTCCCCAGGACCCAACCTGGTCTCCATGTGCCTGAAAGATTCACTCCAGGCGCATAGGTCCCAGGGTGCCTTGGAAACCTGCTCTTATTAGGTAACAATGGTTTTATTGTTCCATTTTTCTCGATACTCTTCCAGCAGAGGCTCAGGGCAGGCTGAGTGGCCTGTGGGTACATGCAAAGCCTTCCTAAAGCAGACGTGCGTGGCCTGTGACGTGGGCACCCATTTGCCTCCACTCCGTTCATGCTCCCGCCAAGCCCCGGGCCGCCTTCCCTCTCCTCCTGCTTCGTACTTTGGCCTGACACACTTCTAACTGCTGACACAAGTTACTTGGCTGCCTTGAAACCCCAAACAAGGTCAGACAGCAAACCATGTCTCCCTGCGCCGCCAGGCCTCCACTCCCGCCAACCCCAGGAATGACTTGGAAAGAATAAAATATTAGTGGCAGTATTAATACCATGCCCTCCCAAGACTCTGGCCCCTTCGACAGAGGTAGCCTGTCTTGTGAACGTGGTCTGGAGTTTCTCTGCTTCTTTGTCATCTATTTATCCCCCGGGAAAGTGCCATGTGCAATATGGTATGGTTTTGTGGGCACCGTGGGGCTATTATCACTATTCGACCATTTCTTTCACTTACTTGGCTTTGCTGAGACGGAGCCTGTCAATCCGTTTTTGCGTGTGGTTCTCCTGAGCTCCCAGCCACCGCCTGCACCCCCAGAAAGGACCAGCATTTGCTGACTCTGAGGCTAGGAGTCTGGCCACGTTGCCCTGTGGCTCCTTCCACGCCACAACACGGTCATTTCAGTGATCACGATAATGTCACTTAAAGAAATAAAAAGCAAGCTGCATTTGCCCAGTTTGGGGTTGACAGTGGGTTTTGCATGCTGCTTTAGGGGGGCCTAAAGGCCTTCAGAGCCAGCAGACGCCTAAATGACACTGTTTCCAGATCTGGGGACAGCCCCGGCCCCCAGAATAGTACCCCGCGCCTCATTCTGGCAAGGAGCAGAGGGAGCTTGGGAGCCCAGGCGAGGCTGGAGACTGAAGTTCTACCTGATTCTCCTGCCTCCTCGGCGGCTGCCTTGTTTAAACACACCTTTAACCCGTACCTGTCAAAACATCCCCGAGAGCACTGGTCTGGCAGCCAGCAGGGGCTCCTTCTATGCTACCAGCCCTCTGATAAGCCAGGCCCCACTTCACAGGGAATCCTTCTAGAAAGGCTCTATGTATGGTAAATGCCCCTCCAAGCTGAGGGATATTGGCAGGAGGGCTCCCAGTGCCTGCCCGGGGGTTGTGGGAGAGAGGTTCCCAATGCCTCTCTCTGTCTCTCTGTCTTTCTCTGTCGGGATGCAAGCCAGATCACAAGTCAATCTACTTGCCCAGCCTCCGAGGCAAAGAACCCATCTGAGCTGACGAGTCTGATTTTCCGGGGCGTGCCTCCTTTTTGACCAGTCTCCTCTCCTTGAAGACCTGGGGTCCCTTGCCCCTTGCCCACCAGCCTCTGCCCTTCCTCTCCCCCGTCCCCAGGCCTGTCCCAAGCATCCCTGCCCGTTGCTCAGATTGATTGGCCCCAGTGTCAGCCCATTGTCTTGGCCACCGTGATTGGTTGAGGGATCCAGGCCCCAGCCAATCAGCACACGGCATTACCCTGGGCCCCAGAACTAGTCTTCAAATGGTTGGGTGAGGATGTGTGACCCAGGTGAAGACAGTGAGATGTGAAAACAATTCTTCCGTCCTAACAGCAAGCAGGGAAAGGAACGCCTTTCTCTTCTCTGGACATCTGGGCATGTGGGTGTGCAGCGTGGGACTGTTAGCTCCATTTTGCCACCATGAAGGAAGCCAGACTGAGGATGGAGCCCATACAGTTAGGGAAGGAAAGCAGAGAGAATCACTGAGCTATGGGGCCAGAGCCCCTGGATTAAGCCAGCCCTGAAGCCCACCCTACTTATGTGAGACTAGACTTTCCTGTGGTTTGGTATCTTCATGGAGGCAGGTTCCTTTGAATGTAGGTGAGCAAGAGCTGGGCGCCTCCTCAGGGTACTGCTCCCACAACCCCCAACACACATACACACATAAACTCGCTTTCTGGCAAATATACCTTCTCTGAGAGTAGTCTGGGTGACGCGGGGATCGCTGTTGGACATAGATGCCCTGGACTGATTCGCCTGAATTAACAGGTGTGTCAAAGTGACTTTTGGCCCTGGCTTTGCCCATCCTGGATATCTTTCCAGATTCTCCTCTCTGGCCCCTCTGGCCCCTGTGAAGAACCTCAGCAGAAAGACCGAGGGCAATGGGCTCTGAGACAAGAGAAGAGAGTGAAGGCGCTTGGATACCACCAAGGCCGGCCTCCAGTCCCTGGGGAGAGCACTCTGCTCGTAGGAAGCCCAGATTCACCACTTGGCACTCCCACCGCGGGCTGTGTCTCTCTTCAGAGAGGCCAGAGAGCAGGCCAAGTGTTGCAGGCTACCTGGATTCAAATCCTAGCTCTGACCCTTGTCAGCTATTTGACCTTGGACAAATTACTTGTTCCACTGTGCCTCAGTTCCCTCACCTGTAAAATGGGAGTAATTCTGGCCTCATAGAGTTGTTGTGAGAACCAAATGAGTTAATTTTTTGTAAGAAACTTAGAACATGCTGGAAACATAGTAAGCAGGCAATCAAAGTTAGTGATTATTATAGGAATGGAGACTCAGTTGAATTGTGTTCTTTATACTTTTTTTGTGATGCTAATTTGCTTTCTTCCCAGGGGAGAAGTGTCTGAAGGACCCGGGCAGTGGACATCTGACCCCTCCCAGCTCTACTTGGAGGTGTGAGGCTTCCAGAACTCCTACACTCGTCCAGATTCTCACGCTCATGAAGAGGAGGACAGGCTAGGGGACAGGGTCTTGCTACGCCCAGGGGCAGACCAATGACAGAGAGCTTGGGACCCCTGCTCCTCCTGCAGCAGAAGTCCCCAGATGACTGTGGTCACATTCCCTCCACCTGGCGTGATGAAGCCTGAAGCTGAAGGTAAACTGATCAGTAGAAACTAGAGTGAAGATTTCTTCCACCCCGAGTTGATGCCCAGCACATGTGTACGAATCACGCCATCGATAGTCACGAGGACTTGAATGCCCCGAGTCCCTGTGTTTGGTCCACGTTCTGAATCCCCTCTGGAGATACCCTGTGGGGAGATACATTTCACTCCAGCACAAAGGGGAGGAGAAGTCCTCGAGGAGGAAACTTGCAGAGGCCACAGCAGGGACAGTAAGTGGGGCCATCACAGAAAGCTGATGAGGAGTCGCTGCTGGAGGGAACCGGGTTGTCGGTGGCCGGCTGGTGTGTTCCCACACCCTGCACCGCCTCCCGCCAAGCGGCCGTCTCGGGGAAGGCCCAGGCAGGCTGGCTGTCCCCCTCCTCCTCACCCCACCTGTGCCCCTCTTCCCACACGAGCCACGGAGGCCGAGCCAGCCCAAGTGGCTATGATTGTGGACAAGAGCCCACAGCACACCAGCCGAGGAGGCCCCAGGGCCTCAGCCCACACATGCCAGGCTCCCAGGAAGTCACTGCCATTCAGGGCTGAGTGTCCTTCTGCATTTTGTCACCCTCGGGCTCTAGGGGCCTCCTGGTGATGCCGTCATGGCCCCTCTGGCCCAGCTCCTGGAAGCCCCCAGGGGCCCGACCATCGGCTCTAACCGCAGGCCTGGCTTTGTGACTCTGGCTCTTGGGGCCTCTTCCAGGGCCTCCCCTCTCCGGTCAGCAGGCAGCTCCTGCCGTCCCTGGCACACACCCCCAGACACGCCCCGTCTGTGTGTCCTCCAGCCCCTTGTAAGGCCCTCTCTCTTTGACCCCGAGGCAGTCACGTGACCTTGCTTTGGCCAATGGGCTGTTTGCAAGTGCGACGCAAGAGGCTTGGAAAGTGCTGGCAAAATGGAGCTTGCTCGTTCGGCTTCTCTGCCACGGCCATGAAAACATGCCTCCCTGGCCTGTTCGTTGCCAAGACATGCAGAACAGAACGGGTGTCCCCAGTTGCCCCCGATGAGACCACCCTAGACTAGGCAACAGCCACAGATCTCCAGACACGTGAGCGAGCCACGAGCATTACTGTGGCAGTAGTCACTGATACAGCAGGCCGGGGGGGGGGGCTCCCGTCGGTGCCACGAGGGGGGCTAACTCCTACCAGAGAGCAGCTGGAGGCAGCCGGTGTGGAGGACCAGGAAGGGGGTGGCCCTTAAAATAAGGGTCTCCAGGCAGCCCCCAGGGCGGAGCCTCACAAGCAGTTATTTCCGAAGTGCACAGAAAGTGGCAGAAAACGAGGAGGCCAAGACAAATGCTGGCAACTTTGCCGAGCACCCACAATGGGCAAAGCTCAGTCGAGGGGCCACGGACCCTCAGGAATGGGTCAGAGCCAGGCTCTGCTGCTGGAGCTCATCTCCCTGGGGTTCTGGGCTTACCATGAGAGTCCACCAGACAGTGTCCGCTCCCATCCCTTCCCTCCTCTGCCCCCACAGACGGTGACTCCCTTCCCTCGCTGCCCCCCCACCTCCTCGGCCGAGCCACGAGGCCTACGGTGCAGGGAAGGAGAAGCCTAGAACCTCAGGGTCTGTTCTGCAGAGCTGCAAGCCCTCCAAGCTGAGGAGAGCTGCCTGGTCCAAGGGCTCAGTGCTTTCCAAGGGCAGCCCACGTCTAGTGACTGAGCCCCTTAGGACATAAACCTCGGCCCCCTCACCCCCAACTTGGGACAACCCCAGCACCAGACCACCCAGAGACAATATCACAGCTCACCTTCTCCCTCTGCCCAGTCCTGCTCTGTCACCTTCCCTTCCTTCCACCAGGCTGAACCCCAGAGGACCCCTTGATGACCTTCCTGCAGGCCAATCTCCACCTACCTCACAGGCTTCCCTGGGAAACCAATTGTGAGAGGTTTCTGGTCACGGGGGAGGACTCAGTGTCTGTCTTTGTCACCCTTTTAGTCCCCACAGAGTTGGGAAGAAGCCCACAACGTCAGTGCTTCCCAGGAAGGCCTCAGGACAGCACGGGTAGGGGATGGGTTGAACCGAGTCTGCATGGGGAAGACGGGCACTGACCAAGCCACAGTGGAAGAGAACCAAGGTCACCAGGGCTCAGCAGAATTCCAGGCTCAGGACAGACCCACCTCACTTCAGCTGTCACCCTCCTGGGGGTGAGACATTTGTCTTTGCCACCAGCTATAGGAAATAAAGAATCTATATAGTCTTTGCCCACCTGGGGGGGAGTGTATGTCCCACCACAGAGGGACTGGTGTGAGGGCTGTCACATCAGAGAAAGAAGGTCTAGAATCAATGGTGCTATAGACTGAATGTTTGTGTCCCCCCCAAAACTCAGATGTTGAAATCCTAACTGCCAATGGGATGGTGTGAGGAGGAATGGCCTTTGGCAGGTGATTAGGTCATGAGGGGGGAACCCTCATGAACGGGACTAGTGCTGTCACAGAAGAGACCCCAGAGAGCTCCCACTTCCCTTCCAACATGGGAAGACACAGGGAGAAGACAGCCATCCATGAACCAGGAGCCGAATCATCTGGCACGTTGGTCTTGGACCTCCAGCCTCCAGAACTGTAAGAGGATAAATGTCTGTTATCTATAAGGCACCCTGTCTGTGGTATTTGGTTATATCCACCCAAACAGACCGAGACAACGAGTAAGAAGAGGATCCTGGGGAAGTTCTCTGGGGTCCCCAATGGCTTGCTTAGGCCCAGGGAGCCACCAGTTCGGATGCTGGGCTCCAGAGACCTCCTAAGACAAGATTTAGACACACCAACTCTATTTCCATCTTTGGATACCTCCTAGCACCAGGGGCCAGGCTGGGCACTTAGGGATGCTAGCCACACCTGCGCCAGGAGCTCACGGTGTAGCCGGGCATGTCCCTATCATGGCAGCGTAAGATGTGTCTTAGCGTGTGGTGTCTTAGCACCTGCACACTACTCGGTGCGGAGAAGCACGGGACTGCAGGTGTCCAAGTGCAGGCAAGATGCTGTTCCACTGGGGCAGGGGGGAAAAGCTGTATCCATGAGAGCAACGACACAAGGAAATGTCCGTAAAAATGCGCACAGGGTCCTGAGGAGGAAAACGCACAGTCTCAGACATGGTCACATCCTTCTCCAACACAGGCTGCCCTGTTGCTGTGAAGGCTGGGACCCCGGGGACCTTGTCTTCCTCCTGTCATCTTTGCAACTTCGTCGAACCTCCATGTCTGTGTGTTGGAGGAATGAATAGATGAGACCGAGGCGAACAGGTGTATTAGCTAGCGATAGCTGTGTAACAAATCACTCCAAAATTTAATAGCTTAAAGCAACGAACACTTATTATCTCACTCAGTCTCTGTGGGTCGAGAATTTCTGTGAGTCAAGGGCAGCCTAACTCAGAGCCTCACAAGGCTGCCATCAAGGTGTGGGCAGGCTCTCAGGCCCAACTGGGGCTGCAGAATCTGTGGCCAAGTTCACGCGACCACCGGCAGGTGTCAGGTCCTTGCTGGTTGTTGGCTGAATGGACATCAATCAGTTCTTTGCCCCGTGGGCCACCCTACGGGGTGGCTCACAGAGCAAAGGCTCTGAAAATGAGTGAGAAGGAAGGTTTGAGGGAAGTCACAGTCATTTGGTTGTCTAATGATCGTGGACAGCCCATCACCTTCCCTATATTCTGTTTAGTAGAAGTGACTCACTAGGTCCAGCCCACAGTTAAGGGGGGAGAATCGCCCAAAGGTGGTTATGCCAGGAGGCGGAACAAAGCATAGTCAAAGCCAAGGAGCTGGATAAGGCAGAGCGCATCTGGGAGTAAACACACAGGGACCCACTCCCTAATCCCCCCCCCCCCATGCAGGCAGAGAGCCAGCCATGCCCACTTCCCAGTAGATCTGGTTCCCCCTTCATGGGGGTCCTTCAGTCCTGGGCTTTAATCATTCCAACCCATCCGCTTTGTTTCCACACTTGCTCCCCAACTGTGCTGCCTCAGTTTCTCCTTTTTTGCCTTTTCACGAACCAAGTTGGCAATTCTTTAAGGTACGCTCTCTCTATTCAAATTGCTGGTGGAGTTTCTAACCCCCGCTGTGCCCTCAGTCATCCAGCAAGGGGGAGGCCTGGGTCAGCAGGCTCAGAGAACTACCCTGTACTCGGGGCCTCACTCAAGTTCCACTATTGTCCCCCTGGGAGCCCTGCGAGGTAGGCGTGAGCATTTCACTGGCTCCCAGGCGGGCCTGGTGGTTCTAGGCCACACAGCTGCAAGCGACAGCCACAGACCCCCCCCCCCCCCCCGGCCCCGGCTCCGCTGTGGAAGGACAAACCATCTCTCATTCCTCCAGGGAAGCTGGGGACTTGGAACTCCAGGGTCAAGTTGCTCCGACATTCGGGAGCATTCTCTTCAGTCTGTGAGGACATGGAGCTGGGAAATACTTAAAGGAGGTGCTGGGGTTTTGGAATTCGTGGCTGGGTTTGGGGAAGGGATATCACTGAGTCCCATACAGGCGGCCCCAGTCCCTGCACACCACACACCACAGGCTGCCAGAAACGGCTGCCGGCGAGTGGCCAGGTCAGTGGCAGGACCCTGCGGGACACCCAGCTCTCTGGAGAAGACCTCGGAACAGTCTTCCATTGAAATCCGCCCCTCAAATTAGGAACACATTTACTTGCACAATATGACTTTATTATGTTTACACACAGCTAAACCACAGCCCACGGGTTCACTATATACAGAGATGTTGTGAAAGGGTTGGCCCTTTCTGGGCTTTTCCGTAAGGATTAATTCGCCACTTGTGCATTGCCTTTGTCGTGGGCTAGCATTTGCCTACAGGCGAGCCACGGCTCACAGTGATCGAAGATTTAAGGGTAACTCAGCAGGGGGAGACTTAAACCAGGAAAAAAATTTCTAGTAGACACTACCTGGTTCCTCACTCAGCTTCCACTACCCCTTCTTCCATCTCAAGAACTCAGATCGTCTCTTAGGGTCATGCCAGTCTGCTCTCTTGGTCGAGGGCCCAGTGTGAGCCCCGGGCGTCGAAGCTCCCCAGACGTCATCGTGAGTGGATGGGAGCCATGGGCCACTCCTGGGCTGGGGGTGGGGGACCACTCAGAGGAACCATAGGGACTGAGCAGGAGCCGCAGGGAAGCCCACCGCACAGCCCCTCACCTCTGGACCCCAGTCAGACTGGCCGGAGCATTTCTTAAACCCGTTTGAGTTGAATTTCCTATTCCTTGCCGCCAAAAGCATTTTGATACTACAGTTCTACCCAACGGCTGTTCCCCCTTTAAACTGATGAAAAGCCACCTGTGTGCATCTTTATAGCAGATTCCCTGGCTCTGGTTTGATTCTGAATTGAATCCTGGTGTTTGAGCCCCCAACCCGCCCCCACCCATGGCACAGTGGGCAGAGAGCACCACACTTCTGTCTTTATTCCAGTATCCCCCAAAACCGACCCACGGCAAGCACTTGGTTGTGGGTGATGTATTTTATTTTATTTATTTTTTCTTTTTTTCTGCTGCCCCCTTGGGTGATTTATTTTTGACGCGATCTCAGAAAGCACTGGGTGTGGGGCGCCTGGATGGCTCAGATGGTGAAGGATCTGCCTTCAGCTTGGGTCATGATCTCCGGGTCCTGGGATGGAGCCCCACATCTGGCTCCTGGCTCAGCGGGGAGTCTGCTTCTCCCTCTGCCTCCCCTCCCTGCTCGTGCTCTCTCTTTCTCTCTTGCAAATGAAAAAATACTAAAAAGGAAAGAAAGAAAGAAAGAAAGAAAGAAAGAAAGAAAGAAAGAAAGAAAGCAAGCCCCAGGTAGAGGTGGGGAAGGGAGATGAAGGAAGGAGGGTGGGGGGTCCCCTGAAGAATGTACAATGAGTTGTTTCCACTGCCAGCAATGGGCTCAACCCACTGGACCCTACAGAGATATGAGAAACAGGCCTCCAGTGGGCATTTATCCCCAAGCCCCCCTCCCCATGGGATGAGAGGCCGTGGGGGGCACGAAGCTCCCTGGCGCTTCTGGGCGGTACCTGTAGTGGGTCCGGGGCAATTTCCCAAGATGGCAGGGGAGAAAAGAAGGCCAGGAGGTGTTTCCAGCCCAGCGGGAGAGCTGGACAGGCATCACAGCCTCTGCTCTATGCTCCATCAGGGAAGCCTCAATTTCCTTATCTGTAAAGTGGGGCTAGAGGGAGTGATAGTAAACGCACTCCTTGGCTTACATACGTGGGAGCTCCTTCAGTGAGCAAGGCATCGGCCGCGTGCTGACTGCTGTGTGTGGCGCTGGATTCCGAGAGCTCTCCTGCCACCCCCCTCCACTCCCTCTTCTTGCACCTGCCGGCAGCCTGTGGTGAGGCCCTGTGTGGAGGTGTCCCAGCACGGGGGCGGGGAGAGCACAGGCAGGCGTGCTGTCTGTTCGGTGTCAGCAGCCGGGACCCAGACGGATCTGCAGAGTCATTGCCACCCACCTGTGCCCGCAGGCCACGTCACTTGGCCCTCTGGCCTAAGCAGCCACCTGCTTCCGGCCATGGGAGGCCCAGCACCTGACCTTTCCCTCCCGACATCATTTTCCATTCTGCTGCATTTTTGGCCAGGCCTGAAATACTTCTCTGGGATCCGGGAAGGATTGTTCCAAGGCTTGTCATTGTTTCAAGATCAGGTTGCGTGAGCCTCAAGAATCCGACAGAAACTAGAAACTCCTCTGAGTCACGGACACCCACAATGCGGCCTTGGGTGGATGGCGGGGAGTAGGGTGGAGGGCGGCGGGTGGCTCCCTTGCCCCCGTCTGAGCCCCGCATGCTTTAGCAGTACCCTCCCTGCCTGCCGCGGAGCTTGGATTTTCTAGCTCAGGCCAAGTGCCAAATTGGCACGAGGGTCTGGCCCCCAGCCTGGGCCTTGCTCTTCCTTAGCCAAGAGGGGAATTGGAGGCCCCTCTAGGGCAGGGAGAATGCAACCTGCCCCCCACGGAGCCAGGGGGAAGGAGGTTTCCTGGCCTGGAGTTAACACGGCCAGGCCCACGGGAAGCCCTTTGCCATCTTCCTGGCCGGGGCATGGGGACCCCAGACCCCCGGGACTCATTGCTGCTCTGTCTTGAAGCCCACTGACTGGGTCACCATCCATCACCCCGGCGGGGCAGCTCATCATTTGGCTCTCACCAAACTGTCTTCTGGGCATCTGTGTCCCACATGTACTCTGAGGAGGGGAGGAGCGGTCCACTGGGGGTGCTCAGCCCCCCCCCCCACCGCCCCGGAAGAAGTAGCTCGAGAAGTTAGCTCCTGGGTTGGCAGTCAGCAAATGAGTGCTCACCTGTCATCTGCCCCACATTCCTTCGAGAACCGGGCCAACATCTGTGGCTCCAGGTGAGTGGGGCTCAGGGCCCCAGCCCCAGCCCAGCCCAGGCTGGCTGCCTGTCCGATTATCTCACACTAAGGCACATGGTTCCAGACACTTCTGTAGCCAGTGAGGGCCTGAGCTCTGCTTACCCACTGGCCTCCTGGCCCCTCCGAATGTTCTCAGGTGCGGAGCACGGGCCACTCCTCCTGATGCTGCTGGCTCCCCGACTAGGGAGCAGGCAAAGAAGGGACACTGTCTCTGAGCCCAACGTCCCCGAGATTGGGGTCACCTGTCCTGTCCTTGCCTTTTTCGTTGTGCTGCCCCTTAGCACCTCAGCAGAATCTGACCTGCCTACCCTCCATTGGCCTGAGCCCTGCTTCACGGTCACCTGCATTGATTAAGTACCTATTGTGTACCAGGAAATGGAGCAGACGTAAGCATCAGGGGCCTTTCGGTCACAGCACCAGCATCTGAAAGACGTTTCCAGCTTGACACACATTCTTTTGATCCTTGTGGCCCCCTCCGGCTACACTCTATGAAATCTCCCATTTTCCAGGTAAGGAAAGGGAAGCTTGCATGAGGTCACATGATTGTACAGTCAGAATCGAGTTGTTTTGAGCCATTGTCTTTCCAATGATGCCAAGTGGCCTTTCATTTTTCAAGGAGTTTATTGGTGAGTTTGGTGACAAGGTGTCCCCGGTGAGAGATCTCTTGAGCCACTGAAGCTGGCCAATAACCATGCAAATGTAATCATAACCATGAGCCTTCCAGAGGACCTCGTTGGGAAGGGTCCCTGTCACAGGGCCTGGAGGGGAGAAACAGGTGCAGCCCGGAGTACAGCGGCCAGCCGAGCTACTCTAAAGGGACGACAGGGGCAGGACAGCTCCACGCACACAGTGTGCAGATGGGCCAGCGGGCCGCACCCTGTGGCTGGTCAGGGTGGGCTCCGGTCAGGCTGGAGTGAGGGGTAGTGACACCACAGTAGATTTTGATCCGGGAAATGGCCTCCTGTATGCGTCTGGGCTGGAGTAGGCTGGAGTGTGGCAGAGGGAAAGGGTTGCTAGATAGAAGGATCACTTTGGCCACAGGGAAGGTGACAAGGGCCTGGAAATCACACTGTAAAATGTAGAAGCAAGCAGATAATTTGGTAACAAGCTTGGCACATCTTACTCGTGGTCACCATAACCACCTGGCTCAGCAAAGTTCCCCACAGGCTTCAAACTCCTTTCTCTTCCCACTCCATTGGAGACCAATGTCACCCTCTAGAGTGGCAGCTCCTTGCCCCACGTCCTTGGTCGGTAGGTCTGGCCAGCCCCCACTCTGCACTAAGTGATGTGGGCAGCCCCACACCTGCCCTGGGAGGCTGTTCTGAGGCCTCGCAGACTCCTCTCTGGCTGTGGTGTTGGCTGATGGTCAGTTTTGCTCCATGGACTGTGAGTAAAGTGAAGACCCTCTCCAGCGTCAGCTCACTGTTCTGTGCCACTCCCCTCCGTGCCTCCACTTACCACTTGGGCCCCTTCTTCTGATCAAAATCTGCTCCCTGGAAGGATCAGAGAGCAATCATTTGTTCTCTTTTCAAGCCAACTTTCAGCTCGGTCATCACTGCATCTTGAGTTGATACATGTAGCACCTGACATATAGTAGATGCTCAGTAAGCTGGAAGAAGAAAAGGAAAATGTTTCTGGAATAGACAGATGCATGGATGGTTGGATGCATGGATGGTTGGATGCATGGATGTATAGATGCATGCCTGCATGGATGGATGGATGGATGGATGGATGGATGGATGGATGGATGGTTGAATGGATGGATAGATGGATGGATGGATGGATGGATGGATGGATGGATGGATGGTTGAATGGATGGATAGATGGATGGATGGCTATGTGGATGGATGGATGGATGGATGGATGGATGGATGGATGGATGGATGAATGGCTACATGGATGGATGGATGGATGGATGGATTGATGGATGGATGGCTATGTGGATGGATGGATGGATGGATGGATGGATGGATGGATGGATGGATGAATGGCTACATGGATGGATGGATGGATGGATGGATGGATGGATGGATGGATGGCTATGTGGATGGATGGATGGATGGATGGATGGATGGATGGATGGATGGATGGTTGGATGGATGGATATTTGGATGGATGGATACATGGATGCATGGAGGGTTGGATGTGAATGTGTAAAGGTGCTACTAGGCAGAAAATCAACTGAAAATGTCCCCTTGTATTGGAGACAGGTGGGGAGATTGTCCTGTTGGCTGCTTCACCTGTCCCTCTTGAGTGTTAGTCTTTGGGCTTTTTTGGATTGTGAATGTCAGGAAAATAAGTTGACTAAGTGACCAGAGCACTCACAGTTCCAGGTAGTAATGATGTGTGGTCTGGGACAGGGTGGCTCTGGGTCAAACTAAGGCAGGGAGCAGCAATCCCAGGGGGACATGTGTGTGATGGGATGTTGCAGAACAATGCATCAAATGTCGCTTTGCAGGGTCCCAACTCCCCCCAGATAGAGTGGGAGTGGGCGCCTCCCTATTCTAGCTGGTGATACTAGACATCTTTGACCTCCTGGCCCCATGTTTGTCTTCTGGTCGTCTGCCTGATAAGGCTTACCCTGGAACAAGATGGTTTCCAGGGGACCTCCACTGTCCACTGACTGACCCCTGGGTTTCATGAGCCACAGTAGTGAAGGTACTTGGATTCCAGGTTTTCTCAAGAGCTGCAAGCCAGACCCAAAGGAAAGCTGCTGTGAATTTTTTTAAAGATTCTATTTATTTATTTGAGAGAGAGAGAGTGCACAAGCATGGGGAGCAGCAGAAGGAGAGGAAGAAGCAGGCTCCCCATGGAGCAGGGAGCCTGATGCAGGACTCGATCCCAGGACCTGGGATCAAGACCTGAGCCGGAGGCAGACCTTTGAGCCACCCAGGTGCCCCTGCCAGGAAATTTTTATGTACATACGAAGTTTGAGGTCTTTGGAGACCTTTGCTGAATGTGTGTACATATGCATATATACATACATATATAAAAACATATGTACACATTGTATAGACAAATGCACACATATATACATATATAACTTTTTCGTAAGAACAGGAAACAAAGTGCATTAATCCCTGGAGGTCTGAGAACATTTTCAGAAGCTCAAAAGTGAATGTCTGAAACAGGAAGCTCGCAGTGGTGGCCCAGCCAGGGGGCTTGGAGCAAACTTGGCTCTAAGCTCCCTAATCAGATCCTGATGTGGGCTGTTGTGTGGCTTTGTGGCAGCAGGAGGGGCTGAGCAGGTGAGGAGGGGGTTTTCCCGGTTGAGTGGAGTCTGCAGCAGGCTGGTGGTGTCACTAGTGCTGTCAACCACCCAGTGACTGGACACCCAGTGGGCTGCCTTCCTGGCCCCCCAGTGTCTGGGCAGGACCATGGGACGGGTATTGGCCAATGATCAAAGTGACCTTGTGCGTCTGAATGCTGGTGTGAGACCTTCCAGAGGCCTCCCTCCGAACAGAAGCTGGCAAAGTTCCAGATGGTGGCTGTCCCACCAACCTGGGCCTGGAGAGACAACAGTGGTCAATAATCCCCCTGCCAACTACCACAGGCACGTGCTGTGAGCAAGAAAGCACGCTTCGTTGCTATTAGCCACCAAGATTTGGGGGTCGCTCATTACCACAGCGTAACTTAGCCGATCCCAGCAGGTTTGAGGTCCAAATACTCTCAGTCATCCCAAAAAAATCACCCGACTCTCCTTCCAGTCATGGCCAGAACGTGCTGGTTCTCGGGTTCTTGGTGGGTCTGATCTAGTTGTCCTGGCCAATGCCTGGATTGCTTCAACACCTCCACCACCACCCCTGACTCAGAAGGCCCCCAGCCGCTCACTCGGGGTCCGGCCCCATCCAGAACAGTGCTTGCTGAGAGGGCTGTGATTTCAAGCCTGGCTGAGCAATGGCAGCAAACGGGTGACCTCCAGGGAAGGCCTCTCCTGGAAGTGTGGGCCCCAATTGGCATAAAAAGCTGTTTTCACACTTGCCTTATTTTTTGCTGAGAGCTGCTGGTCTCCTCTGGATGTGAAGCCGGCAGGGTGAACTCTCTCTCCCCGGAATGCTCCGTGTTAAGCAGGGAGCTGAGGTGTGCATGCATAACCTTGCGGGTGTAGCCCCATCTCCTCGTCCCTGGGAACCCCACGTGCATGCTCTGCACACCCTGTGTGGACCAACCCTAAGTGCCCTCGGGCCGGGCAGCCCACAAAATGAGCATCCCTGAGCTCCCGACCCTGGCCAGCTCGATGGGGAGGTGGTTTTTAACAGCCTCCTGCTTATCGATTTCCGTGCAGTGAGGTCAACTTCAGCTCCCTCTGCCTTGGAGGGAGGCTAGAAACCAATGCTCTGTGGTCCCCATCTATTTCCTCTGGGCTCTTGGCAGTGTGACGAGCTCCTTGCTGGCTGTGTGACCTTGGGTAAGTCACCTCACCTCGGGTCTCAGGGGTTCCCACATCGCTGTCACCTGGTGATGACATCTCCTGAAAGCCTACAGGGCTCTTTTTCAGTGGCTGCATTGCAGGAGTGTCTTATCTTCTCACCCAGCCTCCCCACATAGGCGCGACTCTTACCCCCTCTTGTTTTGCCAGATGAGGATATCCAGGCACAGGGAGGTTGAGTAATATAATGGAGGTCACCCAGCTGATGGCGTTGGATGAGAGAGAGCGCTAACACAGTGCTCACCTCCAGGATGTCTCAGACTGACGGCTCAGACACGTGCTGCCCAGACGCACCCCCTTTCCTGGGGGCACTGCTTTCCCAGCATGCATGCCCGGTCCCCGTTTGCCTTTTTTATCACCTCCCCCATCTCACTCTAAGGTCGGGAAGAGCACAAGCAGGCTGTGGCTAGCGGTGTCCACAGCCACATGGGGACCTGGCCGGCCGGCCACCCTGCGGGGTCTGGGACCTCACCCGGGAGTGGGCAGAAGCTGCCACTGGAAGACTGCGGCAGGCAGGGAACAGGGAGGCAGGGCACCCACTGAAGCAGCGGGAACCACGCCACACCCCCCCTCCATCCCCCAGGCGGCTGCCCATCAGTCCCACTCCTGGGCTTTGTCTCTGCCTGTTCAGCATCCACTCTGGGCCCCTGCTGAGAGCTCACGGCTTCTCCTCGTCCTGAGTCCCTCAGAGCAGATGGCTGCCGTCCCATCAGCTGGGTGCTCCTCCTCCCAGCTGCCCAAGATGGGCCCCCAGCACATGGCACAGCCTTGAATCATAGCGAGCCCCATGAGAGCCAGGGGTGGCCCCCACAGGTGAGCCCAGGACATGAAAAGGCCATTGAGACAGGAAGGGGTGCCAAAGACAGGTGTCACTTCGGCCACACTCGTGCCTGGATCTGGTTTGTGCCCGGTGATGGGGCAGGGACAGACGGAGCCTAGACGCCGGCCAGGGACCCAGGTGTGCTGGTACAGTGACACTCTGGTCACGTCCCCTTCTCAGGGCCCACTGCCAGCAGGACACTGTTGTCCCCTCCCAGGGGTTAAGTGATCAGTGAGAGGAGCCAGAGGCTGGCATGGCGGGGCAAGGACCTCACTGCCCGCGGGTCTTGACTCCTGGGGAAAGCGGCCCTCCCTCTGAGAAATCCACTCAGCCCCACAGCATGGAGAGCAGCGCCCAGCGTGGGTGTTCGGCCTTCAGCGAGCACCCCGCCCTCCCACCCCCTGAAAGCTATTTCTGCCGCTTCCTGGCTTGGTTCCTCTCGCTCCACCCCCACCTCCGTCCTGGGTTAGACCTGCACCGATGGAAACAGAGGCCCCAAGAGGCCACATGCAGGGTAGGCCCTGGTGAGGAATGGAAGGCCCCCTTGTGGAACAGCATGGGAGGATCAAGAGGCCCCATGGCCAGGTGAAGAACCGATTTAACCCCTGGGATGCCAGTTAAAATGGAAAACTGGGAAAATCAGAACGATGGTGACTCAGTCTGCCTCTCCCCATCTGAGCAGAACCTGCTGGGGCTCTGGGGGTTTCTGGTAACTTCTCCCATGGCAGGGACCCCACAGAGCTGCAGGGGCAGATGACTTGTGTGCAGTCACTCGCCCTGGCTGGAAGGGCCAAGAGCCCGTGATGGCCTCCATCTGACTTCCTCTAGAGCGAGGTGGAGGACCAAGAAGGCACCCCATTGCCAAAGGGACAAGCCGTGGGGATCATTAAATGACACCGCAGACCCAAAGCTCCCAGCCCGGAGCTTGGCTCCCATCCCTGCCACCTGCCAGCATCCTGATGGACAATCAGCCAGCCCTGGGACAGCCTGACCACCGCCCTCACCCCCCCACTCCCCACAGCAGCCACCATGCAGACCCTGGTGACCAAGCATGGGAAGAATGAGATCTGTCCCAGGGGGATTCATGGTTTGGTCACACATTCAGAAATTATTTCTTATTCGTTTTTTCTCAAGAGCTTCTACCTTTGACTCCTATAAGAAATCTAGCCTCTAAAAGTCCACCTGGGATCCTTGGGGAGCTTCATGGCCACCTTATTTAAAATAGCACCCCTCACTCCGATCTGCCTGGATTCCCAATGTCTCTCTGCTGCTTTATTTTTCTCCACGGTGCTCAGCGCTCAAAAACACACGCTGTATTTGACTTATTTATCTTGTTTAGCCTCGGTTCCCGTCCCCACTCCCAGTAGCACGGAAGTTCCCTGAGGGAGCGCTCTGTCTGTTTTGTTTACTCTAAGTCCTCAGAACCCAAACTCCACCTGGCATGGCGAGCAAGTGCTCCATGGATATCTCTGGAAGGATTCAAAACGATCCCTTCCTCAGAAGAAGTGACACTCCCTCAGCAGGTTAGGGAAGGAGGACCTTGGGGTCCCCACATTTCCAGGAGGCCCCCAGGCAGCACTTGTCCTGGGCCGGAGTCAAGTGCACCCCCTTCCCCATCCTCATTGCCACTTGGGAGGCCCCGGGCCCAGACCCCCCCGCTCCCATGGGTGGGGGACGGGACCTTCTCCAAGCTGCCCAGCGAGTCTGGCTTCTGACTTCCATGGTGCTCTTCCTCACCTGCGTCTGAGCAGGGGGTCAGCCACTCAGAACCTCCAGCTCCGCCCTGGACCCGTGGGGCCAGAGTCTGTGTTTTAGCAAAATCCCTGGGTCCCGTGAGTGCATGGGTCCATTTGAGAAGCCCTGGTGGTCTGCCTGCAAATGCCCTCTTCTCCCAGGCTCAGGGAAATGCTTTGCTGAAACCATCCTGATTTCTTTTCTTTTCTCTGCAGCTACTAAAACAGCGCCCGGAGCTGGGAGGGATGAGCCTTAGTGTTACCACATGCGGAAACGGTGAAAGGCAAACCCAGCAATTAGCCAGAGAGAGTGGGGAGCCGAGGCGGGCGCGCTGGAGAGCCGAGAGCCGGGGAAGGGCAGCAGCCCTAATTGCAGGCTGTGCCAGCCGCGAGGACGGGCAGGGGGAGGACGCATTAAGAAGGCAACCACCTCTGCGCCAGCGTCTGTCGGGGTTGAGGACCCAGGGAGATGGCAGGGGAGGAGCCGGGTGACAGAGATGCAGGAGAACGTGTGAACCCAGCAGCCCCGGGGGGCCCCCTCCGGCCTGCACCCAGCCCTCCCCCCAGGTCTGCATGTTGGCCCCAGCCTGCTGAGGCCTTTGTCTGTGCTTGGCTGGACCCCTGGCTGCCCCACCCTCAGTGGATGACACCCAAGGAACCCTACCCGGGTACCTGCAGAGACCTGCACCAGGCTTTTGATGGCTGGAGGGTCAGGCTTCTGGCTGGCAGCTGTTTGCCGCCTCTGGATTGGTTCCAGAGAGTTCTAAGCCTTCAGAGAGATATTCAAACGGGGGCCCCAGCACCCTGGGGTGGAGGGGTGTGGAGGCAACCACCAGAGCAAGGAGGCCAACTTGGGGGCCTCCCTGCCCCTCGCCCCATCTCCCATGCGGCACACCCCAGCTTCAATGAGGAAGCTCTGCTCTTGTCTATTTTATATATTGGAACTCTGAATGAGGCTTCACCTGAGAAATTAGTTCCCACTACTTGTAAGAGAAGAGAGAGAAGGAAATGTGTTAATCCCGTGGACTGCCTCCTTTTACAGATTGGAAGCTAAGTGGCATGCCCACAGTGACTTGGTAAGAAGTAAGGTCTCATCTCCTCCCTCCACTTCACAGCCACAGAGAAGGGAACCCCAGGTTTCTTTCCCCGTGCAGATGACTAAAGCCTGCTCGTTTTCTTTGCCTAAAAGAAGAGGAGGATGCTATCGGGATAGTTAACTCCCCCAAGGACACACAGAGCTTGGAGTCCCCTCCAGCCTCTTCTTGCTCCCTCAACCCAGCTTTGCTCCATCTACTGCCAGTCAGTCATGGGGAGGGGGTTGGGCACCATGCTGGGTGCAGGCACCAAGGTACCCCCCACCCTGGGCCACCCAGATGGGGCCCTCCTGGGGCTTAGAGTCCCACAGGGGACCCAAACAGGAAACAAAAGCGGATTTGATTTTACCCGTGATCTGTACATCCAAGGAAAATGGGACCAGTTGGGGTCAGTGGGGGTTAATCGTCTATAGCTCAGGCTGCTGCCCATCCCAGCGGGTCTGCCCCCAACCCGGGACCTCTCTGCCATCCCAAGTCGATACAATCTGGTTCATCCTTCCTGTTTCCAGGCAAGGCCCACTGCTTCCAGCAGCCTTTCCTGTGCCCCCAGCCACAGGCCGCTGCCTGCACTGAGCTCCCAGGACGACTGCCCCTCCCATGAGGAGGACCCCCTTCGGCCCATCCCCACACTCGGCAACCCCCTTCTGCCGTGTACATGGGTGGCCCAGCTGGCCCTCTGTCGTGTTGAGCTACTGTAGGATGAGCCTCTGAGACTAATTTGAGGGTGACCTTGGGGAGATATGTAACTCCTCTGGGTCCCCCAGTCCTTGGCTGCAAAATAGAAAGCACCAGAAGATCTCTCAGTGACCTGACCTCTGTGACCTAATGCTCTCCCACCAGGGCCACCTTCATGGAGGTTGTCAAACGGGGACACTGACACTTGGGCCAGCCCAGTCCCCTTTGGGGACTGTCTTCTGCTCCCCAGTGTTGTCCCAGTCACCCCCCTTCTCCTTACAATGTGGATACATATCAGTCCCTCCTTGGCATCTTATCCCTGGCACTAGGCTGGAGCAGTAGGAGCTGAGGCCAAGGGCAGTCAGCCTCCCGAGCCTCCCCTGCTTGCCTCCGGTGGGAGAGTGAAGGATGGTGCCGAGTGATGGAGGCAGAGCCAGTCCCTCGGGGCAGTAAGTCTGGAAGACCTGTGTGTCCTGGGCCAAGTCTTGCCCAAGGCACTCCGGCCCTCCCTGCTGCCCCTGGCTTGGCTCTCCCTCCCTGACCCCTCGGGACCCCTGCTTTCTCTGCCGTCTTCCCGAGATGGCTGACAGCCTGCTTAGGAGAGCACCAGCCAGTGGATTTCCATGTTGCCCACCTCGTGCGCCCAGACTTATGCCAGGGCACTGATTTGGACCCATCTGGAGTGGGGCCTGGGCATTGGGCAGCAAGGTGAGACCATGGCCCATGGGAGAGGAGCAGAGCTGGATGAAGAGATCAGCTCCATCCCTGCCTCGAAAGCCCTCAGCCACAGCTCGGGAAGACCAGGGAGGGAGAGAGGACCAGATTTACAAAACCCCAAGACACAAGGCAGACAAGGCCCTCAGCACCAGAGACCCCACAGGGCTCCCTGGGGCCTCTCTCCATCAGCCCTTCTGGTCCCTGGTTCCCAGGATCCTCCCCATGGACCCAGTCCAACCACTGGTTCCCACTTCCCCCAGCCCACGGCCCCCTCCGGCCTTGAGGAAGCACCTGGCATTTGCTGCATGCTGGGATAGGCAGGAAAGCAGCCAGCCTGGAGCCTGATGCCTGGGCTCTCACCGTGGGCTGGGCTTTCCTGCCTCCTTCGTTTGGAATGACTTCCCACGTGGGCAGTACCCCGATGTGTGGAGTCGGGAGGTAAGGAGCGGCTTCAGCAGTGGGTCACTGAGGCCAGGAGCCTGCCTCACCATCCCCAGTTGTCAAGGCTCATTCCCAAGGGAACAGCAACCTTGTACAGTGGTCCCCCCCACCCCTTCTCTGTGGATTCACTTTCCACAGTTTCGGTTACCTGTGGTCAACCATGTTCTGGAAGCAGATGATCCTTCTTCTGACATCATTATCAGGTCAATAGTAGCCTAATGCTATGTAACTTGCTCACTTCGTCTCATCACAGAGGCATTTTTTAAAATTTATTTATTTATTAAAGATTTTATTTATTTATTTGAGAGAGAGAGAGAGAGAGAGCAGGGGGGAGGGGCAGAGGGAGAGGGAGAAGCCATCTCCCTGCTGAGCAGAGAGCCCGACGTGGGGCTCGATCCCGGGACCCTGAGATCATGACCTGAGGCGAAGGCAGACGCTTCACCGACTGAGCCACCCAGGCGCCCCTCATCATGTAGGCATTTTATCATCTCAAGAAGGGGGCGTACAGTACAGAAAGAGACTCTGAGAGGGAAACCACAGTCACGTACCTTGTACTACAGTGCATTGTTACAATTGCTCTATTTTATCGTTAGTTACTGTTGTTCATCCCCCACTTCATCTAGGTTATAAATTCAACTTTATCATAGATACAGATGTATTGGAAATCCGTGGTTTCAGGCAGCCAGTAGGGGTCTTGGAATGGATCCCTCGTGGATAAGGGGGGTCTACCGGACTCCAAACCTGGGCTTGCCTCTCGGAGCACCTTTAGCTGAACGTAAGTGCTTTTCCCCAGCCGGTGTGACAAGCACCATCTAGCCCTGCAGTCGGGAGACTTTCCTGAGTCATCCTGGGCCTCCGGGCTGCCTGGAATGACCGTGTGGCTAACGCAGCCGTCGCTGTCGCCTTCCCGCTGCATCTGCTACGCACACGATGCAGAGAGCCAGAGTCGCGCTGCGAAGTGGGCTGCGTGACAATGATTTATTTTAACACCCAGACTTCCACCCAGTTGCACCCACTGAGTGATGACCCTCTCTGTGAATGCACGTTGCAGAGGAGGTGGCCGGGCAGCTCCCCGATTTGGGGATGGGGAGGGGTACCTGCACCATTATTGATTTCCCTGGACGCATCTTATTTGGGACCACCCAGATAAAAACAGACCCTTCACGATCCCCCAAACCCGAGCTGGCCCAAGACCAAGCATCCTCAGGTCCGGGCTGTAGGTCCCCATCTGGGGCGGGTTGGAAGCTCCTGTCCTCCCCGCCCCCACCCTGGCCTCTAAGAAGTTCTGACATAATGAAAGGAGGTAAGGGGGGGAGGTACCCAAAATAAAGGCCTCTGAGGATGAAAGCCCAAATCCAGTCTTTCCACTGAAAAAAGACTTCCATTTGTTCTTGGGTAGAGTTTAAAGAACAGAGTATTGTCCTTGTAAAATGGTTTCATTTTAAGCCTTTACTTTGGGGGTTTGTTCTGGTTTTGTGCTTTCTCTCCTCCCTGTGGCAGCTGTGCATAAAAGACTGGGGTCAGGCCAGGCATGTTGGGGGGCGGGAGCTGCCGGCTTCTCTTTGATTTCCCCAAGAACAGCAGGAAGCTCGTTCTACCTGGAGATGTCTGGCTGTCTCCTTCGGGCCGGTCCCAGACTTTGCTGAGAATAATTCCTCCTTGAAAAAAAACATAACAATTCCCATTAAATGTTTCAGATCGTCCACACCAAACTCAAAGCTCAGAGAGAGGGCTTTGAAGGCTTTTCACCGGACAAAACTAAAACCCTTTGCAGACATGGGAGGAATGTTGCTGAAATAACTCCCAGGTATATAGGAAATCGGCGGAGATATGGGAGTGGCAGAAGAACACCCCCCCCCCCCCCGCCGTGTCCCAGGTGGGGAAGGTTCCATGAACAAATGGTAGAAGCGAGAAATGAGGCTGGGAGACAGCACTTTTCGGGAGATTTCAGTCTTTATGATCTGATCCAGTGCTGGGTCAGTGTTACCCCTGTGGATGACCTCCATTAATGAGGGAAGCGGATAATCCCAAATAAGGAGTAATCCCCACACCGGAGGCTTACCCCCTCCCCACTTTCTGACAAGATGGCTGGGGAGGAGGGGTCTCAGCCCCAGCGGAAACCCCATGGTGACCCAGGGAAAGGTCTGCAAGGTAGTTCTGAGCCTGGAGCCTAAGTCAGACACACCCAAATTCGGTCACTCATTCATTGATTCATTCACTCAGTACACATTTATTGAGCACCTACTCTGTGGCCTGGCATTGTTCTAGGTGCCGGACACACGGCAGTAAACAAAAAAATTTCCTGCCGGCCACACTTGTAGACATCAGCGGTATGGTCTGATAAACTCAGACAGAACAGCTGCCAGCCCTCCTGGGCGCACTTCTCAGACTGCAAGGTGCAGACATCACGTGGGACCGTGTTAGAGGCCGAAGCAGAATCTGATCAGGAGCTGAAGAGGGGCCTGGGGCTCTGCATTTCTAAGCAGCTCCCAGGCGCTGTGGTGGCTGTTGGCTCCTGGTTAGAGCAGCGAGCTGTCTGGGCTCCATCCCAGCCCTGTCATCTGCTGTGTGAGCTTGGGCAAGCGTTTCAACCACAATGTTCTCCTCTATACAAGAGAGGTTGAAATTGTCCCCACTGCACAGGAGTGCATTATGGAAATACATTTCCTTTTTTTTTTTTTTTCCCTTTCTGTAAGCATGCTTGAAGCCTGCTTTTTCATCACTCTCCATAGACTCAGCAGTGCATCTGGTCTCGCCCTGAATTTCCCTGTCTTTCCTGCCATACCACTATGACCTCAGGAGGCTCCTTCCAGACCCGAGAAGGCAGAAGGGTGCACAGCTTTGTCCTTGAATGCCACCACTTGGGGTGGCTGGGCTCGGGGATGGAAGGGCTCCTCCGTGACACTGCTGCAGAGAATTGCATCATCATAGCCACCTCGCAGCTGGGGAACCCGAGCAGGCAGCTGGACTGCAGCAGCGCACGGTGACCCCTGGGATCTCCCAGCAAGCGGGAAGAGCAGAGGGGCTTCTCCGCACCCAGGGTCTGGGGCCAAGCTGCCTGGGTGCAACGCTTGGCTCTTTCGCTGAAGAGCTGGGTGATCTCAGGCAGGGTACTTAACCTCCCCCACACTTCAATCTTCTCATGGATGAAATGGGTTCATCCTCGTGCCAACTCCCAGGCTTGGTTGGTCCTCCATTTCTCTCCTTTCTAGAGACCCAATTTGGAAGCAAGTCCGCAAGGGGTAGAGACCTCTGTCCCAGGCAGGTGGCATTTTGGCTTGGAGCTTCAGCCTCCTGAGTGGGTGGCTTTGTGCTGTGGATGCACAGAGTCACGGTGGTGTTGACAAGGCGGGGGCACTGATGCCCACTTCCCTTCCCGCGGAGGTCTGAACATTTCCAGCGGGGACAGTTCCAAAGGGGCAAGAATGAAGAGGAGCCTAACGCTCGTGATCCACCGGGCAGGGCAGGGCAGGGCAGGGCACACGTCATCCAGTGATGCCTAAGATTCTTCGTCTAAGCAGCAAGGAGCCTGAGAACCGCAGCTCAGGCGCAGGCAGACACGGCAGCCTCTCCCTGCCTTCAGCCTCTTCCTGAGGTGCACAGCAGGAGCCCCCCATCTCAGTGGAAACCCAGACCTGCCTCTGATTGCGTGGCAATTACAAAGACACCGGGGAATTCATCCTAGCCCTCTGGTCTCAGGTTTTTATTGCATATAACCCGAACATTGGGATGATGGTTCCTAATGACACGGAGACCCCCGTCTCCTGTGGAGCAGGGGCTGGAATCTCACGGTAGCTGGTGGGGGAGTTCACCTTGGTCTAGTACCACCTCAAGCCTATGGGGAGGCTTCCTCGCCTACAGAAACACCACGCAATATTTAAGACATACTTACACTTAAAAAGCATTGTTTATGTGAAATTCAATCTTAGCCAGCATCCTATATTTTATCCGGCATCCGCACGGCAGACCCCATGCTCCCTGGAGTCTCTGCCCCAAGCTCCTCAGCCCCACCCCCAAACCCCAGAAGCCCCACTCACTCTGCTCCTCCCCCTCCCCAAGCCCACGTGCCCCTCTTCGGTTAGGGGAAGGGGATGTTCTGTCTTGCCACGACACTACTATTAAGATACAAACGCTATGCTTATCTTGGTCTCCCTTTAGGATTTGCAAAAAGCTACCTTGGATTTTTGTTGCTGTTGTTAAACACGGTGCCTGTCTTCTGCTGTTTTCATTCCCATTAGAACTTTCGGAGCATATTTCTATGGCTTCTGAAAGTAATCAGTGTGTGGCCGCCTTTGAATGACCACAAGGGAAAAGGTTGGATGTGAGGACTTGAGGAAAGAAACAGTCCAGGGATGAATCTTTTGAGCCACTGTCTCTTTGCAGAACCCCCCTCCCCATGAACAGCCGAAGCTGCCATTACTGTGGGGTGTGGTGTTGGGGGGCGGGGGGAGGGTCGTGCTGGCGACCCAAGGGGGTGGACCAGATTTAAACGTTCTAAGGACATCTTGTTTGGAGTCCGGCTGTGTGCATGGGTGAGGCCCATTTAAATATTTAAAGTAATTAATAAGTTCCTTTTGGAATAGGAAATGCTTGCATGTCCTTTTTTTTTACTCAAACAGTACAAAGTGGAATTTAGTGAGGCCTCACTCCTACCCCATCTCCAAGCTCTTTGTTTATTCTCTCGAGGCCAGCACGAGAGCCAGTGCCTTTTGTTCAGCTAGACACAAATCAAGCACCCTCGGGCACGTTTGCTCCTTTGTGCTCGGATGTGTTTTGTGCGAGGGCTGTGACTTACAGTGGGCAGTATCCTGCCTCCTTCCCTCACCCTCCTATCTTCGAGAGCATTCCACCCTGTGCCCCCTCCATCTGAGGTCATCTTCAGATGTGTCACCCAAGGCAGCAGGGAAGGTGGCCTCCGTGTCCACCCTGGGAGAGGACCTGGCACCAGGCATTCGTGAAACACTTGGATAGGCCCTGGGAATGCCACCTTCTTCCTGGAACTATTGGTCCAGATCACTAATTAATATTTACAAGAATAATTTAAAACTTAACTTTGCGTTAGGAAGAGAGTCCAACCCGTGGCATAGCTTTGAGATTCCATCTGATCTTTGTTGATGTACTTAGAGCTGTTTCTACACACTTTTAATTAGTGTACACGCCAACTTTTGTTTTTGCCCCCCTCATAAACATTTCCCTGTACTAACACAAGATCATATCTTTTTGATTTGCAATGGAAAAACTGTGTCACTGTTTTTTTTCCCCTCGCTCGAGCATCTATGGAGTCGATCTTATTGCCAGGAGTTCTCTCACTGGTGTTTGAATACAAAAAGGAATGTGAAATATGTCGTCTGAAAACCGATTAACCATTAAAATGGCTCAGCTCTCATTTGCTCTACATCTAAAGAGTGCAAGGAATAATAGTCATGTGGCCCCCTCTTCTGCTCCAGAGAATGGCAAGCAGGGGAACAGCCCACCCCACCTTCGTCACACACGCCCTTCCTTGCAGGCTCTTGGCGTGGAAAGGATTAGCAAACTATGTCAGAGGCTAGGAGCCAAACCTCACACCGCACACTAGCCAGGAAAACACACCCCTCCCTGGGCTGTGCCCTCTCCCCACCAGCTCCAACACCACTGAGGCCTGATAAGAAATCACTGAGCAGAACAGTGGGTGCTTTGGGGGCTAACTCTCCCCTTCGTGAAATGTGCTCAAGTACTTACTGGACCAAGTTGGAAAAAAGCGTGTATGGTTCCCTCTTGGAGGATGACGAGGCTGAATCTTAAGGACAGATTGCCATGGGAAATTTTACTTAAAGGTGGATCCTGAGCTCAGTGCAGACAGAGGCAACAGGAGATGGGATGTCACTGTACTTAACCCTGGAGTGGGAGGGGCGTCCCCCAATCGGAAGACGTGGCAGCAGGTGGGCTGGTGTTGGATCCTGGAGCCCACTGCCTTGGATGTGTGTGTGTGGGGGGGTGCGGTTGGTGGGGTGCAACAGGTGTTAATGCTCTAGATGTGGGTACCCAGGAGGGGCCCCAGAAAAGGGCTGGGCCAGCCAACAGTGGGAATACCAGCAGCAATTATTGGGCCACGGTCTGGAAGGTTGGCTGGGTTAATATCACTGGGAGTGCGGGCTGAACACGAGTCCCAGGTGTAACCAAAGGTGTGGGCTCCCATGGGTGGCCCTGACCTTCTCTCTGTGCACCTTCCGTGAGGCTGTCCTCAGCCATCCTGTGTCTCACTCAAAGACCCAACTCCAGAGCGGGTTAATAAAAAAGAGGTAACATGCTGAAGATTCTAGGGGATCCAGGAGAGATCGCCACCCAGCGTGACTGCTCAGGAAACATACCCACTCTCCTGCCACCAGTGGCCTCATGTATCCTGTCCGCTTCTCCCACACAGCCTTGAAAGAACTTCCTAGTGGTCCTGAGCAAGTCGGCTTTGATAACAGTGGCTGTGTAATTTACGGTTCAAACCGGGGTGCTCTGGAAGTGAAAAGGGGGCTTTTAGCAACCACACCAGGTCCAAACCTAGCAAACCATGAACTTCCGTCTCCTGGGCTCTGACTTATACACCCCACCTGGTGCAAGAAAAGCCAGTGGTCTGCTAAAGAGGTTTGCTATTTCCCCCATTCTCCTTGGAGACAAGAACAGCTTTCTCCCCGTGGGTCGATTGGGCTGCTAAGAAAATATTTCCTCCCTAGCCTTCCATGTATGTTGTCAGAAGGAAGAAAGGAAGTTTTAAAATGGACATTTTTACAGGCAGTCCTTGTGTGCCAGGAGCTCCACGTTCAATCCCATTGAACTTAAGCCTCACCGGCCTGGGGGAAGGTGGGAACGTCCCCATCTTATGGACAAGGACATTGAGACGCAAGGAGGTCCCAGCCTGTTGGTGGCAGGGCCAGGATATTAACCAGCTAACCAGCTCGAAGAGGACACTTGACCAGTATTCCTAAAAGGGAAGAAGGGAGGGTATATTTAGAAGGCCAACGACCCTGAGGCACGTGTTTCTCATAAAGGACTCCGCTTTCTGCCCGTGACCCTTCACCTTTTCCTCCACAGACCTATTTCCTTTTTCACATTTGACCCCCTTTGGAAATTTTCTTCATCAGTGGGCTGTTTCTGCCGGGTTTTGATAGCCCCGTTTTTATTTACATGCAAATTCACAGCAAGCAGCTCGCATGTGAATACTATTCTAATGATTAAACTTCTATGGCTCATCAGAATGCTGTATCGTAATTGGCTGCAAGGTTGCCGATACCCACAATAGTCTGATTTGGAGCAGAACCAATTTCTGCATCTGCATAATCAAAGGGAACAGGAGACGGGCAGAATGTACACCTATTTTATATGTGTTTCTTCAAGGTCAAATAATCTTTTATTCCCTTCCCAATCTACATATTCATAAAGACCTTTGTACAATTAATGAGACAGAAGATTAAATGGTTGCAGATTAAGAACAAACCCTACTGTTCTAATTAGAGTGGAAGTTACTTAGTCAATCAGATTGGAATTCCAAATTCAAACTCGCTAAAGCAGAGGTATAACCATGCCAACACACACATGGTCTTCCAGTCGGCAGCATGTGTGCAGCCGCGGGAGCCTGGGCAGGAGAGCCAGGAGCCCTGGTGATCGTTTCTGCCTCCTCCCAGAGAGGGGCCCCGGTGGCTAAGTACCCCCAATGGTAGATGGATGGAGGAGAGGGGACGGAATCCCATCATATCCCAGCAAGGCAATGTTGTTTGACCCTGTTGTAATAGACGAAGAAACAGGTCTCCCACCTTGGCTGGATTCTAGATTTTCCCGGAGACTTCTCCTTGGGAATCTTAAGGGCTTTTGACAATCAGTGAGAACTTAATGGGTGAGGTCTTGGGGCACTGGGGCTGGATACAGAAAGAGTTAAGCTGAGGTCCCTTCTGTCTGGAGCTTCCTTTGGGACGTCAGGTTCTGCACATCTGAAAAGGCAACAAATCGAGAGGGGATTTGAAGCAGCGTCTTCACTGGGGCTTCATAGACTCCTCCGGTGGTGTTTCTCAAAGCGCCGTTCTGGAACCTGTGTCCCAACAGCCTGGGACCTGGCCAGAGTGAAGATTCCTGATTCTACCCCAGACCAGCCGATAAGGCCGGGATGCCTTTGGTTTTGACAAAGCCCCAGATGATTCTGACGCAGGCTGGAAATCACGCGCTTGGAAGATCCACGGAGGGGCTGATTCGGAGAACCCACTAACTCCTAGATATGGAATACAAGATTTTACTTTTACATATTTTTTTCATCTGGAAAGACTTTGATAGCTTCCACCGGGTTCTCAAAATGGCCATGCATCAAAAATAAATAAATAAATAAATAAATAAATAAATAGATAGATAAAAGTGGGGAGAGGTAGGAATCCCCTGGATAGAGGAAAAAGATTAGAACAGGTTAGGACCATATAACCCAGGACAAACTATAGAACCCCGCTCCCCCCCCACCCCCGTGCAGTGAGGTGTTGGCCGATCTTTCTTGCCAACCCCAGTGGTGCAGGTGACAGCCGCCCAGTAGTTCACAGGACAGAGGGTGACGGGATGGCCTGGATGAGAGCTCTTCCCAGCAGAGGTGGGTTCATTTGGTCCAAGGAGGGGGGTGTATTCTGGGTGGGGACGCAGAGCAGAACTTTACAGGTGGGAATGAGCATGGCCAGGGGTGGAGTTGGGTGCGCTCCGCCAGCCCAGGGAGCTGAGTCTTTCTCTCCTTGGGCAGGCAGGCCCAGTCTCCCTGCTGATCCCTCCGTGATTTCCTGACCTTGAAGCTTGGTCCCATTTGCACCAGGAGCAGACAGTGCACCTTCTCTGGCTTGGAGCGCCTCCCCCACCCCCGAGAGCACGGAGTCTTCTTCCAACCTTCTGTATGATGGCTAATGAGATCACGTCTGCCTCTCGGGAAGGGGCGATTACCCTGCTGCACCGGGTTATTACTCTTTACAAGTGGCGCTCGGCCCGCCCGGCTATTTGCCTGCCCCGGGCCACACACACCTGGCCGTGGCCGGGGCAGCTGCTGGCACCACTCCCTGGCAGCTGGCTCCTGAGCAGACATGGCCTTCATGGTGGGCAGAGAGGGGTGGGGGAGGTAGCACCCAGGCCTGTCCAGGCCTCGGGGCCAAATCCCAGTAGGAGTGGCACAACCCCCACCATGCCGCTCCCAGCTGGGCTCAGCCCTGGGGACCAGGCAGGGAATCTGCAGGCCCTCAAGGCCGGGGGAGGATTCCTACCCATGCGGAGGTCCAGGTGTATTAGAGGGGCTGGGCCCTCATCTTGCGGAAGGCCCTTGAGGCCTCCAGCCTGCTCTGCATGGAGAAGCTTCATCAGAGGCTGCGGGAATAGTGAAGGGAGGCACCATCTGTCTGTCATGCAGGAACTTGGCCAGGAGGCCCGCCCTCCTCACAGACATGTTGCTCCTCCAGCCTGCAGACCCTCGCTGCCATCCCTGAAGCCACAATCCAGCTTTCCCAGATTGCCCTGCCTGTCCCTGTCCTTCCCCTCGGTTTGGTTCCCTCCCCATCTGGGATCCGCGTAGCCAGCTTACAGGGGTCAGAGGAAGGGGGATGGACACAGCAGCATTCTGGAGGTGTCAGGGACATGACCGCTGCCCACAAAGGCCCTGGCAAGCCGGGAGGACCGGAAATCTCACCACAGGGGCCACACTGTCTTGTCCCTGTCACCCCTCCCCCACATTAACCTCTGTCCACCCTTGTGTGCCACCCACCCATCACAGGGCCTGTGGGGGCTGCCATCTTCCTGTGTCCCCACACCTGTTTCTGCCGCAGCTGTCAGCAGGCCTCAGGGGGTCTGGGGTGGGGGGAGCCACTTTCGGGAGGTCCCCATGGATGTCCCCGTCCACACCCGGTGACGGGAGCGTCCTCATGCTGTGCCTGAGCACCTGTCCCCTGGCTTTCATCTCGGTCCAAAGCCAAAGCCTCACATACTGGCTTTCTGGGAGGGCAACTGTGAGGGAAAGGAGAGAGCCGATGGAACAGTTGTCTACAACTGGGTCATGGTCTTCAGCATCCGGAAGGGGTACAAGAGACCCCCCCAGAAAACCCTCACCCCCACTTGGGGCCTAGAGAGTCATAGGCCTGAACCGGACCACCCAGAGCGTGTCCCCTCTGAGCACCCATGCTCGTCTGCTTGGGCACCTAGAATAAAATAACCACAGACATGGGGATTTACACAGCAGAAGGTTGGGGGAGCATATGAGTGGCTCAGTCAGTGAAGCGTCTGACTCTTGCTTTGGGCTCAGGTCATGATCTCAGGGTTGTGGGATCGAGCCCTGCATCAGGCTCTGTGCTCAGCACTGAATCTCAGCACTTGAGATTCTCTCTCTCTCTCCCTCTGCCCTTCCCCCCCACTCGTTCTCTTTCTCAAATAAATAAATTAATTAAATATTTAAAAAAACCCAAAACAGCAGAGAGTTGTTTTCTCACAGTCCTGGAGGCTGGAAGTCCAAGATCAAGGGGTCCGCAGGGTTTGTTCCTTCTGAGGACCCTGAGGGAAGGATCTGTTTCTGGCCTCTCTCCTTGGGTGGCCAAGGAGATGGCCATCTTCTTCTGTGTCTTCACATGGTCTTCCTTTTGTCCATGTCTGTGTCCAAATTTCCTCTTCTTATAAGGACACCAGTCATATTGGATTAGGGCCCGCCTAATGACCTTTATTTTATTTTTTAAAGATTTTATTTATTTATTTGACAGACAGAGACAGTGAGAGAGGGAACACAAGCAGGAGGAGTGGGAGAGGGAGAAGCAGGCTTCCCGCTGAGCAGGGAGCCCGATGGGGACCCTGGGATCATGACCTGAGCTGAATGCAGACGCTTAATGACTGAGCCACCCAGGCACCCCCCACCTAATGACTTTTAAATTAAATTTAAATTTAATTGCCACTTTGAAGGCCCTTTCTCCAAATATCATTATGTTCAGAGGTTCTGGGAGTCAAGACTTTAATATATGGCTTTGACGGGGAACACAGTTGAGCGCCTAATAGGATCGATCCCAGAGACCCACAGTTTCTCTGGGGCTGGCCTCCAGGGCAGAAGTGGCCCTTTCCCTGGGAGACAATTAATGGTGAGGGAAACAAACATGGAGCCAGGCTCAAGGGAAGCCACTCATTCTTGAAGTTGGGAGGTCCTGGATCCATCTCATACAGCCTCCTGCTCCAGTGGACCACCAGTTAATCTTTCTGGTTAATCTGGAGCTTTTCACATTTTTTGGTTTGAAAATGTGAGGAGCGAAGCACACACCCAACCTGATTCTATGAAGTAGATGCCCTTATTCCTATTTTAAACAGAAGCAAAGTGAGGCACGGGGTCACCGCGGAGATGGGAGAGCTGGGATTTGAACCCAGACTGTCTAGTCCTGGAGATCACGGTCCTATCCAATTACTTGAAGAAAATGTAGGAATTTTTAAAAAAAAATTCTCAAGGTGGGAAAGGCTTCCTAAAGCATGATGGAAATCTAGACATATTAAAGGAAAAGACTGATGAATTTAACATCCAACAAAATTCCTTCATGGTCAAGGAAAACCACATGTAAAGTGTGACAATTACCACTCTCCTTAATATGCAATGAGCTCTTCCAAATCAATAAGAAAAAGTCCAAGAACCCAAAAGGAAAATGGAGGCAGGGGAGGGAAGAAAGAATGAAAAGCTATGACCAGGGAGTTCACGGAAGAAATATAAGTAGCTACTAACATGCAAAGAGTCACCCAAGAGCACTCACGGTTCAAGAAATGCCACGCAAACACTGAGTCTCCATTTTCGCCTGTTGAGAGGAAAAAGGAAAACGTTTTACAATTCCGGTACTGATGAGAGAGTGGGAAAGGGAAATTTTTCTATACTTTGGAAGGGAGTATAAGTTGATGGTATTTAGGGTCTGGCAGAATCCAAACAAGATTGGCATCGCAAACACCATTCCGCTCAGCAATGCGGCCGTGAGGTAGAGGTATGCCCCGCTTTCCGAAAGTTCACGTTACACCTCTGCACTTTTACGAAAGACCTATAATAGTAACTGTTTTTGGAAAAAAAGAAATCCGAAAGGATTTTTGATTTTACTCGAAAAACAAAAACAACATTCATTGCTTGTCTTGCAGTAAGCCCTTATAGAGGGAGTGTGCACCCCAAGCCACAAGGATGGCCCCACCATACTCCTTCCCTGGGAGTTACACTCAGCATTTTAGTATAGACCCCCAGAGCTTCGAACTTAATCTGGGAGCATCTGTGCCTTATCTCAATTTATTCTTTGCATCCATTATCATGATAGGTGCTAAAGTATGCAAATCCTAAGAAAGGTTTCTTTGGGGTCTGGGAACCCTCAAACGATTTTCCATATAAGTGAATGCCAATTGCTTCTTTGCTTAACACCGTTTTGGCTTAGGAAACGTTTCCTAGGAAAAGCTCTGATTTCGGATAGCAGGGGAACCCTGTCTGTCTGCCCACAGATTCTCTAAGAATGCTCATTACACCAGCCTTTAAAATAGTGAAACAATCTAGAAACAGCCTCAAAGCACTGATAGGGCAATGATGGTAGGAATTACGTCCCTCGCTCCCTGGAATGGAATTCCACCCAGGTGTTAAAAGGACCGAGGTCGCTTCATAAATTCTGGCGTTGGGATGGGAGTGGGACAGTGTGACCCAGGATGTATTTATTAAGTGAAAAGGTGAAGCGCTTTCAGGAGCCTTGTGTAGAAGCCATCTGGCATTAGTGTGAGCACAGGAATCGAGAAACGTTCCCTCAGGGGAGGAGCACTGAGGGCGAGAAGCTGACCTTCGCTGTCTCCGTCCTTCCCGGTGCGCTAGGGTTCTCAGACTCTCAGGTGCACGGGCATCCCCTTGGAGGGTCTTGTTCCAACGCAGCCTCCCAGCTGCTCCCAGCACGTCTGAGGCAGCTGATCTGAGTGTGCGTCTCCAGCACGTTTCCAGGGACCACATTTGAGAACAACTGTGGCAGTGCATGAACTTGGGTGCGTGTAGGGTATCTGTTCTATAAAAGTTTTTAGAAATAATTTATAAAGATAATCGCTGGCCTGGGACCAGGGCTGGCCTGCACTTCTTCTGTAAAACCCAGGCCAGTGATTGGTTTTCACCTTGCTGGTCAGGAAAACACTCACTAGCTGTGTCTACACTCGGTCTCCTGCCTTCACCCTCCCCCAACGGGGCGAGCCACACTTGGAATCAATATCCTACGGTCGGTCCTGCTCTAGACAAGGAGCCGGGGGACCCTGCCGCTGGAGCCTTCTCTCTAAGATCAAAGCCCCAGATCCCCTCGCTGTTAGAGCAGCCCCGTTTGTGTTGTATAATCCCAAATCCCATGATCAGCGAACCTCTCTTCTCCCCCTCTCCCCCCGCCCAAGTTAGAGAAATGCAAAAAAAGGAATGGTTGACACCTGTCCCCGTGGAAAGGTGACAACCTCACGGTGATGAGCCTGACTCCTGGGAGCCCGGGCACCCAGAGACTCTTAGCTGTAAAAGCGACAGCGATTTCCCACACTGGGAAGAGAGGTGCTTGCTAAGGAAGGGCACGTTTAATGAGGAAGATGGGGTCCTCCCTCAGAAGCCTTGCTCTGTGTGATGAATGTCGTTTGGAACCTCCCCGCTGTGACAGCGAAATCGGGGTCCTTGAGACAGCCCCCAGGTCACCCCCAGGATGAAGTGCCAGCAGCTGTGACCCAGATTCCCTGCTCAGAGCTTGTGGGTGCTCTCTGGCCTCCTCCCTCCTAAATCAGGGGGATCGAGTCACGCCCACAGCCTCCTCCCTTCCAGCACCCCTGTGAGGCAGAGCCCCGAGAAGGACCCCCACCAGATCACTCAGTAAGTAACACAATGCCTTGACCCACATGGCTGCTGAGTGGAGTGGCAGGGTCCCTCGGCCACCCTGTCCCCTCAGGTGTACTTCCCAGCCCCCCGGGAGAGCTGTTCCAGTCCCCTCCCACGTGCCCTCAGCACAGGCTCTCTCTCCCTCCTCTCTCCCTCTCCTCCCTGACCACCAAAGCTGTGACCTCATTCGCCTCTCTCCATCCTTGCCATTCTGCCTCCATTTCTGTTTTCAAAAGGGGGAGAAAGCATTTTGATTATGAAGCATTTCCAGGCCTGTCTAGGTTTGCCAAGTGCTGGGTCTTTTGTTTGCTTTTCTCTCCCTGTCCCCGCCTGAGTAGAGGAAACGTTATTATCTCCTCTTGACAGGTGAAGAAGTGCTGACCGGGGAAGGTCCCCGTGCAGGCCAAGGTCAGACACGGCCAGGCACGGACACTGAGCGGAGAGCCTGGGGTGGGTGTGCAGGGGGTAGACTGCGGGACTGAGACCCTAGCCTGGGGGTGGGGGGTGCGGCTGCCAGGCTCCAGAGACACCAAGACACCAGCAACCCCCCCCCCCAAGCTCAGAGGAGAGGAGGACTTGGATGCAAATCCTACTTTGCAGGGAGGGTAGGGTCTGAACTGAGAGGCTCTGAGAACAGGGGGCAGGAAGTAGTTTAATGCCTAGACTTCCAACCCTTCGGTCGTTCCCATGATCCTCAGTGGATTCTTCGAAGTGTCCATGGGCAGTCGGGGAACATCATGGAAGTCAAGGCTCCTGGGCTCAGGGACATGTCCCAGAACACTGAGCTCATCCTTGGTGACCTAAGTGAGCTTTCCCCAGTGTCTTTCTCCTGATGGCACAGTCTCACTGGACGCAGCCTGGGCTTTATGGGGCCACACCCGAGCCGGGACGGGTAGGAGGCTCCGGTCTGCCCCACGGTGGTCTGAGTGCCGCCTCTGTGGAGTGGCTACTCGGAGGCCATCCGAGCAGATGTCAGAGTCCACTGTGACCAGCCAAAGGGCTGACTCGACCTCCACCTCCTGCCTCCCTACCTGGATTTTGTTTCAGACAGCTGCGCCTCCAGCTTCCCGGGTAGCGGGGACCTGGAAGTGTGCGAGGTCACCAGTATGACTGAGGCTGCCAGTGAGTCGCACGTGGCAGGGTGCTGGGATGCGGGGGAAGAGCTGGTTCCAGACACAGTCACCGCCCTGTCTCCTGGCTGCTTCCTGCTCTTCCTGCCAGAATGCAGAAGCGAAATCCGGCCAGGGGTGGCCGCCTGGTGACTAAGGATGGCACAGCCCAGAGCTCAAAGGAGTCTGGGACCCTGGTGCCCCCCCCCCCAGCACCACCCACCCTGTCTGCTTCTGGCCTCGTTCTGTAAGAAAACAAAACTCCTATGAGGCGAAGTTGCTGTGGCCGATTGTGTTCAGGGGAGGCTGAACAGAACCCCAAGTCCCAGAGGTGGTGGAGCCCAGCAGAAAAGAGGGGCCCCTGGTTAGCTGCGGCCGCTCTGTGCCAGATCTGGCTCTCGGAACCTTGCACCTGCCCCTGCCCCCACTGTACACCCAGAGCCTTCCTTGAGCCCACAGCCTCTCCCCGAAGCTGCCAGGAGCTGTGAGCCGTGCCCACCCACTCTGGTTCTGCTCGTTCAGCCTCCGCTCCCTTCACCCCTGCGAGGCACCTTCATGAAAGACTTCCGTGTGAGCTCAGTCCCAGGCAGACAGGGGCAGGTCCAGCAAACCTTCACCTCTGCCTTGCCCTCCACAGTGGTCGGACTTGACCGTCTCCATGTGATCTCAGCACAGCCCTTGGTGTCTGAGCAGCTGCTGTTTGCTCCTCCCCAGGCAGAGATGAGGCAACAGTTGATGAAGTGACTTGCTGGGGACATGTGACTGGTCAATGGCAGAGATGGAACCAGAACCAGGTGTTCTGACCTGTGGTTCTCAAAGGAGGGCTCCCTGAGCCCATGTCCCATTCACTGGGCACTGCTGGCCAAGCAAATCCCCAGCTCCTACTCCAGACCCATTGACTCAGGATCAGGGCGGGGGGCTGCCCAGGGAATCTGCATCAGCAAGTGTCCCCCATGGCCCTGGCCTGATTCCGGTGCCCTCTGAAGCCCAAGGACCTCTCTCTTTGCTGAGCTGCCTCCCCAGCGTGAGGGTCAGACCTGTGACGCGTCAGGTGCAGCCTCTGGACTGACCCTGTGGTTCCAGACGACTCTGAGCCAAGCCCTTCAGGAAACAGAGCTTCTCACTGGGGAAGCCATGAAAGTCCCGATGCTCGGGCTGAACTTTAGACCGTAGAACATCAGATCTCCACGGTGGGATCCAGGCCATGGGCAATTGTTAAAGTTCTTCAGCTGGTTCCAAGGCTGAGCGGCAGCTGTCCCCACACTGGGTAGGTCCCTCTCAAGCTAGCAGGCACCAGTATCCCCTGGAAAGCTATTAAACACAGGTGGCTGGCTCCACCCGAAGTGTCTAATCCCCCAGGTCTTGGGAGCACCCAAGAATTCGTATTTTCGACTTCTCAGGTGCCACTGCTGCTGCTGGACTGGGCAGCACGCTCTAGGAACCCCTGGTGTAGAAAAAAGAAGGGGCAGAGGGGAAACTAAGAAAGGTTCCATTTGGCCATTACGTTATGACTTGCTCTATCGAGCAGGACCCACCCGGTCTTATTTTCCTAAATGTTACACGAGGCTCCCCAGGGATGGGTTCTCCCAAATCCACCTGCTGAGGATCGGAATCTGTCTCTTATAACAATTACAGCCATATAGACGGAGAACTGGGACCTGCGCCCGGGGCCCCCAGGGATGGCTGGGCAGGTTGTGCACTACACAAGCCCAGGGGCCACTGGACCCATCTATGTGAGCTGTTGCCTCCCGGTATTGTCAAGCCCGACAGGCTTCCTGCTGATAGCTCTGAGTGTCACCATGGAGACTTCCACACAGAGCCTCAGAAACTGTGGGCCTACGTTGGCTTTACCCTGTCTCCCCCGTGCCCCTCACCATCTCTGCACGAGCTTCACTTCCTTTGTGGGTACCAGCCCCAGGGCGGCTGGGGCTGGGACTGATCTGGCTTGTGTGGGGGTGGCGGCCTTTCCCTACACTGGCTGGCCAGACGCCCCCATCTAGAACCGGGTTCTCCCGGAAGCCCGGCTGACCCTGGCACAAGCGGCTGTGTCTGCTGAGGCCGGAGCGCATGGCCTCCCTCCGCTGCCACTTCAGGCTGCTGATTATCCCTCCTCCACAAGGAGATAAACCTGCTTGAGGAATTTGTTTTCTCTGACAACAGCGAGCTGCTGCGTCCCACGGCCGCAGGCTGAGTCACCAGCGCCCCGTTCCTCTGAGCCCCACCACCACCGCCCCCACCCCACCCCCACACCCTGTGGCCTGTTCGGGCTTCTCCCTTTCATGAGACACTTCCCGGCCTGACATACGTGTCCTGGGTGTTTCTGTCTTGTGATCGGGGCCCAGCTGCCACTGCATTCCTTCCGTGACACTTGGCCGGTGTGGGTGGGTAGCCATGAGTGGGCTGGGGGGATCTTATCGGAGAATGTTCTGTTTGGGGCCCAGAGAGAGCTTGCTGGCCCCAGTGGCACCCTGCCTACCAGCTTGCTTCTCTGCAGGGAGAGAGGGCAGGTGGGCAGGGCACCCAAGGGAGTGAGCATCTAACTCGCCGGGGCGGGGGGCGGTGCGGGGCCTTTGCCAGGTATGAAGTAGTTGGGGAAAGAATGTCCAAATCAGCTGATGCCTCCCACGTTTATATCTGCAGCCTGACCCTCTCCCCTGAACGCTGGGTTTGTAAATCCACTGCGTCCTCCCCAGACCAGCACTCCTGATTTCCACCCCCAATGCTACTCCTCCTAATTCCTCTGCAACTCTGTCCTTCCTTCGCTCAGGCCAAAAGCCAGGATGCCATCCTTGACTCCCCTAAGTCTCTTACCGCTTATATCCAAAGCTTTGGCAAATTCTACTTGCCTTTCTTTCTGCACACCTGAGTGTGGCTCTGTGAATGTGAGAGATCACCGAAGACTCTGGCCAGGGCCACAAGGGCACCGTGAGATGCCCTCCCTCTCTTTCAGCTTCTCCCCCAAGACAGAGAGAAGAACCTACAGTCACAGGGCAGAAGCGCCCCATGGGGACACTCACGGGTCCTGAGGTGGGACAGAGGGCTGCTGACATCTTTTGTTAAACCCTACATATGGGGCAAGGCCAAAAGAAGCCCTCTGGCGGGGCCACCTCCAGGGACTTCTTGAGAATGACCTCTCAGGCTGCTGTGCTTGGGCCAAGAGGACTACCTCCGGCAGACCTTGTTCTGGAGAGGCCAGCCTCCACGGTGGCCAGGGCTGGGCAGGGCTGAGGGCGGGCAGCCCCCTTGGCTCAGCCAACAAGTAGAAGCCTAGCCAAGTGCTAACAGAATGATGCCTGTCTCATGAAAGCCAAGTCCCCTCACATCTCGCTCGATCCCAGGGTGGGAGGCGGGAGTGTCAGAGGGAGGCGGCGGCACACAGACCTGGTCCCCTGGCAGCAGCAGAACCTTTGGAGCTGCCACCAGCTGCAATTAGTTGCCACTGCCTTTAATTTTGTGTCGAGAAGCCACGGTTGATGGAAAAAGAAATTGGTCCCATGGGCAGCACACTTTTCCGATATGCTTTTATTAGCAGAGCTCCTGAAGGTGTCACGAGCCGAATGTGAGGCGGCTGCCTCTCGAAGTGAGACCCACATGTGGGGTGAGAATGGTGGATGGGAGGTCAGGAGGAGAGATGCTCGGGAAAAGACTCCTGCTAGCAAGGGAACTTTCTCGTAAGGTTGCGAACACTGCTGCAGCCATCTTCCTCCCCTGGCAGCCCCCTGACCTGCCCCTCCTTCCAATTCTTAGAGTGCTCTCTGAGGGCCCCTCCAAACAGCTGTTCTCCAAATCGCAAGCCTGGGAGTTTTAGTACAGGTGTGCCTTGCTTCACACGACCGATGTCGATTAACTTTGTTATAAATTAAATACTGTTTAAAATGCACCACGATGGTTTGGTATTTTAAGATAATTCTACAGCCAACGATTTTCAAAGGCTTTCAGAGCCAGTTATCCTCAAGTTCATGTCTCCTCTCCTGAAAGCAGCCTGGAAAACGTGGCTGGGACATTTTATGATTCACACCATCACAGACATTCACAAGTGGAAGGCGACTCAGACATTTTCACTGTGGTTTCCAAATGCCACCTCCCAACCCTTTTAGCCATGTAGCTACTTCTTCAAACGAAATCGTATCCAGAAGCTGAGTGAATAGGACAGGGGAGAGGGGGAGCAGTTTCAGTGGAATCAGAGTGGAAAAACCAAAGCCCCACCTGCCTAACACCTCATACAACTCCCTGTGTTACCCTATGAAGTCCCTAGCACCCCATGGACTCCTCAGTTTGATATTGCTCTCCAAGTGTCATGGGAATTCTCTCTCACCTTTGATTCTACCTCCAAGAGTCTAGATCCTCCTGCCAGAGCACAAATGTTTAGCACAGCTTTGTGTACGAGAGTTGCTTTTTTTTAAAGATTTTATTTATTTGACAGAGAGAGAGAGAGAGAGACAGCCAGCAAGAGAGGAACACAAGCAGGGGGAGTGGGAGAGGAAGAAGCAGGCTCCCAGCAGAGGAGCCCGATGTGGGGCTCGATCCCAGAACGCCAGGATCATGCCCTGAGCCAAAGGCAGATGCTTAACGACTGTGCCACCCAGGCGCCCTGACAGCAGTTTTTTAAAAAGCAAATTTCACTCCCTGCCCTCTGCATTGTCAGTGGAAAATGTAGGAAGAACCTAGACTTCCACCCCTGCTTGGCAGTAGTGAGACATCCCTCCCCCTCCCTTTGGGGTAGTACCAGTGGAGACCTAATGAGGAACTGGCATTCCCACCCTGGACCTGCAGTCACATGGTACCCCCTTCCGTCGAGTGTTAACAGAGGCCAAGTGGGGGAGCCTGGACTTCTGTCCCTACCTGGCAGTAATGAGGCAGCACTCCTACGTTTGCTGCTGGAGAATCTCAGAAGAAGCCAGCTCAAATCAGAAGCCTGAACAGGATCAGAATCTCACAACGTAATACCCCAAATGTCCAGATTTCATTTGGGTGTCACTTATTATATCAAGAACCAGGTAAACCTTAACTAGAAGGAAAGAAGGCAATCAATACATACTGAGATGAGAGATATGTTGAAATGATCTGACACGGATTTTAAAGCAGCAATCATAAAAATGCTTCCATGCGCAAATTATAAACACACTGGAAATGAATGAAAAATAGAAAATCGAAGCAAAGAAATAAAGAAGGGCCAAATGGAAGGGGCGCCTGAGTGGCTCAGTTGGTTACGTGTCCAACTCTTGATTTCAGCTCAGGTCAGGTCGTGAGATCAAGCCCCATGTCGGGCTCTGGGCTCAGTGGGGAGTCTGCTGGAAATTCTCTCTCTCTGCCCCTCCCCTGCTTCTGCAGCATGTGCTCTCTCTCTCTCAAATAAATAAATCTTTAAAAAAAGTGCCAAATGGAAATGTTAAGACCAAAAAATCCAACAACTGAAATAAGAAACTCAGTGGAGATTGCAGAATGAAGAGAACAGAAGAATCAGGGAACTTGAAGGTAGAACAATAGAAATGACCCAATCTGAAAAACAAAGGCAACAATGAGGGAAAAAAAGCTTCAGGGATCTGTGGGATTATAACGACAACAACAACAAAATCTCACATTTATGTCATTGAGGTCCCAGAAAGAGAAGAGAACGCAGGCTGGACTTAAAAAGTACTTGAAGAAAAAAATAGCTGAAAACTTCTCAAATTTGGCAAAAGACTAAATATATAGATTTCAGAAACTGATCATGTCCTAAAAAGAATAAACAAGAAATCTTGGTATAGACACATTATAGTGATACTTCTCAAAACTAAAAACTAAGGAAAAATCTTGAAAGCAGCAAGAGAGAAATAACACGTACTTATAGGAGAAAAACAATTCAAAGGATAGTAGATTTCTTATTTAAAAACACCAAAAACAAATAAACAAACCCCAAGAACACCGAAAAGAAGTGTCACTGCATTTTCCAAGTGCTAAAAGAAAAAAGTTACAACCCAGAATTCTATACGCAACAAAAGTGTCCTTCAGGGATTATGGGGAAATCAAGACATTCTTAGGTGAAGGAAAACTGAAAGAATTTGTCACCAGAGACTTAAAAGAATGGCTAGAGGAATTTCCCTAAACAGAAAGGAAATGGTAAAAGAAGGAATCTTGGAACATCAGGAACAAAGAAAGAAAGAACAACAGAAGGGGCGCCTGGGTGGCACAGCGCTTAAGCGTCTGCCTTCGGCTCAGGGCGTGATCCTGGCATTATGGGATCGAGCCCCACATCAGGCTCTTCTGCTGGGAGCCTGCTTCTTCCTCTCCCACTCCCCCTGCTTGTGTTCCCTCTCTCGCTGGCTGTCTCTATCTCTGTCAAATAAATAAATTAAATCTTAAAAAAAAAAAAGAAAGAACAACAGAAATATATAAAATATAGGCAGATACAATACCTTTTCCTTCCTCTTTGAGTGTTTAAATTGTGTTTGACAGTTAAAGCAAAAATAATAACACTGTCTGATGCAGTTCTACATGGATGTAGAGAACATATTTAAGACAATTATGTATGAGCAGGGAAAGGTAAAGGATATAAAAAGAAGTACAGTTTCTAAACTTCCTCCTAACAGGTAAGATGTCAACACCAGTAGACTGCGATAAGTTAGATAGATACAGTGTAATAACTAAAGTGACCACTAAAAAACTACACAAAGAAATTCACAAAAATACTGCAGATAAATCAAAATGGGATTCTAAAAAATGTTCGAGTACCCACTGGAAGATGGAAAAAGAGAATAGAGAAATAAAAATAAAAGAGCACAAATAGAAAACAAAAAATAAGATGCCCATCAAACCCTTGCAGGTCAATAATTACATTAAATGTAAATGTTCTTTTTTTTTTTTTTGAAGATTTTTTTTTAAATTTATTTATTTGACAGAGAGAGAGACAGCCAGCGAGAGAGGGAACACAAGCAGGGGGAGTGGGAGAGGAAGAAGCAGGCTACCAGCCGAGGAGCCTGATGCGGGGCTCGAACCCAGAACACTGGGATCACGCCCTGAGCCAAAGGCAGACGCTTAACAACTGCGCCACCCAGATGCCCCTAAATGTAAATGTTCTAAATGAACCAATTATAAGACAGAGACTGGCAGAGTGGATTTGACAATTTGACCAGACTATATGCTGTCTACAGGATGCTCACTTCAAATATAATGATATAAGTAGGTTGAAAGTAGAAGGATAGAAAAAGATATGTTGTGTGAACATCACATAAAGGAAAGCAGAGGTAAAAACTAATATCAATTGCTGCGGCCTTCTAAATAACAGGAACTCTCATTTATTGTTGGTGGGAATGCAAAATGGCATAGCCAGTTTGGAAGACACAGTTTCTTACAAAACTAAACATGGCTTTACCATACGATCCCTAATCATGCTCCTAGTTATTTACCCATCAGATTTGAAAATCTATGTCTGCACAAAAGCATGCATGTGGATGTTGATAGCAGTTTTATTCATAATTGGCAAAAACTGGAAGCAATCATGACGTCTTCAATAGGTGAATAGCTAAACCTTGGTACATCCAGACAATGGAGTACTATTCTGTGATACAAATAAATTTGTTGTCAAGCCACAAAAAAATGGATGAATCCTAAATGCACGTTGCTAAGTGAAATAAGCCAATCTGAAAAACTGTAAAATTTCATTTATATGACTTCTGGGAATGGCAAAATTATAGATACAGTAAATAGATCGCTGATTGCTGGGGTTTTGAATGGGAGGAGGGTTAAGGAGGTGAAGAACAGGGGATTATTTTTAAGGCTAAGAAAGTATTCTGTATGAGACCGTAATGGTGGATTTCTGACACTGTGCATTTGTCAAAATACATTGAACTTTACAGCACAGAGTGATCTTTAATGTATGCACATTTTTGAAAATCATTTAGGAGGTCAAGAGATCCCAGGATGGAAGGCAGACTGTGACAAAACAATATAATTGTGTTACAGCTGCATGAAACAACATCCCTGAAGGGGATGGGGGAGAAGGTGCTGACCTAAGTAAGTTTGGGAATGAATGAAATTGTATGACCAAAGGCAATAAGAAGTGTATACGAGCACTGTACTTCCCTTGATCAAGTTATTTCCCACAGCCGTATGGGTTAAACATTTTGAAACAGATATACATGAATACTGGAATTGAACAATTAAGTGAATGGTTGGGTGGATGTTGGAGGTCTCGTTTCTCACTGTTGGAATGGGACATTACAGACAAGCAAAGGGAGAAGGCTAGAATGATCCACGGGTGATAGATTAGAGTTGGAAATATCAATGTGAAATCATGTTTAACTCAATATAAATACAGATGCACACATATAGAAATATTTATAGATAAGTATATACACACAGATTAGTATAAATAAGTTCTAAGGATGGAAAGTAGAACATAGGGAACACAGTCAATAATATTGTCATAAAGTTGTATGGTGACAGATGGTAACTATACTTTTCGAGGTGAGCATTGCATATGTTTTAAATTGCCAATTCACTATGTTGTACACCTGAAACAAATACATCTTATATTGACTGTACTTCAATAAGAAAGAAAAACCACAGGTTAGTGTATACACATAGACTTCCCTGCTCTCTCAGCCAAGAGGGCCCAGAAGCATTGATGTCCTGGGACCACACCTAGTGCCCAGATCTTGGTTTCTAATACCATTCTCCAGTGAAAGGAAGCAGAGTTCCCTGGAGAAATGGCCACTTTTACAGCTGGGCAGGGAATATACTAGATGATTCTTGAGCATCCTGTAGGGCCAGAAAGTAAAGAAGTACTGAACACCAAGTTAACAGAAAATAAAACACAATGATAGGAGTATGTCAAAGGGACACAAAAGGCAACTAAAAGGGCTCCCAAGAACTAAGGCTGGAACAATTCGAGAAATGAAGCAAATTAGTCTTGTATTGTAACCCAGAATATAAAATAAATATCCTTGAGTCCACACAGGTATAACAATAATTTAATACAGGGGTTCCTGCGTGCCTCAGTCAGTTAAGCCTCTGACTCTTGATTTTGGCTCAGGTCATGATCTCGGGGTCATGAGATCGAGTCCCACATTGGGCTCCTCTCTGAGCGCAGAGCTAGCTTAAGATTCTCTCTCCCCCCCTCTCTCTGTCCATCCCTTCTTGCTCTCATTCTCTCTCTTAAAAAAAAGATTAAATATATAAACAAACAGAGAATATAGAGAAATGTCCCAAGCAGAAGAATTCTAAATAATTTGTAGATCCTTGGTCCTCAAGTATTGTAGTCACTATGCTGTGCATAGTGATTGCTTTTTCAAAGAGGACAGTATGGAAAGGGAGTGAGGTGGGGGGAGAATAACTTTATAATAAAGAAACCTGACAAACATGATCTCAGCCAGGTGATCAAAGTTAACATCAGTAATGATAAATCCTGTTGATAGTATGTACCGTCTATATGGTATGATAATAGTATGGTCTTCCTCCCAAACTCATAATCCCAGTCTAATTATGAGGAAAACATCAGACAAATCTCAATTGAGGGCCATTCTATAATGTGTCTTACTGATATTCCTCAAAACTGTCAAGGTCACCAAAAACAACAAAGGTCTGAGAGACCGTCTCCTCTAAGAGAACTCTAAGGAGACATTATGACTAAATTGCAATGTGGTAAACTGAGTGGAAAACGCCAGATAGGAAAAGGACATTAACTAAAAACTGAGGAACTCTGAATACAGTATGATTTAGTTAATAATGATGTATCAATATTGGTTCATTACTTGTGACAATTATACCACACTAATGTAAGATGTTAATAAGGAAAACTGGGCATGGGGTATATGGAAATATTCACAACTCTTCTATAACTCTAAATCTATCAAAAAATTAAAAGTTCATTTTTAAAAAGAAAGCAGGAGTGGCCATCTTAATATCAGATAAAGTACACTTCAGAGCCAAGGATGTTACCAGGCACAGAGAAGGACTTTACTAAGGACAAAAGGGTCAATCCACCGAGAAAACATAATAGTCCTAAATGTTTCTGCACCAAAAAACAGAGCTACAAAAATGTGAAGCAAAAACCGAGAGAAGTAAGTGGAAAATAGACAAATTCATAATTATACTTGGAGATTTTAGCACTCTTCTCTCAACAATTGATAACACGATTAGAATTCAGCAAGCATATGAAAGAACAATATTATTGATACTTATAAAGCATTTAATTCCACAAACAGCAGAATATACATTCTTAACAATAGCCCATGAAACAGTTGGATTATATCCTGGGTCATAAAATAAACCTCAACAGAATTAAAAGAATTGAACCTGTACAGAATGTGCATTCGAACCACAATGGGCTCTAACTCTGAATCAACAGTTTGATAATAGAAGGATAACAGGAACATCTCCAAAGACTCGAAAACTAAGCACACACTTTTAAATAATCCATGGGTCAAACAAGAAATCTCAAGGAAAAAATGTAAAATAAAAATGAACTAAATAAAAATGAAAATACAATATGTCAAAATTAGGCAGTGCTCAGAGGAAAATATATAGCATTAAATGCTATATTAGATAAAAGAATAAGTCTCAAATCAATAATCCAAGCTCCTATCTCAAAAACAAATAAAAAGAATAGCAAAAATAAAGAAGAAAGGAAATTATTAGGTTATGAGCATAAATCAGTGGCATTGAAAACAGAAAAACAAGAGAAATTCAATGAAACCAAATAGCTGGTTCTTTGATAAGATCAACAAAATTGACAACTTTCTAGCAGGACTGACAAAAAAAAGACACAAATTAATAATATCAAGAACAAAATAGGAAATATCACTACAAATGGGAAATAAACACCGCAGATATCAAAAGGATAATAATGGGAGAGCATGAACAATTCCAAAGATAAAAATTTGACAACTTAGAAAAATGGACCAATTTCTTGAAAAGTAAAAATTACCACAACTCATCCAATGTGAAATAGATCATTTGAATAGCCCTGTAGCTATTAAGAAAGAGAAATCTTAATTTTAAAATGCCCAAAAAGCAGAAGATATGAACAGACACTTTTCCAATGAAGACATACAAATGGCTAACAGACACATGAAAAAATATTCAACATTATTAGCCATCAGGGAAACTCAAATAAAAACCACATTGAGATACCACCTTACACCAGTTAGAATGGCAAAAATTGACAAGGCAAGAAACAACAAATGGAGAGGATGTGGAGAAAGGGGAACCCTTTTACACTGTTGGTGGGAATGCAAGTTGGTACAGCCACTTTGGAAAACAGTGTGGAGGTCCCTCAAAAAGTTAAAAATAGAGCTACCCTATGATCCAGCAATTGCACTACTGGGTATTTACCCCAAAGATACAGATGTAGTGAGGAGAAGGGCCATATGCACCCCAATGTTCAGAGCAGCAATGTCCACAATAGCCAAACTGTGGAAGGAGCCGAGATGCCCTTCAACAGACGAATGAAAAAAGAAGATGTGGTCCATATATACAATGGAATATTACTCAGCCATCAGAAAGAATGATTACCCAACATTTGCATCAGCATGGATGGGACTGGAGATTATGCTAAGTGAAATAAGTCAAGCAGAGAAAGACAATTTATGGTTTCACTCATTTGTGGAACATAAGGAATAGCAGGGAGATCGGTAGAAGGAAGGGAAAAATGAAGGGGGGGTAAACAGAAGGGGAAATGAAGCATGAGAGATTATGGACTCTGGGAAACAAACTGAGGGTTTCAGAGGGGAGTGGTTGGGGAGATGGGCTAGCCCAGTGATGGGTATTAAAGAGGGCACATATTGCATGGAGCACTGGGTGTTATACACAAACAATGAATCATGGAACACTACATCAAAAACTAATGATGTACTGTATGGTGACTAACATATAATAAAAAATAAATTTAAAAAAAATGCCCAAAAAAGGGATCTCCAGACCCAGATAGTTGCACCACAGAATTCTATGAAACCTTTAAAGAATTAACACCAGTTCTACACAATCTCTTCCAGAAAAAAAAAAAGAAGGAACACTTCTGAATTCATTTTCATAAAATGAAAGTAGTATGAAGCTACTATTACCCCATTACCAACACCAGAGAAAAACGGAATAAAAAAAATAAAACCACAAAACTAATGTCACTCGTGATTACAGTTGCAAAATTTTAGCATATAGAATTTAGCAATTTAGGAAAAGAAGCATACATCATGATCAAACATATATCCCAGATATGCAAGACTGGTTCAGTAATCAAATATCAATCAATGTAATCCACCATGTCATAGGCTAAAGAAGAAAAATCATATGATTATATCAATGGACTGAGAAAACGAATTAGACAAAATACAATTCCCACTCATGGTTTAATTTTAAAAAGAAGCCCTCTCAGCAAACTAGAAATAGAGGTACTCCCTCAGTTTTTTTTTAATATTTATTTATTTTAGAGAGAGAGAGTGAGTGAGAGCAAGCACGGCTGGGGGGCAGAGGGAGAGGGAGAGAGAGTCTTAAGCAGACTCCCTTCTGATCAGGGAGCCCAACATGGGGCTCAGTCTCATGACCCTGAGATCATGACCTGAGCCAAAATCAAGAATCAGAGGCTCAACCTACTGAGCCACCCAGGCGCTCCACTTCCTCAGTTTAGTAAAAAGCACCTACAGAATACCTACAGCTGATATTATACTCAACCATGAAAGACTGAATACTGGGAACAAAGCAAGGATGTCCAGTCTCATCGCTGTTGTGCAGCATAATACTGGAACTTCTATCCACTGCAATAAGGCAAGAAAAGGGAAATAAAAGACATACAATTTATAAAGGAAGAAATAAGTGTCCCCAATCTAAGAATATAAAATGAAAGTGACACAGCTTAAGCACATGCAAAAAATAAAAATGTACTTATTTATAAATGACATAGAAAATCCCAAGGAATCTACAAAAAACCTTTTAGAACTAATAAGTGAGTTCAGAAAGGGTGTGAGATCCAAGAATGTTTAAACATACAAAAATCAATTGTATTTCTATATACTAACAGCACTAGCAATTAAAAATACAGCACAATTTACAATTGTTCAAAAAAAATGAAATCCTTACAGGCAGATTTAACAAAGCATAAAGACTTACATACTGAAAACTATAAACTTCTGATGAAGAAATGAAAGATCTAAAAAAATGGAGAAACAGACCAGATTTATGGGTTGGAAAATTCAATATAGTAAAGATGTCAGTTCTTCCCAATTTGATACACAGATTTAACGCAGTTCCTATCAAAACTCCCTATAAAGAATTTTTTGTAGGTACTGACAGAATTATTCTAAAATGTATATGAAAAGCAAATGAACTTCTAAGAATAGCTAAAACAATTTTGAGAAGAAAAGAGTAAATTATGAAAAAGAAGAGTAACCAAGACTGTGAGGTACCGGCAGAGAAATAGACAAATAGATGAACAGAACAGAACGGAGAACCCAGAAATAGACACAAAAATGTCCAACTGATTTTTAACAAAGATGTGAAAGCAAGTCAATGGAGGAAGGATAGCCTTTTCAACAAACGTCGCAGGGGCAGTTGAACATGTAGAGGCAAAAAGTGAACTTGGACCCAAACTTCACGCCTAATTCAAAAACGGATCATGGACTTCATGTGAAATGTAAAACCCTGAATCTTTTAGGAAAAAAATAGGAGGAAATCTTTAGGATTTAGGGTGAAGCCAAGAGTTCCTAAACTTCACACCAAAGGCACAATCGATAAAGGAAAAAACTGGTAAATGGGGCTTTGTCAAAATTTAAAATTCTGCTCTATACTGGACCCTGGTAAGAGAATGAAAAGACCAGCTAGAGACTGGGAGAAAATATTTGGAAACTACGTATCTGACCAAGAATCGGTATCTAGAATAACACACAAAGAATTCTCAAAACTTAACAGTAAAACAAAGCAAAACAAAAGCCAATTAGAAAATGATATGAGGTGGGGCACCTGGGTGGCGCAGTCGTGAAGTGTCTGCCTTCGTCTTAGGGCGTGATCTCAGGGTCCTGGGATCGAGCCCCGCATCAGGCTCCCTGCTCTGCTGGGAGCCTGCTTCTTCCTCTCCCACTCCTCCTGCTTGTGTTCCCTCTCTCGCTGGCTGTCTCTCTCTCTGTCAAATAAATAAATAAAATCTTAAAAAAAAAAGAAAAAAGAAAATGATATGAGGAGACATTTCACCAAAGATGCTCAACATCATTAGGCATTAGGGAGGCGCAAATGAAAATAAAAAATAGGAACAACGCTGAATGTGAAGAGAGAAACTGGATCACTCACACATCTCTGATGGGGATGGAAAATGGTACAGCCACTCCGGAAATCAGTATGAAACAGAACGTGCAACTGTCATACGACCCCCTATTTGCCCTTCTGGGCGTTTATCCTAGAGAAATTAAATTTCTATTTCCACAAAAACCTGGACACAAATGTTTGTAGCAGCGTTATTGGTGATATCCCCAGACTGTAAGCAAGGGGGTGAATGATGAAACACACTGGCAGATCTGTCCCCGGGGGGCAGTACTCAGCGGGAAAAAAAGAACAAAATACCGATACTCCGACAAGCTGCACGAATGTTGAGGGGATGATGCTAAGTGGAAAAAAACCAATCTGAGTATGGTGACTAACATAACATAATAAAAAATTAAAAAAACCCAACAATCTCAAAGGTGACATTCTGTATGTTCCCATTTATATAGTATTCTTGAACTGACGAAATTGTAGAAATAGAAGATCGGCTCGTGACTGCCAGAGGTAAAGGGCGAGGGATGCTGGGAGTCAGAGTGAGGATGGGAGGGCAGCATGCAGGGCTGAGAGAGGACAACGGGAAGGCCCCTTGTGGTGATGGAAACCTTCAGCTTCTTGATTGTTGTTACCAGTGTCCATATCCTGGTGGTGACGTTGTACTGAGTTTTGAAAGACGCCACTGGGGAGAAACTGGGTAAAGGGTACATGGGATTTCTCTGTAGTATTTCTACAGCTGCGTGTGAATCTACAATTATAACAAAATAAAAACTTTAATAACAAAAAATTTTTTTAAGGGAAACAGTTAAGATGTCTATTGTGAAGAGCCTAGCTAAACGGACTCTGGATCATTCGTAGGCTGCAAGGAAAGCATCAGATGAAGGAGCGTCAAATCCATTGGGTGAGAACAGCAAGGCATAGAATATGTGAGATTCTTTTTGGACAAAACACAATAATAAAATGTAAGTATTTTGTAAATCCATAGAAAAGCTCTGGGCAGGTACATTGTACAGTGCTCACAGTGATTCCTTGCAGGGAAAAGAACTGGTTGAGAGACACACTTTCACTTTTAACGACAACCTTGTGCGAAACAAACAAGAAAACGCTTCATTTTGTAGATGAAGACACTGAGGTTTCGCAGAGGTCAAAGCAGTGGCCAAGGTCTCCTGGCTGGAGAAGAGGTTCAGAGCTTGGCTCTAAGCTCAGACCTTCTGACTCAAATCCAGAGAGGCTGAGGCAGGAAATCGGCAGGACGGCTTCTCCGGGCGCGCTGCTGTGCCCTGGCCCGTCCTCAGATAAGGAGCTCTCCGGAGAGGAAGAGCCTGGGACAAGGAAGAGCTGCGCGGATGTGGAGAACAGGAAATGGAGCCAGCTGGGGTTTTCCCAGCCCCCCGATGCCGGCAGCACCAGGAGGCCAGCAGAACGGCAGGCGGGCCGGGAGCATGGACTGCAGGAGCCGTCCAGCCCCTGCGTCAGGCTCGGTGCTGGGCAGCCACAGTCCCCACTCTCCAGGATCTCGGTCCCCACTGCATTCGGGTCACCAGGGTGGAATGAGATCCTGAAATCACGGCTGCTGGAGGCCCCGGGGAGCCTCAGAGGACGGGAGAGCCACGTTTGACTGGGTCCCTGAAAAAGGATGAGCAAGAGTGAGCTGGGTAGAGCGCGAAAGAGGTGGTTTTCCAAGTGGGAAAGCTCAGCGTGGACCAAGGCATGGAGGCCGAGGGTCACCTGTGGCTGAGGCCAGAAGTGGGGGCGTGCCACCAGCAACAAGCTTGAGGTCCCATGTGGACATTCTCTTCTTCCGCAGGTGGTTGGGAGCCGTGGGAGGTTTGCGAACAGGAGGGTCACGAAGTCAGTGTGTGTTTCTGGAAGTGAGTCTGGCAGCTGGGTGGAGGGGAAGGGGAAGAGGCCCAGGAAGCTGGGAGGGCCTGTGCTGTAGCAGCTTAGGAACCCCTGTGATAAGGCAGAGGCCGGGGAGTCAGAGAGGCAGGAATGGTTTTGAGGAACAGATTTGAAATAGATCTGAAAAATACTTTGTAGGGAGAATAAACAGGACTTGGTGTGGGGAACCTGTGTTGAGTTTTTGGTTACCCAGCAGCCATGCCCCCGTCTCTGCTCACAGAGCCATGATTTCCTTTGGTGACATCTTGGAGATGTTCTCAGCCACAAGCCCTCCCACAACCCAGGCTCCGCCATCTTTACATCATGTCCTGAGGCTTTGACTCTTGAGAGGCGGAGCAGATGTGACTGGAGCTGGTGAAAGCCGTGCCCCTCCTCCGTATTGCAGAGCTCTGAGTCTATATCTCCAGTCTTTCCTTCAAGCCCATGACCTTCCTTTTCTTGGTGGCCCCCTTCAAAGGGCCTTGGTAATGCGTGGGCTGTGGCCGTGTTGGAGACAGGATGGAATCCCCTTGATTTTCAGTTCTAACTGCTCTGAGAAGATTCTTTAGAAATTCTCCTGGGTCTTGTGGGCTTCTTTCTTCATTCTTTCTATGGGGTCTGATTTCTGCTAGGTTTTTGTATCCTCTATTAATGCTGACTCATTCGCTGCACACACATAACTCAAAAATTAAAGAGTTGTCATGGCCCAGCATCTCAGACTATGTCTCTGACGGTGGTTTCAAGGGAATGTCGTATCCATTCCATTCTCTGAGGCACGGGGTCAAGATGGCCTGCTTGACTACAAATGAATGAGCCTATTTAAATATTTATGGCTGCCAGTTATCCCATGCACCCCTGAGCGGTAATGCCTAAGTCAACTTGTGGATGGCGCTAATTGCCATTAGAACTTGGGCTGAAAGTTGCCCTGGTGGGGAAGGGACAGGAAGAACAACAATGTTGCCTTTGGAAGACCTCCGGTGGTAGGGAGGGGATTTAAGGAGGCTGAAGTGTGTTGAATACTTTCCGTGTGCCTGGAATAGAGCTAAGTGAACTAATCTCACATACATGATCCCAAGTTCTCACAACAACCCTGAGGGAGATCGGTCAGTAACTATCTTATTTTACAGACAAGAAAACCCAGGTTCAGAAAGGTCAGACACTAGTAAGTGGCTGAGTGTGGGTAAGAACCCAGTGCTTCTGACATCGAATGATGTACTTTCTATCCTCCACAGAGAGCCCCATGGAAGGGAGGATTTGAGAGGAGAGAAGGCAATCCCAGGATTCCAAATCCCTCCGCCCGGCCCAGGCATGATGTCTACAGCACATCTGGGAGAACCGAGCTTTACAGTGTACAAGAAAATGATCAGCTGAAGAAAGCGACGCCCAGATGCCTTACTAAAGCAAGCTGTAATAAAGAGAAGGGGAGAAAGCGTGGGAGAGCCAGGCCTCCTGACTGCCAGGGTTCCATCACGCTGTTCCTGGCATCAAGAAATTCTGGCAGTGCCATTTTGATCTCAGGAGCAGGACATATCCTTTTTCAGAGTGTCTGACCTGCCCACAATGTCTGTTCTCTGAGCGCTGAGCCTTTCCATCCATCCACCCACGGAGGCGGGGGTGGGGGGGCTCCTGGCGGCCGTATCTAGACACACAACCCCGCCCCCCGCCCCCAGAGGCCTGGATCGGGTATGAACACTTAAACCAGGCTGGACCAATTAGTGCTTGGTGAAAGTGGCTGGTCTTCTGGAGAGAGGAAACTCAGAGCTTTGCAATGACCATCTTCTCTCTAACCGCATGCGACACAGAAGACGGGTGGGTAGAAAGAAGCAGAGGCAAGAACAGGTGCAGCCTATGACAGAGACAGACAAGAAGTCGTTTCCTGCATTCTCGGCACCTTCTAGGCCTGGTTCCTACCTCTCTGGAGGCCCAATTGTTTGATCTCACCTTTGATTCCAAGGAAGCACCCAATTTCCTGCTAATAAATATCACGGGCTTGTTTGAAGTCGACCTCTGCCACTTTTGGCCAAAAGTATTCTGACAGTCCCAGGTGAGGAGGATGTATCCTTTTGAAGCCCTCGACTTCTACTCCTCCAGGATCCTCGCCAAGGATCTCAGAGGGGCTGGGGAGAGAGCGGAGCAGCCCAGTTGTTGTTAAGCTCCTCATTCTGACATTAGGTGAAGGGAAACAGTTAAACTCCAAGGACATTTATCACAATAATGAAGCCCTATCAAAATTAAGCAGGCATCACTCTCCCTATGATAACCGAACCTTTCAATGTCAACTCCAAGGACTCACACACAGCTTCTGGGTGTAATTCATCTGTCGAGACTGTTCTGTATTAACCTACTAATCTATGTATGGCTAATGACTCAGGACTGCATGTTGACCTTGACTTGCCTTGAAGGTTTTCATCACAGCTGCCCTTGCAAATAAAAAGCAAGGATGGCAGGTGAGTGGTTTGTCGTAACACATTTTTCTCTTCACAACTTATGTAGACCAGTCTGTTTTATCTTTTGCCTCAAATCCCACAATCCTTCCTTGGATCTTTCCCCCAACTCAGGGAGTCCATGGTCCCTGGAGCCGGCTCTGCCGAGCCCTCCACTGTGAAGGGACACGCTTTACTTTCCTTCTTCTGTCACCAACTCCCCCAGACTCAGCCATTTCTAGCACCATATGCCCCATGTGCGGACAGGCAAACCAGCCTTCCCCTGGCTCCACAGGGTACAGGCCCTCCTAGGAGCTCTGACTCTTCAGGATTGTCAGACTTTGCTGGGGAAGCCAGTGGTGGCAAAACAGAGTAGGGGATGGGGTGACCAGCACAGAGCTGGTCTGTGTCACCCTCTCTGGACCACTTTTGCAGAGGAGTCCTCGAGGGGAGCATGTCCACTGCTGCCCGCAGCAAGGAGCCTTCCCCTTTCCTTTCTTGGTCCCTGGGGTGGCCCCGGTACAGATGGTCCCCAGCAGCTGCATTTTCCAGGGTTATAGATCAAGGCACCAGCACTGCTCGTGCTGTGACCAGAGGCCTGAGGACCACCCTGGATTCAGTGTGTGTAACCTCAAAGCGAAGACTTTGCCTTTTATTGGAAGCCCCATGCAAATCACAAGCCTCCAAAGGCATTTATTAAGTGCCTGTTTCTTCTTTGTCTACTTCGATGCTAGACCAAAGAGCTTACATTTTTAAATTTCACGGACTGATTTATACCCTGCCCATTTCCAAAACGGATGACAATAAAACCACAGGTACAGGATGGCCAGGAACACTGACTCAACAAAGGAGGGGAACAAAAGCAGAGAATTATGCCCAGCCTCAGCCTTTTAGGAAGGAAAAATCTAAGATTTCATTCTCTGGGTGTCTTTAAACTTCTCCAAGATGTACGGGCGACTTTCATTTATTTCTGGAAAGCTCCCACATCCCCCATCAGAAAGGCAGCACCCCCACCCCCCCTCCCTTTTGTGGTTTCACTCTGAGGGCCCATTCCCACTTGGAGGAATTGTTCTGTTGCAGGCTGGCGGGCTGCAGCCGCTGAGGCCGAGGTGGGATTTCTGCCCCGTCACTCGGCAGTCTTCTGCATGGCCAGCCACCTCTGCCCTGTGGGCCGCAGGGCAGGAAGCCTGGGGAGGATTGCATTTCTCAGCTGAGTCTCCGCGGCCTGGTTTGCAGGGCAAAAACAGGAGGGAGCACCCTCCCGTCCACGATGGCAGTTCACTTTGCCTGGCACCACGGACCCCGGGATGAGCACAGTAATTTGTGCGCCCTTGCACCCTCTCGCCCTCGCGGGAAGCAGGCAGAGACCCAAATAGTGTCCGGAAGTGAAAGGGGAAGGGGAAGGCGGTGGAAAGCGCTGAGTGCGGGCTTCGGATGGAGCCCACCCACCATCTGCAGGGTTCCTGCAGGAGCCCAGAGCCCAGGGACATCCGGTAGACAGGGCCACTGCGTGGGCATCACCCACTCGGGCAGAGAGGCGACGGGGGACCTTGTCAAAACTCCATCCCCTCTGTTGACTCTCCTTGAACCTTCAAAACAGGAGACACAGCACTCTCTTCTGTTTCAATCCATAGAGCATAATGAGAGCTGTGATCACGGAGAGACCCACCTAACACACGGCTGTGTCCTCTTGTTTCGTGGCCGTTGCTTGAAGGCACACGGAACACAGAATTCGAATTTTTGTTCTGCCATCTGCTTCCTGGCTTTAGTTTCTTAAGACCTCCTTGGGTCTCATTTTTCCTTACTTATCAGATGGGGATAAATAATAGCCGCTACCCAGGATCTTGGGGAATTAAATTAAATAAAAAACACATGAAATAAGTCCTATATATGTGTGTATACGCACATACACACCCTGCATCCCCTCCACCCCCCCCCCCCCCCCGCAGAATCTGGAGTGCTCCCTGGCCGGGGCGTGACTCAGGTTCTTACAGGAGGACAGCTGCCCCGGGGGCCCGCTTCTCTCCTACTTCCCCACCCCACCCCTGCCTGGCAGCAGCTGAGGCCAACTGGGATGGGCCAAAGTTCCGGCAGCTGGCCCTGGACGGGAACTTGGAGGCCTGACCACAGGCGGGGTGCTCCCTGTGTGGGCCCCAGACCTGGAATGCCTGCTTGTGAAACCCTAGCCAGCTGACCTTTGGGGCAGGGTGTGAAGCGGAGCCTGCCTGGGCCACGGAGGCCAGGCATGGAGTTGGCGTGGCTGGATCCGCCGGGCCCCCATCACAGTGTGGCCGTGTGCCCTTTACCTTGGCCTTTAAGCCGCCTTCCTCCCAGCCCCTTCTTCCTTCCCTGCAGCAGCTTCGGCCCCATGCATATTGCCATGCTCACTGCCAGAGGGCAAATAATAATAATGCTAACGGTAGCAAGGCCGTTGACTGAGCTCCCCGGTGTGCCACACAGGCCTTCTCTCGCCTCATGCTCGCGCTCTCCCCGTCCCTCCTGCATCAATGCTGGTGCCTTCTCGGGCTCCCAGGCTGGACCCCCATCTCCCAGCTGTACGCGGCCCAACACGGCGGAGGCGCCCGAGGCTTTCTGGCCCCCACCTCACTCTTCTCCGCTGCTTGGTCCTTACCACCGCCTGACGGGTGACAGATGCACATGCTTGTGCTGATTTACGCAACGTCTAGCGTGTAAGTGCCGAGGGGGCGGGCTGGGCCCGACAGAGGGGGAATGCTCAGAAAATAGGCATTAAATGAATGAACGGATGAGGACACAGGCTCAGAGAGGGTGAGTCATTTGTCCAATGCCACAGAGCTGGAAAGCGGTGGAAGCCGGGCTTAAACTCTGTTGTCTCTGAGTCCTGGAGACCGCCGGGTCCGCACTGTCATCCCCACTCCTCTCTGCTGTTCAGAGGCCCGCTTCCCTTGCCCGCTCACACCTCCACAGGGGATGCTTTAGCTCTGCTATTGATGACACCCCCTCTCCCACACCCCTACTCAGGTAGCATCACCCAGGGGTACCTCTGTGGGCTGAGGGGCCCCACCAGCCCAGCTGGTGGCCTGTCCTAAGCAGACAGTCCTGCTGAAGAAGAAAACGACCATGTCATCCAGAAGCAGGGAGGGCCCGAGCAAGAACACGAGAGAGCCTCCTCCTGCCGGCTCCTTCCAAAACCCGGGAACCCCAGGCGTTGGCAGCCTTTTGAAGGCAGGCGAGACAGTTGTACCTGTCTTGCGGATTTGGAATCTAGGTCATTCTGCTGCCTCCTTACCTCGTCTGGAAGCCAAGCAGGATTTCTCCCTAGGGTCTCAGAATGGGAGAGAGGGGACCACGGCGGGGGGCGGGGAGGGGATGTCTTAGTAGAACCCACACCCTGCCTGCCGCTGTCAGGAACATTTCATTTTGGAGCCAATATAATTTATGAGATGCAAATGGATTTAGCCTTTAAAAAAAAAAACTTGGAAAAGCTACAAAGTGCACCTCACACCCTTGTGCTGAGGCGTGTTTGGGGCTTCATTAATCATCTCAGACAAAAGAGATTTAATCTGAGGCGAGCGAGGCTCGAGAGTGCCCGCATCTCTCACCGAGCAGGGAGCAGCGGGCGCTGGCTGCAGGCCTGGCCCCCGGAGCCCGGCACTTGCGCTCCGCTCTGGTCTGAGTCACGCAGCAGATGAAATTACAGAGGTTCCTGCACATGATGAATCAGAAAGCAGGATCAAGCCAAATATTTGGACAAGCCTTGCCCCGCGTGGAGCAGGAGGGAGACTCAGCAGCCAGCCAGCAGCCTGCCCAGAGATCGTTTCTGACACGGTGCCGCGTGGGGCAGGCTGCTGCTCGAGAGGGAATAAGCTCTGATCCGTAAAAGCACCCCGCCGTCGGATCGGTGCTGGGGAGGGGGGCCCAGGAGCATTCCAGGGACTGGAGCCATGATTCACTCTCACCCTGGGAAGAGGGGGCTCAGCAGGGCGGCCGCGTGCGGGGTTGGGGGGCGTGGGAGGGGGGAGGAGATGGTACACTTTGAGTCACCCCATCCGCCTTCTCTCTCCAAGGAGTCATCAGGGTGGCAGGCGATGAATGTTTCCTGCGCTGGCGAGGAAGGGGGAGGCCACGTGGCCCTCCCACCGCTCCTGCCTGCACCCCGGTCGGGGGCACAGGCAGACACGGTGGCCACAAATGGGGAAGGAAGTGAAGCCCAGTGCCCCATGGCCAGGCTGTGACGGCGGGGATGACTTTCACGAGAGGCCTGATCGCTACCCTCCGCAGCTTCAGAGCTATGAGTTTTTCAAGGCTGTTGGGAATAATAAAACCAATAATGACGACGCTGCTTGGGGTTTGCTTGGCATCTTTTTTCTTTTCGATAACTTCTGAAAGAGCTCCACATTTGGGGGGGTGGTTATTTTAAGCTACCCTCTCCTCTTTGCAGGGAAGCTCCCGGGAACTCCACTCGTGTGCTTTGAGGAGAGCAAACATATTCCTACAGGCAAACAGTTGGTGCTGGTGAACAGTAGCAGCTCACATATGCCGCGGGCTCACTCCGCGCCGGGCCCCAGCTCGATGCTTCCCTTGAGAATGTCCTGACTGAGCCTCACGAGAACCACTATGAGGCGGGTGCTGTTATTTCCCCATTTTGCAGATGAAGAAACAGCCTTTGGGAGCTTGTATAACTTGCCCAGGACCATGCAGCTAATACGTTTCGTGGCCAGAATTAAACCTGGGCAATCAGAGGCCCGGATTACAGCAGACGTCTCAGCTCTCCCAGTATACAAACCCATGAGCACCAAGGCCCGCGGGAACAGGTGCAAGCCACACCCCCAGTCTGAGCCCTCGACCTAGTGATCAGACCCCAGAAAGACCAGACGTGGTGGCTGCCTTTGGGAGCCTGGGCTGCCCTCAAGCTCGAAGAAGGCTGAGCGTGGCTGGCTTCCTCAGGGGCCAGGCAGACCTCACTGGTTAATCAGAGTCTAGCCCACATGGGCCAGCCTGCTTCCTCGGAGACAAGACTCAGCAAAGACCTTCCTACCCAGACACCCTCCGAGACAGCAAAGCTGCTGAGCTGGCATCGGGGGGTAGAGAAAGGCCTGCGTTCCGGAGTCACAGAGCCCCAGCTCCGACCCCCACGGGCTGTGAGACTATTTCCGTTCCCCTTGCTGTGTAAAAACCTTGGTGGCAGAAGAAAGCTCCTTTCTTATGCTCGCAGTTCTCGGGTTGAGAATTCAGTTAGGGATATGGAGTGCTCCACGGACTGGGGAACGTCGGGCCTCCTCTGGGCACGGGTGGGCAGGGGTTCACTAGTAACTCTCCAGCTAGGGGCGGGCATCATCTGGGACGTCTTTGCTCACGTACTGGCTCTCAGCTGGGCCGTCACCAGGACACAGAAATGGCGCCTCTCTGTGTGGCCTGGGCTTCCTCACAGCACGGTGGCCTCAGGGAAGTCAGTTCTTATAGAAAAGCTGTTTTCGTTTGTAAGGGCCGCCATGACAGAGTGCCACAAGCTGGGTGGCTTGGTACGACAAAAATGTATCGTCTCACGGCTCTGGAGGCTAGAAGTCCAACATCGAGGTGTCAGCAGGGCTCCTTTCGAGGGCAGAGGGGAAAGGATCTGCTTCAGGGCTCTCCTTGGCTTGTAGATGGCCTTCTTCTCCCCGTGTCATCACACCGTCTTCTCTTCATGAACGTTTCTGAGTCTGAATTTCCCCCTTTACAAGGACACTAGTCAAATTGGGTTAGGGCCCATTTTACTGACTTCACTGCCATTGATTACCTCTGTAAAGATGCTATGTCCAAGGAAGGTCACATCCTGAGGTAATGAGGGCTAGCACTCCAACGTCTGAATTTGGGGTAGACACAATTCAACCCATCCCAACAACTCAGGGCTCCCAAGGCAAGTGTTCCCAAGGAAACCAGGCAGACAGCCACGTGGTCTTTTCTGAGTGGCCTTGGGTGGTGAGCTTCCCGCTACTAGTCACAAGCAAGTCACTAAGGCCAGCTCAGATTTAAGGGGAGGGAATAGAGACCCCGCCTCTTGGCTGGAGGAAGGTCAAAGGATTTGTGGACTTTTTTTTTTTTTCAATATTATTTCTATTCCCCTCTTATAGGCAGAGGAAGCACATCTTAGAGCCATGAAGTATCTTGCCCAGGGCCAGCCAGTGGATGCAGGGCCAGTGTTGGATCTCAGTGTGGATGCGTTTTAAAACTCCTCCAGTGTCCTTGCACAAGTCACTCAACCTCTGTAAGCCTTGATTGTCCCATCTATGAAATGGTGATAATGATCCCCAATTCACAGCATTATTTCAAGGATTGAATGAGGTAAGTTAAGTAAATTGCCTGGCACATTGCAGGACCTCAATCAAGGGTAGCTTCTCTCCCCCTCCCCCTCCTCTTCCTCTGCTCCTCCTCCTCCCCCTCCCCTTCTTCCCTCTCCTCACCACCCTCCTCCCCCTCACCGTGCCCATCCTCCCTCTCCTTCCCCTCTTCCCCCTCCCCCTCACGCCAGCTAGCAGGGGACCGAACTCAGATTTGAACTCATGCTCCAATGCACCGAACCTCTATGCTACCCCAGTTCTGACCAACCATCTGTAAGCTTTTGCCAGCTATAAAAATATATAACCCATAATAATGTAACAACCCATGTAGTAACATAATTATCCATGTTATCCTGTGGGTAAAGATTCAACTTCATTTATTTTTCTATACCTGAATCTATTTCCTATCTTCCATCCCTCTTTCTCCCTGATGACAAAAATTGTCACCTAGTCATTTTCATAAAAACCCAGTAGAATTCAGCAATTTCTCAATTTAGGTTAAAGCTTGTTGCAATGTAGGGTTTCCTCCCTGGGATGACATCTCAGTTCCATGGCAGATTTATGGATCGTCGTGTCCTGGATATGCCTGGTTCATGATGGTGGTAGAGACAACATGAGGCTTCCCTAATCCCTGTTTCATTTCCCTCCTTCTGGGCACAAAGGGAGACTGCGTTTCCCATTGTCCCTTGTAGGTAGGTTGGGTCATGTGATTAGTTTGGACCGAGGGGCTATGAGGGAGATAACATCAGTCATTTCTTTGCTGAGGTGCTGAAAAACCCTCTGTGTAACCTGCCAGTCCTCTCTTCCCCGCTGAGGACACCCCAGAAGTCATAACTAAAATAGAGCCTATCGGATCCCTGAGTCGTCGCTTGGAAGGGAGCTACTCAGGAAGAGCTCCAATGGATCAGACTGCAATGAAAGAGAAGCAAACTGTTAGGTACCAAGCCACTGCAGGCACTTGCTTATTACTTCTGTATTCTGTTACTAGAGTCTAGCCTCTCCTGAGCAGGACAAAAGCCATCTTGTGTGGGCCCCCGCTGAGATACCCACTGTTCAATGTTAACCATCAACATTGATTTCCACTGGTATCTGGAAGCAACCAGCACTTCCTAATGTCTATGGGATTGAACATATGCCCATCTGACCTCTGGTTTGCATATAGCTCAATCGGTCACCGATGACTGTGTCTTCTTGTCACACCCCCAGCATCTTTTGGGCCACCAGTTTCCACTCTCTGCTTCCTGCCATACGCATCTCAGGGGCATACAGGGTTTTGGCTGCTCTCCCAATCTCTGTGGGGTTGCAGGAAACTCAACCCAGGCTCTCACACAAATGTCCTCACACCAGGGGCACCTGGTGGCTCAGTCGGTTAAGCGTCTGCCTTCAGCTCACATCACGATCCTGGAGTCCCAGGAATGAGCCCCGCGTCAGGCTCCCTGCTCAGCAGGATGTCTCCTGCTCCCTTTCCCTCTGCTTCACCCCCCCCATGGGCTCTCTCTCTCATTCACTCTCTCTCTCAAATAAATAAATAAAATCTTTAAAAAAAAATGTCCCCACTCCCGTCTCTTCTTGACTGCTCCCCTACCAGGAAGCTGGTGCAAGGTTTCCCCAAATTCATCTAGGGGTTTCTTTATCTTCCCTGGAGCCTGAGCCATCTTGGGAGGACAGGCTGAGTCACAGGCTTCTCTCTTGCAGCTCCTTTGTGCTTGGCCTTGGGAACCTGAATCTGGTCTACGTGGCGGGTAGCTTATTTGGCTTCTTCTTCTGTCCTCTTCCCATTCTACAATTTTGGGAATAAACCTTGTGTTGCAATTTCTTAAAATTCTTTTGTTTCTCTTTGAAACTCAGCAAACTTTTTTCCTTTTTTTTCACTCTTGTTAATAGTTAACTTTAAGTGTCAACTGGACAGGGCCATGGGATGCCCTGATGCTTGGTCACACATTTTTCTGGGTGTGTCTGTGAGGGTATTTTGGATGAAATTAATTTTTTTCCAAGATTTTATTTATTTATTTGAGTGAGAGAGAGAGTGAGAGAGAGAGAGCACAAGTGGGGGCACAGAGGAAGAGGAGGAAACAGACTCCCTGCTGAGCAGAGAGCCCAATGCAGGGCTCGATCCCAGGACCCTGAGACCACGACCTGAGCTGAAGGCAGAGGCTTAACCAATGGAGCTACCCGCATGTCCCTGGATGAAATTAATATTTGAATCAGTAGACTCAGTAAAGCAGATTGCCTTCCTTAATGTGGGTGGGCCTCATCCAATCAGTTGAAGGCCTGAATATAAAACAAAGGGCTGAGAAAGAGGGAACTCCTCCAGCCTGACTGTTGAACTGGACCAGTGGTCTTGTTCATTCCTCAGACTGGAACTTATACCACCTGCTTGCCTGGTTCTCAGGCTTTCAGACTCAGATTAGAATCACGCCATTGGTTCTCTTGGGTCTCCAGCTTGCCAACTGTAGAGTCTGGGGCTTTTCAACCTTCATAATCACATAAGCCAATTCCTTATAAATCTCAATAGGTAGAGATATAATAGATAAGAAGTGAGACAGCAACAGATAGTAGATATAAAGGAGAGAGATCATATGTACACATATGTATACATAGATATGTATATATTCTACTGGTTCTATTTCTTTCGCAGGAGAATGCTGACTAATAAACACTATTGCATAGCGAAAAGTCTAGGTTCACAAGACTATTTTCTCTTTTATAAGTTTTAAAAGTTGTCTTGAAACTTCAAAGCCAAGAATTTGATTCCTTGGTATTTGAATGCTGCGGTACCTTGTCTTTTGCAGGGAAAGAAGGCCTGTGGAAGAATCAAGCCAATAAGAAAATGTTGGGGGGGGTGGTAGAAGGAGGACGCTGAATTTTTATCTCTCCACATGATTGTGCTACGATAATAAGGAACATCTGTCTCATGCTGACTTGCTTTACTCCACTTACAACTCACCACAGCCCGACCTGGAGAAGCTCGCTGTCTTTAACAAGTCAGGAAAGGGGTTTCAGAAGTTCCGGTGCCTCACCTAGGATCACACGGCAATGCCCTAGCCTGGGGAGGGTGGTCCTTCCTCAGGGTCGGTGTGAACACAGCTAGAAAAAGAAGCCTCCACAAGGAGAAACCAAAGCCAAATGCAGAGAGCCAGCACAAGCTGGGGCAAGATCCAAGTATGTGACTGTGCCCAAGGAAACCCGAGAAGCCTCAAGGCTAGCGTGTTTACAGGCACCCACTGCTACGTGAGTCAAAGAAAGAGAAACGAGGCTACAAGAGCATAGAAATTCTGTTCTGGTCTGTGCTGTATCCTTGCGCCCTAGAACAGTGTCTGGCCCCTCCAGTGGCATTTATCCAATGGCTGAACGAAGTAAAAGAAATAGGATCTACTCTATTTCTCATCATTTGACTGAGAAAACCCATTTCATGAAGACAGGAAATAGGAGAGCTACACCGGGCCAAAGAAACTCTGAGCGAATATGGATACGATGAAGAGAAAAAAATCAGGATGTGGGTGAGGCCACCTGGCTATCATAAATGCCACACATCTGTGTCAAGGACAGCCTCTGTGGGACTGTATGGGAACCATGACACCTGGGAGTTCCATTTTCTGTTAGCCGCTGGTATGAGAACTCCTGAGGAGAGGCTCACTTTGTCGGGAAATTCTGTTCTTACGCAAATCAGGATAAAGGGTGATTCTAAGGAGTCTGCTCAAGCCGCAGGAGAGGGCTCCTCCAGAAAGGGATGAAGGGTTGGGAATTTCTCTGAGGAAGGCCTCACGAGGGAAAGGCCAGCAGGGTCAGACCCTGAAAGGAGATGGGAGGGGTGTGCCAGACTTAGAAGGAACCCCACAGCGGGGTGAGAGGGAAGGCACTCCAGAGAAATATTTTGTCTTCTGAGGCTTTTTCCACTGAAAATAATGTGGGTGTGCCACGCTCTGTGCCACGTGCTGTGGACACACCGGGAAGGTCACAGAGTGCCCCGGAGAGGCTGGATTTCTTGCAGCAATGATGAAAGACGTGGGACTTCCAGTTGCTGGCCAAAGTGGAGCTGACCCAGAGTCCAATACACATGACTTCACCTCTGTCACAAGGGTTAGTGATGTAGGTATTTAGTACCTAGAACATTCGACACTTACTCGATCTGAAGGTGCTCTGGGCCAAGGTGAGGTGGGGTAGGGGACTTAAGTGGTTAGGTTCTAGAAGATCGGGAACAGAACCTTAGTCCACTCTGTATTGTCTAACCCAGTCAGGGCAAACTCATGGCACAGACGCTGTCCTTCCAGGCTGTGCCCATGGCAGACATTACTAATGGATGGCAGCACTTTGGCTCACGGAGGCCAGACTCACACTCAGAAGCCTTCTCAACATTGCACTTGGTGTAGGCCCTACCGACAGAATGTTGACGGAGGCTATTCAATTAATCTGCCTTCCTTGGCCTGAGCCGGAGGCCACAAACGGGCAGGCGAGGTGATGAGCCAGATGCGGATGGGGAGAGGAAAGCGGTATTTTTTCTCACATAAGATTTGTAAAAACTCTGAATGACTTGATGACATTTTTCAATGAGGAAATTTCACATAGATATCCAGATTTCTGGCTTCTCTTGAAAAACTCGAGTGTCTGACGATACTGAGGCACTCCCCTGCATGGTAACAATGATCTGCGGTTGAGCTGGTTGAGCATGGCAAGACTCTGAAGATGGCCTGAGTTCGGGTCCCGCCTCTGCCACTTATTCATTGTGCAACTTTGGCAAGGCGCTTATCTTTATGGGACTTTAGCTTTCTCATCTGTAAAATGGGGTTAACAGTAGTACTTAGCTCATGAGGTGGTTGTGAAGATTAAGGAGAATGGTGACCAGCACACAGGAATCACTAAAATAAGTTTAGCTCTCATTGTTCAGCCTTTGAAGTTTCTATAAACACCCAGAGCCTGTCTAGAATGGGACACCGTACGTCTTGTCTCACAGGTAAGAAATGGAGGCACAAAAGGGCTTGACCGTGTCCCCTGACATGGGAAGACTCAGGGTCCTTCCTGGGGGAGGGTCTCTGAGGCCCACCTCAGGCCTAGGAAGCAGCTTTCTGTGAGTATCTCTAGTGCCCGGGTGCCCTCAGGGTATGGGGGTAAATATCTGAGCTCAAGAAGAAAGAAGAAATGCTTGTTATTTGGATTTGCTGTTCAAGGGTCGGCCTGGGGACTGCTCCCGTCGAGGAAGAGTTAAAAAGATGAGGTGAATTGGAGTAGAAACGTTGGCTGGAACGCATAGTCGAAGCTGTCGGAAGAGGGGTCAGGCCTTCTCTTATGCCATAGTTCAGTGGTGCGGAGATAAAAAACAGACCAAAAAACCAAAAGCGAAAATAAACAAGCAAACAAAACCCCCACGGCATCAAGGCAAGTCTGAGGAGCGAACGTCATCCACTCTTCCCCTCGGCTCACTTGGCAGCTTCCTGTTCCCTTCTGAGTGACAAAGGGGAATGCCCTTCTCTCTGACACTCAGAGACCTCTGACTCTCACTGAAAGACCCCCTAAGTCCCGCAGCCCCTCATCCCAGGGAGCTCCTGCTGTCTCTAGTGAACTTCCAGCAGCTCCTGGGGGCTCAAAGTGCTCGTGTGGGCCTCTGAGGCCCTGGGGAGATGGTCCGGGAGGACACGCCTTGGGGGGGTCTGGGCAGCAAGTGGTGTGGGGAGCAGACAGCCAGGGGGGACATAAGGGTCCAAAGAAAGGGGTGTTTTAGGAAAAGGAACAGATCTCTCCTCCCTCGGGAGACTGAGCCCAGACTGCTCTTTCACTGCAGCCCTTGTTTCCTTTCTCCCGTGGTTCCTGTGGAAATGCCGCCAAATGGGTCCCTGACTGCACGCCGGGCCTGTCATTCTGCCGGCTGTGCCAGCCTGCGCTCGGGACGGTTTGCGCTTTTGCGGGGAGAGGCGGTAGGTTTGGCTACCCCCGTGCTGGAGAGGAGGAGGGACGGAAGACACCCCACATGGAAGGACACAGGAGATGGAGGGCCTCAAAGGAGCCAAGGCCGGCTCTGCCTTCCGGGAGCTTGTCTGCTGGAGATGGAGAGCAGGGACGCGGATCCTGCAGATTCTGCAAGACCTCCAGTCCCGGGAGCACCCCGCCGCGCTCCTCCTGCGAGGTGCTCCCTGGGCCAATCTGGCCCGGCGTGCGCGCAGCCCACATCCCCAGGCTCTGGCTGCACGAACAAAGTGCTCTGAGGTCGCGGGGGCTCCTATGGACCCCGCCTTCATCCTCTTTCCTCTGCCTGTGTGGATTTCGTGACAGGAGGCACATGCAATATCCGAATATTTTTCCTGGAGCCGGAGGGAGAGTTGGCGTGGGGAGGGGGGCAGGGAAAAAGAGAGGAGAGGAGGGGGGCGGGCGTTTGCCAGTGGTCTGAGCAGTGCAGGAGGTGGGGGGCCGGGCTGCGCGCCGGGCATAGCTGTCAGCAGCCCCTGCAGCCTGTGCGTGTGGCACACTGCCCAAGGGGGAAATCTGAAACCGCTTTCTACGCGGAGCTCCCGCTCCTGCGTGCGGGCCCCACCCAGCTCAGAGCCAAACAGCCAGGGAAGCCAAGGGAATCGAGCCTCAAACCCCCCAGGGGAGAGGAAGGACTCTCTTGGGCCGGGGTATTTGTAGCGGGTATAAAACTGACAGTGACGACTCAGAGGCACAGGGAAATGACTCTCCTTATCCTCTCCAGTAGAACTCACTGTATTGAAGAGCTGCGTTTCTGCTCAGTAGTGGGAAGAGGAACCCCATCGCTCGAGGAGGACCTGGTCGCATTGAGTTTACAATCGAGTACAGTGAGCTCGGTCTCTATGGAGAAATGCTCAGCCTTTCCTGTTGGCACTAGGAGCATGGGGACATCCGTGTACCGTCTTATCAAAGGGGCTGGGCCTCTGGTTGGCATGCTGGCCTCCTTTTGTTGGGAGGTGCAGGGCAAGCTCCCTCCATTCCAGGATTCCCAAGCCTGCTGGGTGGGGGCGGGGGGGGTCCCTGTCCTTCCTCACTCCAGGGACAGCGGGTGCGGAGGCCAAACACTCAAGACTTCACCCACTCACTTTCCCTCTTCCCTTTAAGAAGGAAGGGAGAGGAAAGAGGTCTGGGGACCTAAGTGACAGCCAATCTATTTATTTAAGAACTTACAGCACCTTGGGGCGCCTGGGTGGCTCAGTCGGTTAAGCCTCCAACTTTTGGTTTCGGCTCAGGTCGTGATCTCAGGGTCATGAGATTGAGCCCTGCATTGGGCTCTGTGCTCAGCATGGAGTCTGCTTGGGATTCTCTCACGCTCTCCCTCTGCCTCTCTGGCTTGCAATCTCACTCTCTCTCTAAAATAAATAAGTGAATCTTAAAAAAAAAAAAAGAACTTACAGCACCTTACCCTTCATTTCATTCAGCACCAGGGAGATAGCATTCCATAGTCGGCCGACCCCTAGAGTGTGTTAGCTTGCTTTTGTGCTGTAACAAATTATCACAACTGCTAGAACCTAAAAGAACATAGATTTATTATTGTATAGTTTCGGAGGTCAGAGGTCTGAAACGGGTCTCACCGGGCTAAACTCAAGGTGTCAGCAGGGTGGTGTTCCTAATGAGGGTCCAGGGGAGAATCTGCGCCCTTGGCTTTTCCAGCTCCTAAAGGCTGCCCATACTCTTCGCCCCCTGACCCCTTCCCAGCAGTCACCTGACTCTGACCTCTGCTTCCATCATCACATCTTCTCTGACTTCCTGCCTCCCTCTTTTAAGGACGCTTGTGATGACATTGGGCCCACCTGGGTTACCAAGGGTCCTCTCCCCATCTCAGAATGCTTAACTTAATCATATCTGCAATCTCCCTTTTGCCACGTGAGAGAAGATATTTATAGGTTCGATGAACAGGGCGTGGATGTCTTTGTGCGGCCATTATCTGACCACCACGTATGGTTTTGTCGAAAAATCAGCCTACGTCATCCTTGGAGGTGCCGCTGGTAGCTGCCACAGTCCCCCAGCATTTATTACCGGCCACATAGATGCCTGTGGGTGAGGCAGTGCTCCCCAATCTCTCAGAGATCATGAAGCAGACCCACCCCTCCCCCTGCCTGCACGGAAGGTGCAAGGGAAGCTGGGAAATGGATTCTTTTTTTAATTCAAGAATGGAAATGAGAGAGAGGAGGGTGAATTTTAATGATATGTTGTTTGCCACGTCGGATTGTTAGCTTTTCCTGGGCATCTGCCATCCATGGAGCTTGTGTTGGACCTGGGGGGACAGCACCGCCAGCCCCAGGTGTGTCTCCTCCTGCTGATGGAGGCACCCCAAGTCCTCAGGTAGAGGGATGCCCCACCTCCCCGAGGAGCCCTTTGCCTCCACTGAGAAGTGCCCACACTGGCTCACTCAGAGCTCCCCTGGCCTCTCCCTCCAACACCTCAGGACCGTTAGGCTATGTGCTCAGGAGCACAACAGGGCTGATTTCTGGGGAGCCCATCCACAAGTCAGCGGCTGAGCCCACCATCTCAATATGGCTGCTTCACCCAAGGGCCTCCTTCACCACTTCCAGAAAGGCCAGCTTCTTCTCGGGAGTGGGGCCTCGCTGCTGCTGTCAGCAGTTACAACCAGGTCAGGTGTGGGATGCCCCTCACCAAGACCCAGCAAACTTGAGTGAACAACAGAAAAGTTAGAAATTCTAAGAAGGCGAGCTGGACTCTGGAAAGAAAGAGCCTGGCCCAGTGCTCAGTAGATGGACCAAGGATGCTCTTCATTCCCAAATGGGACCCAGCTAACATCCTAGGAAGGATGGCGAGCACCCAGCTTCCAGCCCCAGGTTGGCCCGGCCCCACCAAGGTCACCAGCAGAGCTGGGCAGTGTGGACAGGGCCTGGCTTTATGGATGTCCAGTTTTTCTAGCTGGGATGGGGAGCAACCCTCAGATGCTGAGTCGGTAACTATTTGGAGGGGGGTGAGCTTCGGAACTCCCACAGTAAAGGAGGCAGGGGCTCAGAGCCATTGAGATTTGGACACTGACATCAACGATCTTTGTTGCTTGGGGCTGGTGACATGGCGTGCCCCGACCCTGTGGAAAGGTCCACTCCCCCGGGAAACCATTTACACACTGGAACTTCCCACACAGTCCCACAGGCTAGAGGGAGAGAGCCCAGCTGCCAAGTTATGCTTCTGGCAAAAGGAGGCAGAGGGGAACCAGTGCACTTTCAAGAAAGTGACTGAGCCCCAGCACCGTGCTTGCCGCAGAGAGGCTGGGTGCAGTCCTTCGTCCCCGGGGCCAGGGTGACGGCGGCCGCTGGCCGGACTTGAGAAACAAGGAAGCAACCCAAAAGAGGCAGGTCCAATCCTTCAAAACAAGGAGACGTCCACATTTGTAATTGAGATGAGAGAGGGAGCTGCATTATTTATGAAACGGCTGAGCCTGGAGTTGATGAGGAAGGAGGAGGCCTTTAGAGGACAAAGTGGTTTTCAAAGGCATCCGTATTTCGCTGAAAAAAACACACACAAACTATGATTTAGGGTGTGCTGAGGTTTCGAACCGGAGATGACTCTGGTGCAGTTGGAGACCACGGATGGGGGACGAGTGTGTGGGCAGGGCTGGCAGAGGGATGGGGTGGCAGTGGGGGGGGGGTGTCCTGCAGGCTCCCTGTGAGGGAGGGGGTGTGCTGCGGGGGTAGCCGCGGGGTCTGAAGGAGTACCTGTGTGAGTGTGTGTGAGTGCGTGTGTGCGTGTGTACATGAATGGACCAAGGGACGGAGGGAGGGAGGGTGCGCTCCCAAAGACTCAGAGCCTTCTGAGACTCGTGTGCTAATTCTGTTTGCCTGGCTAATTTGCTCAAAGAATTAGGGCCAGAACTGAGAAAAGAGGCTTTTTGAGTACTTTTTTTGTTTTTTTAATTAAGGTATAAAGCAGTCAGTTGGATGACGCTTGATAACAAACCGCCACCAAAACCGAAATATGGAGCATATTCATCATTGAGAATGTTCCCACGTGCCCCTGTCCACTTTTGGATTCGTGTCAACACAGACCAATCTTGCCTGTTCTAGAAACTCATACAAATGGAATTGTACGCTATGTACTCGTGCGTGTCTGGCTTCTCTCACTCAGCAACATGTGTTTTGAGATTCATCCATGTCGTAGGTTTAACGGTAAATGGTTCTTTTTATTGCTGAGTAATATTCCGTTAAAGGGAAATACCACATTGTTTTTATCTGCTCAGTTGTTGGGCATTTGGGTGGTTTCCAGTTTTGGATTCTTATTAATGTGATTTCTATAAACAGTTGTGTCCGTGTCTCTGTGTAGACCTATGTTTTCATTTCTTCTGAGTTAATACCCGAGAGTGGGATTTCTGGGTAAGTGGAGATACAGTTCACCACTCTACGAGATGGCTAACCAGTTCTTCACCCGCTGGATTATGAGTTCCAGTTGCTCCACACATGCTTCCCAGCTTCCACCACATTTTATTTTAGCCGTTCTGGTGGGTGTGAAATGGTGTCTCAATGTGGTTTGGATTTGCATTTCCCTAATGACTGACGGTGTTGGGCACCTTTTCATGTGCTTATTGGCCATTCGTGGATCTTCTTCACGAGAGGTTGTTGAACTCATTTGTCCACTTAGAAAATTGGGCTGTTCATCTTTTTGGTGTTGTTGATTTGTAGGCATTCTTTATATATTCTAGACCCTCCCAAGGGAGGTTTGTAAATCAGTAGTTCCTAGTCACACTACCCTGGTTCCCTAAGTTGAATAACTGCCACCCCTCCATCCCACTTCATATCATATCCCTTTGGGTGGTAAACTGAGTTTAAAATGCGCCCACTGTGACCCAAGTGGCAGAAATGCTAAATTCTACTGAATCAAACTCAACTGCCTTCTGAAAGCAGAAAAAACAAAACAAAACCCACGAACAAATAAAATGCTATTCTTACTGCTTGGAGGTAAGTTCTCTCCCATTTAAAGACTTAATCTCTTTTGTATAATTACTCAGGCGATTCAGGATTTCACTTAGCTGAACAAAGTTTGAAGCCCCTTTTAGATTTCTACCCTCTCAAAAGTCTTTTTGCCCCCACAAAGGATGATCAGGAAGGGGCTTACACCCCTCATGGCAGCAAGGTTAGGCATACCTGGTCTGTGCTCTGTCCTCCAATTTCAAGTTGGATTGTAGGGGGAGGGGCTTGGGGTTAGCCCTCGGTCTCTGGACAACAGCTCCAAACTGGACTCATGCTACTCCTGACCATGACCCGGCCTTGGCCTCCAGCTGTAGGGTGTTGTGTCCTACCAGGCTACCACTTCTTCCTGTTCCCCCTGCCCCCTTAGCACACTACTGCTCCCCATTCCCAACCTCCACAGAAAGTTCTGGATGTTGTACAAGCCTGGTCTATAGGATCTCAGCTTCCCTCTCTGCCTAAACGTGCTACACCAGCATTTCTCTCTGCTGATGTCACCCAATGTGGGTATAGGTCGCCCTGCAAGGCGCTCTCAGCCTGGAATTCTAACCACAAGTGGAGCACAAGCTTTTGGATCTTTCCTCAGACCGTCTGAGGAAAGACCGTCTGAACCCTACGAATAGTGTCTTTGTCTAATTTTATTGACTTAAAATATCTCCAACCTCTGCCCTCCACATTCCCTTCCAGGAAAGGCCATTCCCTTACCTGTGAGATTGGGAATTTTCTTGCCCACCCTTCCCTGCTCTATGACGTCTGGTAAAAACTCCACATTCACCCTCCAAGACTGTTATATTTAAAAGAAATCTATTTGGATTAAGGAAAACCTTTCCTCTCTCGATGGCCTGATCTTGCAGTTGAAAACTTGGCTTTCAGTCCCATTGTTTCTGAGCTTGTTTGGATGTCTGAAGCCCAATGTTCTTTCTTCGTTCCAGTCTCTCCCCTCGCCTTCATTCCAGCCACTACTCGTGAAAGGAATGAAAACTGTGGCCAAATAAGGGAAAATAACAAAGAAGAAGTGAAAAAAGAAAGCACATTAATATAAGTCAAGGTCTTAATTCTAACACTCTTACTTCAGTGGCAACTAGGAAGGACTTATTCCCTCCTTCAAAAAAAAAAAAAAAATCACATGCGCCTGTACTGAGCTCCAACTGTCCTTTTTACTCTGGGCCTTCTGGCCCTGGATGTGCCTCTAGATACCCCAAGGCCTTTGGTCCTCAAATCCCCCTTCTTGACTCCTGTTGGTCTGTTAATTCTGTACCCAGCATTGTTCCACATCACCCAAGGATTGTCTCTAGTATCCAGCTCCATGGGATCCATCCACTCTTGGGCAATGAAGAAGTAGGCCACGGACCCCACGGGAAGACACTGCTGAGAAATCCCCAAATAGATTTCTGGGTAAGGCAGGTGAACCTTAGTAAATTTGGACTGGGAGCACCATGACAGCCAGCCCCCAAGATGGCCGCCAATGAGCCACGCCCCCTAGTATCTTGCTCTTGTACCCTCCCACAATGATCATGGCTGGTCGGTGGGATGGATGGAATAAGGCACAGTGATGTATGTCATTTCTGAGGCTAGGTTATAAAAACATTGTGGTTTCTGCCCATCTCTCTCGGGTCACTTGCTCTGTGGGAAGCCAGCTGCCACGTTGTGAGGACACTAAAGTAGCCTTGTGGAAAAGTCGACATGGCAAGGAATGGGGGCCTCCTTTCAAAAGCCACATGAGTGAACCATCTTGAAAGCAAGCCCAGAATCACAGTGGCTGGCTGATGTGGTAGACAGGGCTTATCCATTCAGCCCCATCAGCTCACAGAAGAGAAAGCAGAAGCTTACAGAGACTGGAGAACCCATCAACGTCAGGTATCTGGTCAGTGCCTAAGCCACCCCTTGACTCATCGTCCCATTTTAGATGAACTGATTGATCTTTAGCTCACAGTGGTTTCTCAGACTTCACCACTCATGTTTCCCCCTGTGCCCTGGCTTCTCCGTCCTGCCATGCTTTGTCATTAGGAGAGCCCAGGACATCTTCTTGTGGTAGGTAGGCTGGGAATGCAGGCAGCGGGTGATGGGCGTCTAGGTTGAGGAGACAATATGGCAAAGGCACAGGTGAGGAAATGTGTGGCTTTTCGGAGACGAGTAACTTCCAACTGCCGTGGAAGGCTGCTGTCGCATGAGAGGGTTCCTTGAATGTGGCGTGATGACGTGAGGCTCCCGAAGACGTGTGCCAAGGCTGCCCAGGACACCTGTCAGAACCTCCAGCTCAAGTTCACAGTAAGCAGCGTGTCCGTCCTCAAAGGTGGAGGGCCCTGAGCACCACGCGCACACAAAGGTGGATGTGTTTCCTCAGCCCAAGCGTTGTGAAGTCTAAGGAAAGGTGCCAGTAAAGCAAGGGGCACGGTGGGCGTAGATCTGTCTACTCCTACTTGATCAGAGGAGATGTTTCTAGAACAATGTGAGTCTGGACGGCACAGAAGAGGGGCCCTGCAATGCTAACTGGGGCTCTGGGGCTGGCCCCTGATGACACTGGAATGCTGATCTTTTTTTTAAAAAAAACTTGCTCAGCGGGCTCTCCACAGCCTGAGTCTGAGCTCCCAAAAGCCTTGGCTGAAGTGGCGAAGGCTGATGGAAATGTATCGATTCCTTTGGTTTTCATTCAAGGCAGTACTTTCTTCCCAGGAAAGCCGAGAATTTCCCAGAATAAGGGTCCTGACCCTTCTAGATGACCTGTCTGGAGGCATTACTTTTCAAGGCCAATTTGCAGTCATGTGCTCTTGCCACTAAGTTCAAACATGTGACCACATCAGGTTCAGAAAGCCTGGAATTCTTAAAGAGAAAGGCATAGCTGAGTTGGTGGAAGGATGTGTCTCTATCCGCAACCCCATGTCCTTCCAGAGCCTTCCACACATCAAAGCTAGGGTACCCACAGGAGGTAAAGAGGGTATCAATTTCGCAAACTCATGCAGGTGCGTAACTTACTTTCTTGTTCTATGACCAAACCTGACTTAGCTCCCAAGCCCTTGTTAGTTTTCAGTTACTACAAGATTTTTTTTCACTGCTCTTTGGGTAAAAACTGAATCAGTTAGGGATTTTTTCCCCCATTCCCCATTCCTCTTTCCCCTTCTTCTCTCTAGGTGTTAAAATTGAGGAAGATGCATTATGAATTGGGAGCACTGTGTGGCTGTGACCAAACTGTCTAATGTTCATTGGCCCCAGGACATTGGCATCTACTCTACCATACCTGCATCTGTGGCCCCTCCAATCTCCAGCTGCCAGATCAAGCTGGTCCCTCTGTGTCCTCTTGATCCCACCACCAAAGTTCCCCAGCTTGCTCTGAGGCACACCTACGCCCCCTTCATGGCACGGAAACATTGGCTGCCCCACCAACTGGTGCAGGGGGCCCATCTGCTGAGGTCCCTCCATGCTGTGGCTGCTCCTGCTCTTGGAGCACATGGGTTTCTCCGAAAGGCTCGCTTCCCCTCCCCGTCTCTCACCCTCCCCTTTGATTTCTCTGTTGAAGAAACCAAAGTTGGCTTTTTGAAGAGTATTGCCACTGTTAAAAAAAAAAAATCCATTAGGAAATTCAAATTGTGTAGGGGATGCTGGTCAATGAGGAAAATAGCATAAATAAGAAAAAAGGATAGAGAAAAGAAATCCCAGTGACAGGAGTTGTGATGTGCTTTAAGGCAGAGGGAAACAGATGCCCTCTGCCACAAAGTTCTTCGTAACAAGCACCAGAAACCCATTCTGGCCAAATTATGAGAAAAGGAGTCTGTTGAAAGACTATATGATAGCTCACGGAATCATGGAGAGAGCTAGAGAAAAGGTTCAACGATGATCTTTGAAGAGCAAGTCAAGCCACCACACAGAACAGGGCTGAAGGGGGGCGCCTGGGTGGCTCAGCCGTTAAGCGTCTGCCTTCGGCTCAGCGTGTGATCCCAGAGTTCTGGGATCGAGCCCCGCATCAGGCTCCCTGCTCTGCTAGGAGCCTGATTCTTCCTCTCCCACTCCCCCTGCTTGTGTTCCCTCTCTCACTGGCTGTCTCTCTCTCTCTGTCAAATAAATAAAATAAAATCTAAAAAAAAAAAAAAAAAAAAGAACAGGGCTGTTGGGGAAGCCCCACCACGGCCACTGAGCACCACCTGCCTTCTGTCCCAGGACCAGTGCTCGGCTGCCACCACTGCGGTGGCCAGTGGTGGCTCTTGCCTCCTGAGTCCCCTGTGCTGGTGCATTTGCCTGGCAGAGGAGAGTCAACCTGCTCTGAGGCCTGGTTGGTTGCAAGGCAGGCTGGGAAAGGAAGCACCTACCCGTCTCAGTACCTATGGGAGAGGTGGTTTTGCTCCTCACAGTTCTCCAAAGAAAGATGCTAGAAAAGCAAAACGAATGACCAGGGTCTTCGTTTCACACGAGAATCACATGAGAGGTGGGCTGAGAAGGTTCTCTGGTAATATCAGATGCTCCAGCCAAGGTGGGAGGCTGAGGGCACAAAGACATTGGGCCTCGGGGAAGGGGGGGTACTGAGTCGTGACAAGGGTCAAGGGCACGGGGAGCGGAACAAGAGGTGAGAAGACCAATGAAAGAGCTCACCTGCTGAGGAGCCCCTCCTCCGAGGACTGGCTGGAACATACGACTGCCCTGAAGGAAGCACCGTTGTGCCCAGGAGTGCTTGACAGGCCAAGAGCAAAGTTGTTTAATAATAGACTGCACCCCCATCTTCCTCCCCGCTCCATTACTCAGGGTGAAACCAGGTTCTGCTGAAATAATTAGGGCCGGGCAAGAGGGGGAGAGGCAAAGACCTCAACGTTTGGATGTGAACGTCAGAGACCACCTCCTACCCACCCCTAAGAAGACATGGAAGGGGCGGGCACTCTAAGGCTGAGGGACGGTAATGGCTCAGGTGGGGACACAAGGCAGCTCCCTGGGGTTCCACGTGGTGCCCTTTAGTCGGTGGCCTCTTGTTCACAAGGATGGTATTTCCACTTAAAGGTCACCTCCTCCTACCCCGGGAGGAAGAAACCATTGCTGATTTGCAGCCCGTCGGGAAGGTCAGAGGGCGAGGCCTCGGGAGACAAAGAGGACACAGGGCAGGAAGAGAAAGACAATTCGGGGCGCTTCTCTCCCCGGTCCTCACCCATGGGAGCGGCCAACCGCGGGTGGAGACAGCTCCTGCCCCTTCGTCCAGCTCTTCTCCTCGCCCTGGGCCGGGGGTTGCCTCCCTTGCCGATGCCACTGGCTTCCTTTGGTTAGAAATGAAACAGCCCCAGCAAGTCAGGTTGCTGTGAGGAGCTTCTGAAAGAGATGTCGGTTGCACTTAATACACAGTTGGGGCCAAAGCAGAAGCTGGGGAAGTGCCCGGGCCATTCAGCTGGAAATCACACCCTGCTCAGGAACATAAATGTCACGCTCCTCAGGCCCCAACACAGGCAAACGGCCTCACAGCGCCGGCTCCCCAGGACTCCAAGTTTTCTGACCAACGGCCCCGTGCTCGCCTTCAGACACAACCTGTCTCTGTTAGAAAGGCCAAGCCAACAGGAAACACAGGAGCACTGTCATTGACCTAATCTTTTTTGTTCGGGAAAGCAGTCCAAATTAAAATGCATCCCTTCAGAAAGCCTGTGAAGGACCTGCTCCGTGAATTCTTTCAAAGGTCATCTTTAATTCAAACCACTGGCATGACCAGGAAAAAATGCTAATCTAATATGGTCGAAAACACCCACAGGCAGGTGCTTATTGCTCAGGAAAATGAAGCCTCACGTGTCTTCCGAGCCTTGATTCCAGAGATGGTGGGACGTTTACGGGATTGTTCTTCTGTGGGCCTCACCACGCTGTGTCTTTTACTGGATGCAACCACCCCATGGCAAACCGAGTAAGTGAAATCAGAAACAGCCCAAGAGAGATTTACAGACGAATTGGGAAGATGTTTCCTTTGGTTACACAAGTAAATCAAAGCCAGAAATGCAGCAATCCGAGGAAGACCGAGTATGGCCATTTCTTCCGAGGATAAAGGAATGCCACCAAGCTCCTCCTTGGCACCAAGCCTCCCCTCTCTGAGGCCTTCCCATCTTTGGGTTCCCTTGGGGCTCCCACTCCCACTGCCATAGAGCAGAAGAGCCCAGAATTTGTTCTCAGAATCATTTACACTCAAGTGTGAGTGACCAACGTTCAAATCTGAAAGGAAGAACTTCCAGAGAAACTTCCTAGATCCTTGCTGGGAGACTGGGGGACCCGCATGAGGAAAGTGTTCTGGATAGTCCCCATTTCCATGAGGTGACAGAATGACCAGACTCACTGCGTCTGTATAGAAACTCCAGTTCTGAACCTTCCTTCATACTTGGCCCTGGAGTGACCACTTGGGGTGCTTCGAAGCTTCCTCATTACACCAACAAAAAAGGAGTAATCTACAGACATCTCAGGTGGGGGATGAAGTAGGATCCTGCTTGTGACGGTGTCTGGCCCATCACGGTTTTCCCAGGACTTAAGAACCTATACAAAGATACCTGTGACCCGGACACCCACTCCTCCAGGCTGTGGCCAGAGTGGATCAAGTTCTGGTGGCAGCTTCACATCGGTCGTGGGCTGTTCAGAGGTTGATGCTCTGAGCAGAAAGCCAGTTTCCGCTGAGGGACCCGCCCGCAGCCTCTGGGAGCTTCCAGGACCCAGCAGGCCAGTGTCTCTCACCTCCACAGGTACTGGCATTAGCTCTCTTCACCAAGTATTTACTCACTGCCCTCCTGGAGCTCGTCCCTGGAGGCCTGGCCTCAGAATGAGTCAGATTATACGACACCAAGCTCTTTTGTTCAGAAGTGATACAGTACATGGAGTTCCCGTGGAATTAGCTCAAAATTAATTTAGCCACAATGGCTTATTATTAGATTTAATTATAAATGAAATGATTCGCCAGGGACTTTTTACTTTGTAAACAAGCACCTCAGAGTCAGGAGGGAATTTGTGTGTGGCTTTTTTTTGTTTGTTTTTTGGGTTTTCTTCTTCTTTTCTTTTCTTTCTTTCTTTTTTTTTTTTTCCTATTCCCTAGTCTTTCTGCAGATTTTCACAAAATTGTGGCCGAGCAGAAAAAGTGATTGGGATGAGACCTTGGAGGAGAAGCCACGGCTGCCAGCCACCCTTTTAGGTGTCCCTGCTTTTGATAGGAGGTTATCTGCTCCCACACAGCCTGCTGGGCACAGGAAGAAGCTCTTTGCTGCAGTTAATACCTTGTCCAAAAATCACCCCGACTTCCCTCCAGAATCCCCTATGCTTCTGCAGAAACATCGACTCTGCTGAAATTAAAGAGTCCAGGGGCACCTGAGTGGCTCAGTCAGATGAGCGTCAGACAGTTGGTGTCAGCTCAGGTCATGATCTCAGTGTCCTGGGATCGAGACCCGCATTGGGCTCCAAGCTCAGTGTGGAGTCTGCTTGGGATTCTCTCTCTCTCTCCCCCTCTCCCCTTGCCCCTCTCCCCCCTTGCGTGCGCGCTCTCTCTCCCTAAAGTAAAAAATTAAAAATAAATCTTAAAAAAAAAAAAAGAGTCCAAAGCAAGTTCTGGGCAGTCCAGACTACAGTTCCCTTCAGAACTCCTGTTACCAGGTTTCTTAGAACACGGTGCTATGCTATACCATTGGTGGGACATAAAATGATTGCGGACATTCATTTCTTATTTTGACGGTTATGTGTTCATTTTAAGGCATATTGAAACAAAATTCACTCCTCAAAGCTGTGATTTCATGGTAATACACATATATTGAAGTTAAAATCCAGGTCAGTTTGAAGAAGAGTATTAGCTCAATAATAATAATAAAAATAGCATGTGACAAAAACCACAGCAAAGAGTTTGCTAAATCATGTCTTGGAGCCTAGCTTCTCAGAACGTGGTCAGGAGCATCGCTGACATTGCCTAGAAGCTTGTAGAACTGCTACACGTCAGACCCCACCCCAGACTTACTTTAATCCCCAGGGGATGAAAATGCAAACCAGAGTGTGAGAAGCAGAGCCTAAGAAAGCCTTGGGGTAGCATTCCACGGTGCAGCTATTACTTGATGGATCAAATACGTCTAGTCAAGCCCACTCTGGCAAAATTGGGTGAATTTCTGTCCAGCAGAAATGCTTATTTTGAATATGTGGGCCCCCCTCTTTCCCCATCACAGCAAGATGTCTGCGTCCTGGGGGCCCAGGGCCTCCCCATTGACTTCCTTTCGCCTGCACAGCATCGTGAGCCCGACTGGCCCCAGAAACAGAGCCCAGGGTGGTCTCACCTGCAAGTGGGTCAACGGGCCCCTGGCAGAGGACAGTCTGGGATGGCCCCGGACGCAGCTGAACCTAAGGGGAGGCCTCAGGGCCCCACAGGGAGGCTGCCAACTGCAGGGGCCAGAAGATAAGAGTGTTAATTTAGCCTGGCCGGCGTCCAAAAAGCTGAGCAAAGCTAGGCCTCCAAGCTAAGGGTATAAATAAATAATAAATAAATAAATATATGAAAAATCAGCTGGCAGATGCTTACACTTCCCTTTGTAACACTAGCTGCTCGCATTCGGCACGTCCTATGTGCCAGGCACGGTGCCAGGAGCTTTTTTCCTTAATTGTCATTCTCTGTCCCTCACCCAAACCCCCTGCAGGTCAGCCTCGTCACGACCACGTCCCAAGGAAGTCGATGGGGTTCCAGAGGGGTTTTGCCTGTGGTTGCCCAGCCCTTCACTCACCCCCACTGCTTTCTGCTGAGAGCCAGCTCCGGGCAGGAAATGGAAACACACTGGTCATGTTTTGTTTTTTTTCAAGGCAGCAGCCTAACCCGTTTTCCCTAGCGGATTCTGGACTGAGAGAACTCTCGGGTATCCTAATAAGGTTTCAGAACGGAAAGGAGTGTCTGTATCACACTCAGCATTGCCAACACCATCTCATCAATCGTCTGTGTACGTCGACGCAGGCTCGATGGACTGTCAGCCATGCACCTGGAAAGAGGGTGCAAGCCGGTGGCCAAGATGCCAGTCTCCTGGCGGGTGCATCTGCGACGAACAGCCCAAGACGGAGCCTCCAGCTGGGATGCCAGGAGGAGGAGATGGGGCCACTTTGGGAAAAGGCACCTGGGGTTCCTGATACGCAGCACGTGGGTGGCTCCTCCCGGGCTCCCTCCAAATGCGGCTGACCATTTTATGCCGTATCCTAGATGCATCCCACAGACGGCTGGAGAGAACAAGTCAGCCTCCCTCCGGACAGGAATGGATTCTGCTGCTGGCAAGACAGTTGGAGAAGCTCCCTCTTAAAACGCTGTCCCTCCCATATGTTTTAATCCACGCCCCATTTTGATAAATGTAAACACTGTATGCCCTTCTTCGCTATTACTGGAAATTTCACATCCTATGAAACACTGCGGTTCAAAGCAAATCCAGTGAATCACATAATTGAACGTGCTTTGTTGAAAACTGCCTCTACCCCCGAGATCCTAATAGGACCCTTAACAAGGACAACCTGGCTGCTCTCAGCTGAGATTTGAGAGATTAAGCCGTTGTCCCAAAGCTGTTATCCTCTGCCCTACACCCCAGCCTCCATGCCTGGGGTGAAAGGCTTGCCCTTCCTCCCCCATAGTTGGGCACACAGGCAGAGCCAGGCCCGTCATCATGCCTCACCTGTCCCTGGCTGCAGGGATTGGCCCAGGGTGTGGGCATGGGACCTAACCCTCCTAAAAGGGTGGGAGAGAGATAGAAGGGGGGGAGGGGAGGGAAGGGAGGTGGGAGGGGCGGGAGTGGGAGAAGGATGAGGGAATGGAGAGGTTTCCCTCTCTGGTCTGGAAGCTGGAGCAGAGAACCCAAAGCCCAGGCACTGCATCTGCTTCACAGGGAGGAGTGGTCTGAGCTAGCGAAGCCCACTCAGGTGGAGAGGCCAAGGTGAGAGGTGGAGGGAGTGTTGGGGGCAGCAGACTCTCATCTGGGTCCTGCCTCCATTTGCCTCCACAGTTTGGTGGCTGGAGGCAGGTACATTTCTCGTCTTGTAACTAGAAGTTATTCATTTAAGGTTCTTTTCTTCGCTCCCAAGCAAGAGTAGCCTGACTAAAATAAGAAGTGTTGGGGAGGGTTCCAGAATATCCCTGGGCACTGAGGCAATCGCTTCTGAATGCCCGTTAATTTGCGCTGACCCTTCCCTGCACATACATGGTTTTCTGCCTCTGCTTTTCACACATCTCCCTAGATCTCACAGTCCCTCTCTTGCCATCCCCAAACCCCCTAATTCTCTTCCTTTTCACTGCCTACTTTTATCCATCCAAGCCTTTGACTGCTATGTACTTTTGGCTGTTGGCTCATACTTCCCATAGTATTTTTTTTTCCCCTGGGAAATAAAGGCACCCCCATGCCCCTGCTCCTGGGGTTTTCTGAGCACTCCCCAGCTCTGCACTATTGGGCTGCTGGCCGGGCTGGATCCCGCCTGTCCACCCAAAACACACACTCTGGCCTGGTGTGTCTTGGTGGGGGTGGGGGAGGCTAAAGCCACAGCAGGCTTGACAAATGCACACAGGAAGCAGCCCCATTTCCTCAGAAGCTGCCCGAACTTCTGTGATACAATTTTAGCATCTGGCTAACCAAGCAAGTTGGGCCTGATATATTTATAAGATCATTTGTTGGAGAAATTATATTCTAGAATCCCATCTGTGACTTTTTTTTTTTTTTTAATTTTCTGTGTGGTGTTACGCATGTTTGGGAGGCGAAGTAGATAAAAGCCATCCTAATTTAATCTAAATTCACCTAAAGACAAGAGATACCAACAAGCGACAGGGTATAAAGCTAAAGGTTCAGGTAACAAATGCAAACGCATATGAATGGTGGTATAATTAGCCACGGGTTTCAGATCCCATCCAATCCCGTCAGCTCAGACAAGTTCCTTAACTTCTCTGAGCATCATTTCCTCATCTGTAAGCCAACGGATACGAAACTTTGTGTGAATTCAGGGTGAAGTAAGCCACTGACCCCATCCCTGTTATGGTCCTAAGCTTGCTTACGTCTTGTGTGTGAGGGCTGAGGGCCAGATCAGGGATCCAGAAGCAGAACCAGATCTCAATTTCCAAACCGAAGTGGAGCTCGTCGAGCTCAATAATGTCATAACTTGGGTGAAAATCTCTGTTAACCACATTGTGTTATATTACATAATGCTTTGTAAGGTTTTGGGGAACAGTTACTGTGCTACCGTAATTCAGCCTGCACACAAACACCACATTTGAATTAGAGAATTAGAGAACTTTCTAAACCACTTGTTATCCAAGAGGAGTACAGACTTCCCGTTTGTGTGGGCACTTATAAATGATGAATCCGTTTGGGCTTTCCACTGCATTTGGCACTCTCTTTCTTTGCATCTTCGTTAAGAATGGGTTTTAAAAATTTCCAATTGTCGGGGCGCCTGGGTGGCACAGTGGTTGGGCGTCTGCCTTCGGCTCAGGGCGTGATCCCAGCGTTATGGGATCGAGCCCCACATCAGGCTCCTCCGCTAGGAGCCTGCTTCTTCCTCTCCCACTCCACCTGCTTGTGTTCCCTCTATCGCTGGCTGTCTCTATCTCTGTCGAATAAATAAATTAAAAAAAAATCTAAAAAAAATAAATAAAAAAAAATTTCCAATTGTCTAAGTAGCTAGAACTTTAAGCCAATTAATTTTTCATTAAAAAAGAAAGTCTCCTAAGGTAAACTGTAAACCATAAGACTTAAGTTTTCACTATGAAAGAAGGGAAAGAAAACCTCATTTTGCCACCTCCCCTTTGTAAATTTTTTACACATTTTTCTAAAAGGCTATTTTCAAACCCCAGGGCTTAGAGTTAGTGAATATGCCTTTTTTTTTTAAACAAAATATAATTTTGTGGTGAAGTGACCAAATGGCTTAGAAGGAGAAAAATAAGATCTTGTGAAGAAAATACTAGACTTCTAATAACTTTTCTCTGAGATCCATTCATATGGCAGACTTTTTATAAATTAAATGTCGAGTTCTAACCCACCTAGGTAACCCTGACTCTATAAATACACACACACCTAACACACTCCTAAAAGAAGTAAATGTGTGCTGGGAAAATATTGGAACAATGAAGTTCCTGAGAGAAGCTTGTTTTTTCAAGTTATTAAAAGAAGGTGGCAAGCATTCATGAGGATATGAAAATTTAATGTCGTCTGAAGGAAACTCTTGAATATGGTTAGCGCTGTTGCCAAAAAATCTCAGCTATGTTATGTCAGAATGTTCAATTGCAAGCTACACTTTAATGAATGGAAAGCTAGGGTAACAGCAGGAAGTTTCTGCAGCAACACACAGCAACCTGGAAAACCCAGTTCCCAACGTTGAACTCAACCGTTCAGGGGCGCGGCTGTCAGGTCACGTGACCTCCCGGTTAACAAGCAGGGGGACCAGATGCCCGCGAGTGCCGAGCGGAGAAGAGCGGGAACAGTCTGCCCCTCTCCACGTTCTCCCAGACAACACTTCGATGGAAAATAAACTCCATTTGCTCTTTCCGAATAAGTAGACGTTCCAAGAAACACAGCTCTGGACTCAGGAAAAAAAAAAAAATCAAATACTCGATTCCCCTCTTTTCCATGCAGCTTGCTTGCAGTATGATGTTGCTATTTTTATCAGCTCTCTTCAACCCAGCTGTTGCTTCATGTTAACATGGCGAATGGTGTGAAAATCCCAGCAGAGGCGCGTGAATCCCAGAGGGACCTGTCTTCTGTCATTTCTAGAACAGATAAAATGTCATGAGCTTCAGTGGGGGTATGGGTCAGGGACATTTCACCAACCGAGGCAACGAGAACATTTCTGACATTTAAGTGATGTGAAGCCCGGGACCAAACTTCCTCCTTATCAGCCTCAACCAAAAGCGTCCATGTGCGCACACACATTTGGCGGCCAGGGAGGTGCCATGGATCTGTGTAGAAAAGTTGGAAGCAGGAGTCTTTGCATTGAAAGGCAGGCCACAGCTGTCCCAGGTGTGGCATCATGAGGTTGGGAAAATGGCAGAGAGTCCGGCCTGGAGGTTGCCCCCGGAGAACCCACTTCCTTTTTCTGACTTAGAATGTGACTTGTAATTTTAAACCCACTCTTTGTATTTCCTCTGTGAAAATAACAGCATTTTGGCGAGACTGTGTATAGGAGAAAAAAGTGCCACATAAAACTTCAGACGATTTAAAAATACAACTCTAATTGCAGGTTTGTTTTTCCATGGTTTGGCAAATTAGGGGGGCAAATTGGAGGGGCAGTTGGAACTTGCCCCAGGCATAAAAAGGCTGCTCAGTTACCCGTCTAACATTATGGTCCGTGAACTCTTTCAAAAACCTCTGACACTATGATTTTAGGAGCTTCTTTCTAAAATAGCAACTACTTTCTGCTCCAGGCTATTTTGTGTCTGAGTGCCCCAATTTTGAATATGAGCACTGGGGGTCTCGATTTCTCTCATTTTTCCTTCTCCATTTTTAGTATGAGGACAACGTGATATCCCTTATTACTTCAAAATTCTCAGGTTCTCTTAGGTCTGATGAAATTCAATAAAGAAACCAATACTTCTCAAAACCCCTTAGGATTTGCAATCTACAGGAGACTGAGGAGAATAGTTAGAGCTTCTAGATTTCGATACAAATCTTGATCCGATATTACTGTATAATACCTTGAAGATTAAGAAATAATCAAAAGGGGGGCTAAGGCACGAAAGATACTGTGGTTTGTCATACAGTCCATTTGGCCCCCTTGTGGGCCTTTCTGTACCTCAGGCCTGGAGATCTAACAGTTGCTTTTTCCACAATCCCTTACAGCTCAACTTTTGGAAATGACTTCATTTTGGCCTGTTGAGGACCCTTGCACGAAGTTCAGGAGGCAGATGTAACGCGGAGACCATGTCTTTGTTGCTTCTGCTGACAAATGCCGCGGAAGATGTGTTAGATTGTTCTGAAGCATAGACCCATCCATTTTCAACTTTGACCTCCAGAGACAGAGCACAGAGCACTCAGTTTTTACTGGTGTACGTCCTGAATCATGACTTGGCTGGAGAGCCAGTTTTGCGGTAGCTTTCTGAGCACTCGATTGCAACTAAGGAATTGCGACCGGGTTGTGGCCTGCCGGCAACGTGTCTAGGACAGCTTCTGGATGCCTATTCCTCCTGGTTGTGGCAGCCCTCCGGCACCGGTCATGCCTTGATGTGCTGGAAGTTGTTCCTCATGGCCCATCCTGGACCCTTCCAATGACTTTGTAAGCACTCAGTTCCTTGTATTAAATTCCTTTCTGCTCAGCATAGCTAAGGAGCTTTCGGATGTCTACAAGTGAATCCTGACTTAGAAGGTGGGCATTCTTGGGACTGTAAGAAATTGGATTCCAGTCCCCACTGTATCCTCACTAGTTGGGACTGGTTGCCCTCTGCCAAATTCCTCCAGTGGCCCTGTCCTCTTCCCTGTCAGACAATGTCATGGCCTTTACCTTCACAGAGAAAATTTGGGAAAATTCACTCCTTCAACTTTCAGTTTTTACCTGTGACCAAATGAGTTTCACATCCTTACGCGTTCCTCCATACTCTAAAAGAAAACAAATCTATCACCAGAAATCTTTACAAGTAATGTAGAACTTTTGGTGTTTTCTAGAGGATGGGTTTCTGAGCTTTCCCAGCAGACACCACAGAAATCTTTCCCCAAATGCTGGCCCTCATTGTCCTGTGGTTTCTTCCCACCACACAGCCTCTCTTCTTCCTCCTCCCCTCCATGGTACTCTTTCCCTGAGGATGTCCCCTCAACTTGTATCATCCACCCACCAGACCCACAGGTGGCTGGGACCCTCTTGGCACCATATGCCCTGCCCTTCCCTCCCCTCCAAGTCAAGGAAGCTCAGAAATGTCCAAAGCTTCCGAAGTAGAGTTTTTCTGTTACTCTGACTGGTTTTCTCACAAGAAAATTTCTGGTAAGTCACATTCCCTCCCTGGCCCTATAACTTGATTGGAAGAAAATACCTAAAATCAAGGCAGGTCTTTTCTAAAGCAGATGGCTATAATCTAAAAAGGGAAGAGAATATACTCATTCATTTTTTTTTAAATGGACTCAATGAAATTCACAAAGCATAAAATCAGCCATTTTAAAGTGAACAGTTCAGTGGCATTCAGTACACTCACAATGTTGTACTCTTTATAACCTCTTTATAAATTCCAAAACATTTCCACTATTCCAAAGTAAAACCCCTCACCTGCTAAACGGTTATTCCTCACTCTCTCCTCCCTCAGCCCTTGGCAACCACCAATCTTCTTTCTGTTTCTATAGATTTACCCATTTTTGATATTTCATGTAAATGGAATCATACAATATGTGATCTTTGGTGTCTGGCTTTTTTCACTTAGCATAATGTTTTCAAAATTCTTTCACATTTTAACATAGTCAAAACTTCAATCCTTTTTATGGCCAGGTGATATCCTATTGCATGTGTATACCATAACTGGTTCATCCATTCATCCACTGTTGGACATTTCGGTTTTTTCTACCTTTTAGCCATTGGTAAGAGCGCTGTATGGACAGTCATGTACAAGGATTTGTTTGAGAGCCTGTTCTCAATGTTTAGAGGCATATAGCTTGGAGCAAAATTGCTGGATCATACGGTAATCTTATGTTTAACTTCTTGAGGAACCTCCATACTATTTTCCACCATGGATGAACCATTTTACAGTCCTAATAGCCAAGCAAAAGAGTTCCAATTTTTCCACATCCTGGACAACATTTTTGATTTTCCAGTTGTTGTTGTTGTTGTTTTTACCACAACCATTCTTGTATGAAGCGGCATCTCAATGTCCTGGTGACTTGCATTTCCCTAATGACTAATGATGTTAAGCATCTTCTCATGTGCTTATTGGCCATTTGTGTATCTTCTTCAGAGGAATTATCCATCCATTTTTTTTTAACCTAAAAAGTCAATGGCCTTTGGAACTAGAGAGACTTGAGTTCAAACAGGTTCAACAATTTAGGAGCACTGTACCTTTGCTCTGAGTACTTCCCAGGCTTCATTTTCTTCCTCCTTGAGAAGCACAGAATAACTTCTCATTTCTGGCTCTTTGACATCCTCCAGGTCTTGGCTTAAATTGTTAACTCAGAGAGGTTTTCCCGATACTCTTCTTTAAAATAGGTTCAAGAGTTATTTTATCTTATAGTATATAATTCTTTCCCTCATAGCACTTGACACAGTCTGTAATTACATATTCATTTGTTTGTAAGTTTTTGTCATCTGTTTCCTCTACCAGGTCATTCACTCTTTGTGATCAAGAACTGTCGACTGTCTTTTCACAACTGGATATCCACAGTATAGCACAGTATCTAGCATGTAAGAGGCGATGTGATGTTTGTTGAATAAGAAAAAAAAATAATAATTACTAATGATATTTATAGGGAATTTACCAGAGTGCCTAGCACATATTAGATCAGTGGTTCACAATGGGAAATTTTGGGAATGTGGTCGAGGATGGGAGGAATGTTTGTGGTTACCACAATAATTGGGATGGCACTACTGACATTTAGAGGGTAGAGACCAAGAATACTAGACAATGCCTTTGGGCCAATCGTGCAATGCAAGGAATTGTCTCTCACCCCACACAACTTTAGAATATCCTCCCAGACATTGATGTAGGGGGAAAATCTGTCTGTAATTATCTGCATTTATAATGCTCTCTTTTACATATAAACAGAAAGTAACATTTGCACATTTTAATATGCACTGAATTTTCCAGGAATGCAACTATCACATAAATTTAGAAAAGACTGTATTTCATTTTGTTTGAAACTCCATTGAGAATTGTTCACCTTTTCAGAAGATCACATCTCCATTAGCAACACGGCTTATGTTATTCAAACCCTCAATGTAACACTTTAGGCTCAGGCTGTAATTGTAAGTGTGATTCTACATATTGGTGCAAAAAACTGATTAGTTCATTATGTCCCTCTAGCCTGGGCATGTCTAAGTATCTACATATGGAAATACATGTTATTTTATTATAAATTAATTTCTTCTTTCTTTCTTCTTTATATTGTATTTATTTACAGCATGTTAATCATTTTGAAATTATGTATGTAGGTAGGTTATCCATGAATTTTACTGCAGAATCTTGGGAAAAACAAAATTTTTGTCTTAAAGGAAACAATGAGTCTAATAGGGATTAGTACTGCTGTCTTAGGGACACCTGGGTGGCTCAGTTGGTTAAGCGTCCAACTCTTGGTTTTGGCTCAGGTCGTAATCTCAGGGCCGTGAGATTAAGCCCCGCATTGGATTTCACACTCAACGTGGAGTCTGCTTGGGATTCTCTCTGGCTCTCCACCCCCCCACACACGCATATGCTCTCTCTCTCTAAAATAAATATTTTTTTTAAAAAAGAACTATTGCATGGTGCACTGGGTGTTAACATAATATAATAAAAATATTATTAAAAAAATAAATAAAAATTAAAAATTAAAAAAGAACTGCTGTATTAGATGCTCTCTTTTTAATAATAATGATAATAATAATAATAATAATAATAATAATGGAATTGTACAGCTTTGTCTGAGGTGAATTGCAATTGAAGCAAGATCTTTCTCACTTTTATTCTAAGATCTTACTTTCTTATTCTTATTGCCAAAATGCTCCTTTACCACACACCCGGGGACACTTTTCATAGTTTGTGCACTCCAAGTCTTGGTGCCTAAAAGGAAAAGGTACATTACAGGACTCGTGAGCAATATTTCTATACAGTCACCCAAAGTGAGGTTTGTGCAGCAATAATTATACAAAGTCAGGCTGGTGTCTGAGAGGCATGTGGTATAGGAGAGAGTTCTAGAGCTTACACACTGGACAGATCTGGGTTTAAATTCTGAATCCACTCCTGAGTAATGGCATTACCTCAGACTAGTTGTTTAATGCCCTGACCTTCACCTTTCTCCTCTATAGAATGGAGCCAATGACAGTTGACTCCAGAGTTGCTAGGTCATGAAACGGGATCCCGTGAACAAGGGACCCTGCCCCATGCAGCTGTGTGGTAGGTACCCTATGTTAATTTCTTTCTTCCTCCTCTAATCTCCCAGACTGTTCAAATAATTACCCCCCAGAGACACAAGTTCTATATAACACAGCCTGACTACGAACTCATACAATGATCGCACATAAAGATATCACTGGCTTGGATTAAACAAATATATTTTTACAGTACATTCTATGCATCTTGCTCAATATAAACCTTAGTCCAGGGTTACTAAAACTGCAGTTTGCCGAGAAGCATTTTCCAGGAAGTCCCTAGCTTTCATCATTCTGAAAGGGGACTTCAAGCTCCACAGGTTGGAAATAACCACCTTTAACAAAATCGCTTCATTACTTTTGAAGCAATTATCAGATGAGCAAGTTATTTTTTACTTTTTACAGATATTTAAGAAGTATGTGAGATAAGTTAGTGGTAGTCAGCCACCAAGACTCAACCACTGTCTATTGTGTTGAATCCTTTGTGGGTTTTTGGAAGAAACAAAAACATTTTCTGGCTCGAGGAACTATTGAGTAAGTTTAGGAGACAAAAACTTCAGACTGCTTCAGAACACTTGTTGCAGGATATGGTTCAGAATGAACACGTCAAAGCCGACAACATTCAACGAGGAGGAGAATTCATAGAGAAAAGATGAACTTGGAGGGTATAGGGTACTCATGGTGTCGTCAGTGGATATGGATCTGAGACTAGCACGTTTATGAAGAAAAAGATTACAAAGATCTCTTAACTGGGTCAAGCAAATATGTTGTCGTATTGTGGTCAATTCAATCTTACTAGTAGAAACCCTAGTTGAAGCCAACTTATTGGTTTTGATGGAGAATTCACGCATTCATTCAACAAGTATGTATTGAATTCCTGGTATGTGTCAAGCACTGAGTAAGAAAGCGGGATTCCATATGACCAATCAGACACAATCCCCGCCCCCAGAGAACGTACATTGGAGAAGAGTAGATAGACATTATCTGGTTATAAGTGTGCAGCTGCCTCCTGCACTACAGAAAAGAACCAGGAGCTACAGGAACAAAAAACTGCACCAAATCTAGTCTGAGATGTCCAGAAAGACTTTCCTGAGGTAGTGATGGCCCAGCTGAATTTTGAAGGATGAAAGGAAGTTAACAGCATAAAGGGGAAAAGAACACTCTTGACAGAAGGAACAACATATGTAAGGATTATATTACTTTTACCTTTTACTATTTGCAAAGATATCTGAAAGAAGACTCAAGATGTCTGATCCAGATAATTCTGTATAATATATATAATATGCATAATATTGTATATATATATATATATATAATAATTCTGCAGAATCTAATTTTTCATGGTTTCAGTGTATTAAGAAAACGTCCCCTCAATTTTTAAAAATAGTATCCAAGGACGCCAAAATGACAGTGGCGTAGAGTCCATAAACATCGTTGGGACAAGGATAACTGGTAAGACCAAATAATTGACTGGATTTTTCTCCAAGATGGAGATTTGGGTTGGAGAGAGGCAGAGAGTTTAGTCTTGGGACAAGGAATACAGGGTCATCAGGATTCAGTAACGGCGGCTTGTACACAGTGACGGAAGCTGCTCTTCGTTTACTCCGAGTGGTAGGTAACTAGAGGGAACAGAGAATTATGGAATTTTAGATCCAGAAATGATCTGAGAAATATTTTTTCTCCTCTCTCTTACTCTCAAATAGCCAGATTTTTGCTGTACCATGCCATCTGGCTAAGAACTTTTTGTTACAACTTTTTAAAAAGGATAAAAGTAACGCATACATTTATTTTGAAAATTGGAAATTATGAGAAAGAACAAAGAATCAAAAAAGCACTCATAATCTTTTTTTTTTAAAGATTTTATTTATTTATTTATTTATTTATTTATTTATTTATTTATTTGACAGAGAGAGAGTGCGCGTGCACAGGCAGGCAAAGTGGCAGGCAGAGGGAGAGGGAGAAGCAGACTCCCTGCTGAGCAGAGAGCCTGACATGGGACGTGATCTTAGGACCCTGGGATCGTGATCTGAGCTGAAGGCAGACACTTAACCAACTGAACCACGCAGATGCCCCAGAACTCATGATCTTATACCTATTTTATTCCACTGTGGGATTATATAGCCATTTTGTAAACCATGTCTCTATTTGGGGGGGGGGGTGGTATCAGAGTTCTTCTTTTTCTTTTCCTTTTCTTTCCTCTTTCCTTCTTTTCTTTTCTTTTCTTTTCTTTTCTTTTCTTTTCTTTCCTTTCCTTTCCTTTTCTTCCTTCCTTCTGTTCTTTCTTTCTTTCTTCTTCCGTTCTTTCCTTCCTTCTTTATCTTTTCTTATTTTTCTTTTCTTTTTCTTTTTTGCTGCTCAAATGAGGCTACAACAAACATCTTTGTTCCTAAAGTTCTGCTACACATGATATTATTTCCCCTTAGAATCTACATTTCTAGAAATAGTATTTGCACTCAGAGAATTTGAATATTTTTGATACATCCTGCAATGATTGTCAATGGCTGCTGAAGTCACAAGATGAAATGTTGATGAAGAACTTTGTAAAAAACGAATCAGGCAGAAAACACCTAAATATGCTGATAATCTTAACATGACTAAAAATGTGAGAGCCAAACATTAGGTTCACCACTTGATTTAATGCAACAGAAAATACACAGCCCCACCTATGAAATACTCTTTCCAAAAGTAGAAACAAACAAACAAACGTAAGAAGTGAACAGAAATCAGGGTGCCTGTGTGGCTCAGTCAGTTAAGCCTCCAACTCTTAAGGATTTTGGCTTAGGTCATGATCTCAGGGTCGTGAGATGGAGCCCCATATTGGGGTCCGCACTGAGTGTGGAGCCTGCTTGGGATTCTCTCTCCCTCTCCCTCTGCCCTTTCCCTCCCCCACTTATCTTTCTCTCTCTCTGGAAAAAAAGAAAGAAAGAAAAGAAGTGAACAGAAATCTATCAAGCCTGTAGGATTTAATCCCAGTTTAGAGAATATATGAGAGGTAAAAGAATAGGTTAAACAATATCGCAAGGAAATAATCAAATACAGAATTTGGAAAAGTATAAATAGTTCTGTGTTGTTTTTTTCCAACAAATGTCATAAAACAAAAGAGGGAATTCTTATGAATTAAGAGTTGGAGAGACTCTGTGGCCCTCTCTGGGATCCTGATTCAAACAAGTAATTATAAGGGGCATATTTGAAACAATGGGAGACATTTGATCATGGCCCGAGTATCTGATGACCCTGGAGTAATTTCACTAGGAATGAGAATGGTATTATCAATATGCAGAGTAGCCCTTATTTGTGAAAGATTCATATTTAAGAATATACAGGGGACATTAGATAATGTCAGGGATTTTATTTGAAACACTCCAGCAAAAAAAAAGAAGAAAAGAAAAGAAAAAGAAAATACAGGTTGTAGGGGTGGATACATTAAACATGTTTGTCAAAATGTGGATAAATGGTGAAGCATACGTGAGATTCACATTTGCCTATGTTGGGAATTTTCTACAATAAAAAGTAAAAATAAGTGTGTTCATAGGTAGAGCTAAAAGATTGAATTTTGTTTTGGAACTTAAAGGTTGGAATCTCTTTTCGTTGCAAGCAGCAGCATTTTCTGCAAAATTATTCCATGTGTCTTTTGAAACTGGACTAAAAGGAAGGCACCTTTTGCATAGCTCTGTGATTGCTATGTGGGTACAATGTTTGTCTCCCCACACTATGGACATCCCCGAGTGCTGCCAAAATGAAAACTTGAAATGGTTCCTTCTTTAAGAGAACGCTACATCAAAAACTAGTGATGATACTATATGTTGGCTAATTGAACTTAAATTAAAAAAAAAAGAGTGAATTCCAGATTTTCATTGTGATCTATAGACTCAACACAACCAAAGGCTGAATTCTTAGAGGAGATCTAAAGCATTTAGAGAGTATGAAGAACAGAAATAGTTTCCCGCATCTCTGTTGAAGTGTCATGGATGCCTGACCCGAGGCCCCCTGGCATCTGGTTCTTCGTCCTTAAATGTTTAAAAAAGTTCAGATGAGAGATCTTCAAAATGTGGGTGGCACATTATCTCTGAAAACGTTTATTTAGTCAGTATATTAGAACAGGAAAGTAATGACTGTCCTACAGGATTAAACTTGAGACTTACAAGTTGAAGCCAATGGAGGGCATTTGATTTGGGCATTTACAAAAACCAAGGATAAGGCTTGAAAGCATTATGCTAAGTGAAATAAGCCAGACACAAAGAACAAACATTATATGATTACACTTACATAAGACACCTAGAATTGACAAATTCATGGAGGCAGGAAGTAGAATAGAGTTTATGAGGGAATGGGAGAGGGGAGGAAATGGGAAGTTGTTTAATGGGGACAGAGTTTTGGTTTAGGATGATGAAAAAGTTCTGGAGATGGACAGTGGTGATAGCTGTACAACGTTGTGACTGTGTTAAAATGGGCTAAAATGGCACATTTTCTGTTATGTGTATTTTACCACAACCAAGAATAAATGAACACACTCAGAGAGGAGAAGGAAAGAAGCATAGTGGGCAGTGGAGTAGCTTCCCGCCTCAGCTCATTTGCCCCACAGACGATGTCCTTTGTGGTTGTGCCATGAATAACGAAGTATTTCTAGCTTGTGCCTATCAAACCACAGTCTGTTTTACAGTCCAGTGCTTCACGGACTTGAGCGGACATCAGAATCACCTGCCTGGTTTGTCAAAACACAGGGTGTTTCACACCCCGAGTTTCAGAATCAGTAGATCTGAGGGGAGGCCTGAGTGTTTGTGTTTCTGCTAAGTTCCCAGTTGATGCTGGTGCTCCTGGGGACAGCTCTTCGCGAACCTCATTTATATATAAAGAATAATATGCTCTTTCCATTGTTTAAGAGAAGTTCAGAAAAGCTTCCCTAGATGCCTGTCTACAATAATTGAGTCTTTCAGATGTAAACAGAGAAAATTCAACCCAAATGATCTAAAGTAAAAAAAAAAAAAAAGATATTTAGTAACTCCAATAACTAAGAAGTCCAGTGGGAGGGTGATCTTCGGGTGCTGTTTGATTAATTGACCCCCCCTTTCTCACTTAGGGCTCCCTTTTGAGTCAGATTGTGTCCTTCTTCCCCAAAAGATATGTTGGAGTCCTAAACCCCAGGGCCTTAGAATGTGACATTATTTGGAAATAGGGCCTTTACAGAGGTAACCAAGTTAAAATGAGATCACGGGAGTGGGCCCTGATTCAATATGCCTGGTGTCCTTATACAAAGGGGAAATTTGGACACAGGTAGATGCACAGGGAGCACACCATGGGATGATGAAGGTAAAAATCAAGAAGACGTATCTACAAGCCAAAGATTGCTAGCAAACTTCCAAAAGCTGGGGGGAGGCCTGAAATAGTCTTCCTCACAGCCTTTCGGAAAGAAACAACCCTGCCACTACCTGGATCTCAGACTTCTAGCCTCCAGAACTGTAGGACAATACAATTTTGTTGCTTAAGCTACCCAGTTTGTGGTACTTTGTGATGAAAGCCCTAGGGGAAGCTAATACAGTTTTCAAAAGATTTTCCAGCTTGGCCTTCTTCTGTGGTTAACTTCATCCCAGGCCAGCTCCCTTCCAGGTAGTAGCAATGACTTCAGCACATTCCAGACTTCATACCCTCACACATATCCTCACATCCACCATCGGAAGGAAGAGTCTGTTCCCACAGGAGAGAAATGAAACTCTTTCCCAGAATCCCCCAGAAAACATCTCCTGAGTTTCATGCGTTCAAAACAGACCACGTGCCCATCCTGGAATGAATCACTGCGGTCGGGGGAATAGAATGTACTAATCAGCCCAAGCGAATTCTTGAAGATGGCTGATAAAACGACAAGTGTGCTTCCCCAGAGAAAAACCTGGGCTGGTTGGTGAGAGAAGGGAAGCTGTGGAGGCATAATTATATTGCCATCTGAGGGAATTAACATTAAATGAGTCCTAACAATGTGGCAGGCACCTTGAGCTGAAAAAAAAAATTAAATAAAACTTTTTCTTTATTGAAGTATAATTTACACACAATAAAACCCAGCACTTGTAAGTATACAGTTTGGTGACATTTGACAAATGTAACCACCATCACGATCATGATCTAGAACATTTCTATCACCCCCAAGAAGTTTGCTTCAAACTTTTGCAATCAGTTTATTTGTGTTGTTCCAGGTATCAGTAAGTTTGTTACTTTCTGTTGCTGAGTGACAGTCTATTGAATGGATATACCATGATTTGTCTAATCTTTCATCGGTTGATGGACATTTGGGCTTTTTCCAGTTTCCACATCTCCATTGTGATGAGAAAATAGCTATTTTGAGTTACTGTGTATATATTTTACAGTATGACAATTCTGCTCACACCCAGAGTCTGGACATTTAAATAAGGACCTGAGATTAGGATTCCCACCAGAGGCTCCCACTTTGCTTTCTCCAGAGTGCCTTTTAAAATGACATAGAGTTAAAAAGTTAATGACCTTCACCCCAACCACCTTATAAGTAATAGGTGCTTGCTACTCTGGTTTCTGTCTCCTGCTCAGTCATGTCCTGGTATGGAGGACTACCCTTCTCATTGTGCCTCCCTCTGCCCATTTCTGGGACATGTACGTGATAAATCTTATGACTTTATTTCCTTTGTGTGAATATATTGAAATTGTATTTTCAGTTTTCACTTGCCCAAAGTGGCAACTCAGACACTGAGAGAGCTACCGGTTATCCCAATGGGGGTGGTTCGTACCTCCTCATTCAGCAGATCGCAATCTGCATATTCTTAATTTAATACACTGGCTATGCACCCTCCAACACACTGATCATAAGTGTAAGAATTCAGTATTTCACAATTAAATATATTCACTGTAGGGTTTTTGTAGGTGCTTTATCAAGTTAACAGATTTTCCTTCTAATCCTAGTTTACTGGGAGTTTTTATCTAAATGGAAGTTGAATTTTTATCAGATACTTTTCCTATATCTATTGAAAAGATTACAAGTGATTTCCCCCCCTTCATTCTGTAAATATAAATAATTACTTTGGTTAAGGGGCACCTGGGTGGCTCAGTCAGTTAAGCGTCTGCCTTTGGCTCAGATCCTGGGATTGAGCCCCGAGTCTGGCTACTCGCTTAGCTGGGAGCCTGCTTCTCCTCACTCTGCCACTCCCCTTGCTCATATGCTCTCTCTCTCTTTCAAATAAATAAATAACATATTTAACATTTGACTTTCAAATGTTAAACGAAACTTGCATTCCTGGAATAAACATTGCTTGGCTCTGATATGTTATTTATTTTATATATTGCTAGTTTAAATCAGCCAAAATATTGTCAGGGATTTTTATACCTATGTTCATGAAGGATATTGGTAGTTTTATTTTCTAGTATTGTCTTTATCTGGTGTTAGTATCAGGCCAACATGGACCTCATAAAATGAGTTGAGAAGTTCCCTCCACTTCTATTTTATGGGCCAGTTTGTATAGAATTTGTATTCCTTCTTCCAGACTCCCAAGAGTTAAGCAGTTGTTCACCATAGGCCACATTTTTTATAAAACAGTTTAGGCACAACAAGCCACTACTACCAGTTCTGGAAACAATAACCCCCCCAAATTCAAGGTCTCAAATACCAGTCAAAGATCAACCTTTCAATAAGATCTGTATAAGGATAGCAGCCTTAGGCCTTCCATATTAACTCTTTTCTACACACATGGTATATTGTTTCCATCCTTTATTTTTTAAAATATATGTGACTTAATATTTTAAATGGCTTTCTTGTAAGCAGCGTATATTCGGATCTTGCTTTTTTTAATCTAATATGACAATCTCTGCCTTTTAATAGGAATGTTTATATCTTTTATACTAAATGTAATTATTAATATGGTTAGTTTACACCCATCTTGCTATATTTCTACTATTTGTTCTACTTGATGTTTGTCCCTTTTTCTTTTTTCCTGTTTTCATTGGGATTAATTAATCATATCTCCATTAGCAGCTTATTAGCTATACCTCTTGGTTTTATTTTTTAGTGGTTAGTGTTTGCTCTAGAGTTTACCATATAGAGAGAGCATATACTATATATATATATATAGCATATACTGTATATATATAAAAATTTGAAAAAAGAATAATTTATATATAAATTATACATAATAGTAAATTATAATAAAGTAAATTAATAAATTATAATGAATACATACATCATCATTAAAAATTATTTTAATATTATTTCAAATAATGCTATATAACCTGTATGATGTAGTAATCTTCCAACATATAGTTCCATTTCTACCCTCCTGACCTTTGTATTACGGTTGTCATACATTTCACTTCGACATATGTTAAAAAACCAGAGTAGATTATTATTTTGCTCTAAAAAACCAATATCTTTTGAGGAGATTAAAAACAAGGAAGGTTTCTTTTTGCTATGATAATTAACATTATTAAAAATTCTGGAAGATAAGATATTCTTTTTTTTTTTTTAAAGATTTTATTTATTTATTCGACAGGATAGAGACAGCCAGCGAGAGAGGGAACACAAGCAGGGGGAGTGGGAGAGGAAGAAGCAGGCTCATAGCGGAAGAGCCCAATGTGGGGCTCGATCCCAGAACGCCGGGATCACGCCCTGAGCCGAAGGCAGACGCTTAACCGCTGTGCCACCTAGGCGCCCCAAGATAAGATATTCTTATCTGACAATAGCAAATACCAAAACTAAAGTTCAAAAACTGATAGTCATTTTGATTTAACCACAAGTAAATTCTCCATCATTTAATTGAGCAATGTCCATGGTAAACAGTGAGTACTTGACAGGCATTATTTAATATATACCACTACCCTCTTTGTTCTCATTCACCAAATATTTCCAGAGATCGTGGCAAATATCTGGCATACAAACATTTCTTTCCTACAGAAAGGTGTTTTTTTTAATTGCTTTTGAAACTGTTATTCACCAAACCAGTACCATCATGGCCCTCAGATGCCCCAAATTATAACCCACATACTACAAAAACCCAGCACTAAAAATTGGACCTTCATCTTTTACTGGTTTCAATTTTCAATTCTGAAGATTCTTGTTTCAATGCAAGAAATCAAAGAATTTTTAAACAGCTCAACTTCTTATTTACTAACCACAGTGGCAGGTATATTGTTATATCCTCCAAACTCTGCCAATAAACTCTTTGATTAATTTACCTTCTCAGGGCACCAGGGGGGCTGAGTTGGTTGAGTGGCTGAGTGTCTGACTCTTGATCTCAACTCAGGTCTTGATCTCAGGGTCATGAGTTCAAGCCTTGATTTGGGCTCCACACTGGGCATGGAGCCTACATAAGAAAAAGGGAAAAGAAGAAAAAAATTATCTTATTAATATTTTCATTGATACCATGCTATTATATTTTCTTTATCGGGGGAATGGCCATCAAAATGATACTTCATAATTCTTTTTATTATTAAGTTCCAGCTTTTTTATTTATACAGGAAATTGAAAGTTGTAGAGGAAGCTCTTTGTCTATGAAGGAACAGATAGAATAAATACAGGATTTCTGTTCAGGAGCCTTTCCATTGTGCTTACTGCTGTGGTATAATTTTGTTGCTTTCATTCATTTTACAAAATAAATTATAAACTCATCACTAAGGATATGGTCAGAGGACTATAAATTTAAGTTGCTTGAAATAATGACTTTCTCTGTATGAACATATTATCAATTTGATATAGTTTTCATTAGTTTATGTTCAGCTTTAATGTTTACTCTTTTCCATTCCTTTAAATTATTATTTTTTGAATATGTAAAACACTTTTTTTCTTTTTAACATCTTAATTATTATTTTCTATTTAAATTCAATTAGCCAACATATAGTACATTATTAGTTTCAGGAATTCATCATTTGCATATAACAGCCAGTGCTCATCACATCACATACCCTCCTTAATGCCCATCACCCAATTACCCCATCCCAACACCAACCTCCCCTCCAGCAACCTTCAGTTTGTTTTCTATAGTTAAGAGACTCTCATGGTTTGTCTCCCTCTCTGATTTCTTCACATTCAGTTTTCCCTCCCTTACCCACGATCTTCTTTGCTGTTTCTTATATTCCACATATGAATGAGATCATATGATAATTATCTTCCCCTGATTGACCTATTTTGCTCTGCATAAAACCCTCCAGTTCCATCCACATCAATGTAAATGGTAAGTATTCATCCTTTCTGAGTAATATTCCATTGTGTGTGTCTTCTTTCTTCATTCTTTCTTTCTCTGTTCATCTGTCGATGGACATCTTGGCTCTTTTCATAGTTTGGTTACTGTGGACATTGCTGCTATAAACATTGGGCTGCATGTACCCCTTTGTCACTACATTTGTATCTTTGAGGTAAATACCTAGTAGTGCAATTGCTGGGTCATAGGGTAGCTCTATTTTTAACCACTTGAGGAACCTCCATACTCTTTTCCAGAGTGGCTGTACCAGCTTGCATTCCCACCAACAGTGTAAGAGGGTTCCCCTTTCTCTGCATCCTAGCCAACATTTGTTGTTTCCTGACTTGTTAATTTTAGTCTTTCTGACTGGTGTGAGGTGGTATCTCATTGTGTCTTTGATTTGTATTTCCCTGATGCAAAGTGATATAGAGAATTTTTTTTCATGTGTCTATGGGCAATTTGTTTGTTTGTTCATGTCTTCTGCCCATTTCTTGACTGGATTATTTGTTTTTGGGGTGTTGAGTTTGATAAATTCTTTCTAAATCTTGGATACTAGCCCTTTATCTTATATGTAATTTGCAAATATCTTTCCCCATTCCATAGATTGCCTTTTAGTTTTGTTGACTGTTTCCTTTGCTGTGCAGAAGCTTTTTATCTTGATGAAGTCCCAATAGTTCAGTTTTTCTTTTTTTCTCTTGCCTTTGGAAACATGTCTGGCAAGAAGTTGCTGTGGCTGACGTCAAAGAAGTTGATGCCTGTGTTTTCCCCTAGCATTTTGGTGGAGTCCACTCTCATATTTAAGTCTTTTATCCATTTTGAGTCTATTTTTGTGTATGGTGTAAGAAAATGGTCCAGTTTCATTCTTCCACATGTGTCCAATTTTCCCAACACCATTTGTTGATGAGACTGTCTCTTTACCGTTGGATCTTCTTTCTTGCTTTGTCGAAGGTCGGTTGACCATAGAGTTGAGGGTCCATTTCTGGGTTCTCTATTCTGTTCCATTGATCTATGTGTCTGTTTTTGTGCCAGTACCATACTGTCTTGATTACAGCTTTGTAATATAGCTTGAAGTCTGGAATTGTGATGCCCCCAACTTGAGTTTTCTTTTCCAACATTCCTCTGGCTATTCAGGGTCTTTTCTGGTTCCATACAAATTTTAGGATTATTTTTTCCAGCTATGTGAAAAATGCTGATGGTATTTTGGTAAGGATTGCATTGGATGTGTAGATTGTTCTCAGTAATATAAATATTGTAGCAATATTTATTGTTCCAATCCATGAGCATGGAATGTTTTTCGATTTCTTTGTGTCTTCCTCAATTTCCTTCATAAGTGTTCCAGTTTTTAGAGTATAGATCCTTTACCTTCTTGGTTAGGTTTATTCCTAGGTATCTTATGATTTTTGATGCAATTGGAAATGGGATCGATACCTTAATTTCTCTTTCTTCTGTCTTGTTAGTGTACAGAAATGCAATTGATTTCTGTGCATTGATTTTATATTCTGCCACATTGCTGAATTCCTGTAGGAGTTCTAGCAGTTTTGGGGTAGAATCTTTTGGGTTTTTCACATAAAGTATCATGTCATCTGTGAAGAGAGAGAGTTTGACTTCTTAATTACCAATTTGAATGCATTTTATTTCTTTTTGTTGTCTGATTGCTGAGATTAGGACTTCTAGTATGATGTTGACCAACCGTGGTGAGAGTGGGCATCCCTGTCTTGTTCCTTACCTTGGGGGAAAGGTCTCAGTTTTTGTCCATTGAGAATGATATTCTCTGTGGGCTTTTCGTAGATGGCTTTATGATATTGAGGTATGTTCCCTCTGTCCCTACACTGTGGAGAGTTTTAATCAAGAAAGGATGCTGTACTTTGTCAAATGTATTTTCTGCATCAGTTGAGAGGATCATATGGTTCTTGTCCTTTCTTTTATTAATGTGATGTATCACATTGATTGATTTGTGGATGTTGACCCACCTTTGCATCCCAGGAATAAAACACACTTGGTCATGGTGAATAATTTTTTTAATGTACTGTTGGATCCCACTTGTTAGTATCTTAGTGAGAATTTTGACATCCATATTCATCAGGGATATTTGTCCATAATTCTCCTTTTTGGTAGGGTCTTTGTCTGGCTTTAGGATCAAGAGAATGTTGGCCTCATAGAACGAGTTTGGAAGTTTTCCTTCCATTTCTATTTTTTTTGAAAAAGCTTCAGAAGAATAGGTATAAGTTGTCCTTTAACTGTTGGTAGAATTCCCCTGGGAAGCCATCCAGCCCTGAACTCTTATTTGTTGGGAGATTTTTTTTTTATTACTGTTTCAATTTCCCTACCAGATATGGGTCTGTTCAGGTTTTCTATTTCTTCCTGTTTCAGTCTTGGTAGTTTACAAGTTTCTAGGAATGCATCAATTTCTTCCAGATTACTTAATTTGTTGGCATATAATTGCTCATAATATGTTCTTAAAGTTGTTTGTATTTCTTTGGTGTTGGTCATAATCTCTCCTCTTTCATTCATTATTTTGTTAATTTGGGTCCTTTCTCTTTTCTTTTTGATAAGTCTGGCCAGGGGTTTATCAATCTTATTATTTCTCTCAAAGAACCACCTTCTTGTTTCATTGATCCGTTCTACTATTCTTTTAGTTTCTAGTTCATTGATTTCTGCTCTGATCTTTATTATTTCTCATCTCCTGCTTGGTTTAGGCTCTATTTGCTATCCTTTTCCCAGCTCCTGTGTAAGATTATCTTGTGTATTTGAGACTTTTCTAGTTTCTTGAGAAAGGCTTGTATTGCTATGTACTTCCCTCTAGTTTCTTGAGAAAGGTGTGATTTCTTTGGTGCATCCAAAATGTTTTAAACAGTTGTGTTTTCATTTTCATCTGTTTCCATGAATTTTTAAAATTCTTCTTTAATTTCCTGGTTGACCCATTCATTCTATAGTGGGATTTTTTAGCCTCCAAGAATTTGAGTTCCTTTAAAATTTCCTCTTGTGATTGAATTCCAGTTTCAAAGCATTGTGGTCTGAAAATATGCAGGGAATAATCCCAATCTTTTGATACCAGTTGAGACCTGATTTGTGACCAGTATGTGATCTATTCTGGAGAATGTTCCATGTGCACTCAAGAAGAATGTATATTCTGTTGCTCTAGGATGGAATGCTCTGTGTATATCTATGAAGTCCACCTGGTCCAATGTGTCATTCAAAGCCCTTGTTTCCTTGTTGATCTTCTGCTTAGATGACCTGTCCATTGCTGTGAGTGGGGTGTTAAATTCCCCTACTTTTATTGTATTATTATCAATGTGTTTCTTTAATTTTGTCATTAATTGGTTTATATAATTGGCTACTCCCAGGTTAGATGCATAATTATTTACAATTGTTAGATCTTCTTATTGGGAAGACCCTTTAAGTATGATATAGTGTCCCTCTTCATCTCTTACTACAGTCTTTGGTTTAAAATCTAATTTGTCTGATATAAGGATTGCTACCCCAGCTTTCCTTTGATGTCCATTAGCATGATACATGGTTCTCCATCCCCTCACTTTCAATCTGGAGGTGTCTTTGGGTCTAAAATGAGTCTCTTGTAGACAGCATATGGATGGGTCTTGCTTTTTTTATCCAATATGTTACCCTGTGTCTTTGATTGGAGCATTTAGCCTTTTACATTCAGAGTAGCTATTAAAAGATATGAATTTAGTACCATTGTAGTACCTGTAAAATCACTATTTCTGTATATTGTCTCTGTTCCTTTCTGGTCTATGTTACTTTTGGGGTCTCTCTTCACTTACAGGATCCCCTTTAATACTTCTTGCAAGGCTGGTTTAGTGATCACAAATTCCTTAAGTTTCTGTTTGTCCTGGAAGCTCTTAATCTCTCCTTCCATTCTGAATTACAGCCTTGCTGAATAAAGTATTCTTGTCTCCATGTTTTTCTCATTTAGTACCCTGAATATATAAGCAGGCCTTTGTGGCCTGCCAGATCTCTGTGGATAGGTCTGCTGCCAGTCTAATGTTTCTACCCTTGTAGGTTAAGGAATTCTTCTCTCGAGCTGCTTTCACGATTTTCTCTTTACCTCTGAAATTTGCAAGCTTCATTATTATACTTTGGGGTGTTGATCTATTTTTGTTGATTTTGAGGGAGGGTTCTCTGCCCCTTCTGGACTTGAATGCCTGTTTCCTTCCACAGATTTGGGAAGTTCTCAGCTATGATTTGCTCAAATATATCTTCTGTCCTTCTCTATCTTTTCTCTCCCTCTGGAACCCCAATCAATCTAATATTGTTTCACTTTATGGCGATTTTTACACAGATTTCTCGAAGCCTCCCCTCATGATCCATTAGTTGTTTTTCTCTCTTTTCCTCAGCTTCCTTACTTTCCAATATTTTGTCTTCTATGTCACTGACTCTCTCGTCCGCCTCATTTACCCTAGCCATTAGAACGTCCATTTTAGGCTGCATCTCAGTTAAAGTATTTTTAATTTTGGCCTGATTAGATTTTAGTTCTTTTATTTCTGCACTAAGGGATTCTCTACTGTCTTTTATGCTTTTTTCAAGCCCAGCTTGTATCTTTATCATTGTTATCTGAATTCCAGGTCTGACATTTTACTTATATCAATATTGATTAAATCTATGGCAGACAGTATTACCCCTGGTACTTTCTTTTGTGGTTAATTCCTCCTTCTAGTCATTTTGTCCAGAGAAGAATAGACAAATGAGAGAACAACAACAACAAAAAGAAATAGAAAATAAAAATATCAACCACAATCCCAGTGAAATATACACTAGACAAATCAGAAGAGATCAGAAACCAAAACAATTATAATTAAACAGGTAGAGTAGGGTGATACACTTGGTCCTGGGTATATTTTGGTCTGTTAGAAGACACTGAATCCCACAATTGTAAAGAAAGAAAAACTTACATATATATATATATACGAAAATAAAATTGAATACTGTGAAAGGAAGCCAAAAATGAAGACTATATCTATAAAATGTAAATGTAAAAATGAAAACTAAAAAAAGACTTAAAAGCAGAGTTGATAAAATAAGAAACTAGTTGAAAAGGAAAAAAGAAAAGGAAAATTTTAAACTGAAAGATTAAAGAATCATGAGAAAAAAACCTCGAATTCCATATACTATTTTCCCCTAGCACTGGAGTTTTGCAGTTCTGTGTGCTCCATAAACTTGGTATTAGCGTGATGTTCCAGCTGGTCTTCTGGGGGTGGGGCCTACTGTGCTGATTCTCAGGTGTCTTTGCCTGGGTGGAGCTGCACTGCCCCTTGCTAGGGGCCAGGCTCACTGTAAACTGCTTCGGATTACTCTATGTGGATTTTTTTTCCCCTGAAGCCTTTCCTTGCTGCTTTAGAGGATGAAAATAAAAATCGTGGCACCATGATCTCCAGCCCTAGAGCTGAAAGATACCGTCCTCCACTTTTCAGTAAACCCTCAGGGAAAAGCAGTCTTCACTAATGTGTAAGCCAAACTCTGCAGACTCCTGCGTTAGCAACCCTTGGGAGGGAGGAGGGTCACCAAGGGCCTGCCCTTTGCAGGGTCCCTGCACAGAGAATTGTCACCCAATCATTCAGGGTTTGAAGTTTATGGCAAACCAAGCTGAGAGCCCACCCCTGGACTTGCTGCTTGCAGTTGGCTTCCCTGTTCTGATGCTTGGAAACTCTGCCTGCTCAGGCACCCCCATTCTTTCTGTGCTGCCAGGGATCCTGAGACCACACTGTCCCACCTAGGATTCTGTCCTGCTCTGCCACTTGAACACCTTTCAGGCGGGACATCTCTCACAGGAGCAGACATCTAAAAGCTCTGATTTTGGGCTCCAGGGCTATATTACTTTCCGGTAGCCTGCTTATGGAAGCTTCCTCACCCCCGAAGTTTACCTTCCAATATATCCCCTCAGATTCACTCCCCCACACTTCCAACCTTGCAAAAAAAGTGGTTGCTTTTCTATTTGTGGAATTCCAGCAATTCTTTTCTTATATCTCAGGTTGAATTCACAGGTGTTCAGAATGATTTGATAGATATCTAGCTGAATTCAAGGGACCAGATGAAATGGGGGTCCCCTACTCTACTGCCATCTTGCCTCCCTCCTCCCATGTAAAACATTTATATAGATCAAAACTCAAAGCTGTAAAAAAAAAAAAAAAGGAAAAAAAAAGGGAAGAAACTTTAACACTTCTGTTCTCTTTACCTACCACACTCCTGTGTCCTTCCACCACCACCCCCCTTGTGCCACTTTTATTAGTTTCTGTGTTTCTATTTGCAAAAATAAGCAAATATGAATGTGTGCAAATATACATATATATTTTTTCTTATTCCCCCTTTCTTCTTCCATAAAATGTAGTTTACTGTATACATTGTTCTGCATCTTGTTTTTTAGTAGTTATTTTAACTTTGAGTTTTTTTAATCTATAAAATGGGAGAACACTATGTGTGAGGATCAAATAGAAAGAGGCATATGCGGTACCCACCACAGGATTAGGCATAGTGAGACCCACCTCATGTGTCCCGACAGCCTACTCCTGTCACTCTATGTGGCAATAAATACTCCCATCATTTTCTGTTAGCACTGTAGATTAAAGTATCCTTGGGGAAGTCAGGAGCACACAGCAGATCTTCTGGTATGAATGGCGTGTAGCTTTTTACTTGTCTCTATTATTAAAGCCACTGCACCTGTTCAGTCTTTGAGACAAACTTTCAGAACCCAAAGCTGGCTCCTGAGAGGTCTCCTGGTGATACCTAGCACACAATCTAATACAGGTAGCCATGAATCTATCCCTCCTACCACATGGCGATGAACAGATGCATGGCCAGACTATAGTGCAGAGATTTTTCTATTTGACCACAGATTTACCACTTCCTGTACTCCTCCTTACTTTGTGTAGATACATATTTTCAACAGATATCATTTTCCTTTTTCTTTTCTCTCTCTCTCTCTTTTTTTTTAGAGAGAGAGAGAGACCATGCCTGCACGTGAGTGGGTGGAGGGGGGGAGGCACAAAGGGAGAAGGAGAGAAGCTTAAGCAGGCTCTATGCCCAGAGCCCAACTCAGGGCTCGATCTCAGTACCCTGAGATCCTGACCTGAGCCGAAATCAAGAGATGGATGCCTAACTAACTGCACCATCCAGGCGTGCCTATTTTCCTTTTCTCATAAGGAACTTCCTTTAACCTTTCTTATGACACAGGTCTACTAGGAAGAAATTCTCTTGCCTTTTGCTTGTCATTTTTTGCTTTTACGTTTTGAAAAATCTTTTTGCTGGGTGTATAATTCTCAGTTGGCAGGTATTTTCACTCAGTAGTTTAATTCCGTTGCTCCATTCTCTAATGGCTGGCACAGTTTGTGATTAAAAATTTGCTGTCATTCATTCTTATCACCGGTCCTCTGTATGCAATATGTTCCCCTCCTTTTTCCCCCCCTCTAGCTGCTTTTAAGAGTTTTCTCTTTGTTACTGGCTTTTAGCAATTTGATTATGATGTTTTCTTTACATTTACTCTGCTTGGGGTTTGTTGTGCTTCTCCTCTTGTGGTTTTACAGTTTTCATCAAATACTTTCATAATACTTTTCATCATCTTCATCAACTTTTCGTGTCTACTGACTAATTTTTCTTCTAGTTATAGAGCATATTTTTTTTTACTTCTTCCCAAAAAGGCTAGCTTTTATTTTTATGCTAGGCATGGCAAATTTTATGATGCTTGGTGCTGGGTTCTACTGTGTTTTTGAAATAGTGTTAACCATTGTTCTGACATGCAGTTAAGTTTCTTGGGATCAATTCAGTCCTTTCAAGGTTTGCTTTTAAGATATGTTATTGTGAGTTCAGAGCAGTCTTTAGTCTTAGGGTAATTTAGCCCTGCTACTACCCACTGCTTTGTATATCAAATGGTCTTTCCATGCTGGCTGGTAGGACCATGAATTAGTTCCAGCACTGTATTAGCTCCAAGAATTGTTTAGTCTACTACTATATTAGTCTGCCCAGGCTGCCGTAACAAAATGCCACATGCTGGGTGGCTTAAATAACAGAAATTTATTTCTCACAGTTCTGAAGGCTAAAAATCCCAGATCAAAGTCTAGCAGTGTTTGGTTTCTGGTGATAGCTCTCTTCTGGCTTGAAGATGGGCACCTTTGTGCTATGTTTTCACATGGCCTTTTCTCAGTGTGTGCAAGCGGTGGGAGGGAGCAGGGCACGGAAGAAAGAGTGAGAGAGAGAGAAAGAAAGAGCGAAGGCACTAGTGTCTTTACTTATAATGACACTAATCCTATCAATTCAGGGCCCCACCCTTATGACCCCATTTAACCTTAATTACTTCCTTACTCCGAATACAGTTACACTGATAGTTGGAGCTTCAACATATGAATTTGCAGAGACCACAACATTCAGTGTATAATAATGGCTTTCTAGTGATTCTTTCTCTGGTCTTCCATAGTTTTTTTCCCCCATACATATGCAGATGAGTACTTAGCTCAAGATTTAAGGGTACTCCTTTGTATATCTCCACTGTTTCTGTGCATCTCTCTCCTCTCTAGTATTCTGGTCTAGCTGTCTTGACCTCTCAAAACTCTGACTCCTTAACTCAGTAAGACCACTAGGTGGTCAGTAAGGCCACTGGCTCTGTGTAGGCTCCCCACAGCTGCACTGCAGGTGAAAACCTGCTTCCAGGCTATAAGCTGAGGCAATCATAGAGCTCATCTGCTTTCTTTCCTCTCTCTCTCTCTCTTTTTAAAGATTTTATTTATTTATTTGTCAGAGAGAGAGAGAGTAAGAGAGAGCACAAGCAGGGGGGAGCAGCAGGCAGGACAGGCAGAGGGAGAAGCAGGCTCTCCACTGAGCATGTCTTTCCCTGGCATAGCATGGAAAGCAAAAAGCAGGAAGGACAGTGCGTTTGAGAGACCTGGAGTTTCTAGTTTCTTACATTTTCACCCAATGAAAATTTATTTTGCCATGGTGACATTTGTTCCTTAACCACCATAGGAGCTGCTACACTTGTCTTTATTTTACGTGTTTCATTACAATACTGCACTTATGTAAATTATCAAAGCCTGTTTTCCTGGTGAGTTCTAAACTGTCTTTGTCCAACCTAATTGGGTAGGAAATTATCTGGAAAAGCTAGCTGATGTAAGTGAAATAAAATGTGAATGTTAATTTTTATCTGAGAAGCACTTCCCCCCCTTCCCGTTTCATTTTCAGAAATTAGGCTCTATAGCAAAACAATGCTCATATGAATATGTCATGAAAAGTTCTGTCTCCCTCCTATTTCCAATTTCCAGTAAGAATCCTTTACTATCAGAGTGGTTGGGTGGCTCAGTCTGTTGAGGATCCAATCCTTGGTTTTGGCTCGGGTCTTGTCCTGGGATCAGGCCCTGTATCAGGCTTCATGCTCAGCACAGAGTCTGCTTGAGATTCTCTCTCTTCCTCTTCCCCTCCCCAGGCTCACTTGCTCTCACTCTCTCTCTCTCTGAAACAAACAAACAAACAAATAAATAAAATCTTTTTAAAAGGGAATCTTTTTATATCAACATCACTTTCCAGAATTTGGACTCTTTCAGGTTCTCCTTATTTTACTTTTAACTATGAAAATAAATCTTAGTGCTAAGAGGACATATTAGTCCTTTTACCTTCTTCTAAAAGCTTTGCCATTTACTTTGTGTTGGTTCTTATTTTCATTTGAGTTCATTCCACATTTGTACGTTGATCAGCTACTATGTATAAAACCCTCTGTGAGGTGTTAAGGAGATTTAGAAATAAGACTCTACCCCACCCTTAACCTAGTAATGAAAAGTAACATGCAAGTAGCTAAAATGCAAGTGGTAAGAAGTGTTAGAGAAAATCCAAGTGGTCAAAACTGCTGTGGCAATACCACTAAAGGAACTTTTATTCTGGTGGGAGATAAGTAGGAGGAAATGCCTTGGGCAAAGTTTCATAAAGAAAGTGTTTTTTATACAGAAACTGATGTCTAATGTTTTGATAGGAGCTGAAAATTTGGGACAACATTTCAGACTGAAGGTAAAGCTAGAATATTCCTTAAGGAAAAGGTTTTATGTTCCTTAGCAAGCAGAAGAGCATCATAGAAGACCTCGATTCAAATCCACTTAGCAGTGATGTGGTCTTGAGGACTTAACCTCTCTGAGTTTCATTTTCTTCATCTATATAATATGATTAACAATAGCCACCTCCAAGAGTTTTCATTATATGTACGTATACATGTACACACACACAGATCTTCTTTGAGTTATCATGGGGTTATGTTCCAATAAACCCATGGTTATAGCAAAAATATTGTAAGTCAAAAATGCATTTAATGCACCAAATCTACCAGATATTATAGCTTAACCTAGTCTACTTTAAATGTGCTAAGAACACTTACATTAGCCTACAGTTGAGCAAAATCATCTAACACGAAGCTATTTCTAATGAAATGTTTAATGTCTAATGTAATTTATTAAATACTGTACCGAAAGTGAACAGCAGAATGGTTGTAGAGGTACAGAATGGTTGTATCAGTTATTTATTTGTATGATGGCATGGCTGACCAGGAGATGTGGCTCACTGCTCCCACGGCCTAGCATCATGAGAGAGTATTATACTACATATCAGTAGCTCAGGAAAGGATCAGAATTCAAAATTCGAAGTATGGTTTCTAGTGAATGCTTATCACTTTCACATTATCATAAAATCAAAAAGCTATAAATGAGTGAAACCATATGATAATTGTCTTTCTCTGCTTGACTTATTTCACTTAGCATTATCTCCTCCAGTGCCGTCCATGTTGCAGCAAATGTTGAGAAATCGTTCTTTTTGATAGCTGAGTAATATTCTATTGTGTATATGGACCACATCTTCTTAATCCAGTCATCTGTTGAAGGGCATCTCGGATCCTGCCACGATTTAGCTATTATGGACAATGCTGCTATGAACATTGGGGTGCATATGGCCCTTCTCTTCACTACATCTGTATCTTTGGGGTAAATACCCAGTAGTGCAATGGCTGGATCACAGGGTAGCTCAATTTTTAACTTTTTAAGGGACTTCCACACTGTTTTCCAAAGTGGCTGTACCAACTTGCATTCCCACCAACAGTGTAAGAGGGATCCCCTTTCTCCACATCCTTTCCAACATTTGTTGTTTCCTGCCTTGTAGGAAGATTGGTAGGAGAAGAAAGGGAAGAAGAAAGGGGGGGTAAACAGAAGGGGGAATGAACCATGAGAAACTATGGACTCTGGGAAACAAACTGAGGGCTTCAGAGGGGAGGGGGTTGGGAGACTGGGATAGGACGGTGATGGGTATTAAGTAGGGCACGTATTGCATGGTGCACTGGGTGTTATACACAAGTAATGAATCACGGAACTTTACATCAAAAACTAGGGATGTACCATATGGTGACTAACATAATATAATAAAAAATTATTATAAAAAAATCAAAAAGCTGTAAGTCAAATCATTGTAAGTTGGAGACTATATCTATCTATCTATCTCTATCTATCTATCTATATCTCTATCTATCTCTATCTATCATCTATTTATCTATCTATCTATCTATCTATCTATCTATATCCCTATCTATCATTTATCTATTATCTATCTATCTATCTATCTATCTATCTATCTATCTATCTATCTATCATCATCATCATCTAGCTAGCTAGCTAGCTATCATCTATCCATCCACACACAGAGAGACTGCCATTAGAGAAGATTCAATAAACAGATACTAAACTGATGATTACTTAATAAAGAATTAAGAATATGAGGCTACTTGGGGACCTTTAGACTATTCAGAGGAATTACTTTGATTCACAAATATTTGTTTAAGATTTTTGCATCTATGTGCATGAAAGATTTGAGTCTGTGGTTTTTTGTATTGTAATGTCTTTGGTTTTGATATCTGGGTGAGGCAGACCTCATAGAATGCTTTGAGAAATATTCTTCCTCTTCAATTTTCTGGAGTAGTTTGTAAATTTGATACTATTTCTTCCTCAAATGCTTTGTAGAATAATCAGTGAAATTATCCGGGCCCTTAGATTTGTGCTTGTGTGTACTCGAAGATTTTGCTCCCCCATCTTCTCATTTGCATTGTTTCAGATGATAAACATCTCATCTCATCGTCATCTTTGTTCCTCTGTAAAGTGTCTTTTTTCTCTGGATGTCGTAAGATATTCTCTCTTTACTTTTTTAAAGATTTATTTATCTATTTGTGAGAGAAAGAAAGAAAGCATGAGCAGGAGAGGCAGAGAGAAAGAGAAAGGGAATCTTAAGCAGACTCTGTGCAGAGCACAGAGCCTCACATCACACAGGGCTCGATCTCATGACCCTATGATCATGACCTGAGCTGAAACCAAGAGTCAGATGCCCAACCAACTGCACCACCCAGATGTGCCAGATTTTCTCTTTATCATTGATTTTAAGCAATTTGTTTATAATGTGCTTTGGTTTTCTTCATGTTTCTTGTGCTTGGGGTTCATTCAGCTTTTTGGATTTAGATTGTGGACTTATAGTTTTTATCAATTTTTTTTTGATTGGGGGCATTATTTCTTAAAATATTTTTCTACCCTCTCCTTTTACAGACAATCCAATTACACATATATTAGGCCACTTAAATTTGTTCCACAGTATACAGATTCTCTGTTCATTTTTTTCATTATATTTTTTTCTCTTGGTGTTTCCTTTTGGATAGTTTTATTACTTTGCCTTCAACATCACTGAACTTCTGTCCTACAGGATCTTATACATCCCGTCTTCTGCAGAATTAATCCAATCCAGTGTAGTTTTCATTCCAGACATGGTAATTCTCATCCCTTTGATTCTGAGATGTATATATATTTTTATGTATATATAAATATGTATTTATGTATATATATTTGTATATTTATGTATATATATTTTATACATTTTGTTGGGGTAAAATTGATATGTAACATGATGTATAAGTTTCAGATTAGAACTTTATAATTTAGGGGGCGCCTGGGTGGCACAGCGGTTAAGCGCCTGCCTTCGGCTCAGGGCGTGATCCTGGCGTTACGGGATCGAGCCCCACATCAGGCTCTTCCGCTGTGAGCCTGCTTCTTCCTCTCCCATTCCCCCTGCTTGTGTTCCCTCTCTCACTGGCTGTCTATATCTCTGTCAAATAAATAAAATCTTTAAAAAAAATAACTTTATAATTTGATCCATGTATGCACTACACAGCGATCACCACTAAAAGTCTAGTTACCACCCATCACAATACAATTGACCCTCTTTACCCATTTTTTTCCACCCTCCCCCATCCTGTAACCACCAATCTGTTCTACATGTCTATGAGTTTGTTTTTGCTTTCTTGTTTGTCTAGATTCCACGTATGAGTGAAATCATACAGTATTTGTCTTTCTCCATCTGACTTATTTCATTTAGTTTTTTCATTTACTTTCAAGGCCCATTCATGTTGCAAATGGCAAGGTATCTTTCTTTTTTATGTCTAAGTAATATATATATTTATATATATATAAATTCTTTATATATTTTTTATATATATAAATTTTATATATATATATATATATATATATATATATATATATATATATATATATATATATATAATTCTTTATCCATTCATCCACTGATGGACATTTAGGTTGTTTCCATTTCTTGTTTATTGTAAATAATGCCACAATGATATACATATAGCCCAACATGGGGCTTGAACTCACAACTCTGAAGTCAAGACCTGAGCTAAGATCAAGAGACAGATGCTTAACCGATGGAGCCACCCAGGCACTCCAAGTGTGCATGTATTTTTTTAAATAGTTGTTTTCATATTCTTTAGATAAATACCCAGAAGTAGAATAGCTAGAACATATGGTAGTTCTATTATCAATTTTTTGAGGAATTTCCAGACTGTTTTCCATACTGGCTGATTCAATTTACATTCTCATTGACAGTGTACAAGTGTACCTTTTTCTCCACATCTTTGCCAACACTTGTTGTTTCTTGTCTTTCTGACAATGGCCAATTTAATCAGTGTGAGGTGGTATCTCATTGAGGTTTTGATTTGCATTTCTCTAATAATTAGTGATGTTGAACAGCTTTTCATTTGCCTGTTGGTCATCGGCGTATTTTCTTTAGAAAATTTTGATTCAGATCCTCTGCCCATTTTTACTTGGATTATTTGTGTTTTGTTGTTGTTGTTATTGAGTTATATGAGTTTTTTATGTATTTGGATATTAATTCCTTGTCAAACATAGAGTTCACAGAAGTCTTCTCCCATTCAGTAGGCCGCCTTTTCATTCTGATGATAGTTTCATTTGCTGTTTGATGTAATCCCATTTGTTTATTTTACTTTTGTTTCCCTTGCCCTTGGAGTCAGATCCACAAAAATATTTCTAAGACCAAATGAGAAGTTTACCACCTATGTTTTCTTCTGGGAATTTTAGGGTTTCAGGTCTTACACCCAAATCTTTAATCCATTTTGAGTTAATTTTATGTGTGGTGTGAGATAGTAGTCAAGTTTCATTCTTTTGCATGTGGCTGTCCAGTTTTCCCAACACCTTTTATTGAAGAGATTATCCTTTCTCCATTGTATGTTCTCGGCTACTTTGTTGTAAATTCATTTTCCATATATGTGTGGGTTTAATTCTGGGCTCTTAATTCTGTTCCATTGATCTGCATGTCTGTTTTTATGCCAATACCATACTGTTTGGATTACTACAGCTTTGTAATATAGTTTGAAATCAGGGAGCATAATACCTCTGACTTTGTTCTTCTTTCTCAAGATTGCTATGGTTATTTAGGATCTTCGTGGTTCCGTACAAATTTTACAATTATTTGTATTAGTTCTGTGAGAAATGTCATTGGAATTTTGATAGGGGTTGCATTGAATCTATAGATTGGTTTAGACAGAATGGACAATTTAACAATATTAATTTTTCCAATCCACGAGCATGTTGTATCTTTTCATTTTTGTGTGTCATCTTCAATTTCTTTCATCAGTGTCTTATAGTTTTTAATGTACAGATCTTTCACCTTCTTGGTTAAATTTATTCCTAGGTATTTCATTCCTTTAATGCAATCGTAAATGGATTTGTTTCTTTAATTCTCTTTCTGATAATTCATTATTAGTATGTAGAAATACCACAAATTTTTGTAGGTCAATTTTGTATCTTGCTACTTTACTGAATTCATTTATTAGTATCAACACTTTTTTTGGTGCAGTGTTTTGAGTTTTGGATATATAGTATGCCATTTGCAAATAGTGACAGTTTTACTTTTTTCCTTTCCATGTGGATGCTTTTTATTTCTTTTTCTTGCCTAATTGTTCTGGTTAGGACTTCTAATACTATGTTGTATAAAAGTGGCAAGAGTACGCATTCTTGTCTTATTCCAGATCTTAGAGGAAAAGCTTTCAACTTTTTACCATTGAACAGGTTGCTAGCTGTGGGTTTGTCATATATGGCCTTTATTATGTTTAAGTATGTCCCCTCTTTAGCCGCTTTGTTGAGTTTCACCATAAATTGACATTGAATTTTGTCAGATGCTTTTTCTGCATCTATTGAGATGATCATTGTGATTATTATTCTTCGTTTTTTTTAAAGATTTTATTTTTTTATTTGAGAGAGAGGGAGTGAGCACAAATGAGAGCAGGAGTGGCGGGGTGAGGCAGAGGGAGAGGGAGAAGCAGACTCCTGCAGAGCAGGGAACTTGACATGGGACTTGATCACAGGACCCCGGGATTATGACCTGAGCTGAAGGCAGACACTTAATTCACTGAGCCACCCAGGCATCCCTCTTCATTTTGTTAATGTGGTTTATCACATTGATTTGTAGATGTAGAACGATTCTTACATCCTTGGAATAAATCCCACTTGATCGTGGTGTGATCTTTTTAATGTATTGTTGAATTCAGGTTGCTAATATTTTCTTGAGGATTTTTGCATCAATATTCATCAATGCTATTGGCCTGTAATTTTCTTTTTTGTGTTCCCTTGTCTGGCTTTGGAATCAGGATAATGCTGGCTTCATAATCTGAGTTTGAAAGTGTTTCTTCCTCTTTAAATTTTTGCAAGAGCTTTAAAAAGGTATTAAATCTTCTTTGAATGTTTGTTAAAATTCATCAGTAAAGCTGTTTATCCCTTGACTTTTGTTTGTTTAGAGGTTTCTGATTATTGATTCAATCTCCTTTTTTTTAAGATTTTATTTATTTATTTATTTATTTATTTATTTATTTATTTATTTATTTGACAGAGAGAGAGAGACAGCCAGTGAGAGAGGGAACACAAGCAGGGGGAGTGGGAGAGAAAGAAGCAGGCTCCCAGCGGAGGAGCCTGATGGGGGGGCTCGATCCCAGAATGCTGGGATCACGCCCTGAGCCAAAGGCAGATGCTTAATGACCGCGCCACCCAGGCGCCCCTGATTCAATCTCCTTAATAGTATTCCATCTATACAGATTTTCTATTTATTCATAATTCAGTCTTGGAAGACTTATGTTTCAAGGAATCTATCCATATCTTCTAGACTGGCCAATTTGTCGATATATAATTGTTCATAGTGGTCTCTTACTATTTTTTGAATTTCTATGGTGTTGGTTGTAACTTCTCTTTCATTTCTGATTATGTTTACTAGAGCTTCATCTCTTTTTTTCTTGATTAGTCTAGCTGAAGTTTTGTCAATTTTGTTTATCTTTTCAAATAATCAGCTTTTAGTTTCATTGATCTTTTCTATTGATTTTTAGTCTCTATTTCATTTGCAGTTGACCCTTGAAAAACAACAGGGGTGCCAACCCTCCGCAGTCAAAAAATCTTTGTATAACTTTTGACTCCCCCAAAACTTAACTACAAAGCCTACTGTTGATCAGTAGCCTTCCTGATAACATAAACAGTTGACTAACACATGTTTTAATACATTTTATATTAACACATATTATATAATACATATAATATATAGTATATTCTATAATAAAGTAAGCTAGAGAAAAGACAATGTTAGGAAAATCATAAGAAAGAGAAAATATACTTATAGTACTGTACTATATTTATCCAAAAAAGTTCATGTGTAAATGGACATTTCAAATTCCTGTTGTTCAAAGGTCAACTGTATTTCCTATCTTATCTTTATTTCCTTCCTTCTACTGACTTTAAGCTTTGTTTGTTCTTCTTTTTCTAGTTCCTTTAGGTGTCAAGTTAGAGTGCTTATTTGAGATTTTTCTTGTTTCTTGAGGTAGGTCTCTATGCTATGCTCTTCCCTCTTTAAAACTGCTTTTGCTGCATCCCAAAGATTTTAGTATGTCATATTTCTGTCTTCATTTGCCTCTAGTTATTTTTTTCTTCTTTTTTTTATGTTATGTTAGTCACCATACAGTATATCATTAGTTTTTGATGTCATGTTCCATGATTCATTGTTTGCATATAACACCCAGTGCTCCATGCAATATATGCCCTCCTTAATACCCATCACCGGGCTAACCCATCCCTCCATCCCCCTTCCCTCTGAAACCCTCAGTTTGTTTCCTGGAGTCCATAGTCTCTCATGGTTCATCTCCCCCTCTGATTTCCCCCCCTTCATTTTCCCCTTCCTTCTCCTCATGTTCTCTATGCTATTCCTTATGTTCCACATGTAAGTGAAACTATATGATAATTGTCTTTCTCTGCTTGACTTATTTCACTTAGCATAATCCCCTCCAGTTCCATCCATGTCAATGCAAATGGTAGGTATTCATCCTTTCTGATGGCTGAGTAATATTTCATTGTATATATGGACCACATCTTCTTTATCCATTCGTCTGTTGAGGGACATCTTGGCTCCTTCCACAGTTTGGCTATTGTGGACATTATTGCTATGAACATTGGGGTGCATGGGCCCCTTCTTTTCACTACATCTGTATCTTTGGGGTAAAATGTCTCTAGTTATCTTTTAAATTTCTGCTTTGATTTTTTCAATGACCCATTGGTTGCTCAGTAGCATGTTATTTAACCTCCACGTTTTTGTGATTTTTTTCTAGTATTCTTTTGTAATTCATTTCTAGTTTCATACTATTGTGGTTGGAAATGCTTGATATGATTTCAGTCTTCTTGAATTTATTGATACTTGTTTTGTGGCCTAACATGTGATCTATCTTGGACAATGTTCCACACGTACTTGAGAAGAATGCACATTCTCTTGCTTTTTGGGTAGATTTGTACATATCTATTAAATCCATCCTTATTAATTCTCTGTTTGAACAATTTATCCATTGAATTAAGTAGGGTGTTAAAGTCCCTTACTATTATTGTATTGCTGTCAATTTCTCTTTTTAGGTCCATTGATATTTGCTTTATATAGCTTGGTGTTCCTATGCTGGGTACATGTGTATTTATAAATATTGTCTTCTTGTTGGATTTACTCCTTTATCATTATGTAATGCCCTTCTTTGCCTATTATTACTGTCTTTGTTTTAAAGTCTGTTTTGTCTGCTATGAGTATAGCTATACAAGCTTTCTTTTTGTTTCCATTTGCCTGGAATATCTTTCTCCATCCCTTCATTTTTAGTTTGTGTATGTTCTTACTTCTGAAGTGAGTCTCATAGGCAGCATATAGATTGGGCTTGTTTTTTCATGCATTCAACCACTCTATGTCATTTGATTGGAGAGTTTAGTCAATTTACATTTAAATTAATTATTGATAGGTATGACTTATTGACATTTTGTTGATTATTTTCTGGTTGTTTTCATAATCTCTCTCTTTTCCTTGCATTTCCTATTTCTCTCTTGCCTCATGGTTCAGTGGCTTTCTTTGGTGTTATGTTTATTTTTTTTAAAGATTTTATTTATTTATTTGATGGAGATAGAGACAGCCAGCGAGAGAGGGAACACAGGCAGGGGGAGTGGGAGAGGAAGAAGCAGGCTCCCAGCGGAGGAGCCTGATGTGGGGCTCGATCCCAGGACTCTGGGATCACACCCTGAGCCAAAGGCAGACGCTTAATGACTGAGCCACCCAGGCGCTCCGTGGTGTTATGTTTAGATTCCTTTCTCACTTTCTTTGTCTAAGCTTTTGATTTGTGGTTACCTCAAGGTTCACATTAACGGTCTGCTCTGAGCTCACAGCAACTTAAATTTGAACATATTAAAAAACTTTATATTTCCCTCTCACTCTATTTTATATTTTTGATGTCACATTTTACATCTTTTTATTTTATGTATCCCTTAACTAAAAGTTGTAGTTTGGTTAGTTTTACTATTTTCATTTTTTAACCTTCACAGTTGCTTTAGGAGTGGTTAATCAACTATCTTCATGATATTTTTTTTCCAGTGAAGTTTTTACTTTTGCATGTTCTCTTGTTATTAATTAGTGCCATTCCCTTTCAGTTTAGAGAAGTCCCCTTGACATCTCTTGTTTAGTGGTGATGAACTCCTTTAGCATTTGCTTATCTGAAAAACTTTTAATCTCTTCTTCAATTGTAAATGATAACAGTGCCAGGTAGAGAATTCCTGGGTGGAAGATTTTTCCCCCACATTTTGAATGTATCATGCCATTCTCTCCTGGCTTGCAAAGTTTCTGTTTAAAAATCTGCTGATAGACTTAAGGGGTTTCCTTTGTATGTAATAAGTTGTTTTTCTCTTGTCTTCTAGCTCACTGATCCAATATTCAGCTTCATCTAGTCTAGTGTATTTTTTAGTTCATTTATTGTATTCTTTAGCTCTGCAACTTCTGTTTGGAACTTCTCAATTTTTTCTGTCTCTTTTTTTGAAGATCTCCCTATGTTCATCCATTTTTTTCCCTAGTTCAGTGATCATTTTTATGACATTGTCTTGAACCCTTTATCAGGTAGACTGCTTATCTCCATTTCACTAATGTCATTTTTTTTAATGTTTTGTCTTTTTCTTTTTTTGGAACATATTCCCCTGTCTCCTCATTTTGTCTGACTCTCTGTGTTTGTTTCTATATATTAGGTGAATCAACCACTTCTCCCAGTCTTGAAGGAGTGGCCTTGTGTAGGAGATGCCATGCAGAGCCTGGAAGAACACTTCTCTCTGACCACTGGAGCTAGGCATTCAAGGGGCATCTCCTGTGTGGCCTGTACATGCCCATCTCTGTGGCAGGGCCATATCTGTAGTGTCAGGGTGGGTGGGGCTGGTGCCAGTCTGGCTGCAACTAGCAGCCTTACTTGGATGCAAACATGGGCAAGGCTGTCCCCTGGCCTGACTAGGATGTATGGCTACAGAGCAGGGGTGGATGAGGTTCTCAGCTGGACATGCCCACCAGCTCTGGTAGGTTAAAGGGTAATTCCAAAAGCACCCACTGGCACCTGACCTTATAGCAAGCTAGGATGAGGTTACAAATATGGCATCTGCCAGTGTCTTTATCTCTGGAGAAAATCCCAGTGGTTTCCTGGCTTGCTGGCAGACAGTTTAAATTAGTGAGTGAGTGAGTGAGTGAGTGAGTGAGTGTGTGTGTGTGTGTGTGTGTGTAGGGGGTGTCTGGATGGCTCAGTCAGGTAAACATCCAACTCTCAATCTCAGCTCATGTCTTGATCTCAGGGTCATGAGTTCAAGCCTCACACTGGGCTCCATGCTGGGTGTGGAGCCTACTTTAAAAAATAAAATAAAATAAAATAAAATAAAATAAAATAAATAAAATAAAATAAAATAAAATAAAATAAAATAAAATAAAATAAAATAAGTGGGTCTCTTTCACATATGGTATGGCTGCTTTTCAACTTGGTGTTTGTGCACTGGGTCCTGGGGGGTAAGTGAGTCTGTGCATAAGACCTTTAGGGGCAGATTTTCCATTCTCTATAGTTCTATGGTTTTCCTGGATGTAATCCCCATTAGTTTTCAAAGCTGGGCATTTAGGGGGCTCATCTCTGTCACACAGAATCTAAGAGTTGGGATGCCTGATATGGAGCATAGACCCCTCACTCAAAAGTTCTATGCTTTTGAGATCCTTCCTGATTATGTGTCATTGTGCTTGAGTGAGGTATTTCTGTTGAGACCGTCTCTGTCTTTCCTACCCGTCTTGATGCTGTTCTGTTTGCCCTGTGTTGTGGAGGTCTATTCATCCAGTTTTCTGGTCTTTTTCAGAGGAAATTATTCCACATGTATATATTTCTTTTATCCAAGGGAGAGAGTGAGTTCGGAGTCTTCTTACAGTGCCATCTTTTTTTTTTTTTTAGTCTAAATTCAATTAACCAACATAGAACATCAATAGTTTCAGATGTAGAGTTCAGAAATTCATCAGTTGCATATAACACCCAGTACTCATCACATCATGTACCCTCCTTAATGCCCATCACCCAGTTACCCCATCCCCCACCAACCTTCCCTCCAGTAACACTCAATTTCTTTCCCATAGTTTGTCTCCCTCTCTGATTTCTTCCCATTCTGTTTTTCCCTCTCTTCCCCTATGATTTTCTGTGCTGTTTCTTATAGTCCTCATATGAGTGAAACCATATGATAATTGTCTTTCTCTGACTGACTTATTCCGCTCAGCATGATACCCTCCAGTTCCATCTGTGTCGATGTAAATGGTAAGATTTCATCCTTTCTGATGGCTGAGTGATAGGTCATTGTGTATATATGTGTGTGTGTGTGTGTGTGTGTGTGTGTGTGTGTGTGTGTATATACCAAATCTTCATTATTCATTCATCTGTTGATGGACATCCTGGCTCCTTCCATAGTTTAGCTATTGCCTACACTACCATCTTGAACCCAATTCTCTCTCTCTCTCTCTCTCTCTCTCTCACACACACACACACACATATATATAGTCTACCATGTATCTACTTTATATGCTTAATCTTTATTGATTATCTTTAATGCATGAAATAGCTATAATGAACTGTCTTTACTGGCTACTAATCATATCATCCATGTCATTTTGGGGTCAGTTTCTATTTATTTTTTTTTCTCATTATGATTCATATTTTCCTGCTCCTTTGCATGGTAGGTACTTTTTACTGGATACCAGCATTGCAAATTCTACCTTGTTGCATACTGAACATTTTGGTATTTTTATTCCTATGAATATTCTTGAGTTTTGTTTTGAATTTCAGTTAAGTTACTTGGGATCAGTTTGATTCTTTCAGATCTTACTTTTAAGCTTAGATAGGAGAGACCAGAGTGGTGTATAGTTTAGGGCTCATTTTTTCCCCACTATTGAGGCAAAACCAATGTGCAATAAATTATAAACTCTTTCCTGCTCAGCTGAGCTCCGGGGATTGTTTCTTCTAATCCTTTAAGGAGCTACTTTCTTCAGCTGTGGGTCATTTCTCTCACGTATGTGCTGACCTATCCTCAGATGAAGACTTCAGGGGATTCCTTGAAAATCTCCAGAGTCCCCTCTCCATGCAACTCTTTCTTCTCTGATATTCTGCTCTGCCCACTGTAGCCGCTTTGGTGTCTCAAACTTCCAGCTCCTCAATCCAAGGAGACTGCCAGACTCCACCTGTGTTCCCTCTCCCTGCATTGATGCCTGGAAATTCTTTTCTGGCAATATGCCTGGGGATCGTAGAGTTCCCCTTGTTCATTTCCCATCTCTCAGGATCACAATCCTTTGTGATATGTCCACCACTAAAGTCCAGTGTCTTGAAAATGGATTTTTTTTTTCATATATTTTCCCCAGTTTTTAAGTTATATTAGTGGAGAGTAAATCCAGTCCCTGCTATTCCATCTTGGCTGGAAGCAGAAATCTTCAGAGGTAGTGAAATGCCAAAGATTTAGCCTCATATTTAATATGGGTGAAAAAGAAAGTACCACATTGTTTATTGCAGACATTTCAAATTATTTTTGTACCATGGACGCTTGGACACCTTTTGAAACCTATGGACAGCTTCTCAGAATTACGTTTTCAAGTACACTAAGTAGAACACAGACAAATACAAAAAAAAGAAAGAAAGAAAAGAAAGAAAAAAGAAAGATTATAGTGAATATAATTATTAGAATATTTTTCTGTGATGTTCTATAGTAATAGATTAATGCCTTAAGTGACAAGATCTAGCAATGTGTCTAATAAGTTCTATAATTTTCAAGTAGTCATGCGCATAAAAATATTCTGAAATATGTGAAACAATTGCAGTGTGGTTTAAATATATGCCTACTCTCTATTGGGGACCATGTCAAGGTACTGTTAATATTACTGTGGTTTGTTGCCAAATGCATTATGAAAGGAAATGCTAATTTCAGTCAGAAAGCTAGTAAAAAGAAACATGCAATTGCTCTCTCATCCAAGTTGAAGGACCCCTGAATTCTATCGATAGACACTTAGAGGTCTATAGATCCAGAGTAAAAACACCTATTTTAATAAATGGAAACTGGGGTGCCTGGAAGCTGTAGGTTTTACACAATTGGTTAAGCTTATGAAATGGCGATGATTTTATTTGAATCTACCATGAGCAGAGTGAGGTACCACGGGGGTAGTTTTGGGGCAGAACGGAGGAAATGTGCTCACAGGACAACTGAGAGAGTCCTTTATGTCAAAGTGGGTCTTCTCACTATGGCTCCCAGACCAAGGAAGTTTATCCCCACTGCTGAGGAGTCTACCTGTCAAATGGCTTCTTGCCCAACTCCCATTCTGATTCTCAAGTCCCATCACTCATAACTGACAAATTGGGCAGGTCTGCTGTTTATTTTTGCCTCTGGTCTTTTGGCCAGGCCACAGACTCTTGGATTTGTGAATACACAGTTCTGTTCCTATCCAGTGTGTCCCAACCAGAAAGTCACTGTAATTTTTGGTTTTGTTCCCATACTCCCTCCAAATGTCATTAGTCATATCCTCCTTCCCATTTCTGCCTTGAATAGGCAGTCATTATGATGAAGCCAGGCCTGTTTCAGAATTCCATGAGAACCACAGTGTCAGGCCGTCACAACTCTGGAGCTGAAAGTGGAAAAGGCTGTGATCTGGCTGGCTGGCACAGTCCCTGTGAGTCATTGTGGAAACACTGTCCCCAGATGCTGCTGAGAGGGACCGGGTTGCTGGTGAGTGCATCTGTCAGATGAGATCCTGACCCCCTGACATCTGAAAACATTCCATAATATGTGGGATGTTGGGTCTTTCGTCTGGTATCCTGGTTACACTAAAATTTGGGTTGTTTTATTCTATTTTTGGTTCTCTTGCAGTTTCCAATGTGTTAAAAAAAACAAAATACATTTTTTTTCAGATTACAAAAATAATACATATTCATTGTACAAGAATTGAAAAAGGCTTTAGAAAAGCACACAGAAGAAAATTCTACCACCCAGAGATATAGATTTTTTTAAATATGTTGCATTTCTTATAAGATGTTACTTGGATTATAGTGTATATAATACTTTGGTAAACTGTGTTTTTTTTCCCCAACTGTAACAGTATAACTCACATAGTCCCATTTTTAAAAATATGAAATTATATCATTTTTGCCCCATAGGACATGTTACATAAGATACCTAGTCCAACACACTCTTTCTGAAAATGAGAAAACTGAAATCCCAGGAGGATAAGTAATTTGCCCAAGGCTCATGGGCCACAGAGTCAGAGTCAGGCATGGAACCCTGGATTTTGTCTTGGCATCCTGCTGCCTCATGACCTGCCCATGTCCATGCTCATCTTCTGTCTGTGCTCATCTTCAGACAGGAGTGGAAAGGCTCTGGCTTCTCTGCCTTTTGACCCAGAGGAAATGTAAAGGAGTTCCTGGACTTACGGAATAGGAAATTTGCCCCTGCCTTAGATCTTGAGTTAGGAAACTATCTAATTTCTTTCAATTCGGACCCTGTAAAAAACTTTAAAATTTAAGCGGGAAAAGCTTTTTCCCTTGCAAGGATTATTTTTTATTATTACTTGGAAATGAAAAATAAAAGAAAAATAGTCAGTAAACCTAGAAACAGACTCTTAACTATAGAGAACAAATTGACGGTTACCAGAGGAGTGGTGGGTGGGGCATGGGGGAAATAGGTGATGGGCATTAAGGAGTGTACTTGTCCTGACGAGCACTGCGTGATGTATGAAAGTGTTGAATCACTATATGGTACACCTGAAACTAATATTACACTGTATGTTAACCATATAGGAATTAAAATTTAAAAAATAAAATAAACTATCAGGACAAAAAAATAAAAATTAAAATTAACACCATATATTTTTTTAAAGAAAAAGTCATTACTAACAACCTAATGACTTAACTAATGTACCTGTCTTTAAACTCAATAATGGCTATTTAATTGGCCTTTATAGTATGTATATTTTCAAGAAATGCAAATTCACCTTGGAAAGTAAGGAAACTGCATAGTACAGAATGGTATAGTACAGTATGGCTCATAGTATAGATACTATATAGTGTAATATGGCACATAGTATAGACAGTATAGTGTATAGTATAGTAAAATGAATGCAGACTTCAGAGTTTGGTGGGTTTTGGTTCAAATCCTATCTGGGCATCTTCCTGGTTATGGGATCTTGGGAACCAAAACTTTGAGTTTTATTTCATCAACTGTAAAATGAAGATAATAATAACTGTTATCCCAAGATACATCCTAAGATATAGACCTAGAAGGAAGTAAAACAATAACAACAAAAAAGAGGTGAGGTATGAATTTCTGAATTGGTGATTATGATATTTATGAATTATTGATGATGATATTTCCTACTGATTGTTTGTATTACTGTACGAAAGAGTTATGGTCAGAGGGACAGACATAAGGTTTCCCCGTAAGTACTGATGCCAATTCCATAACAAGGAACCACTGAGAGTCAGATTGCCACCCCAATTCACTGCTTCACTATTACCTTTTCATTCTTTTATTTTATAAAATAAAAATCAAATCAATAAAAATTATGCAATTGAAATATTGAAAAACATAGGTAGGAATTCATTTTTAAGAGTATTCAAGAGCAGTGGCAACAGGATGTTTTGACTTCAAGGTCAAAGAACAGGGTCAGACTTCAAATAAGAACATGGTTGAGTAAATCAACATCTTTCCCGTGGCCCTCCAGGAAATCCTGCAAAAGCAGAAAGGAGAAGGGGAAAAAAAAACTTACTCTATTTTCAGTGAAACTAAGACAGCCAGATATTATATGCAGACTCCAAAGTACGTGCAAGTAATGTCAAAACAGCTAATATTAAACAAAGCAACAAGAAGAATGGGCAGAAGAAAGCTCAGCGAGTGGCCAGATAGCCAGAGGTCCAGGAGGGCAGACCTGGAAAGCATCAGTAAAAATAAATGAGAGGCTCTCCTTGAAGTGTAAATTTTTGTCTCCCATTTTCAGTAATAATATCAAGATCAATAGTAAGCAAGACTGGCAGCAGAAACACTCTTGAAACTGATCTGATTCAAAGAAGATTCTTTGAGCAGAGCCGCTCAAGGAATCGCAAAGCTGAGCCATGTTTGCAGGAAGCAGCCTGTCTCTGTGGTAGCAGAGAAGGAGACAGTGTCTGAGTTATGAAGTTTGGAGGACAAAACTGGCCTGATGCCTCCTTCCTATACTGTCCCCTTCCAGAAAGCTCTTAGTTCAGGAAATCCAAGCCATTCAAAGATGGATAGTCTTTTAAATGAATTAGCAAAACACCGATACAAAGATACTAAAATTCTAAATACAATATTAGCACGTCAAGTCCATTAGTGAATTAAAAATAATACATTACCTCCAACTAAGGGTAAGATTTGTCCCAATTCAAGGAGGAAAAAAAAAAAAAAGATCCTCTTCAGAGGCACAGAAAAAGCAGTTGAGAAAGCTTAATATCTGTTCCTGCAAGAACTGCTTAGCAAACTCGAATCAGAAGGAAATTTTCATTACCTTGATTAAAGGCAGTGATAATTAGTACTGTTCACTAAATTTTCTGGTTTTTCTCTTTTCAAGCCCCAGACATGCTATCAGAAAGATTGTGAATAAATTCAATAGGGCTCCTATTTCACACTATGATAAAAAAAATAACTTTTAGATTACATAACAAAACAAATCTTGTAAATAATAGAAGAAAACACAGGGACATGTGTTCATAACTTCTGAAGATTTTCTTAAGCAAGATCCATTTAAAAAAATGATTAATACATTTGGCTGCATAAAAATGTATTCTTTCTGTGCCACAAAAGAAAGTACTCAAAAATCAAAATATAAGGATGAACTAAGAGAAAATAATTTGCTATCAATACAGGGAAAGTATTACTATTTAGACCCACGCTGTCCAATAGAATGTTCTGCAATGATGGAAATGTTCTTTCTGCGCTACTCGACAGGACAGCCGTTAGCCCACGTGTGCTACCGAGCACTTGAAATGTGACCAGTGTGACAGAGGAACTGACTTCTAAATTTTACTTAATTAAATTAATTTCAGTTTAAGTAGACATATATGGCTAGTGGTATTTTATTGGACAGTGTGGCTCTAGAAAATCTCAAAAGCTCTGTCGATACAGATAGAAATCAAAATAGGTAAACAACAGACAAACTAGCCAACAATATGAACTGACAAATCATAGAAGAAATGCAGATGGTCCATAAATATGTAAAGAATACTTAACCCTCCTCCTTATTAACAAGAAAAATGCAAATTAAAATGTAATTAGATTCTTTGTGGTAAAATTTCAGAATTCATTAATATCCGGGGTTGGCGAAGGTGAAGGGAAATGGTTACTTTTCTTCATTGTTGGTAGAACTATACATTCACACAGCCTTTTGGATGGTCAGGTTAGCCAGATCCACCAAAATTGTAAATGTGCATATCCTTAAGCTAGCAATTACTAACATTTTTACAGAACTTAATAAATTTGTTCGAAGATTGACCTAGAATAGAAAGTACAAAAGGAAAAAACATCACCTAGAATAGAACATATGTAAGGAAAAACCATGAAACTTTTTGAAAAAGAAAAATCATGTGAGAGGAGGCTTTTGCCTCACCAGAAATCTCTTTCCTAGAAAAATACTAAATATGAGCTCAAAGAAGCATAGATTAGGTATTCATTAAACAACAACAACAACCAGACAAATTTGAGTTTTGATGATATCACAGGACAACTTCAGTTCTTGCACACCGATGGAGGGAGTGGAGATTGGTACGATCGCTTTGGAAAACTGTTTGACATGTATACAAAAGTTGAACAAATGTATACCCTAGGGATATATGCAGCAGAAACGCACACATATATTTGCATCAGAAGACAGGACGCAAAAACATTTAGTGCAGCACCATTCATAAATAATAGCCTCAAACTGGCAAATCCCCACTTGTCCATCAATAGTATCATGGAATGATCAATTATAACATATTCCTATGATGGAAAACTCTAGCAATGAAAATAAATGAACTACTGGTACGTGCAATCATCTAAATAAAACTCACAAATAGAATGTGAAATAAAACAAGCAAGACATAAGAATACCGTTCAAATGATTCCATTTATGGAAATGTCACAAACAAGCAAAAGTAATCAATGGGGTGAGCAGGGGAAGAGTGGTGATCTTCAAGGGAAGGGAGAGTAACTGGGAATGGCAGCCATGTCAACAGGTCTGTCCCCTTATAGCGTCTGGTCCCTGGTCTTTTCTAGAAGTGGGGCATGTTTTCCACAAGTCCATCTGCCGCCAGGATGCTACATCAGGGGTAGAGTTTAATTTCTTCCTGGCTCACTCACCCCTGAGACCCATTCACTGAGAAACAGGAGCTTAATCTTTTCTGGCCCCATGCTTCCCTGCTTCATTTCACTTAGTCTGAGCTGGAGACAGGAATGAAACCATTCCTTGGTTGTGCTATCTGGTCCCCAGATGGAGGTTTGCACTGGCATCTGACTAATGAGTGATGTGTTTAGAACTGTGCCAAGCACATACTAAGCACATAGATAGGTGTTTGGTCTAATTATTATTATGCCTTCCATATCTAGATGGGACATTTACCTCCCTTCTTTCCTTTCCAAGGCATAATAATCATAGAAGAACTTTGACATATCCCAATATTCACCTAAGTTCCATAAAGTCTACTTCCTTCTGTATCCCATCATTTAAAAATGTTTATTTTGATTATAAATGTTTCAAAGTTAGAAAAAAGTACAAAAAATAATATTACACATATCCAGAAAGCTTCCACCTTCCAGATTTAACAGATGTTGGTATTTTGCTATATTTGCTTTAGCTCTTTGCGGGTTTGGGTTTTTTTTTTTAAGTAAACAGAAATAACTAAGAGTCCCTCCCCTCGATTCCTCTTTCCTCCCCTTTCCCTTCCCATCGCAGAGGGCTTCACTCTCCTGAAGTTAGTATATGCCATCCCCATTTTTATTGTAAATGCATCTATTAAACAATATAGAGTCCCAACTTAATTGTTAAGCTATTAACCAAAAGCTGAAATAATATACAATCCCAATGATGACCTTTTTCAAAATGTCTTGAATAAGCAAAGAAAAAAAAAAACCCTCTCAAAACAAGAAAATGTCCATTGATGGTAGATGTGGTGAGGTGAAGCGGCCCTGATACCATCCAGGGTATTTTCTGTCTTGCACAGAAACCTGTCTGTATAAATAATTCCTGGGACCACAGCCCATCTATAAGCTCCTCTCAGAATTTTAAGCACTAGTATCATCCACCACAGTGACCGAGAACACGTGCTTCACAGAATGTCTAACAGCTGAATGATCATGGTATCAACTTCTGGGCTACAGCAGTTACGGATGCCACCTGCTAGTGGCTACTGGCCTGTTTGCCTGAGGCCAGGGACAGCTGCGACCTGTAGGTGAAGCCCCTGTGGTTACCCAAACCGCTTCTTACCTTCAGATAGCTGACCCTGGACTTTTTGTGCGACATTCACAGGAATTTGTAACAGCTATGCTGACAGGTGCCCCAGCACCTGTTTGGCTGAGGACTCAGGGCTGTCATATGTCATGTGACATTAGAGATGAGCTGTGCTGGTCCTCAAGTTTCCTGTATAACATGGATTCCCACCTCTCTGGAGGGACTCCTTGGATGCAGCCCCTGCCTTCAGTCCCTAGAGAGAGACTCCCCTGGGGCTTGTGAATGACTTGGTCCCAGCATGACATCCATTTATTGCCCAGACAAGAATTTCCAGGGAGCTCCATGTACAACCTGACAGTAGCTGCTATGCCCCCTGCCATTCAGGAGGAGAGACACAATGGGAGCAGATCCCTCCAGCGCATAGAAACGGGGAAGTGCTGAAGGAATCCAGGCAAGGAAAGATGTACCCCTAGAGCTCTCACAATCAATTTTGGTCCCATCCCTTTCAGTCACAGCTGCCAAGAGATGAAATATGGGTGCTCCAACATCTCTGGAGGGCCCTTGGGGGAATTCACAATGACTACCTTGCAGGTGGACTCCCCCTCCTGGCACCTTCTCAGCGATGTCACGTATCAGGCTTTCAGGAGTGGGGGGTGTTATAACGTGGCCCAGAACCTGGCTCCTGGTTCTTGGCTACCCTGAGATTACATTTGGGTGTGTCTTTCTCCAGCTGTTTTTCAAAGGCAACAGCCTACACTCTTACCTAGTATTCCCAGCTTCTTGTCACTGTCCCATAAAAGCTTACCTTTCCTGGGTGCCTTCTTATTAAGGCTTTATTGTTTTCTTTGTTGGTACTTTTATGGGTTACAGAGTAGTTGATATAAGAAAATGTATTACCGTAAGAATTTTAGAACTAAAATTACCATTTAGTTCTAGAATTATTCATCTAATTTCTGAGTGGATAAGCTCGTGGAGAGACCCAGGGAGAGACCCACAACTAAATGCAATGTTATATGTGCATGATTTTTCAGGGGGGAAAGGCCCAAAGCTTTCATCAGTTTCTTAAAGTTTCCTTGACCTAAAAAAACAAAACAAAACAAAACAAACCGTAAATAAACATTAAAACCATTGACCTATTGCATTGCATTCATTGATCTATCTCATATTCAACCAATGTAGATAGAATGTATCAGGCAATCAGCTACAGCCAGTAACAAAACAGACCTAGACCTACCCTCTGGTGTAGCTAAGAATCTTATAGCGTGGAACAATAAACAAGTAAACACACACAACTAATGACAAATAGCTGTGAGAGCCCTGAGGAAAGCAGAATGATAGAGGTAATGGGCACCTGCTTGGAAGTGTGGTCAGGGAAGTCCTGTCCACTGGGGTTTCAACTAATATGTAAAGGATGTTTAGGAGCTAGTCCTAAAAAGACAAAAGAAAAAACATTCTGGTCAGACGGAACAGCAAGTGTGAAAATCTAATGGAAGAAAAGAGACTTGAGGCTTGAGGACTGGAAGAGGAGGGATGTTGGATGGGACTGGAGGGGTGGGGATTCTGCAGTGGGTACAATGTAAGCCACGGTAACCACACTGAGTTCTACAGGTGCAATGAAAGTCACTCTAGGGGTTCAAGGATGGGAGTGATATGCTAGCGCTTCTATTTCATGAATACCCACTCCTCCATGACTGCCTATGGAGAACAGGTGGTAAGAGAGGCAAGAGCCAGTGGACCGCTCTCCAAGTGAGAGATAATGGTGACTTGGCCCAGAGAAGTGGGAGAGGGTAGAATCAGGATATGTTTGGGGGGCAAAGCTGATGAGACTTGATGATGGGTTGGATGAGGGGGAGAGAATGAGGGAACTCAGGATGATGGCAACGTGTCTGAGTTGAGCAACTTGCTGGATGGTGCTGTTTCCCAAGATGAGGAAGCATGGGGTAGGACCACATTTGGGTTTCTCAAGTCCAATTTTCAACATACTGAGACTGAGAAGAGGTTGAGATATAAAACAGTCACAAGGGGCAGAAGGAGAGTCAGCTCACTAAGGAAATGTCCAATTGCCACAAGTGTTGGGTACCCATTTGAGGTTTAAAATCATGAACTACATGTGAAACCATGTCTAGCCGTGTTCAACTATTTAGGTGCAGTCAATAAAAGTGCAGATGATGAGCTCATCACCATTTAGGGTGTTTCCGACTAATTATGATGAAGGCAAAGAGGGGCAGTAACTACAGTTGACCCTTGAACAACATGTGTTTGAACTGCATTTGAACTGTACCCAATTTTGTAAATAAATACAGCACAGTACTATACATGTATTTTCTCTTCCTTATGATTCTCTTCATCACATTTTCTTAGCTTACTTTATTGTAAGAATGCAATCTATAATACACAGACCGTACCAAATAGGTGCTAATCAACTGTTCATGTTAGGAGTAAGGCTACTGGTCAGCAGTGGGCTATTTGTAGTCAAGTTTTTGGGAAGTCAAAGTTACACTTGGGTTTTCAATTGCTGGGAGGGGGGAGGGACGGCCAGTGCCCCAAACCCTATATTGTTCAAGGTCAACTGTATAGAGATTGCAATAGAGACTATTAATGGTTCATCAAAATCCGTTTTCCTCTTCTTGGGAATGGACTACATTTCCCAGACTTTCTTGCAGTTAGACATGACAGTATGCCTGGTTCAAGCCAAGAGAATGGGAACAAAAGATCTAAGGGCCACTTGCAAGCCTGGCCATCAAAACCTTGCATAAGTGGGTTTCCATGCTCTTGTCCCCATTCAGCTGACTGTTTTTGTGACCTCCAGAGGAACCTTGGAAGCTGCCATTGAGGATGGCAGAATTGCAGTCACCTTGTGTTCCAGAGATCTGCTTAAAGCAAAACGGTCCCCTACCACATACGTTACACTATCCGGAACTTCCTCGATTGAGCGGGAAAATTTCTCTTATGTTGAGCCAGTACACATTTGGGTATATTTGTTACCAAAGCTGTGTCTGCACTAATTAGCACAGTGATAAGTCACGTCAGAGGGTAAAAAAGGGGTGAAACATGATGGATCAGGAGGTCACGGGGGGCACAGCTCTTCACCTGAGACCTCAGAGAGCTGAGTGGATTGCCTGGAGGAACTAGGGCAGGGTTTTCAGCTAGGGCTACATATAAAAATCACCTGGAGACCTTAAAAATAAAACAAAAAAACAAAACAAAAAAACAAAAAAACCAAACCTGATGCCCAGGCTGTCCCCCAAGGCCAGTTGAATCAGGAGATCTGGGGGAAGGGCAGGGCCCAGATATTTGTTGAAGATCCCCAGTTGATTCCAATGTACAGCCAGAGTTCAAAACCACAAAACTGGAATGAAAACCTGGGTAGCCTGATTTATAGATCTTTGTCCCAAAGGGTTCTACATGCATTTTATGACCAATAGGGCACCTGGAGAAGCCTCACAGCTGGGTGAGGGACACGGCACCCCAGCCTTGACAGATGACACAGGAGGATAACTGTATTTAAGAACCAGAGCAAACTGTGGATATTGTGGGATGCCAACTGATTAGAGAGAATGGCCAGGAACAAGCACCGCCCTTTTCCCACCCCAATCCCAATATAGGTCCATCTCAGGGAGATGGGGGGGGATATTCTTGAATTAGATAAAATTCAACTCTAAATAACCCATTTTGCCCACAATTGGCTAAGATTTACATTATCTGCCAGTAGGAGAAATTTTTGTTCAAAATAGACATTGTATTACATGGTTTCAGAAATGTGTGCATTGAGTGCATTGTAATTGTGAGCATTTTTTAAAAAATCAGCCTCTTTTGTCAAGTCTGGGGTTCAGTGGGCTGGTGAAGACTTCAGGTCTTGGTCCACAAGGAGAGATTTTGCGGTAATTGGTCCTCAAACCAGACCAGTTCAGTTCATGCTCCTGATTTTTGCCAAGGAGCTGCCTGAGTCCCTAGCCCTGGTTAGCTGGTTTGTAGACATGATGCAATGCAAATCTATCGCTTCAGCTGACAGGTATGTCAAGGGGTATATATCTGTGCCCTTGTCTAGACCATCTCAGCTTCCTTTTTGCTTTTTGCTTATAGTAGACACTTAAAAATACTAACAGATCAAGGGACCATGGTGACTATAATAATAATGAAAATGATAATTATAATAAGAAGACATGTTCTATTTATAGTTGTTCAATATCGCTCACGTCCGAAGGCTCTTCTGTGCCCTTTTACTGTAAATTGACTCGGTTAAAATTTTTAAAAACCAGTTTTAATTAAATTGTCTCTTTAATTCTATTGTGTCTTGCCTCTTTGACATTCGTAGATGTTTTTTAAATTTGTATATATTTGTATATATAATATTATATATTATATACATGTATAATATTTATACATGGTGTGCATTTTTATAAATAAAAAGTAATAAGAAGAAAAATATTTTTGGTGGTCCATGCTCCTACCATCCTGACAACCTCTGTTGAGAAACTTAAAATAATGCATGCTCAGGTACACAGTCAATGTTGAAACAGTGTGTGAAGGTACAAAATGCCAATGGAAGCTGCCTAGGACGTTCCCTCAGCCCCCTGTCCTCATCCCTTTCCCCAAAGAGGGACTTAACTACTGTTGAGAGTTTCTTATTATTCTTCCCAGAAAGTGAAATATGCATATGCCAAGATGAAATTTAAAAGATTCTTTTTTTGTAATTCACACAGAAAGGAGCCTGTTATATCTACTGTTCTGAAACTTGCTTTTTTCAAGTGACATATCTTAGAGATCATCTCATATCAACATGTATAGATTGATTTCATTTTTTTATTTTAAAGATTTTATTTATTTGAGAGAGAGAGAGCATGAGCAGGGGGAGGAGCAGAGGAAGAGAGAGAGGAAGAAGCAGACTCCCAGCTGAGTAGGGAGCCTGACTCAGGGCTCAATCCCAGGACCCTGAGATCATGACCTGAGCCGAAGTCAGATGCTTAACCAACTGAGCCACCCAAGAGCCCTGGATGGACTTCATTTTCGACAGTAGCAGAATATTCTGCAGAATTACTGGGATACCGTTTATATAACATTTCTCCTGGATCCCTCTCTTATTTTCAGATTCTTTCCATTTATAAATAATGCTGCAATGGACATCCTTGTAGACCTACCTGGAAGAACTTTTGTGAGTAAACATTATATGCTAAACTCGAATCGGTGTTTAAAATTTCTTAAGAGATCATTTATAGTTTGGATCATAAAAACTGTACATTCAGGCCCTAAGAGAGGTATTTCCCTGAGCTTATTTATCTTACCAATACATGCGAGGCAGGAAAAGAGCATTTGCCTTTCTGCACCGCCAAGTCCTAGAGTCAACATGAGCAGAGGCAAGCAGTGAAGGAAAGAGACACTTTTCTTCATTTCTAGAGTCAACACATCAGGGATATTTCTGTCCCTGGGTGACCAGAAATGGCCCAGGAACTTGTGAATTCAAAGCGTTTTTTCTCGTCCTCCAGCTTACTCACTGTGTCTGTCATTTGCTCTAAGCAAGGAGGAGATCGGAGACAAAAATAGAGAAGTGTCTTTTGTGGAACTTGCTGCTTTCTGATACCCTGCCTGAGAGAGCTTGAGAATGCACATTTGAAAACTGCTTAATATGTAGTACGGTAAATATAGACTATAGACACATGTAAAATTCCCATTGGGACAAAAGGGTTCTATCTAGTCTTTCAGTTTCCCTTCTCAGAGGGAGCTACTTGGTTAGTTATGAAAATTTGAGAGAAGGATTTCTCAGCCTGGGCACTGTTGGCATTTTGTGCTGGACAAGTTCTTTGCTGTTAGAGAGCAGGAGCTGTTCTGTGCACTGTGGGAGGGATAGCAGTACCCCTGACCTCTACCTACCAGATTCCTAGAGCATCTTCCCACTAGACGCTGCTTCCAGTTGTCTCCAGATATTATCAGATGTTCTTCCTGTTGAAAACCACTGGTCTAGACACACACGCACATACACACACACATTCATTCACACACACACACACACCATATATTACTCTATTATTAATTATGTATATGTCATAGAGTGAAAGTTGGGGCTGAAGTGTCTCAATGTGAACATCTTTCATGTTACAGTAAGTATAGGGTTTCCCATTGAATTTAAGCTTGGTGATTGAATTTTTAAAAAGGGCTATCCCTAATGCTTCAGAAAAAAACATTTGCAAACATTTAATTTAATGAGGATATACTATTTCTTTTTATGCTGTAGCTTGAATTAATGTATTTTATATTCTTGCGTAGTCAAACATAACTCAGATATCTCATACCTTAAAGCCACAGACAGTGGTTGCTATTTGAATTGCATCTTCTGTAACAGATTTCAATAAATTTGGACTATCTCTCTCTATATATAGAATATATATTGAATATATATATTCAATAAATTTGGACTATATATACACAGTATATTCTTATAGTATTTGCTATAGTACATACTGAATATATTCTCTTATATGGTTGTACTATTCATTATTTACCCAATCTCACTTTGATAGGTATCCATTTCTTTTTTGAATTATTTTGCTGCCAAAAACAATTCTGCAACAATATACATATTTTTATGGGGTAGATTCTTAGATATGGAATTGCTGGTTCAAGGGTATGTGCATTTAACATGGTGATAGATATTAACCAAATTGCCTTTCAAAGAGATTATGCCAATTTTCACTCTCACTAACAATGCATGAGGGTGCCTATTTCTATGCACCCTTGCCAACCCACTGTGTTAACAAACCTTTTCATATTTTTAAATCCAAAAGGTGGCAAAACGGAGCCTTTCTGTAACCTCAGCTTTGCAACTATGCTCCGCTCTAGAACAGGTATTCTGAGGGGAAGTTGCTCAAAAATTTACCCTTTTGCAGATCCAAAGGCCAGGACACAGAATTCTAGGGAAGAGTTTTGATGAATCTTTTCAGTCTTTAATTTGGCGGGCTGAGTCCAGCAAATTTGCTGAAAATTTGCAAATGCTTCTCAAGGAGAGGACCCAACCCTTTGAAACAGTGTGCTTAATTCACGCTGTAGCATGATTTCTGGAAAGATATGTATGCATTAAATACTTTGTTACCATTTTCTCTGGTATTCACCCTCTTGGTGCTGAGAGGTGCTGTCTGCTTTAATCTCCGCGCTGAATTACAGATATACATGATCAAATAAAGTCAAGACAAGAATCAAGCCTCATAAAAATCTTGCCTACAGCATGTACCAAAAAAAGACAGTCGTGCCAAGGCTCTGCAGGCCAAGTGAAGCCAGGGGTTGTGCAATTACCCAGCAGAGGTTGAAATTTCTGACAAAAACAGGGACCTCATTGAAAATGTAAGCATAAAAATGAAGCCTCATTAAAAAAAAAAAAAAGGCCATTTTGATACTTCTTTAATGTGAACATTGAAAACCATGGCTTCTGACCTCCAGTATTTCCTTCCTCTGTAAAGCGCAGGATAAAATAGATTTTCCATTCTCAGATTTTCTGGGTTGGTCACTTTGGCTCTAACTTAAACCAAGTTTTCAAGCAGTTGCATCAGACCAAAATGTTCCACACTTTGCTGTTGCCTGATGGAAGACAAAGATCCATTCTTTTATTTAGGGAACATGTATCCAAGCCTACTATGTGTTAGGTCCTCAGCTAGCCCCTGGCCAAGGCAATAATGCATAAGATGCAGTGGGGATGGCACCAGGCCTCATGTTAAAGAGGATCGTCTGAGAGAAGAGGTTGGGAGCCAGGGGTGTGGAGAAGCTTTGCCAGTGTGTGCGGAGGTCTGCGGAACCACCAGCAGGAGCTCTTGGGGTCTATCAGAGTCCAGTGAGGGATCAGTTAACAGAGCAGTGCCAACGGCTCAGCTCTGTCCACCCCATGCAGGGCCATATGGGGTCTGCACTGGGGAGCTGGGTGAACCAGGAAGAGCTGTGGGAGAAAAGTTTTATAGTAACAGAAGGGTGAGATGCCCCCTGGTTCCTACAGGAGAATGTGATTTACATGTTTGGGTAATCGTGTGGACTGGCAGGGATATGAAACCTATTAGGTCCAGGACCAGGTTGGGTGTGGCTGGTCTGGCTGATGAAGGAGCTAGCTGGGCAGTGGGCATGCATGTCTGGTGAGAATGGGGAACTCACGATTAGACCTCTGGGAGAGTCAAAGATGTCAAGGTAGCACATGGAACTTCATGCCCTACAATATAGTCTGTTAGGTTTCTTATTGACCATTTTCCTTTTGTGTCTCTTTACCCTCAGGAGCCCAGGGTTAGCGCTGAAGGGAGGGACCAAATTTCTGCAACTGATAGTCTAACTACAAGCATATAATCAACACGGGCTGCTCAGATGTTGTGAGGTCTATTTTCTTTCTGTTTTTCTGGCATGCAGGCCTCCTTCTTCTGATAATAGCATCCCAATTTGGGGGAACTATATCCCTCACTCTCAGTCCATTTGGACCTGGAGTTTTGGTGAGTTCAACCCCCTCCCAGAACTCTGGGAGGGGTTACTGACTTGAAAGTGACCAGTCAGAGCTTTCTATCACCCTGGCCACAGTGACTGGATCAGAGCCAGACATGTGACCCAGGCCAGGCTTACCTCTGGGATCATAGAAATAAAATTTAAAGAAAGCTCTTTCTCAGGGGAAATTGTCTTAGTCCATTCAGGCTGACATAGCAAAATATCATAGACTGGGTGGCTTATAAATAATAAAATTTATTTCTCACAGTTTAGGAGACTGGAAAACCCAAGATTAATGTCTGGACAGATTCAGTGTCTGGTGAGAGCCCATGTCCTGGTTCAAAGGCTGCTGGATTCACTGTATCCTTGAATGGCTGAAGGGAGTCCTCTCTCATAAGGGCACTAATCTCATTCATGAGGGCCCCACACTTAATACCTTTTTACCTCCCAAAGCCTCCACCAACCTCCAAATATCATCACACTGGGGATTAGGTTTCAATGCATGCATTTTGGGGCACAGAACAGGGTGAATGAGGAGAGGGGGAGAGAGAGAGAGAGAGAATGAATATGTAATTTTTAGCTTCCCATCCAGCAATGCTGGAACTGGAAATACTCCCAAATCTTTCAGTCAAACAAGCCAACAAATTCTCCCTCTTTTAATTTTTGGCTTAAATTGATTTGACTTGGGTCCCTGTCACTTGAAGCTAAAAACTGCTGACTAATAGTCTGACAGACAGCTGCCTCCCTTGCACCTTTTGAACAGAAAGGGAACAATTTGTGCTAACATGCTGGCAATTTAATTTCTTGCTCTTTTATTATTTTTTTACCTAGATAACACAATACACTAATGGCTTGCAAACCACCCTGAGCCCCCAAACTTGCTCCAGCCATAACTGTCCTCTTTCTGTTCTTTGAACAAAATAAGCTCCGTTCCATCTTGGGTGACTTTATTCTTCTTTCTGTCTAAGACACTCTTCCCCAGGTCTTCATTCGTTCAGTGACTTTGTCACCCAGGTTACGTGTCATTGCCTCAGAGAAGCCTTCCCTGAACCCCTACCTAAGGTCTCCACTCCATTACTCCAGTGCTTTGTCTTGTGTTATTTTTTCATGGTCCTTATCATCATCATCTGACATTTTCTTGTTTATATATTTTTTATTGTCTTTCTATATGAGTAGAAACTTAATGAGAACATGGATCTTCCCTGTAGTCTCAGGGCTTAACACAGTGCCTGGCACACAGTGAGAGCTCAGGGAAAGTTTGTGGAATGCACACACATAGCTACTACTGATGTGGGTACATGTATGGGCTTGTGGGTGCTTTATGTAGAGTACTCAATCCTCAAAGTAACCTTCAGTAAGGATTATTATCATCCTACATGTACAGAAAACAAGGTTTGGAAAGGTTGAGAAACTTGCCCAAAGTTACATGCCTGGGAAGTGGCAGAGGTGGGATTTAAACAAAGGATATTTTGACTGTAAAATGTGTGGTCTTACCTTTTCAGTGACTCCCAGATTTGTCTCAGTCTTCTAAAGTTCTGACAGATAAAAACCCTTGCTAGATTTTAAGTTGCACTTTGGGAATGATTTGTATAATGTGGCCACCACAGAGAGAACTGACTTTTCTATGAGACCTTGAGGGACGTGTAGGTCTAGAACAGTTCTAAATGGACATCCCATCAGACATGGTAGGGCCTGGTAATACTTGGGATGTGTATTGAAAGAAATTATTAGGGGGGAACTAGGACAGTTTCAGCCTTTAGAAGAAACATCTATGACAAAACTACACAAGCAAAGCAGACAATAGAGAGAGATCATGATCGCATATGCATGGGGTAGATGTGAATGGGATACTGGGGAGGGTAGCGAAATGCACCTCCTCTTTGGATGGAATATAGAAAACGAACAGAATAAACTCAAGGTTTGGAAAGACTGTAATTGACATGTGAATGTATTGTTGGTTGTGGAGAGAATCACAAAGTCTGAATAAACTCCGTGCAGAAGAAAAAAAATGCAATATAACAAAATGACAACATATAATAGAAATCGAAAGACTTATTTGAAGTTCAATTGCATAAAACATCCAGCTGTCAAAGATTCAATTTCTTACATTTTGAAAGTTTATTTAATCTTTATGTAGACTTTGACACATAAGAATACAAATTGAGCAAAGGAAAGTTCTTTTATCCCCTTCTTTGAGAATCTGAATTCATCCTTTTCATCATCAGGCATTCAAGAGTAAAAGCCCACATGATATTCAAATAAGAAATGTGAAAACATTTTTAAGGCCTGAAAAAGATGTAATAGGCAACGTTAGAAGTTAAACGTGTATGTGCACGTGTGCACATGCGTGTGTGTGCGTGTGTGTGTGTGTTGGTGTGTGTGTGTGTGTGTGTGTGTGTGTTTACATTTTGATATTTAAGAAGAGCCACATGGCAGCCATGGACCCTATTGCTTTGTTTGGAAACATTTTATCTTCTGTGTTTTAACGTCTTAACTCAGAACAATGATCATCTCAAAACATACATAAACATTTTACCAATAGTTTGAATGTTGGCCAATTTGAAGTTGAGCCTACTATTCTGAGATATTGTAAAAATGCTTTCCCCCAGTTATATGAATTTCATATGATAGTTATTATTGTGGAGGTGAGTAAATTATAGGATACTAAAATATTCTATCACCTCAAAAAATTTTTATCTTAAAATAATTTTAGGCTTACCAAAAGTTGCAAACATTGTACAGAGCATTCACCCAGCTTACCCTCCAGTGTTATCTTACGTAAGGATAGTGCAATTATTAAAACCAGGAAATTAACATTGATGTAATACTATTAACTACAGGCCTTATTCGAATTTTGCCAGTTTTCTCACTACAGTCTCTTTTCTATACCAATATCTGATCCTGAATCCCATTTTGCAGTTAGCTTTCAGTTATTTTATAGAATGTCCCTCAATTTGTGTTTGTCTGATGTTCTTTCATGATTAGATTCAGGTTTAACCTTTTGGCAGGAACACCAAAGAAGGGATGTGCCCCTCTCATTGCACCATGTCACGGGGTCCATGAAGTCCATATACGTTGTTACTCCTTCACCTGGTTAAGCTGGTGTCTGCTGGGTTTCTCTATTGAAAAGTTACTATTTTCCTGTTTGTAATTAATAAATGTCTTGTAGGGAACTACTTTGAGACTATGTGAATGTCCTGTTTCTCATCATCCTTTTACCCACTGATTTTTGCCTCTATTGATAGTTCTTGCCTGCAACAGGTTGTTAATTGCGGTGTTCACCTGAAGGGGGTTATGTATTGCTCCCATTCCTTCTGCATTTTTTTCATGGGAATTCTCCTGTAAGCAAGACATGTACTTTTTCCCTCATTTATTTATTCAATCAATTATTTATATCAGTATGGGCTCATGGATATTTATTTTACTCTATAGGTTATAAGCCAATGCCAGTGTTATTTGTTGCTCAAGTTCGTCCAGCTTTTGCCATCGGCAGCTCTTTCAGGTGAGCTCCTATGTCTCTTCGATGGGCCCCCACAATTTTTTGAGCAATTCCTTGCTTTCTGGTGCCATTGGTTTATCTAGTTTGTTTTCCTTTCCCAGTTCTGGAATCAACCATCTCTCCAAGGAGCTCTGGTTCCTTTCTACTGGAAAATGGCATTTATTTATTTATTTTAAAGGTTTTATTTATTTGGGGGGGGAGCTGAAGCACGCATGAGCAGGGCGGGGTGGGGGGAGATGAGGAGCGCAGAGGGAGTGTGAGAAGCAGACTCCCTGCTGAGCAGGGAGCCTGACACAGAAATCGATCTCAGGACCCTGAGATCATGACCTGAGCTGAAGGCAGACACTTAACCAACTGAGCTACTCAGGTGCCCCTGGAAAATGGTGTTTAGATCTGGGTGTTTATCATGGAACTTGCAATAGAAAAAGAATGCATGAGAGGCCTCTCTCTTTGCACGTATACGTTAATGATTTTAACTCTAAAAAACCTGTGATGTACAGTACAAAGTAGATTATAGTTTTGTCTTTAGGTTTAACTTAAAATGTGGAATTTGAATTGTCTCAAATATTTACAAGTCATTAAATCCTATGTCAGATTTACAAGTAAAAGATACAAGTAAAGCACGTCACTTTACAAGTAAGATGTAGTCTTTATATGTGATGTTTCTAAAAAGGACACAAAGTTAAATTTGAAGAATTCACTAATTTGGGGTAACATATTTAAAACCTTTCATTTTGTTTTACATCTTTTTTAAAATTCAAGTATAGTTGACACAGAATATTACATTTCTTTTAGGTATACCACATAGTGATTCAGTATCTCCATACATCTGTCACCATACAACACTGTTTCAATATCATTGACTATATTCCCTGTGCTGTACCTTTCATCCTGGGGACTTACTCATTCCATAACTGGGAACCGGTACCTTCTACTCCTCTTCACCCATTTTCCCCATCTCCCCATATCCCTCCCCTCTGGCAACCATTAGTTTGTTCTCTATGTTCTTTGCTTGTTTGTTTATTCATTTGTTTTGTTTTTTAGATTCCACACATAAGTGAAATCCTATGGAGTATGTCTTTCTCTGAATTATTTCACTTGACATAATACCCTCTAGGTTCATCCCTGTTGTTGCAAATGGCAAGATCTCATTCTTTTTATGGCTGAGTAATATTCCATTGTATATGTATACCACATCTTCTTTATCCAGTCATCTATTGATAGACACTTGGGTTGCTTCCATATACTGGCTATTGTAAATAATGCTGCAATAAACACAGGGTACATATATTTTTTCAAATTAGTGTTTTCATTTTCTTTGGGTAAATATCCAGCAGTGGAATTACTGGATCATATAATATTTTTATTTTTAATTTTTGAGAGAAACTCCATACTCTTTCTCACAGTGGCTGTGCCAATTTGCATTCCCACCCACAGTGCACAAGGATTCCTTTTCCTTCATGTCCTCACCAATACTTGTTATTTCTTGTCTTTTTATTCTAGCCATTCAGACAGATGTAAGGTGTTATCTTTGGGTTTTGATTTGCATTTCTCTGATGATGAGTGATGTTGAGCATTTTTTCCTGTGTCTTTGCCATCTGAAAACCTTGCATTTTTAACTTATCCTCAAGCAAGATTGAGACTTCATGAAAAATATTTTTTGAGACACCCTCCCTTGTTCACACCATATTTAATAAATATTAACTAGGTGTAAGTGTCAGGGACACAAGATTGAATATGGCATGTTCTTATCTTTAAGCAGCTCACAAATTAAAAACCCTTCGAGGTTTCCCTGGTTGAGATAAACTTAGTTTTTTCTATTAATCCACTCTTTTTACTGTCCATCCCTCTTATCCTTCTCCCACCCCATAAGCTGTTTCTCTTTCTTCCAGCCCATATACTTCAACTTCAAAATTCTGCTTAAATTTCTCCTCCTCCATGGAACAGCAACAGAGGGACAGGCCTAATCCACGCACGAGGAAGCAGTTGACCAAAATTAGAGCTGAAATCAATCAAGCAGAAACCAGAAGTACAGTAGAGCAGATCAACAGGACTAGAAGCTGGTTCTTTGAGAGAATCAATAAAATTGACAGATCCCTGGCAAGACTTATCCAAAAGAAAAGAGAAAGGACCCAGATTATTAAAATTATGAATGAAAAAGGAGAGGTCACGACGAGCACCATTGAAATTGGAAGGATTATTAGAAATTTTTATCAACAGCTATATGCCAATAAACTAAGCAATCTGGAAGAGATGGAATCCTTCCTGGAAACCTATAAACTACCAAGATTGAAACCGGAAGAAATTGATTCCTTAAACAGGCCAATTAATTATGAAGAAATTGAGTCAGTGATAAACAACCTTCCAAATAACAAAACTCCAGGCCCAGACGGTTTTCCTGGGGAATTCTACCAAACATTCAAAGAAGAAATAATACCTATTCTCCTAAAGCAATTTCAAAAAATAGAAACAGAAGGAAAGCTACCAAACTCATTCTATGAGGCCAATATTACCTTGATCCCCAAACCAGGCAAAGACCCCATCAAAAAGGAGAATTACAGACCGATTTCCCTAATGAATATGGACGCCAAAATCCTCAACAAGATACTTGCTAATAGAATCCAACAGTACATTAAAAGGATTATCCATCACGATCAAGTGGGATTCATACCTGGGATGCAAGCGTGGTTCAATGTTCGCAAATCAATCAGCGTGATACATCATATCAACAAGAAAAGACTCAGGAACCATATGATCCTCTCAATCGATGCCGAAAAAGCATTTGACAAAATACAGCATCCTTTCCTGATTAAAACCCTTCAGAGTGTAGGAATAGAAGGTACATTTCTCAATCTCATAAAAGCCATCTATGAAAAGCCTACTGCAAATATTATTCTCAATGGGGAAAAGCTGGAAGCCTTTCCCTTAAGATCAGGAACTCGACAAGGATGCCCACTCTCGCCACTATTATTCAACATAGTACTAGAAGTCCTTGCAACAGCAATCAGACGACAAAAAGGGATCAAAGGTATTCAAATTGGCAAAGAAGAAGTCAAAATGTCTCTCTTTGCAGATGACATGATACTCTATATGGAAAACCCAAAAGAAGCCACTCCCAAACTATTAGAAGTTATAGAGCAATTCAGTAACGTGGCAGGATACAAAATCAATGCTCAGAAATCAGTTGCATTTCTATACACGAATAACGAGACCGAAGAAAGAGAAATTAGGGAATCCATCCCATTTACAATAGCACCAAAAACCATACGTTACCTTGGAATTAACTTAACCAGAGACGTAAAGGACCTATATTCTAGAAACTATAAATCACTCTTAAAAGACATTGAGGAAGACATAAAAAGATGGAAAGATATTCCATGCTCATGGATCGGAAGAATTAACATAGTTAAAATGTCCATGCTACCCAGAGCAATCTACACTTTCAATGCTATCCCGATCAAAATACCAAGGACATTTTTCAAAGAACTGGAACAAACAGTCCTTAAATTTGTATGGAAACAGAAAAGGCCCCGAATCTCCAAGGAACTGTTGAAAAGGAAAAACAAAGCTGGGGGCATCACAATGCCAGATTTCGAGCTGTACTACAAAGCTGTGATCACAAAGACAGCATGGTACTGGCACAAAAACAGACACATAGACCAATGGAACAGAATAGAGAGCCCAGAAATGGACCCTCGGCTCTTTGGGCAACTAATATTTGATAAAGCAGGAAAAAACATCCGGTGGGAAAAAGACAGTCTCTTCAGTAAATGGTGCTGGGAAAATTGGACAGCTACATGCAAGAGAATGAAACTTGACCACTATCTCACACCATACACAAAAATAAACTCCAAATGGATGAAAGACCTCGATGTGAGACAGGAATCCATCAAAATTCTAGAGGAGAACATAGGCAACAACCTCTACGACATCGGCCAAAGCAACCTTTTTCATGACACATCCCCAAAGGCAAGAGAAACAAAAGATAAAATGAATTTATGGGACTTCATCAAGATTAAAAGTTTCTGCACATCCAAGGAAACAGTTAGAAAAACTAAGAGGCAGCCCACGGAATGGGAGAATATATTTGCAAATGACACTACAGATAAAGGACTGGTATCCAAGATCTACAAAGAACTTCTCAAACTCAATACACGAGAAACAAATAAACAAATCAAAAAATGGGCAGAAGATATGAACAGACACTTTTCCAATGAAGACATACAAATGGCTAACAGACACATGAAAAAATGTTCAAAATCATTAGCCATCAAGGAAATTCAAATCAAAACCACACTGAGATACCACCTTACGCCAGTTAGAATGGCAAAAATAGACAAGGCAAGAAACAACAATTGTTGGAGAGGATGTGGAGAAAGGGGATCCCTCCTACATTGTTGGTGGGAATGAAAGTTGGTACAGCCACTCTGGAAAACAGTGTGGAGGTCCCTTAAAAAGTTAAAAATTGAGCTACCCTATGATCCAGCCATTGCACTACTGGGTATTTACCCCAAAGATACAGACGTAGTGAAGAGAAGGGCCATATGCACCCCAATGTTCATAGCAGCAATGTCCACACTAGCTAAATTGTGGAAGGAGCTGAGATGCCCTTCAACAGATGACTGGATTAAGAAGTTGTGGTCCATATATACAATGGAATATTACTCAGCTATCAAAAAGAACGAGTTCTCAACATTTGCTACAACATGGACAGCACTGGAGGAGATAATGCTAAGTGAAATAAGTCAAGCAGAGAAAGACAACTATCATATGATTTCTCTCATCTATGGAACATAAGAACTAGGATGATCGGTAGGGGAAGAAAGGGATAAAGAAAGGGGGGGTAATCAGAAGGGGGAATGAAACATGAGAGACTATGGACTATGAGAAACAAACTGAGGACTTCAGAGGGGAGGGGGGTGGGGGAATGGGATAGACCGGTGATGGGTAGTAAGGAGGGCACGTATTGCATGGTGCACTGGGTGTTATACACAACTAATGAATCATCGAGCCTTACATCGGAAACCGGGGATGTACTGTATGGTGACTAACATAATATAATAAAAAATCATTTAAAAAAAAAAAAAAGAAAAGAAAAAAAAATTTCTCCTCCTCCAGAAAGCCCTTCCTACATTGTCCAGTCTCATCTAATTGTATCTTTCTCCAACCCCACAAGCCTAAGGACATTTTTGTCCCCCAAGCATCTCAATTTTAACATGAACAGAATGGAACTCATCATCCCCCCCTCTTGTCCAGCCCCCTCCACGAGTGTTCCCCCCTTAAATGATGCTACTATTATCCATCTGGGACCCCAAACCAGAAACCTGGGGGCAAACAGAGACTGCTCTACCTTCCCTAACCCCACATTCAGCGAAAGCAAGCAGGTCAATTCTACTTTCCAGCTATCCCTTTGCTTTGCTCCTGCTCTCTCCTTACTGTTCGGTAACTGTCTTCATTTAGGTCCTCTTTCTTCCTTACCTCAGTTACCATCTGTCTTGAGTGAGTCTCCTGAAAAGCAGATCTCCAAACAAGGGTGTGGGTTGTTTATTTAGAAGATGATCCTGGCAAAGGCTCTGAGGGAGTGGGGATGTGAGACAGAGGAAATGAGGAGAGACAATTAAAAGTCGCTGAGTGGGTCACCACAGAGGACAACTGGGACCCAATCCACTGTGATCACCCTCCCACACCTTTGAGAGACTTTGGGGAACATGCTTCAGAATTGTCTTCCTGAGGCATGAGGCAGCTGGGGTATTTGTCTTCTGACCCAAGACCTTTCCTAGGTCCAAAGTGTGCCCTCAACAGAGACACACTGGAAGGCATCACCATGTGTGGGGACAGCCTACGGAGATCTCTGGGAATGGGAATGTGTGTGTGTGTGTGTGGGTGGGTGCTCTGACAGTGGTGGCCGTGCCTTCTAACTGGTCATCCTGCATCCAGTCCTGCTCTCTCTCACCAACTCCCCAACTACCGCCCTAAGTGATCCTTCCAAAATGTGAAATAGATCAAACTTCCATTATTTGGAATTTGTCAGTATTTCCCATTGCTTTCAGAAAGATATCCAAATGGCCTCACTGGATTTGTTAAGGCTCTGCACTGTCTCACTCTTCCAGCCTTATCTCCTACCACTCCTGAGCACTTAATCCAGACTCCAGGCTTCAGGCACACTATTCTAGCTGTGGTTTCTCTCTTGAGCCACACTCACTACATACAGCAGTCCTTCTGCCTAAAGGCTGCTCATAAATATTTAAGGAGCCTTTAATTCCTCGTCTATCATGGGCCAGGCACTGTGCTAGACATTTTGGATCAACGAAGAATGAATCGCAGTTCTTGTCTTCAAGGAGCTCACTCTCCAAAGGGGAGACAGACATACATAAAGAAGCACTTCAACTAGGCACTATATACAGAAATGCTCTTAGAGACAATGATGCCTAAATGGAGAGTCAAAGGATATAAGGGGGGGTTTACTATGCACACAGGAAAAAACAGCCTGGTGTGTGCAGAGAAACTTCTTAGATTTCTGAATGGGGATGGTGCGGTGACGCTGGCCAGGTGGTTAGGGATCCCTGCCTCCGAGAGAGCTTGGGCTTTATTCTTCGGATCAAGACATAATGAGGAGGCCCCTTTTTCATCCTTCCGGACACATTGCAGTTTCACTATGGGACCGCCTCTTCTAAGGAGCCCTCCGTAATTGTCTTCCCTTCTTAGATACTCATCTTCTGTGCTTTTCTGGTGTCCTCGAAAACCTCTCTCTTGGTGGTTAGCAGACTGGCTTGTGTTTTAAGGTGTATCTCTCCCGTGGCCCGCCAGCCCCTTTGAAGGAAGGGCTGTTCTTCCTCACTTCCATATCACAGTGCCGACTACAATGCTGAGTGCTTTCAGTTCAGATATACCTGTATACCTGAGTGCATTAAGGAGGCCAGAAGGAGTTGGAGGACTGAAAGATGCTGCTTCTCAGAAGTTCCCACCAAGCCAGTGACACACACAAGTGTTCTGCACACGGTCTATGCCAAGCTGAGTACAGGGAGTTGCTGGAGATACTGAACTTCAGATACATGCTTTTGAGACCTGAATAGAAGCTGCGATGATTTCCTAAAATTGGTTATTTTAATTGCAAATAATAGTGATTATGTTTTGTGAATGTACTTTACAAATAGCTGTGCTCTGCAATTTTATACTTACCCTTCCTTCTTTCCATTTTCTTTTCTTTTTTTTTTTTTAAGACTTTATTTATTTATTCGACAGAGATAGAGACAGCCAGCGAGAGAGGGAACACAGCAGGGGGAGTAGGAGAGGAAGAAGCAGGCTCATAGCGGAGAAGCCTGATGTGGGGCTCGATCCCACAACGCCGGGATCACGCCCTGAGCTGAAGGCAGACGCTTAACCGCTGTGCCACCCAGGTGCCCCCTTTCCATTTTCTTTTCCTCCTTTCCCTCCTTCCTTCTTACCATTCCCTGAAATTCTTAGACAAGGGCTTTGACATGCAGGAGGTGGCAGGGGGAGACGTGCTCTCTTAGGTGATGCAAACTTTTTTTTTTTTCCCCCCATTTCTACTTTGGCTGGAGTCATGACCAAGTTCTCTGTCTGGCTTTCTGGAGTGGCCAATAGCATTTGAATGGGTAGGGGGCGGGTGGTCTGAACCAGTCTTCTGTGTCCCAGGAGAACCACCTTCTGGAGGGGTGGGAGACGGGATGGAGCAATGAGAGGGTGAAAATCTCTTTTGGAACAGTCTGTTCTCATTGCCCCTCTACTCCTTCCAGGGTAGAAGGGCAGGGGTATTGAGGACTTTGAAGGAAAAGTATCAGTCTTCTATTTTCTGGGAGCAGTCAAATGCAGCTGCCTTTGCAGCTTTGGGCATGTTAATAAATATGCATTTCCACATGACTCGCTGATTTCCACCAAATTTTAATGTGTTTTCAAAACTTGCCTATAGTCTTTGCTGCTGGCTCTTCTGAAAACTGATACTGTGGGGCTCTGAGCAGAACTCCAGGTTTATTTTCCAGTGTCTGGTGTTTGTGTGCTGCTTTTGTGTTGGGTTCTCCCCAGTACCTTGCCCCGTCCTTGAGAGAGGAAGCCTGAGAGCCTCCAGCTTCCTTTGTGACTTCCCAGTTCCTCTGCCCAGCCTCTGCGCATCTGCTACCCACCCCCATCACTTTGTTTCAAAGTGCTGCCCTACTGAATTTCTCACCTTCCGATGAAAATAATCATTTGGCTTTGTGTTCATTGCACAGGCACCTCTGGGTGCAGATATAGGTAGTGTGGCTGTAGAAACTCTTCAGACGTTAGCAGGCTTCAGGATGCAAGGACCAACAATGGCTCACCTCCTGATGACCTCCGTCAACAAAACCAATAACCCCACAAAACAGAAGGGCAGTCCCAAGCACATCTCCTTTGCACCTCTCTCAGGAAAGACAGTATGCAGAGTGGTTGCGAGTTCAAATCCTCAGTGTTCTCTTAAACTGTGACCTCAAAGGGTCACTTTCGCGCTCAGCTTCCCTTTCCTCTTCTGTAAAATGGGAATAGAAACTGAATCTACTTCATGGGGGTGTTGTAAGGAATACATGAGCTATCATGTGCAAAATGTTCGGCACAGTTTAGCGCTCAAGGCACACTACAGCTATGCCTAATTGTAATTCGCTATTATAAATACTGGAGATTAGGAGATGGTGTCTCTCCCGGGACGTGGGGCGCTCGGCTCGCCAGGCTGAAAGGGGTTGCCCACTCCAGGCCCCTGCAAATCCTACTCTCTCCGGGCACGGGTCCGAGCCGCCGCGGCGCGCCAAGGACCGGAGTCCCATTGTGCTTGCTCAGTGAGGGTGACCGGGTGGCGGCCCAGACGCGAGCACAGGTGCGGCCCTGACCACAATGAGGGCGTGGGCGCGTGCGTGGCGAGCAGAGGTCTGCGGGGGGCCGGTGTGGCCCGAAGGCGCGGGGTGGGGGGAGAAGGAGGCTGGCCGCGGCCCCAGGAGCTCGGCAGGAGGTGTCTGGGCCGGCCCGAAGGAATCTGCCTGGCACCGGACTCCGGGCGTCTGTCGAACTCGCGCCCCGGAGCCCCGGCCCCGCCCCCGGGGCCCCGCCCCTTCGTGCCCCCGGTTGGCTGGAGCCGGCGGCCACGCGCGGCGATTTGCCACGCGCCGCGTCACTGAAGCCGCTCCCGGTCCCGGCCCCAGCGGGCTGGTCAGGGAGGCAGCGGCGGGGGAGGCTGGGGCTGCAGGGCGCGACGCCGCCGGGCCGCCCCGCCCTGGGAGGCGCCTAGGCCCTCATCAAGTGACCAGTATCCCTTCCAGGAGAACACGGTCCTTCAGAGGGAAGCGAGCTCCAGCCCGTAGCCCCGGCGCCAAACCGCCGTCATCTCCTTCCTGTGCCGGGTGATCCGTCTCCTCACCCACCCGGAAAAACATAGTCCGCCCCTCGCGTCCTTGTGGAGTAGAGCTTGCTTCCACTGTGACTCTCTGCCCACACCCTCGTCTTTCCCATTTCAAGACCTCCAGGACCCACCGAAAGGATAAGTCAGCTCTGAACAGAAACCTCAAGGGAAAAGAGAAAGAGGGAGCCGAGGGGAAGGGAAGGAAAGGCGAGGCTGGCGGAGGGACACCGAGGACCGCGGCCGTAGTGCGCACGCGCGGCGGCAGGAACGAGTTCCGGTCTGGCCGGGGCCTGTCTCCTAAAAATAGCCCCGGTGTGGGGATCCGTGCGCCGATGTCCCGGCGAGTCCCGGGCTGAAGGAGGCGGCTCCGGGCGGCGCTGAGCGCTGGTGGCTGGCCCGGGCTGCGGCGTGTGTGTGCTCGGAAGCTGCGCCAGAGACACGGTGAGGGCCGCGTCGGCGGGACTCGGTCCGCGGGGCCGGCGGTGCTAGAGGGGGCGGTGTCTCGGCGAGGGGGCCGGGTAGGGGCTGGGGGGCGCTGGGGCGGGGGGCGGCGCGGCCGAGGAGGGGCGCCCGCGGGGTTCCGTTGATGGTAGGGCAGGGCGGCGTCCGGCTGGCAGGGGGCCGGGGTCCCGGGCGCGCGGCGGCGGGGCGGGTGGGGTGCGGGGAGGCGGCGCGGGGTGGTCGCGCAGGGTCGGCGCGGAGGGGCGAGGCGCCCGCGGTGGTGGGGGCGGGGTGCCCCGAGGGCGGGCCCGGGGTCTGACCCATGTCGCGGGCTCTGGCGGCGGGAGGCTCGGCCGCACGGACTCCGCGCGAGGAGCCTCCCCCGGCGCGCACCGCGTTTGGGGCTGGGGGGCGGTGGTGGACGACGCCTCTTTGAAAGTTGAGGGAGTTCCCTGGGGGCCCGGAGCCTCTCCGGGGCGGAACGCCCGAAGGCCCTTTCCTCCCTCCTGCTCTCCGCGCCTGGGTCTCTCCAAAGGGATTGACCCTTCGTGCCGGGGGCGCCCTGCGCTGTGGTTGGACTTGAAGAAGTTCCCCCACTCCTGCTTTGGGAGAAGGTTGGTCGAAGCGGGCGGAACATTTAGGTCCGAACTCTCGGCGCGTGTGTGGAGATGTCAGTGGCGGGGTCGGTATTTGGGGCGGGCCGGGACGTGGCCCGGGCTGGGGGCACCTGCGGGGTGCGGACGCCCTCCGGTGCAGGGAGACGTCGCGGGGAAGGAGGGGCTGCAGCGGGAACAGCTAGTTGCCCTGACATCCCGGTAGATTCCGGCTTTCAGGGAAGGTTTTATGTGGTACAAACTTTGCCTTTTAGTTCGATATTCTCGGTCTTTGAACTGCGAGGATTAAATTGGTAGGTGAGATAGTGCAAACAAGTTTCGAAGAGGTGAGCATCCCTGAATTAGAAAAACAATGCTCCCCCCCGCTGTGAAAGCGTAACTATAAAAATATTCTTCAGACCTGAAGTATGATTTCTGGGATACGAAGCGAGCCCCCTGTCATGGTCCAGTAGGGAAACCGCGTGTAGATTGAAGAAGTGAAGCATAATGTTGACCTGCATTTTAGTTTACAAGATTGGTATTGCAATTAGTGTGCCATTAGAAAGGCCTGCTGTGATGTGTTAACAATGATAGAAGTATTTTTAAACAAATGTCTAAAGTTTTTCAAGTTTTTTTTTTTTTAAGCACAGCATGTTTCCCCTGTGTCTCGTATCATCTATTACTATATGAAGAGAAGGTTCTTCAAAGCCGTAATGAGGTGTACATTACACAAGAGTACTTTCCCTTTAAGAATCCAGCTGTGTTGTTTTGGCAACTGCCAAGTACTCCAGTTGTCAGTTTTAAAATCTGTTACCTTGGCAGTACTTGAACAGTCTGTGGAAAAGGTAAACAAAATACCTTAAAAAATATTTTTTTGAAAACGCAAAAATGGCACTTATTTAATATGAATGTATAAGGTGAGGATAAAATAGCTATGTTGTGCTATTATGGCTTTTGTATGTACATTTTTGTTTTGGGTTCTTTTTTTCCGGTATATTTGTGGAGGGTTCAGTCTTTACTCTTATTTTTCCTGTGAATGGCAACTTTTGTTTTAGGAAAAAAGTTGAAAGTGCTTTCGTTAAAAGTCGATGCCTGTTTTAGTTAGACTTTATAACAAACATAAGGAACACATGTGTCCTACAGAATATTAAGATTAATTCTATATGATGATGCACTAGTTGAGTCTGGACTCACTTTTCATTCTCAGTGAGCATTGTAAAAAGTTGTGGTAATGGTGTTATAACACTGTGAAGAGCTAAAGCTAGTGATTTACTTTGCAGACCTAGTCCTAATTCTGTTGGAAGAGTGCTTCCAATAGAAACTTACTTGTTAAAACAGTGATGGTGAAGTAATAATGACTTCTCTAAACATAATTATTTGCATGTCGATTTCATTTAATTCACATTGTTACATATAAAACCATGGTTTTATTCATATTGGAACAAAGGTGATAAAATTATGTTTAACTCCTTATATTACTTCCCAGCAAAAGTTTATGTTGAGGGGATGGGAGGTAGGGGGTGTTCAGTGGAAGGAAGGTTGCTTATGAGAGCACAGAAATAATTGTAATGTCACTGTGTTGAATTATGATTTGAGAATAATCTCTTTTCAAATTCTTAGAGTTTCTGTGTTTCTTTAATGGGTATGTGTGTCAAAGATTGTTTTTTGTAAATGCAACCGGAAATAATCTTTGAAAGATACATTGAGTTGTTTTGAGTGGTGATGTTTTATTTTTCAAAGCAATTGCATTATTGCTTTGTATTTCCTTTTAGAATGCAATATAGGTTAATATTAATTTTATTAATATTCAAGCAATAGCATTAATTGGTTACCAAGAGAGAAATATTAGTGTATTTTGAGGGTGGTTAAGTAATTATGGAAGTGTTTTTTATTAGAATATGATTTTGAAGTTTGAAATATTTCAGTTAAATCTTTCAATAGATTTGTGCTCTGATTTAGGAGGAGGAAACTGTAAGCCAGTTTGTTTTTGGGAAGTAGCATGCTTGTCAGTCAGGTTTGGAAAGCCTTTTTTTTTTTTTTTCCCTTTGCTGCTTCTAAGTCTGGCAGAGAAATTTAGTCTAACATACAATGATGATGGTCTTGAATTTTCTGTGGGCATTTCCAATTTCATGTATTTTGCCTTTCAGTCACACCATACTCTTTTTTTTTTTTTTTTTTGGAAACATGCTCATGGTACATATGAATGCTACAAAGTCTAGCTGAAGTCTTTTATTAGTGATAGAACAATGAAAATACTGCCTTTGTGGGTTGAAAATGATCAGTATTGCTTTTTTCTAGATTAGAAAGAAAATCTGTGAACATTCTTCGTAAATTGAGAAGTGAGTGCCTTCTAATGTTTGAGTAATAAGAGAAGTGTAAATATGAAAAATCAAATCAATCTTCCAGTTAGATAACCTCCTGCAAAAGAACACTTTGACACGTCCTGCTGTTTGCAAGACTTTGTCATCACATCTTGGTTCAGATCCCAGCTCTGCCACTTATGAAGTTATGAGACATCTTCTACAAAACGTGAAGGAATTACACTACCTGCCCTATGGAATTGTTAGCATTAAATGAAATAATGAGTGTGAGAGTTCCTAGCACACTGTCTGAGGCTTAATGTCCAAAAATGCATATTGCCTGATCTCCCTTCATCCCTTCCTCCATATATCTATTCCTCTATACATTCCCTTATTTCCTATGAAGACTATGTATATACTCTGCCCAGTACCTGAATGTTTAGTGTCTGTGACCAAACGGATTTCATATAATATATAAATACAGGAGAATGCTCATATATTTTTTTAGGTGTAAAAATCCCAGCACTTTAAATTCATTGTCACATTATACATAAATATGTTTATTTGACTGTTCTATATGAGGTTATTGATCTGCAGTCATTGATTGTAACCTCCAACAGCCTCTCCAAATGTTAAAAAAAAAATTAGAATTTAATGTAAGTATTTTCCCTGCTCTTCAGTGAAATATGTCTTTTAGGGATTATCTGTAGGAGTTGTCTTCCACATACAATATTTAAAATTTGAAGTTAGAAAAATATTTTTATTGCCTATCTGGAATAGGTATATTTTAAAAATAACTTTTCTGTAGTGGGTAATCTTTAAGCTTTTATATGTCATTTTACTGTTGTATGGAACTAAATGATTTTGTCTGTGTATGCTTTATCTGTGTAATCTGTAGTGGACCCTGTCCAGTTTATTATAATAAAGAATATAAACTCATTTATTAGTCTTACCCATAGCATATGTGTTGACACTTATTTAATGAATACTCTAATTTTATACAGATGTTATTTACTTATTTTAATAATTGTATTTACTGAACATAATTGATATTTACTAAACTTAATATTTTATTTAATATTAAATTGTCATAACAATCACTAGAAATCATGAGCTTATGAATTAAGTAAAAATTAGCTGATTTGTGAGGTGGATAGAATACCAAATATTTGAACATGGGTGTATGACAGCAGGTAATTTACTTCATCTGTTTAATAACTGATGATGCTGAAAGCCAGAGGAATTGTTAACCTAGGTGAAAAACAGACACTAGTTGATCAGACTTCTAATAAATATCAACAAAGGCACATCTTTTTATGGTTGTCTTGAGTCAATACTAATTTTATTTTCTTCCTTATACAAAAATATAAACTTTATGAACTTAAAAAAGAATTCAACCATCAATAAAGTTATATGTTTTGAGAAATACTTGGTAGTGGGTGGTAAATTTATACAGTATAAGCTGGACCTTTTTACCAGGTTATTTTTGTTACAAGGAACATGTTATACATGTTGACTTGGATTAATTTGAGGTATGATTTGTGACTGTTGGAACAAAGGGATACTCTTCATTTAACCTGGTAAAATAACTTGTAACTGTTGGTTTAGTAAAACAAGGTGCTCTTGCATTGACTAATACTGTGTTTGCTTGTCTCACCTCTTGTCCCCTAGCAATTCACCTTTTACATGGAGACTGGAATTGTATTTATAAAATTCACATGTAAATGTCATTCTTTTAAGGGAAACTTTGAAGACATAAAATCAGTAGAGAGGCAGTAATTTAAGGAATAAGAGATTAGCGTCTAAAATCAAGATTGCCTAAGCTAGAATACCCACTCTGGCACTTTGTGTTCTTTGGCAATTTCTTAATCTTCTTGAGGCTTGGTGTATAAAATAGTGATTATAGTATCATCTTTTTCATAGAGTTGTTGAGAGGATTAAATGAGATGTATGTTATAAAGCCTTTGGCACAGTGCTTGGTACCTAAAATACAGTAATTTTTCCCCCTACTGTTATTATCACTGTTGCTTCTGCTATTGCTGTTATTAGTCATGGTTCACTTTATATGATTCTATCTGATCTCTTCAGGCTCATTGTCAGCTATTACCCTTCAGTTTCTATGACCCAGTTAAGGCCAGCTGTTTGCTCTTCCTTGAAAATGCCATGTATTTTCAGGCTGATGACTCCCACTTTTATTTTTTTAGCCCAGAATTTTCCTGAGCTCGATATCCACTTGGAAATCTAGCTGGAATCTCAAACATAATATTAGCCATATGACTGAAATATAGCTATTTTTTCCTCTCCCCCATCCTTCTTCCTCCCTCCTACCCCCAAACTCTGCTGTCCTCACTCGCCCTTCCCTTCTCAATGAATGGCAGTACTCATGCCAAAAACTTAAAAGATACCACTCTGGATTCTTTTTCTTTTCTCTCAGGTCTAATCCATCCACACGTTCTCTTGTCCTTCAGGATTTATCTTGAGCCAGTCTACCACTCTTAGTCTTCACTGCCACCTCTTTATTTCAAGGCATTATCTCTTAAATGAATTGCTGCAGTAGCCTCCTAACTGAGTTTGTTCTTTTCTTGCTCCTCAGAAATTCGTTCTTCACAGAGCAGCTGTAGGGGTCATTTTATGATTCCAAATCATGTTGTTTCTCTGCTTAAAATCATCCAGTGACTTCCCATTCCTCTTGAAATAAAGTCTGTACTTCTTTCCCTGGCCTGAATGGCCCTGAATAATCTTTCTACTTCTCATTGTTCTTCTCCTCATTTATTGTATGCCAGCTACACAGTCCTTTTATTGTTCTTTAAATTTTCTGTGTCCTTTCATATTTTAGGGTCTTTAGCGCTTTTTGCACTGCCTGGTTGAGATGCTGTTCATAAGGCTGGTTGGCCTACCCCTTTGGAACTTGACCCAAATCTCACTTTGTCACTCAGGCCATCCTTTTTAACGTTACACCTCGTTAGTTACTCTCTTGTGCATCTTACCTCTTTCAAGACACTTACTATAACTTGTACACATGTTATTTGTTTAGTTATAGCTTGTTTATTGTCTTTTCCCATTACCTGAATGTAAACTCCATGAAGGCAGAGGCCTTGTCTATCTTGTTTACAAAATCTTCCCAATCTTAGCCCACTGCCTGACAGAAGACAGAAATATTTGAATTAGTGCTTCTGTATCTTTGTTCATATTTTTTCCAGAGATTGGAATGCTCCTACCTTTAAGTTGTAGCTCAGGTGTCCTGTATGATACCAATTTTAGTCTCTAGACAAAAGTTGTCTCCCTTGCTCTTGATACACAATTTGAAGAGTAATTCCTTTTTTAGAATATTTAAAGGATTGTAATTGATGTCATTTTTCTTCAGCTATTCAGAGTTCCTGTGTCCAAGGCTATTTTGTTCTTTGTGTATGCTTAGTACCTACCAATCTATCTTGTTGCATAGTGAATGCTCAGTAAATGTTGAATGGAAGGAGTCCTAATCAACTAAAATGACCAATCAAACCAGTTTACCCAGGTCAGACTTTAAAAATTATGAAGGTACTTTTCAGACTATAAAATACTGCCTCATGCATTTTCTATACATATAAATATGTTGTCATCAGCCTTCTGGGTCAGGGCAGGAATGGCAGAGCTGTTTAGCCCAAGTGGCATTTCCTGAGATTCCATTTTGCCTTCTTTCTGGGCATTGAGTAGCCATCTTGTGTGAGGGCTCTATTTCCAGTTTGAAATGCATAACCTAGTAAAAATAGTGTTAGAAATTATAATTAGTTACTGGTTGTTCCTTACCAAACAACATTCCCTCCCTTCAGCTTATCCAGTTGATTTCACGTTGTTTCAGAAAGGCTAGGGGGATGTGCAATTTAACAGAGTATATGTGAAATACAATACTAATTCAACTGTATTGCTAATGAAGATTTATCAAAGAGCTTTTGTGGCCAACATTAGGAACTTAACCACTATTTGTAATAGTGAAAATCATCCCACATTCTGCACAGCTGACTTGCAAATGGGCTTTTTAAAGATTTGGGGACTACTTTAGCAAAATGCTTATCTTAATACTGAAAATCTTTTTTGTAACGGTGTTAGACTTAATTTGACATGGATTATGAAGGGAAAAGGAGAAAAGAATCTAGGAGTTAAGATTTTGTTTTTCACAAGTGGCTCTGTTCCCCAAAGTAACATTTCAGCCTTGACAGGTTTTTTTGTTTTGTTTTGTTTTTAAACATTTTGTTTTTGGAAAAAAACTTAACAGAAAAGTTACAGGAAAGTACAGTGAACTCTCATATATTGGTCACCTAGATACACTAATTGTTAATGTTTAGCACAGTTGCTTTATCATTTTTTTGTATTTGCAGAGTGGTCCCAAAGTCTGAAAATAGATATTACTATTTTGTTTTATTTATAGTTTGAAGCTCCTTTATTACATCTTTTGGAGTATGCCAAAGATGCAACTTTATTCAGTTAAAATCAGAGTCAAATCATTTGAGGTAAAACATTCCAGATGGGTACAAGGGATAGTTGGAAATGCTGCATTAATGTACTGTGTACTTTGCTAACAAGGAAACCACATATTAAGCATATTATATAATGTCATCGAACTTAACATTTATTGTAATAGCTGGAATTCACTCTGTTGGTCTCTTTTTCCTTCTCTTCTGCCTCCTTTTCTCCCCCTTTTCCCTTTTCTTCCTCTTCCTATTATGATTACTTTTATTATTGAACCATTTGAGAGTACATTGCACACATCATGATCCTTAACCTTTAAATGCTTTAGTTGATTTCTCTTAAGAACAAAGACATGTTCTTACATAACCACAGTATGATGGATTCAAGAAATTTAATATTGATACTGTGATGTAATATATAGTTTATTTTGAAATTTCTTCATTTGTACCAGTAATATCCTTTAATAGCATTTTTTCTAATATTATCTATTGCATTTTAGTTTTCATATCTTTGGTCTCTTTTAATCTGAAACAGTCCTTCAACTTTTTCTCTTTTTTCCTGACATTAATAGTTTTGAAGAGTACAGGCCCTTTGTTTTGTAAGATGTCCATTAGTTTGGGTTTGTCATATAGTTTCATTGCTGTTAGATTCAGGTTATGCATTTCTGGCAGGACACCCAAATAAGTGATGATATATCCCTCAGTGCATCACATCAGGAGGCAATATGATGTCAGTTTGACCCTTTGTTGGTGATGTTTACTTGGATCACTTAGTTAAGGTTTGCCTGCCAGTTTTCTCCATATAAAAGTTATCATTGTCCTCACTGTTATTGAATAATCTGTGGGGAGGCACTTTCAGACTGTGTAAATACTCTGTCCTCCCAAAAATGTTCACATAATGGTTTTAGCATTCATTGTTGATTCTTGCCTGAGTCCATTATTACACAGTGGTTCCAAAATGGTGTTTGTCTAGCTATTCTCCATTTAATTGTTGGCAATCTGTTGTAAAGAAGAGCTTTTATTTCTCATTTGCTTACTTAATATCAATATAAATTCATTGATTCTTTTTTATTAAACAGATTATACTTGATTATCAGTATTCATTTTGATGTTCCAAGTTAACTCTGATTTGGTCAGTGAGAAATCCTTCACCTTACTCATTGATTGTTTTGACATGTTTCTATCATGTTTGGAGCACCTCCTTACTTTTAGAACAATAAGATATTCCAGGCTCATCATCTGCTTTTCCTGCTGCTGTCCTAGAAGCAGCCATTTCTTCAAGGAGTCCTGGTTTCTCTTATTGGGTAAGACTATTTAGAAACCAAGAAATTGGCTGTTGGTATGCTCCTTGATAGTGGACTCTCATTGTTTTAGAGCCCTGTCAGCTGACCAACCTAAGGAATTTTGAGTTTATGCTGATTTCTCGGCCAATAGAGTTGTCTTTACATTCCTGAAACTCTGTAGAAGAAAGTCTTTTCCTTTGAAAGTGTTAATAATTTAAGTGATTCCTTTTACCTAATTTTTATGTTTAATTCTATAATGGTTAGTTCTTGTTTTCCTAAACATATTGTATGCTTCTTGGGAGTTAGGAATCCTGTTTTATATCTCTTTGTATATTCAGTGAATGTGTTCCACAGTGCCTTGAACACAGTTGATACCCATGTGTTGCTTATAATATATAATTATAATAATGACTCAGTATTATCTTTATTACTCTTACACCATAATTAAATATTCTTATGTTTGTTATAACATTCTAGGTAATTTTGTGGAAACTTTTAAGTGAATTGGTGATTCATTTTTTCTGTTTTTAATAACATTGCTATCCTAGAAGAAATGAAAAACTTTAAAGTTTTTCAATTTTAAAATTTTAAAAACTTAATTCCTTGAGATTAAAGTATGTAATTAAAGAACATCAAAATACCTAATGTTGGCATTGCTGTTTAATAGTGTTTTGTTCTGCAGCAGGTAATAACCTTTCTGGGCATCTCTTTAATTATAAAATGAGATGATATCTAGATCCTTTTAAACTTTGTGTTATATGTCTTATACCTAATTAACATCGAATTGTTTATGAACATAAAATTAAGTCCACAAAGTATAGTGGGAAGAGTATTGTGCACCTGGGCCAGGAGTTATCTTTGTAAGTATTGTTTACTTTGTCAATTTATTTCACAGTTTGGTCTTTATTACCTTATTCAGTCCATCGGCCTTGGTAATGAGGAATATAGTGAACAGGCTTGGCTTTCATAGTCATATGGGAGTATGGACATATATGTGTTTATCATCCACTTTGCTACATGCTTAATATGTGCCATGCAGAGTGCTGTAGGAGCATATAGAAGGGGCGATTAACCCAGTTTCAGGGAGGCCAGGAAAATTTATCTCGGAGAAGTGACACCTTTAGTTTAGGTTGAAGCCTCAAGAGGACTTAGCCTTGTGAAGAGGGTGGGTAGTTTACCAGACCTGTGTTAAGGACAGGAGATACACTTAGAGAGTTTGGATTGCTTGGAGAAACTGAGTACAGTATGGATGGATCAGGCAGTGTAAGAGAGGACAGGTAACGTAGGAGTAGTGAAAGATGAGGCTGAAGACATAAATCGGGGCCAGATTATGAAGAGCCCTTAAGCTGTGTTAAGGAATTTGAACTTTATCCTAGGGAAAATTGAAGTATCTTAAGTCTGCGAGGAAATTAATTAAAAAGATAATACTGATTGCACTGTGGAGAATTCTTTGGAGAGACTTAAAAGAGGTAGGCAGGAAGAATAATTAGGAGGATGTTCCAACAAATTAGTTAAAAGAGGTAAGGTGGCTTGGACTACGGTGCAGGATGAGGATGGAAGAAATAGGTGGATTTGACAGATATATAGGAGGTAGAATGAAAGGATTCAGTGATGGAGGGCATACGGAAGGTGAAAGAGAAAGTTAAGAGTGATGACTAGGTTTATGGCTTGGACAACTGAGGGAATGAATGGGTAGTTTACTTAAATAGGAAGCGCGGGAGGAAGAGCAGGCTTGAGGGAACTAGGATGAGTGTACTTGTGAGAGAGTGCCTGGAAGGATAAAGAGGGGTGGTCAGAAGTGGGAGACTTCCTGGTAATGACAAGGCCTTGGAATTTGGCCCTGGAAGTGAAGGTATGAAGTGATCTCGAAACAGAGGATTTGTATATATATCTATAAAAAAAGCCAAAGGGTATGTCTGTCCTAAGGCAGAGGACCCTATTTTAGATGATCTTAAGGTTTTCATTGTTTGGTTTGGAAAATAGAAATGAAAAATTTCAAATATGGTCTTCTTATTAAGATTGTCTTATTAAAACAAACCCCACAACAATGAAAACTTTTTTTTTTTTTTTGTAAACAACGCGGAAGACTGTTGCCCCAGATAGCTAAAAATCTCAGTGCTTCTCAGTAGTGGCTAAAAATTATGAAACATAATTGGCATACAAAAATTAGAGTGAGTAATGTAATAAATACTACTAGCAGGATGAATGTAATGGATCTTTCTCAGTCCTGTTGCCCTCTTTCCTTCTGCAGGGGTAATCATTATCTTAAATAAGGATTTACCTTTCCCATTCAGTCATTTTTTTAAGACCGTATATCCATATATATTGCTAAACTGTTGTGTTTTTCATGTTTTAAAGCTTTATAAAATGATACCAAATTTGCATATCCTTCTGCAGTTTACGTTTCAACAAATAATCACATTGTAGCATTTATCTGTTCTTTCAGTATGGTGAGTTGGATATTAATGTTGGAACAAAATGATGCGATGTCATTGGTGAATTATATTTTGAATTGCCATGGGAATTATCATAATTTACTTAGTAAATTTTCGTAAAGACTAATTATTTTGTGGGTATTCCTTTTTTTTCATACTTTACTAAAAAAAATTATTGCGGAATAATGTTAGAGAAAAGTTGCAAAAATAGTATAGATTGTTTCCCTAATGTTGGACCACTGTGGTATAATAATCAAAACCAGGAAATTAATATTAACATACTATAAACTAAATATTTGTGCTTCATCAGTTTTTTTCCTAATGACCTTTTTTTTTTTTTTTTTTTTGGTCCTGGGATCCAGCCCAGGATCCCACATCGCATTTATTTGTTGTATAGTCTCCTCACATCTGTGATATTAATTCATTCTTTTCTTGTTGTTCTGACCTGGATGCTTTTGAGGAGTACTGGTTATAATTTTGTAAAATGTCTTCCATTTTGGATTTCTCTGATGCTTTCTTACGATTAATTTGAAATTTTGCGTTTTTGACAATAACACCACTGAAGTAATGGTAGCCTATCAAGAGGTACATTTTATATCAGGGGTACATGATGTCAGTATCTTATTACGAGTGATGTCAGTATCTTATTACGAGTGATCTTGAGGATTTAATTAAGGTAGTCTCTGCTGGTTTCTCCATTGTAAAGTCACAGGTTTTCTCTTTGAAAATGATACATATTTTGGAGATACTTTGAGAGTATGTTAATTTCCTGTTTCTTCTCAAACTTTCACTTGTTTTTAGCATTCATGGGTGGAACTTAACCTGCAACAATTCCAGACTTCCCCCACTATCTGATAGTAGAGTGTTCCTGTGAAACCTTCCAAAAGCTGAACTGGTGTAAAGAAGCCATTACCATTAATTTATATGGAAAATTTTTGAGGTTTTTGACAAAAAAAACCTCTTTAGGCTTTTCTGATACTTTGGGACACAGCATGTTAATGGACGCACACACTAAGTTGAAATAAGCACAGATGCTCACAAACAACATTCAAAGCTATGGCAGCTTGAAATTACACTGAGGCGCTGAGGGTAGTTACCAGGGAAGGAGCTTGGTGGTGCTGCTCAGGGCGTGTGCTGTCTCTGTAATGGCTCACTGCAAAATAAAAGCCGAATGCTATTTCTACCCCTTCCCACTCCCTCTTTTTGCCTTTTTTTCTTAAAAGCAAAAATCCTTTCCATATTTCTTTCAGTTAGAAAACAGGTACTATTGTGGGTCTTTCATAAAAGTGAAGCTACTTTAGTGTGAACTTGAAAAAAGCGGGGGATACCTGCATTACTGTAATAGTTACCTAGTAGCCATTTTGTAGTATTTTTTGTTCCTTTCTCATTTATCATTTGAAGTTCCTCTGTTTTGAAGAGATGTCACTTTTCATTTATTTATTCAGTTATTTATATCAGTATAGATTCAAAGGCATTTATTTTGTGGGTTATAATTTGATGCTATCATTACTTATTTTATCGCTCAGAGTATCCAGCTTTAGGCATTGAAAACCCCTCCTGTTCGACTCTTGTGTCCTTTTGACATATCTTCGTCCTTTTTTCAAGAACTTCCCTACTTTCTCGTACTGCAGGAAACTCCAGGCTCATTTATATTTTACCTGTCCCACCTCTGGAATTATCCTCTTTTCCAAAGAGCCCTGATTCCTTTTATTGGAAGATGACTTTTAGAATCTCAGATCTGGGTGCTAGATGTGCTCATTGCTTTTGGGGTGTCATTGTCTGTCTTTTCAGCAGAGCTAAGAAATAAACGCATGAATAGTAACCCACACATACACTTCTACGGTCAGTCCTACTATGACATAGTATACATGTTCCTAAAAATCTAATGCTCTGCGAACTCATGCAGTAAAAACCACGGGGTTCATGGGAGGGGAATAATACTCAAAAACCTTGTCAGTGACACACTAAAAAGAGGGACCGAATATATTTAAAATAACAGCATAGTTTTAGACATGTTGAATGTTTAAGTAATACATAGTAAATCTGGTACTTTAGTATGGAAAAGATACGAAGTTTCCTTATGTGAGTTGGAAGGGTTTGGCTTGTGAGTGATTGTGAAGTTGGTGGATAGACAGTTACCTGAAATCAGATGAAAAAATAACACCGAATGTGGGTGAATGTGGCTCCTAACTCTTGTGGTAGACTGTGGTAGCTCATTTTCATTTGAGTCAATTCTCTCTTGGATGCCTTGTAACTTATTCTGCATTTCTGTAATAATTTTTTATTTTTTCCATTTTTTTTAATTCATTCACCTTTTAAAATTTCTCTTTGTATTTTGTCTATTTTTGTTTTTAGTTTTTGAATTTCTGATTCAAAGTGGTTTTCATATCCTTAAATGCTTGTCTGAATATCTTTAATTCTATTTGGAGTATTGACTTACCTTTTTTTCTGCTTTGTTGTTGAAGTTGTTAGAGGTTGTTTTTGGCAGGGGTTTTTCCTCAGTATGTGTCAAATTCAGTTTCCTGATTTTCTGGATTTCACTTTTCTTTTGTTCATTTTTATGGTATTGGGGTATTTTACAGTATTCCTAGTTTAATGGTGCCCTCTTCTGTTAGTACAGAACAGTCCTGTTCAGTGGTTTTGGTTTTAATGGTTGGAGAAGGGATTGTGAGGCTTCCAATTTTATAATTCTCTTTGGTCTTGCAAGACCCTAAATTTTATCCTTTTTCTTTTTCTCTTTACTCTCCAGTTGCAAAAGGGCGCTCCTCCCTTCCTTTTGCCTGTTTTCTCTCCCAGAAGCTATGTGTTTCAAAGTTGTGCCCCTTATGTGGCAGCTAGTGCCTTAAATGGTACCTGTTCCTTTAAATCACCAGAACTTTGAACTTTCTTACCTAGCGCCAGTGTTCTGATCTGCCCAGACACTTTCAGTATATTCAGATTTTGAGTGAGTTTCATAGTTTTCATTGTCCTTGTAGATGACCCTAGCGCTCCTTTGCTAGCCTCCTTGCCACCAAGCCCGTGTCCGAGTAGGGGTGGAGTGACAGCCTGAGAGATTAAGTGCTAGGATTTGGTGATTTTTCTGTTTTCAGTCACAGTTGTTTTGCAGTATCAGCATTCTTCGTCTTCAAGGCTATGCTGAAAGCATGGTTTTGGGTAGAATTTCCTTTTCCTTTCTTGTTTTTTCATATGGTTTGGGGGACTGTTTTTTAGAGTCACTTAGATATACCATCACCGTCGTTGTCACTGAAGTCTCTACTTTTGGGGGAAGGGAGCAGGAATCTAGAATTATGATAGCTGTCAATGCTACAAAGCCTTTAGTTAGGAAGAGACATAGGCAGTCAGCTTCCATGGGTGAGCTTGGAGACTCCAGAAAATACCTTGTAGGAGAGATTAATTAAATTCAAATACTCTTCATTCTTTTAGCATGCAAATGTAGTTTCTGGGTTATTGCAAGAGTCTTAAGTGCTTTTTTTGTAAAGCAAAGTTATTAAATCAAAGGTTTTTTTCTAGAATGTATATAGGAAATGCCTTGGTTTTATTATAACATGAATGAGTTATAGACCTATATTTAGCCAAGGGCTTCTTGGTACTTGTTTATTCCAATGGCAATGTAGTATGTGAACTTTTTGGAAAAAGTAACTTTTAAACTTGGGAATTGGTCTGATAGATGTTAATTTCTTTGAAAGTTGAATTACATATACTTCTTTTCATTCTTTTTCTATTCTCTTTTGGTTTTCTCCGTTTTATTTTATGATCTTGACAGTTGTCTTTTGATTACAATAAATAGTAGGTGTGGCATTATTCCTTGGCTACACACTCATTATTATGTTTAATAAGATGGTATTGAATCTGTTTACTGTAGGTAACATTAATTGGTTCTCTGTTTTTTATGCTTTTTATCTGTCTTGTTAACATGAGAATTTAACATGAAGTTGGAATTATGTATGGAAGTTCTTTATGCTTGGTTCTAGAATTTAGTCATTTAAAATATTTATTGCCTTAAACATTTCTTTCCCTAGAATTAACAAGTTTTTTGTCAGTGTTTGAGGTTGTTGGAGTAGAAGTTAACTTGTTTAAACTAGTCACTGTACACTTTTTAAAATAAAAATACCAACCAGGATTGAAAAGTATATTGACTTTAAACATCAGAAATCTTTCATAATATAAATTAAAAAATTTTTTTTTTTTTGCTATTAGTGATGTATTTTTGGAATTCTCTACCTCTTTCTAATGGGGTTTAAAAGTTAATCAGTACCTATGCCTAGCTGTCTTTGGGTCCTCTTTTATAAGCTTTCACTTCTGTTTTCATAGTTTCCAAAAACCTTAAATAATACTTAACAGGCTATTTATACATTTTCTTTTTATTGCCCTCCCATTTTTCTTTTTTTTTCTTTTCTTTTTTTTTTTAAAGATTTGATTTATTTATTCAACAGAGATAGAGACAGCTAGCGAGAGAGGGAACACAAGCAGGGGGAGTGGGAGAGGAAGAAGCAGGCTCATAGCGGAGGAGCCTGATGTGGGGCTTGATCCCATAACGCCAGGATCACGCCCTGAGCTGAAGGCAGACGCTTAACACTGAGCCACCCAGGGGCCCCTCCCATTTTTCTTTTGACTGGTAAATATGGTAGCCCCAAAGCAATGTCCGTGGCTCTGCTCCCTCACTCTCTCTTTTGGACTATCCCTTACCTATTTTCAGTGCTTTAACTATTGGTTCTGAAATGAAAACACCTATGAGATATAGCTCTTTGCTTCTTGGAGGTAATGGCTTAAGGAGGGTAAAATTCTTGTTAATTGCTGTGTTATACTAATTACCAAGTGATGTATAAACCTTAGACATTATTAATGGATTAGGGGAGTTCAGGGAAGGAGAGTTCAGAAGTGATAAGCGGCTGCTTCATGAAGGAATTGGTATTTGAGTTGAATGTCAAATTTTATTGTCAGGGATGCTGAAGATATTCCACATAGAGAGTATAGTTGGAACAAAGGAGCTAAGACAGGAAAGTGAGAGGTATGTAGTCGACACAGTTTGGCTAGATTGGAGGGCTTTTCAGAGTGAAGTGGGAAAGAGAGCTTGAGGCCAGATTTCAGAGCACCTTGAATGTTGCAATTTTATTATCCAGGTAAGGATGAGCTGTTGAAAGTTTTTAAGCTTGGAAGCGACCAGTGCCTTCCTTAATATGCCCATACAAGATAATGAAGATGGTGTGTATGTCCTTTCTTATTAACAAAACTTAGTTCCTTAAAGGATACTCCTCAGCACCACTTTTTAAAAAGCACAGCGCTAGGCTCATTCTTTAATTTAATTATTTGAAGGGAATTGTAGGGGAATACATACCTTGCAAGTGGAAGGCATGAATAAAGATAGATTATCCTTTTCTCATTCTCTGTATCCCACTTCTTAGTCTCCTTTCCCAGGCCAGACCAAATGCTGTGCTCTTCATAAGAAATGGATTCCTTCCAGTTAGAAGGTGTTTTTTGTTTTTTTGTTGTTTTTTGTTTTTTGTTTTGACATCCAGTAGTATTTTGTGTCTGTCTTATCATAGTTACCATGTTTGACATTATACTAAAGGCAGTAGACTCATGCACACTGCATTGGAGGCATTTATGCTTATGTGTTAGTTCTTGGTAAATATAAATTAATCTTTAAATTGCTGTCTCTCAGTGACTGTTTGTAAAGTGCAAAATCTAGGATCTGGACTGAGCTAATAAGGTTTTGAAAAGATGATTTTAAGACATCTCTACCCCTGCTGATCTAGCTCAGTATTTCTTAACCTTTTTTCTGCTGTGAGATGAAATTTTGACACACGTGAACCGTGGGTCTACTTAGCAAAGAAGTAAAGTATTACAGTAATTTATAATTGCCACAACTGTCCTAGGATATGTTGTAGATGTAACAGGTAGTAGATAATGTGCAGTTCTTGGGGCAGTAGTTGTAACTCTTCCCAGTTCTCTTTCTCGTAAGAAAGAGGTATCAGATTCAGTCACTTTAGAAGTATCAGATAACTTGCAAGGGAAATCATAAGTTACGGTATTTGAGATAACTTTAAGACCTTTTGGATTTCTTTCTTTCTTTTTTGCACTGGAAACTTTAAGTGTAATTCACATACAGTATTAGCATCAGATGTTCAGTTCTATACATTACTCAGTGTTCACTGTGATAAATGTAGTCCCTGTCACCAATGTTATTACCATCTTCTTGATATCTTATTCCCTGTGCTGTACTTTTCATCTCTGTAACTTATTTATTTTGTAACTGGAAGTTTGTATCTCATAATCCACTTATATATTTCACCCTTCTGGATTTCTTCTTTTCCATTTGTTCAGGTGTTTTTGTTGTTTTAAATAAGTAGAACCCTATTTTAATAGTGAATTAGGTTGGTAGTCTGGATTTTACTCCTGGATTCCATTTCGTTTTTATAAGCTTTATAATTTCTGTCCCTAAAAAGGCCTTTCTAAGGCCTCTTCCGGTTCAAAACTGTAGGAAGTTGCAGAATATCATGAATACAGTGTTCAAGCTTTTCTAGATTCTGGCCAACATCCTTATTAGTATGGACATCTGTTTGACACACTTTGCCAGTTTACCAGACTGTTTAACCAAAGTGATGTATGTTTGGCTATTATGTTAGGTGCTTAGTGTCATATTTTAAAGTGTGCCCATCTTAAAACATTTTTTGTTGTTGTTTTGGTGTGTGGACAAAATGTGCTTCTTGTTATTGGCGTTTGTGTAGTTGAGGCTATTGGTTCAAGTAACTATATGCCTGAGAAGGAATACTGGGAGTATTAGCCCCTAAGGTCAGGTAGAGGGGTAGAATAAATGGAACTTCAGCATTTCAGAGGTCACATCCTCCACTTGAAGAATGACAGTATCATCAGAACTTATAATAAATATTAAATATTGTGAAAACTGTAATCTTGCTGATTATAGATTGAGGGGGTTGATAAATTATTTGGGAGAATAAAATAGGTCCTACTAATTTACTTATAATGCCTAACTTATACCTGTGGCATAACAATGGATATGTGTATCACTGTGGGGAGGTGTTGTATATGGTAAGGAAATGAGATTATAGAAAAGAATATCTAAAGACACAATTTTTTTAAATTATAAGAACAGAAGCTGGAAACGCACATGGGTCCACTCAGAAACTTGTATACCATTGTTCATAGTATTATAATAGGTAAAAAGTAGAAATAACCCAGAGGTCCATCAACTGATGAATGAATAAATAAAATGTGGTATTTCCATACAATAGAATATTATTTGTCAATAAAAAGGAAAGAGAAATGGATACATGGTACAGAGTGGAAGGATCTTGAAGATATTGTTGTTGACTTAAGTCAGCCAACAAAAAACCATGTATGGGGGCGCCTGGGTGGCACAGCTGTTAAGCGTCTGCCTTCGGCTCAGGGCGTGATCCCGGCGTTGTGGGATCGAGCCCCACATCAGGCTCCTCTGCTATGAGCCTGCTTCTTCCTCTCCCACTCCCCCTGCTTGTGTTCCCTCTCTCGCTGGCTGTCTCTATCTCTGTCAAATAAATAAATAAAAATCTTTAAAAAAAAAAAACAAAAAACCATGTATGGTATGGTTTAATTTATGCGAAATATACGAAATAGACAAATCTATAGAGACAAAAAGTAGATGCTCCAGGTGTGGGTGGAGATAAGGAATGGGGAGTGATTACTAATGAGTACTGGGTTTCTTTTAGGGTGATGAAAATGTTCTGGAATTAGATAGTGGTAGTGGTTGCACATTCGTTTGAATATAAATCATTCAAGTGTATACTTTAAATGGGTGAATTGTATGGTGTATTAATTATTTCTCAAGCTCTTTTTTACTTTTTAAAAAGAACAAGCTGCATGAAGAGGTATTTTGGTTCTCATGGGTAGTTTGGGGGATCTAGATGAAGGTGGAAGGGCATGGGAAAAATGGGCATTTCTTGGCATTAGTATACTATTACATTATGACACAATGCTATCTTCTTGGTCCACTAGCTAAGAGTGTAATAAGTTGTGTTTTAGTGGGGATTGTATGTGAACCCAGCTTTTTAACGTTACCTAGCACTAAGACTAGAATTGTGCATTATTCAACTTGAGAGGATAGTCTTGCCTTTCTCTTATCTTTTCATTTTTTCCCTTACTAAGTTCAAATGCTCGTGTGTTTTCAAGGTAGTGCATAATTGTGTTCTGCCCATCTGTCCATCCTACACTCTGCTTTGCTCTTTTTGTTCACACCTACTCAAGTTTATGTCATCTTTCTTTCTTAGCTCCTCTAATTGGAACAGTCCCTAGTTTCATGTGTGCTTAAAATCCCTTTCTTCCTTAAGTGCTTGCTTCTGTGAAGTTTTACTGACTTAAAGATATTGTTTCTTGTGACTTAGTATCAGTGGGTTTAGAAAAATCTATTTTTTAAGGCCTTAGTAGTATTTTTTTTTCAATTCTAGTATCAGATATTAAATGATACTAGTGTCTGGCTTTTTTTACCCCCTCACCAAAATGTTTTTGCAGTTCATCCATGTTTGTATCTACTAAGTAGTGTTTTTAGCGTTGCCTAGTTTTTCATGTTGCCTGGTGTTCCATTGTATGTCTAGACCAGTTTCTCCGTTCATCTTGCATGGACATTTTGGTTGTTTTCAGTTTGGAGCTTTTGTGAATCAAGCTACTCTGTGCATTTGAGTACAAGCTTTTGTGTGGACATATATTTCCACTTTTCTTGGGTAAATACCAAGGAATGAGATTTCCGGGTCATATGATAAGTGTATGTTTTACCTTATAAGAAACCGTGAAATTGTTTCCCAAAGTAATATGATTTTACAATCCCACCAGCAATGAGAGTTGCAGTTTCTCCATATTTTCAACACTTAGCGTTGTTAGCCTTTTTAAGTTTAGCCATTCTAGTAGATACATACTGGCATTTCATTACAGTTTTATTTTGCATTTCTCTGATGAGTAATGGTTTTAAACATTTTTCATTTGCTTAGTGGGGTATTCATGTGTCTTTTTTGGTGAAATGTTTGTTCAAATCTTTCACTCATTTTTAATTGGGTTGTTTGCCTTTTTACTACTGAACTATAAGAGATTGTTGTTTTTAAAGATTTATTTATTTGTCAGAGAGAGAGAGAGAGAGAGAGAGAGCGTGTGCACACAAGCAGTGGCAGGCAGAGGGAGAAGCAGGCTCTCTGATGAGCAAGGAGCCTGATGCAGGACTCCATCCCAGGACCCTGGGATCATGACCTGAGCTGAAGGCAGACACTTAACCGACTGAACCACCCAGGCGTCCCCTGAACTGTTAAGAAATTTTTATATGTTCTAGATAGAAGTCTTTTTTTCATTTTCATTATTGTATTTTGAATATTTTCCACCAGTATGTGGCTTGATTTTTCTCTCCTTAATGTTGTCTTTCAAAGAGCAGAAGTTTTTAATTTTGATAAAGAACTGCTCGTCAACCTTCTAAAATTATTAATTTTTTCTTCTTTTTGTGGCCTGATAATCTTTGCCTTACATGGGGCAGTGAAATTTTTTTTGTCCTGTTTACTTTTGGAGGTTTTATAGTTTAGCTTTTACACATAGGGTTGTGATCATTTTGACTAAATTTTAGGGAGTGATATGAGGTAATAGCAGGATTCATTTATTCTGGTGCCATTTGTTGATAAGGCTTCTTCCCATTTAATTACCTTAATGCCTTTGTTGACTATCAGTTGACCGTGTGTGTGGATTTATTTCTGCATTCTCTATTCTGTTCCCTTGATTTAGGGGTGTGTGTGTGTGGGCTGGGGTGGGTTTAACCACATGCTGTATCTTCCAACTTTTTTTTTTTTTTCAAAACTGTTTTAGCTATATTATAAATTTTTAAATATCTTTGTGAATTTCTACAACCTCTCAGTGTTTTAGATCAGTTTGGGGAGAATCAGTATCACAATAGTATTGATTGAGTGTACAGATCTGTGAACATGATATATATATCCTTTTTGTTTAGGTCTTCCTTAATTTCTCACAATGTCTTCTAGTATCCAGGAAAATAGTCTTACACATATATTGTTAAATTTGTCTTTAAATATTTAATGTTAAGGTGAATGGTATTTTTAAAAAGATTAACTTTGCATTTGTCTTTATTGGTATATAGAAATTTGACTTAAAAAATACTGATCTAGGGCTGGCTCAGTCGGTAGAGCATGCAACTCTTAATCTCAGTGTTGTGGGTTCACGCCCCATGTTGGGCATGGAGCTTACTTGAAATTTAAAAAACATATTAAGATCTTTATAAAATATATTGATCTTGTATCCTATATCCTTGCGAAACCCACTTTTTAGTTCCAGCCACTTTATTGTATATTTTTGGGGATTTCCTATGTATATTGTCATGTCATGTGTGAGTAGAAGCTATTTTATTTTTTCCTTCTAATCTGGAAACCTTTTTTCCCCCTTTGCTGCATTATTGTGATTGTTAGGACTTCTAGTAAAATGGTGAATAGAAATAATGAGAGTGTGCATCCTTGCTTTGTTTCCAGTTGTACAGGAAAAAAAATCAGTCCTTTATCATTAGCTGTAGGTTTTTGTAGATGCCTTTCATTAGGTTGAAGGAGTTTCCTTCAAACCTAGTTTGTTAAGGGATGTCCCCCTCCACTCTCCCATAAATGGGTATTTTATCATGCATAGATGCTTTTTTACATCTATTGAAATTAATCATTTTTTTAGTATGTTAATGTAGTGAGTTACACTGATTTTTAGAATGCTAAACCAACCTTGCATTCCAGAGACAAACCCATTTGTACTGCTGTTTAACTTTTTATATATTGCTGGATTTGACCTGCTTATATTTTATTAATGATATTTGCATCTATATAGACAAATGATATTAGTACACATTTTCTTTTTCTTGTGGTCTCCTTGCCTTGCTTTGGTGTTGGGATTATTCTGGCTTTATTGAATATGTTAGAAACTATTACCTCTTCCTCTTTTTCCTAAAAGAGCTTGTTTAAAACTGATACTCTATCTTTTTTAGATGTTTGAAGAATTCACTAGGGAAGCCACCTGGGTCTGGAGTTTTCTTTGTGGGAAGCCTTTAGATTTTTAATTACAAAATATCTGAATTAGGGGTGCCTGGATGGCTCAGTTGGTTAAGCATCCTACTCTTGATTTTGGCTCAGGACATCGATCTCAGGGTTGCAGGATCGAACCCCCTGTCAGGCATCCTGCTCAGCAGGGAGTGTGCTTGAGATTCTCTGTCTCCATCTCCTTCAGCCCCTTCCCCTGCACATGGGGAATTTTGTCTATTTCATTTAAGTTGTTAAATTTATTGGCATAGAATTGCACTTAACTATTACCTTAATATGCATTTAATGTTTGAAATTTGTAGTAATGTACTCTCCTTCAATTAAATGTTGGCAATTTGTGTCTTCTTTTCTTGAACAGTCTAGCTAGGGCTTCTTTTTAAAGAACCAGCTTTTGTTTTCATTGGTTTTATCTTTTGCTTTTTTTGGTTTCTCATCTATTTCACCAATTTCTGCTTTTATTATTTCCTTACCTCTGCTTTTAGCTTAATGTGGTTTTTTCCCCTGGCCTCTTAAGGTGGAAGCTAATTTAGAACACGATTATTAAATCTTTATTCTTTTCTAACATAAGATGTAAATTTCTAAGCATGCTTAGCTCCACTCTACATAATTAGATAATTTATTTTTATTATCATTCAGTTCCATGTGTTTTTAAATTTTTCTCACGAGTTCTTTAACCTGTGGGTTATTTAGAAATCTGTTAATTTACAAATACTTGGAAAATTTTCTGATATATTTTTGTTATTGGTCTTTTATTCTTTCATGGTCAGAAAACACTTTCTGGGGAGTTCCTCTCTACTTGGTAGATGGAATGCTGCCTGATTCATGAATCCTTTAATAAAGCCAATTAGATCTGCAAAAAGAAAACCATTCTGTATGATTTCACTCTTTTTAAAAAAATATATTTTATTTATTTGAGAGAGAGAGAGAGAGAGAGAGAGAGAGAGAGAGTATGAGCGGGGGGCGGGGATGGGGAGGAAGAAGCAGGTTCCTCACTGAGCAGGGAGCTGGGTGCTGGGCCCTATCCCAGGACCCTGGAATCATGACCTGAGCTAAAGACAGATGCTTAACTGACTGAGCCACCCAGGTGCCCCTGATTTTACTCTTCTAAATTTATATATGCCTTGTTTTATCGTCCAGCATATATTCTTTCTTGTTGACTATACCAAGAGATATGAACTGGTTCATAGTGTTGTTCAGGTTTTATATATCTTTACTGATTTTCTGTCTGCTTGTTTTACTGATTATTGTGAGAGACTGTAGAATTCTCTAGCTATAATTGTAAATTTATTTCTCCTTTTAGTTTTGTCATTATTTGTTTTGCATGTTTTGAAACTCTCTTATTGGCTGCATAAACATTTAGGATTATTTTGTATTTCTGATAAAGTGACACTTTAAGCATTATGATTTATGTTCCTTTATACCCGGTAATATTTCTTCTCTTGTGATGTACTTTGTCTGATATTAATACAGACATTCCGGCTTTCTTATGATTAATGCTTGTATGGTATATCCTTTTCTATTTCATGTTTAATCTATCTATATCATTATATTTAAAGTGGGGTACATAATTTTATCCAGTCTGACAGTATCTGCTTCTAATCTAGTCTGATAGTCTGTACCTTTAATTGGAACATTTACACCATATATATTTAACATAATTATTCATTTAATTGGATTTAAGTCTACCATTTTTTATGGTTTTTTTTGTTTTTTTTTTAATAATTTCTACCTGTTTTGTGTTTCCTTTTTCTTTTCTGGGAGGTTGCTTATTTTTTAGCATTCCATTTTACTTCTTTTCTTGGCTTATTAGTTTTATTAGTTTCTTTTCTTTTTTAGTAGTTGCTCTAGGGTTTTACAGTATGCATCTTGAACTTATCACAGTCTGCTATCATCACTTTGTGAATAATGAATGATCCTTACCACAGTGTATTTTCAGTTTTTTCCCTCTTCTTCTTTTTGCTGTTTTTGTGATTTTGTTCTACAGGTTATTATATGTTATTGCCACTTTTGCTTTACACAATCAGATTATCTTTTTAAAATTAAAGGTAAGAAAATAGGTGGTAAACTCACATATTTACCATTGTTGTTCTTCCTTTGTGTAGAAGTTTCTGCTATTTCTTAACTGATAGGCTTGTTTCTTAGAACAGTTTTAGGTTTACAGAAAAATTGAGCAGAAAGTACAGACTTCCATATATTCTTCTCTTTCCCTGTTCTCCCTCTCACTTTGGCCCCCAGTGTCCACTATTATTTAACAATTTGCATTGTTAATTGTGTGATATACATGTTACAGTTGGTGAACCAATATTGGTAAATTTTTATTAACAAAGTTTGTAGTTTACATGAGGGTTCACTCTTGTACAATTCTATCCTTTTTCTTCCTGAAGAACTTCTTTCAGTGTTTTTTGTAGTGCAGACGTGCTAGTCATAGATTCTCAGCTTTTGTTTGTTTGAAAATGTCTTTATTTCCCCTTCTTCTGTGAAGGGTTTTATTGCTCTTCGTAGATTTTGCTTTGCAGGTTTTTTTGTTTGTAGCACTTCAAAGGCTTTGTTTCTTTGCTTTCAACTTGTTTGTATTATTTTTGACAAGGAGCCTGGTAATTCTTATCTTTGTTCCTCTGTGTAATGTGTCTTTTCCCCAACTTTGGCTGCTTTGACTTTCTCTATATTATTGGATTTCAGTAGTTTGATTATTAATTATATGACTTGGTGTGAATTCTTTGTGCTTAACCTGTTTTTTGTTCATTGAATCTCTTGAATATATGGGTTTAGTTTTTGTTAGATCTGGAAATTCTTTGGTCCTTATTTCTTCAGATATTTTTTCTGTCTCCTCATCTTTCCAGGACTCCAGTTATACCATTTTTAGACTGCCCTTGATATTCTCACAGGTCCTTGATACGCTTTTCTTTTTTTTTTTTTTTCTTTCTATTTTTATATCTTCAAGTTAGGGATCTCCCCCCCGCCCCACTGTTTTAATCTGTTGCTAGGTCTATCCACTTGATTCTCTGAGATACTACATTTCTCATATTAAAAAATACATTATTTTTTTAATAAGATTTTTATTTAATTGAAAGGGAGAGAGAGAGTGAGTGTGCACGTGTGCACAAGTAGGGGGAGGGGCAGTGGAAGAGGGAGAAGCAGACTCCCAACTGAGCAGGGAGCCCAACACAGGGCTCCATCCCAGGACCCTGGGATCATGACCTGAGCCGAAGGCAGACACTTAACCGACTGAGCCACCCAGGTGCCCCCATTCATTCTTTTCAAAATAACTGTCTTTTGTTTTTGTTTTTCTTTAAATCCTCTAACATATTTGTAATATTTTAAAGTTTATGTCTTTAGATACATCATCTCTCTTGGTTCTGAGTCTGTTTCTTTTGTCAGATTTTCCCCCTGGTATGGGTCACACATTTCTCCATTTTCTTATGTTTGGTATGTTTTGATTGACTCTTGGACATTCCTCACACTGTTGTCTGGATTTTGTTGATTTCTTCTGGAGAGATTTTAATTTTGTTTTGGCAGGGTGTTACATTTCTCGTAGATCTGTTTGAACTTTTTGAGGCTTGTTTTTAAACTTTGTTTTGGCAAGTCTAATGTAGCCTTTACTCTAGAACTAGTTTAGCACAGCTACTAAGTGATGATTCTGATTCAGTTTCTACTGATTTCCCCAGGTTTCAGTGAGGTCTTTCTCCTTTTTGTTTGAAAGTTGCACATTCCCCCCCCCCCCCCCCCCCCCCCAATCTACGTAATCTCGAAACTTTTGAGCCTGCTTGATCGTTATTCCTTGCCTGGCCTTATAGAGTTTCACTTAACTCATACACAGTTTTATATTTAAGAAACTGCATTGTCAAGTATATGGTAGCAGTTAGCCACATTGTGGCTATTGAGAGCTTGAATTGTGGTTAGTTTGAATTTAAATGTGCTGTAAGTATAAAACACACCAAATGTCAGAAACTTATTATGGAAAAAAGAATGTAAATACCTGTTTTTTACATCAGTTATATCCTGAAATGATAATATTTTGAGCATATTGGGTTAAATGAATTATGTTAAAATTAGTTTTACCTGCTTCATTTTCCTTTAAAATGTGGTTAGAAAATTTAAAATTACATTTCGGGTTCATGTTGTTTCTTTTGGGCAGAACTACTCTAGAAACCTCAACAGATTCAGGAATGCTTTCTCTTCTTGAGCTCCATCTTCTCTGCTCCTCTGCTGTACAAATTCCCATTACCTCAGCCTCCCTAAATTTTAGTGTCTGTCTCTTTTAATCACTGAGTGCATCATATTCTGCTTGGCTTCCCATTCTTGCACTGCCCTCTGGACTCTGCATACAGAGTGTGTAGGGGACACTTTTTTTCTCAGGTATCACAGTGCTCAGCTGCTTGGTGTCCAGTGTTTTTAAATTAGAGCTTTATATATCTGATCAGTTTTCTAGTTGAGTTCATTGGGGGAGCATGTCTGGTACTTAGTTACTACATCATGGTTGGTACCAAAAATCTTTTTAAGGCATGAGTAGTTTGATGCCCATGTGTGAGAGCTGACCCTCCCTTGAATTAAAAACACCATTGCTGGTAAGCCTAAGTTTTGATTACAAAATGAAATTAATGTTTGAGGAAATATGCACCATTTATTGTGTTTATAGACTGTTTTTGTTTGTTTTTTGGTTTTTGCATGTTTAATTTTTCCCTTAATCTGGATTGATTTTAAAAGCTGTTTTCATATAGAAACCTCTTTTCTTTGACACTGCATTATGCTCAGGGCAGAGGTATCCCGTGAAATTTGGTAAGTTCAGACATAAAGCAGAAATTTTCTTCATAATTTTATATATATATATGTGTGTATATATATATATATATTCTTTTTTAAATCAAGACTTGAGGAGATGCTTAGGATTTTAGGCTCTTAAGACTTGAAACTAGAAATGTTAATACCATGTCAGGAGCACTTTGTTTCATTTTGCTTTCTCATTTATTGGCATTCACTGATGAAGCACATAATTAACAAGCTAATATAGCAAGAGAAGGCATTAGGGAGCAAATTATCTTGGGTTATTCAGGTCTTCAGTTATCATCAGCAGTTGTATTAGGTGTTATCTATTTGCTTCCTAAAATGTAGTTGAGATATTTGAAAAGAGGAGTTCGAATCTCAGTCATTTCATTTAACCCTTCTTGTTAATATGGAAAATTGGAAGTTGATAGTACCTTGTGCCACAGTATAAACTGTGATATTTTACATTTAACTTTATTGAAATGATAGCATTTTCAATGTTTTCATTTGTTTCAGAGTACTTCTTTAAAACTTTTTTTTTTTTTTTAAATGACCTAGCCCTGTGATTTTTGTGATATTGCCGTGTGTAATTTTTTAGTTCTGGTAATTGTCATATAGAAACTTAAAACTTATTTTAAAAGTTATTGAGAAATTATCAGTGTTTATCATTTTTGTTCACAGCAGGCACTCACCTGTTATTTGTCAGGGTATCTATCATATATAGGTATTGATGTACTGAAGCTGCTTAAATGTATCAGTCTTCTGAGACTGAGATTTGCTTTTCTGTCTTTTGAATCCATTGCTTTAGTATGCATTCAGTTTTTCACATATTTAATTCATTAACAAAAGCATGAACTGGGGGCACCCGAATGGCTTGGTTAGTTGGCTCTTTGGCTCAGGGCTCATGTCATGTTCTTGGAGTCCTGGGATTGAGCCTCCCGCTCAGCAGGGAGTCTGCTTATTCCTCTCCTTCTCCCTCCCTCTGCCTCTTCCCCTGCTCATGCTATCTCTCCCCTTCTCTCTCTCTCTCTCAAATAAATATATAAAATATTAAAAAAAAAAAAAAAACATGAACTGAACTGTGGTAGTGCATAGCTGTTAAAAGCATGCCTGGGTTCGAATCCTGGCTTCACCACTTTACTAACTTAGCTATGTGACCTTGGCAGGTACCGTTTTAGTATTTCATTTTCCTTTTGAGAATAATAGATTATTGTTGGCTTTACCTTTGTTGATGCATGTAAAACAGGATACTGGTTAGCATATGATAAATGCTGTTGTTACAGTTGCTCTTATTATTATCATCTCATTAGGTCTTTCTCAAATCTTAATCCTCTATGATAGTACTTACTTCCTTGCTCTATTTTTTTTATATTAGGACTTTGTGTAACTACTGTATATATTACATGTTCCTCATTCATTGTGTGATGTAGGTATCCCCCACTAGCATGTAAGCTCCATGGGGTCAGTCATAGATATAGGGACTTATCCCTAGCACCTAGAAAAGTGTCTGGAATACATTGGATACTCAGTAAATATTTTCTGAATGGACTATATTGAATTCTATTCCAGATATTAACTAGATATTGGGACTATAAAAATGAACAAAGTTCTTTCTCAAAAAAAAAAAGCATAAAGTATAGAGGAGACTCATACTTACAAAACTAAGTATAATTTTACAGCCTCCCCCCACCACCCCAAAGTGATTGTGATGGTAAGAGTATTCCTGAGGTTACTGTCACAGAAGGTGCCATTGAACTGGGGAAGATTGTTTAAGAGATGGGGGAACATTGTTTCCAGCATAGGTAAAAACTTGAACAAAATTATAGAACTTGACAGTTTGGTCAATGGCTTGTTGTCTAGGTTAATGACGATATAGGTTGATAAGAAGTAGAGGGACTGGGTGACTCGGTTGGGTGTCCGACTCTGGATTTTGGCTCAGGTCATGATCTCAGGGTCCTGGAATCAGCCCACGTTGGGTTCCATGCGGGGTATGGAGCCTGCTTAAGATTCTGTGCCCCCCCCCCCCCGGCTTGCTCATATGCACACGAGCTCGCTCGCTCTCTCTCTCTCACAAAAAAAGTAGAGGGAGCTGGCTAGGAGGTTGGTTGGGATCAGATTTGGGAGTAATAGCAATTGGAGGTATAGGTTGTCTAGCTCTTGCCTGGACAGAAGCAATGAGATTTGGAGATTTAATGTGTGAAATTTAATGATAACTAGATGTAGCACTAACATTTTAGTTTTGGTTTTATTTTGAAGGTGAGAGTATGTTTCACTGTAGATTATTATAAAAGAATTTGATTTTTAAAATATTTTCTCTTCTAAATTATTTGAGAACTATGTACAAAACACAAGTTGTCAATAACAGTTCATTTATAGAACTAAGAATGAATTTTTGATGTAAGAAAATATACCAGGATGTATCACATTTATTTTTTTTTTTAAGATTTTATTTATTTGTCAGAGAGAGAGAGAATGCACGCACAAGCAGGGGAAGTAGCAGGCAGAGGGAGAAGCAGGCTCCCTGCTGAGCAAGGAGCCTGATGTGGGACTCGATCTCAGGACCCTGGGATCATGACTCTAGCTGAAGGCAGAAGCTTAACTGACTGAGCCACCCAAGCGCCCTTCAAATTTGTGTGTAATTGGTTATTTACCATGGGTCAAATTGCTAAACTTTAATTCCTTCTGTGACACTGACATAAAGCTGGTGTTAAAATACATTTTGAGTTTTGTTTAGATTGAGAATCCATGAAAAACAGTTTCACTTTGAATTACTGGATTTTAGAAGTTGGTATGAAACTGTATTTAAGGAGCTTTTTTCTTTTCTACATTTCAGTATAATTAGATTAAAAACTGAAATTGGCAAGTTCTTTTTAACCTTGCAAAAAAAGCTTATTTGTGTGTATGTATGTCTTAAAGTTCAGGCTTTTAATACTTAATTCATTAATACAAAAAGAACATTTGGCAATTTGTGTTTTTTTCCTGCTCTAGAGAAGGTGTTCATTTGAAATAGAGATAAAATTACAGTATCACAGTAATTAATATTGCTGAATCAGATTCAAAAGACATGGAGAAATTACCATTTTTATTTGATGTAGCAGTTTTACTTGGGAGTTCGTACACTTATCCAGTCATAAAATTCTAAATTATTGGATTAACGTCGTAATTGGTCCTGGCCAATCTGGGTGAGGAAGGTCCCCACCTTTTACCGGGCTTTTACCATCTTTCCTTTTTACCTAAATGCCTTACTACTATTCCAAGCAAACTGGATTATTCTTTAGGTACTAATCCATTGGTTAGTATTCACCAGTGTTTCTTTTTTTATTATGAATTATTGACATCAGTTTTGTTCATTTTGGGGATCTTATGTTCATTATTTTCATTTCATTGTTACCTTTAAAAGATAGTGAAAGCTACAAGTGTGCATATTGTATTTGAATACAGACAGATTTTATGGCAGTGCAAATCACTGACTCTCTGACAATTTTCTTTTCTAAATGAGAACATAATACAGTGAATACTTTCAGTTATTTTAGCAAAACCTACATTCGGTAGGCTGTGTGACCCGTTAAATGTAAAACATATCACGTGATGTAGAGGGTAGGAAGATGGGACCTAGGAAGCCAATTTGTGAATCTAGGAGTATATAGAATATTACTGAACATTTAAGTAATACTTCCTAAAAAAATAGGTTAGTGACATTAGAAATTCTCCATTGGCTAACATTATGTTTTTATTAGGCAAATACCACAAATGACTTAAAAAAATTTTTTTCCCTATTATTCAGCAAGCATTTGTGGAGCTGTCAGGCATAGTGTTGAGAGTTGGAATTTATAATGACAAAACAGGTATGTAATTCTGTTGTAGAGTTAAGAACACTTACTAACCCATCTCATATTTTTTTTCTTTAGGAATTGCATTTTGTGAAAAAGGAACAAAAAAGAATTTTCTGCAAGGATCATATTAAGTGCACTTTTTTGCTGATAACATCATTTCTAGTAAGACATTTTTCATTTTTCTTTGTTATGAAGTAAACAATGGAAATTTTTTTCCTTTTTTAAAAATCAGACTGTCTTGTGAGCCTGAATAGTAGTCTTCTGGGAGTTTATTTTGGGGTTTAGTGTAGATTATTTAAGGAAATTTGTAAAGTCCACTTGAAGTGCATTCTATTGTATACTGACAGTTTCTCGTATATTTTGTCTGATATTGCGAAGATAATCCTAACTTTTTCATCTTTCTCACTTCATCTTCCATATCATTTACCTTTATTTTAAAAAAAGAAAAAAAATCTAAAGTAAGTAGTCCATATTTACTGTGACAATAACATAAAGTGTTAGAGGAGAAAGTGCAGATTTGAGGACGTGAGTTAGATATAAGCTGAGAAAGATTTTCAGATGAAAGATGAAGTGGACAAATATTTCTTGAAATACCTTAGGAAGGGTCAAAGAAAAAAAATTAAACAGAGTTAAGAGATTTTCTTAAAAATGTAGACTTGTGTTTGTAACTTGAATTTGCCACCTTAAATCATAGGCGCCATATTTGCAAAGCCCCGGAGTAGGCTGTTTGACTTAAAAACTTAAAATGGTCTAGGTTAATGGTTCCAATTTGTAAGACGTATAGTCCTCTTCAAAAGTTTTCGTGACTGAAACTTTGTCTGATTTTCTCCTTGTATTCAAAATGGAGAAGTTAATTATATTAACACCAGAATATTTTGAAATAATAAAATTTTGAAAAATGTTAGTAGGGGATAGTTTTTGATGTGTTTTAAGTTAACATTAACATTTTAAATATTAGACATCATTGATTGTGCCTTGTGATTATATCAGTAAAAAACGGGAATGGTACTTGACATTTGTTTTTTTTACTTGTTTTAGGAACAGTTCTATTTAACATAAAGTGTAAATTTTTTTGAGTGTTAAGTGGTATTAAAAATTTATGAACTTACAAAATGAGTTCTTCGTTAAAGTACTTTATTCTGATACCAGTTTCTTCTTTAAAATTTTTTATTTTCAAATTTTTTATTTTTTCGAGAGAGAGGGAAGGGGAGGGAGAGAGAGAAGGTGAGAGAGAGAGGGAGGGAGGGAGTGGGGAGGGGCAGAGGGAAAGGGAGAGAGAGAATCTTAAGCAGGCTTCACGTACAGTGCAGAGCCCGATGTGGGGCTCTATCTCACAACCCTGGGATCATGATCTGAGCCAAAATCAAGAGTCAAGAAGGATGCTTAACGAACTGAGCCACTCAGGCACCCCATGCTGCTGGTTTCTTATGGTTATATATTTTTCTTTTAAAACCTTGACAGAGGAAGAGCCCATTTTATGATATCTTTCAGTTTGGGGAACTAGGAGAAAAGGCATTATTTTTTCAGTTGAAGCAAAGTATCCTTCAGTCCAGAACTTGTATACCACAGGCAGGATGGGAATAATAAGAGTCTCATTCCCATTTTTAAATATAAACCTTGGTTAGTGTTCTGTAAATCTTTGAATATTTATTTTTTCTTTTTATCTTATTGACATTTCTTTTGTCCAGTAACTGTTCAAAACTAAGTGATTTGAGTTAAAGCACTGTAGGAATTTAGCCATTTTGATGCCCATAGTTCAGAACTCTGCACCTTCTGTGAACCTCAGGGATGGCTGTGGGCATAACTTCAGCTGTTATATTTTGGGTCCTGTTTAAACTTAAGGGAATCCTTTATGATGCTTCTTCCACTAGGCTCTATGTCTGTGGTTGTATACAGTGTCTTATTCTTCATGGCAGGCTTCTATGGCTCTGGGGGTTGTACTTGAGTTAATAACTACTTGCTTAGGAGTTACTCTGAGTACTTAGATGGGAAATGCTTTTCTTTTTAATAGATTCATGTGTTGACTGAAGAGCTTCAGATTAGGAGTTTTCCCTATAATTCTGCCCTAAGTTGGGGTAGAAATTGGGGAGGCTGGTATAGAGATTGGGCAAATTTTTTTCTACCTTTTTTCCTTTCCCTTGTGTCTTGGAACTGCAGTGGGCTCTTATATTTTAGGTCTGTGATCACTTTTGAGTTAATTTTTGTATATGGTATGAAGTAAGGGCAAGGTTTATTTCTTTGCATATGGAAATCAAATTTTTCCAGAAGCAATTTTGAGAAGATTATATTTTTTCCCTGTTGAATTACCTTGGTACCTTTGTTGAAAATCAGCTGACCATTATATGTGGGTCTTTTTTAGGACTTTTCATTTTATTGATCTGTTTATGTATGACAATAGGGCACTGTCTTGATTACTGTAGCTGTGTAGTATGTCTTAAAATCAGGTAGCGTACATCCTCCACCTTTGTTCTTCTGTTTCTAAGTTGTTTTTCTACTCTGCATCCTTTCCATTTCTTTTTGTGTATTTTAGAATCAGCTTGTCAGTTTTTACGAAAAAGCTTAATGAGATTTCAGTTGTGAATGCTTTTATCCTAGAGGCTACACTGGGGAGAATTGACCTGCTAAGGGTGTTGAGTCTTCTGATACATGAACTTGGTACCTCTCTCTGTTTAAGTTGTCTTTAGTTTTTCTTAGAGTTTTGTTTTCGGTGTAGATGTATTACACCTATTTTGTTATGTTTATCTCCGTTTTATGTTATTGTAGGTGGTAATGTAAAGGAGATCAGTTTTCAGTTGTTTGTATGTAAACTTATAATTGATTTTTGTATTAAACTTTGTAATTTGTGATTCAAGCTTATTATTAGTTCCAGTAACATTTTTTAAAAAGATGTATTTATTTTAGAGAGAGAGTGAGACAGAAAGAGGGCATGAGTGGGAGGGGCAGAGGGGGAGAGACTCTGTATGGAGCCAGACGTGGGACTCCATCTCATGACCCTGAGACCACGACCTGAGCTGAAACCAAGAATTGATGCTTAACTCACTGCTCCACCCAGGCTCCCTGTTCTAGTGACATTTTTTATAGTCCTTCAGATGTTCTTTGTAGACCATCATCTTGTCTGTGAATAAAGATTCCCTTAACTTTTTTATCCTTTTATTTTTTTGCTTGCTTTATTGCACTAATAGTCCCAGTGCAATGTTGAATACAAGTGGTGAGCTGACATTCTTCCCTTACTCCTGATGTTAGGTCAAAAACATTCAGCTTTTCACCACTAAGTATGATGTTAACTATAGATTTTTAACAGATACCCTTTCCGAGAGTAAGTTCTCTTCTGTTCATAGCTTGCTGAGAATTTTTTTTTTCTTATCGTGAATGGGTATTGAATTTTTATCAGTTTTTCCGCATCTATTGAGATGATTACATGTTTTTTTTTCTCTTATCTATTAATGTAGTTAGTTATGTTGACTTTTTTGAATATCAAACTAAAGAATCTTGCATTTCTGAGATAATCTCCACTTGGTCATGACTTGTTACACTTTATATGTTGCTGGATCAATTTGCTAAAATTTAGCTAACGTTTTTTCATCTGTGCTCATAGTAGGTATTGGTTTGTAGTTTTTTTAACAATGTTTTGTCTGGTTTTCGTATCTGGGTAAAGAGTGAGTTGGAGAGATTTCCTCGTCTGGAAAAGTTTCCATGCATTTGGTGTTACTGTCTCTTTAACTGTTCGGTAGAATTCACTAATGAAGACCTCTGGGTTTGGAGTTTCTCTGTGGGAAGTTTTGTTTTGTTTTGTTTTTAATATTTATGTTTTAAAGATTTTATTTATTTGACACAGAGAGAGAGAGAGGGAGAAAGAACGAGCAGGGGAAGTGGCAGGCAGAGGGGAAAGCAGGCTCCCGGCTGAGCAAGGAGCCTGATGTGGGGTTGATCCCAGGACCCTGGGATCGTGACCTGAGCTGAAGGCAGACACTTAACTGACTGAGCCACCCAGGTGTCCCTGTGGGAAGGTTTTAACTATGAACTCAATTTCTTTAATTTGGGCTATTCAGATTTATAGTAATTCTTCTTGAATAAGCTTCAGTTGTTTGTGTCTTTCAAGTAAATTTGTCCATTTCAGGTAAATTGCTTTATTTATTGGCATAAGGTTGCATATTATAATCCCTTACTCTTTTTAATGTTTGAAGGATTTATAATGATATCCCCTCTCTTGTTCTGGTATTAGAGATTTTCCTTCTTTTTCTAAAGGAGCAATTATTAAAATTTTCCTTTTTCTGCATTTTACAAAGTTTGTTTTGTATTCATTTACATAAAGTTCAAAGAATTCTTAAATTTGTGATTTTTTTTGATCTATTTAATTGTCATATATTTGGTTAATTTTTTAGATATGTTTCTCTATGTTTCTTTTCTTTTTTCTTTCTTTTTTTTTTTTTTTAAAGATTTTATGTATTTATTTGACAGAGAGAGCGAGAGTGCACATAGCAGGGGGAGAGGGAGAAGTAGGCTCCACACTGAGCAGAAAGCCCGACGTGGGGCTTGATTCTGGGATGGTGGGCACATGACCTGAGCCAAAGGCAGATGGTTAACCTACTGAACTACCCAGGCGCCCTGTTTCTCTGTGTTTTTAGTTTATGTTGTGGTCCAAGAACATATTTTGTGTATTTATTATAAAGTGTAGAATGTTGTCTGTGTTAGTGAATGTTTTGTGGGCATTTAAAAAGAATGTGTATTGTGCTGTTGTAGAGTAGAACTTTCTAAAAATGTTAATTAGGTCAAATTGGTTGATAGTGTTTTTCAAAATTTATCCCTCTGATTTTCTGTTTGTTTCAGTAATTGCTGAGAGAGGAGTGTGGAGTCTTCAGCTTTAATTATGGACTTGTCTGTTTTCCTTTCACTTCTTGGTTCATGTATTTTGAAGCTCTAATATTCGGTGCATGCATATTTAGTTTTCTTCTATATTCTCGATGAATTGGGTTCTGTATCTTGAGATGTCCCTCTTTATCTTTGGTAATATATTGTGAGATCATTTCTGAAATAGCCTGCATAGTTCCTGAATACAGTCTGCTGTTTTTCTTATTCTGCACCCCCACCAACCCCCATGTCATTTTTCTGTTTTCTTTGGTCTAAGACTTTTTCAATGATTATGTTTTAGTCATTTGATTATGATGTGCCTTAGTATGGTTTTCTTTGAGAAAATCCTTCTTAGGTTTTATTGAGTGTCTTTTTTTGTTGTTGTTGTTTAAACCAAATTTGGAAAAATATTGGCACTATTTCTTCAAATATCTCACCCCAGGGTTGGGTTTTTTGTGTGTGTGTGTGTGTTTTTAATTTTTTTGTTTGTTTGTTTTTTGAGGTGGGAGAGAGAATTTTATACATTTGATATTGTCTCAGCCCTTGTACTTTGTTTTTTTTCTCTTTTTCCTTTTTGGATGGTTAATATTATATTTCTAGGTTCACTGATCTTTTCTTCTGTAATATATTATGTGTTCTTAACCTCATCCAGTGTGTTTTTTATTTCTGATAATTATTTTTTATCTCTGGAAGTTTTATTTCTTCCATTTCTCTTCTCATAATGTTACTGTTTTCCTTTACCTGTTTTAACATTTAGAGCTTATTTATAATCATTTTTTTAATGCCCTCATCTGTTAATTCCATTAACTTTATCATTCCTGAGTTTCTTTATATTGATTGACTTTTCTTCTTAGTATGGGGCACATTTCCTGTTTCTTTTCATTCCCTATAATTTTTGTTTGGATGCTGGACATTGTGGTGTGATATAGTTGAGTGAAGAAATTTTTGTATTATTTTACATAGTGGTGAGCTTTGTTTTTGTATTCATGTAAGTTACTTGGTATCAGCTAAATCCTTCAGAGGCATTTTTGTTTTTAAAGCATTGTTAGCATTGGTCCAGAACATTCTTTATGTAGTTAGTTGCCCATCAAGATTATGTCTTTCTGAACATTATAGTCTATGCCCATTTGAGGCTTATTCTCGATGTAATCCTAACCAATGTTATAAAATTTTCATTAGTTTGTCTGTTTTCGTTTTGTGTTTTGAAGGAAATTTTTTGGCCCAAGAATAGCTTAGGTAGTCTTGCAAGAAAAGATCAAATCAGAAGGATTTTTTTAATTCAATACTTATAAATCTACAATAATTACTTTCATGAAATAATGCCGCAAGGATAAACAAAAGAAATAAAGAGCCTGGAATAGGATCAATGTGTGTGTACATGGATGCATGCTTTATGACAAAACTGGCACTATAGAGTAGTAGGGAAAGAATTATTTAACAGATGATCGTAGAACAATTGGTGATCCATACAGAAGAAAATGATTCATCTTCCATACCACAGGCAAAAATCAAGTTAAGATTGATTTGTACATCTCAATGTGAAAGGCCAAACTATAAAACTTTAGAGGCTAGTATAAGGAGAATATGTTCATGATCTTCTGACAGGCAAAGATTTCTTTAAAAGAAATAAAAACCACTAATATAAATAAAACAGTTGATACATTTTTTTACTTTAAGAAATTTTATTCTTGCCAAGTTACCAATAGGAGAATAGTGAAGCAAGCCAGAGTAGAAGAACATATTTGCAATACGTACGACAGACAAAAAGCATGTATCAGAATATTCAAAGCGCTTTTATAAATCAGTATTACAGAGACAATAGAAAAATGACAAGAGACATGAAAAGACACTTCATAAAAGAAATCCAGATATGCAAGAAACATGGGGAAAATGTGTTTAACCTCATTAGTAACATGAGAAATATAAATTAAAACTGAAGAAGCTTCATCATAAACCACTGGAGTGGCTAAAATTAAAATAGAGAGGGACAGTACAAGTTTTGGAGAGGATGTTAAGTTATGGGAACTCACTAAACACTGCTAGTGGGAATGTATATTATTACAACCGCTTTAGAAAACACTTTAATATTTGCATACCCTCTGACCCAATAATTTCTTTCCATGGGTATATCCCTGAGAGTAATGTGTGAACATGTGCACTAAGAGATGTGTTAATAACATTGGTAGCTGCGGTATTTGTAATAGCTTCAAACTCATTACATTGTTCACCAGCAGTTGACTGAATAAATAAAATTGTGATCTATTCGTATAACGCAATACTGTTCAGCAGTAAAAGTGGATGAAGTACAGCTACATGCTGCACAGGTGAAATTTGCAAATATGTTTCTCAAAAGAAGCCAGGAACAAAGAATTCATAATTTGTGATTCCATTTATGTAAAATAAAATCAAAACACACAAAAATATAGCAGGTAAGTGTATACATTTTATGTTTATGAACAATTATATGTTAACACCAAAAATGCCAATTCTAATTCATTGCATGCCTATCCACATTTCTGAACTCCTTTCCACATTCATTAAGAGGTACTCTGATTCTGAGTATAATGGTATACCCCAAATCATACTCATTCTTATAAATAAAGATATAACACCATTTATGTACAGATTTGATTCAGGTGATATAAGGTTAAAAGTTTTTAATATATCTAGTGTTTGAATCATAACATAGAGAATTGATATGGTTTCTAGTAATAATAATTCATCTTTATACAGGATATAATTATTGGCAAAGCAGTTTTTCCAGAAATCATTATGACAACCTGAAAAGTATTTGGAATATCTGCATTTCACAAATGAAGGGAATGTTGATCTGGAGAGTAAGTTCGTGGTGATTGGAAGACTAGAACCACATTTTCATTTCCACACCTTGCTTTAACTATGTCCTTTATTTCTCTTGCATGTCCCGTGTGTAGACAGGACATTGCTCTTACGTAGGTGTAATTAATCTGGGAATGAATGATTATGTGTGGATGGGCTTTAATCTTGATGAGGGCAGTTTACAAAGTCTCCTTTCTAATAGTGATTTTAATAATATTGTAACGAGCCGAGAATGCCCTCTGGTTTTATTCTCATAATATTCTGTAAGACTTTGAGCTATATTCTTGTTCTACTTTGTAGAATTGAGTGAGGTAGTAAGGAAGTGAGTCACTGAAAATCACATGACATACCTAGAAATAAAACAAATTTTATAGACTGGTCATTCTACTGAAGTTATAGTATCTTTTTAGTTAGTATTTGGATTATTTATCATGATTAATAATTTATATCATTTAAAAATAATAGTATTTCTTGCTTTAAGGAAGCACAGTTTTATAATTTAGAAAACCTTAAATTCCCTGTACAATGAAATGAAGAGAGTGATATTAACATTAAAAAAATTACTTCGTTTTCATCAAACTTACTTAATTTATGTAGTGAATTTAAGATGCTTAAGTGACCAGTACTTGTAATCAATACACAATTCTTAGCACTCATTACATGTTGTGTAAAACAAGGTCTGTATTTCTCTAATAGGAACAGAGCCTAATAGGAATAGGCTCTTCACATTTTATTCCTAAGCTTCTCAGATTGAGCATTTTGCTTTAGAATGTTTCATCCAAAAGCATAGGGTCAAAGTGCATAAAAATATATAACCTGTTATTAATCAAAGAAATCCAAATTAAGATAGATGCCATATTTAAACCACTCTTTAGATTTTTACATGACTTCTCTCCTCCCCCAACCTATTTATGATTTATTCTCTTGATGATTTTACCTAAAACATTCTAAATAAACACATAGTAAGAAGTGATACTGTGATGTTATGGTTTCAGGTAGGGGCACCAATATCCTGTATTTCATTTGTCTTTTTAACTTTCTAACAAGCAGTTAGTTATTTGGAGGTGTCACAGCCAGGCCACAGCTAGTTTTTACAAACCTAGAAAAAGGCTTATTTCCCAATTTTTGGTGGATGCTGCCCTCTGTGAGTGTTCAGTGCTTAGAAAGTGGAGAACAAATTGGATATCAGTCCCCATTTGCTCTCTCTTGGCCATGCACTTATGTGCGAGGTACAGCCTCTTCATTGTTCATAGTGGCCTTGAGTCATAATGATTTCTTGCCTTTCTTTTGATAGATTTATAGCATTAGGATTTGCAGGTGAGAATATCATAATACAGAATTCTTCAAGCAGTCCCTTTTCTGGTTGGTCAGGGATTATTTTCTCAATGTAGTCTGTACTTGTGTTGATCTTATTTCTTCAATGAGATGTTTGTGTTTTTGAATTTTACCTAAAATTTATAACAATTTAATACAAGTCAGAACTTTATAAAATTAGGTGTGAATGTTTGCAGGGTACATTCTGCCTTTATGAAAGTTACATACAACGATACAGCTGCGTTTTCATGCAATGACCATGAATATATAAGCTCTATAGTTGAACTAAAGTTTGTTTTCCTTGTTGAATCATTTCTTTAAATAGTGACTAATGGCCGTTATTGTGTTCATACAACGTATCATTGTATTTTTAAAATGTGTAATTAAATACAACATGTACAATTCTGACTGAAATGGAATGCTTTAGTCATTTTCCATAAAACAGGAGTTTAATGATAGTCTTAAATTAATTTAGAGTTTTGAATTTTTGCCTGGATTTAATTGTTTGTAAGCTGTAATGAAAACATCCTATTTAGAGGAACAAAGAAGAATGTTCTTATATTAAAAGTAACTGAAAGATAATTCCATAAGGTCAAAAACCTCTGATTGCATTAAAATTAACAGTAAGATAGTTTCCCCCAAGGTTGTCTGGCAAACTTATTGTACACCATGAGTGGTTTTTTGTTTGTATATTTTGTAAAGGAATATATATAGGGCATTGTGTGTGTGTGTGTGTGTGTGTGTGTGTGTGTGTGTAATCTAGTTGCTTTGGCCAATACTGACATTGGGATTAAAATTATTTGACATTGGTTGATTCTGAATTCTCAAAAAGCTCTTTTAGCAAAGTGGGTTTAGCAAAGTAGGGTTTCTTGCTTGTTTAGATCAATTTTTTTTCCTGTTTTAGTAGATCATAATTAAAGGATCCATGGTATTTATACTTAAATACAGTTAACTTTTCTAATTACTTTTTTTTATATCATTGAAAGTTCTTGAAATCAAGTGTGATGTAGAATATTAGCAGTGAAATCTGTAAATGAAATTAAACAATTCTATTTATAATAACATCAAAAGGATAAAATACTTAGGAGTAAATTTAACAAAAGAAGTGCAACACCTGTACACCAAAAACTGCAAAACATCATTGAAAGAAATTAAAGAAGACCTAAATAAATGCAAAAATAGATTACTGTACTTACGGTTTAGAAGACTTAATATTATTAAGATTGCAGTACTCCCCACATTCAATAACATAGAGTTACCATATGACCCATCAGTTCTGCTGCTAGGTTTATATCCAAGAGAATTGAAAACACGTCCACACGCACACATACATGTTCATAACAGCATTATTCATAATAGAGGGGAAACAACCCAAATTTCTGTCAGCTGTTGAATGGATAAATGAAATGTGGCATTTCCATAAAATACAATAAAATTCAGCCAAAAAGGGAGCGAGGTACTGCTAATACTTAACACAGATGAACTTTGAAAACATTATGCTGAGTGAAAGAAGACACAAAAGGCTTCATACTGTATGATTCCATTTGTTTGAAATATTTCAAATAGGCAAATCCATAGAGACAGAAAGTTATTCCCAGGAGTTGTGGAGAGGGAGAAATGAGGAGTGATTGTTAATGGGCATTGAGTTTCTATTGGAGATGACAAAAATACTCTAGAATTAGATAGTGGGGGTGGTTGTACAACTTTGTGAATATAGTAAGACTTCAAAAGGTGAGTTTTATGACATATGTGAATTATACCTCAATTAAAAAAAATCACATGGAAATGAAAAGAATGGCCTACTTCTGATCTAATTTATTATCGAACCAGGATGTTTTTGAGAGTGGGGGGTATCACTTAATAATTACTCCTGCACAATACACATAAAGCTGGCTGTCCCAGCCAAACTAGTATGTATGTTCTCCCTGCTTTTTGGTGTATATAAACTATTTTTCCCCCTCATTGAAGAAATAAGAATAATATAAAATTCTTCTAATATCCTTCTTTATCAAATGTGGGAAAAAAGAAAAAGATTAAGAAAGCCATGTAATTCAAAGAAATGGGAGAGAAGGTATTAATGAAATTGAGGATTAATGTGTGTGTTAAGTGCAGTGTGTAAATCTAATATAATTAGGACTTTACTCATTTATGTGATTTTTGTCACTTCACTCTCACACATAGCCAATCAGTGTTCGAATGAGTAAGGAGTTTTGTGTTGTGATATAATAAAACAGTTTCTCTAAACTAGAGATGTGTATCATAATCTGTGGAGCTTTTAAAAATTATTCGTGCTTGGGCATTAGTCTCAATTATGATTTGATAGTTTTATTGTGGGGTTAGGGTAAGTTCATGCATGCAAAATATGTTTTAGCTCTCCAGTTGAATCTAGTATTCATTTAAATTGAGAATTGCTACATTAAATCAATGAGTTTTATTGATCCACTTATTAAGGTATATAATTATTATTGTTTTGTGCATAAATAGTAAGCAGCAGTAGCAATTGAGAGAATCTCATTCTAACTACACTCACCTACCATTCCCCTCTCCTCCCGGGCCAGCCCTGTGTATTGGTAATGCAGAAATTGTGATTCTTTTAATTCTCCCAAGCATTGAGATGGGAGGAATCTTATTACTTATTTATTTAGGTCACCTTGAGGCAGGAAGAGTAGTGGGAAGTAGACAGAATCTGCAGTTCCTTTGCAAATGGCTCCTCGAAGATCTTGTAATTCAGCTTATTTAATGAGGGATCATGACCATCCAGAAGTGTCCTTGTGACATTTTTGACTGAGAGCCTTTCTTTAGCCACTGCCTAAATAGTACCATGGTGATGCTATATTGTTATACTATACATGACCCTAGAGCCAGAATTTCAACGGTCTCCTTTTGTGACTTTGGAAGAGTACTCGCCATTTTGGTACCCAGTTGCTTCATCTAGGAAATGGAGCAAATGATAGCTGCCCCACAGGATTATTGTGGTTACTGAATGAATTTAGCATACATTTAAAAAAAATATTTTTTTATTATATTATGTTAGTCATCATACACTACATCTGGTTTTTGATGTGAAGTTCGATGATTCATTAGTTGCGTATAACACCCAGTGCACCATGCAATACGTGCCCTCCCTACCACCCATCACCAGTGTATCCCATTCCCCCACTCCCCTCCCCTCTGAAGCCCTCAGTTTGTTTCTCAGAGTCCATAGTCTCTCATGCGTCATTCCCCCTTCTTAGCATACATTAATGTCTAACATAACAATGGGTACATGTAGATATTAGGTAAGTGGGTAAGTTACCTTTCCTTTTGCATTTCAATGAACAGCTGACTAACTTCAAAAGATTGGCTCTTAGAGAGTTTTCATAGCCTGGGGGCCCCAAAATTTTTCTGTATGTCAATATATTGCATTCATTCATTAACTATGTATCTGTTTATTGAGCATCTGTTTTGATCTAGGCACTTTGGTAGCTGCTAGAGTTATGGGGCAAATACAACATACTTGATCTTCTCTCTTATTGGGCTTACAATTTGGTTGGAGAAAAAAAATTAAATATTGTACAAGTAATTAATTACAGTTGTGGTAAATGTCATAAAAGAGAAGTATAATGTGCTCTGAAAGTGTATTAGAAGGAGACCTAATATAGTTTGGGTGTTAGGGAACATTTTGGATGAAATAATGCTAATGGTGAGACATAATGGATCTGTGGAACTCTTAGTTAGGGGAAGTGCTTGGGATAAGACCTGGCAAGAGATAGCGAGCTGGTAGGTAGTATGTGTGAAGGCCCTGCATCAGAAAGGATTTAGAGGCTTTGTAAGTACAGAAAAGCCTATGCCTGGAAGCTTATTGGGGAACAGGAAGAGTGGCAAGGAATAAGGATGGTGGGTAGAGGTGGGGGCAAGATTAGGCAGGTTCTCTAGGCCATGTAAACAGTGTTTGGACTTTAAGATCAATGGTAAGTGACATTTGCATTTTAAAATCACTCTAGTGAAAATGGGGAAATTGGGTTGGAGAGGAATATGAATGCCTGCAGAGAGCAGTTAGGAGGGGATTGCAAAGCTTAGGCTAGAGTTGGCAGTAGCTGTTCTGGAAGTAGAGTACTGTGCTAGGACTGGAGATGTGAGTTGGAACTAGATCTTGTAATGGCTTTGATCTTGTAGGCCCTGTAGTCAGTGGAGATTTGTAAATGGAAATGAGTTCAAGACTTTTACCTTGCCAGTACTGGTTAGTGCCCCTAAAAATCAGTGAAAGACAAGCGTAGTATTAACAGTCTAGCTCCTTCTTCAGGATCTGGCTTTGGAATAAGTACTCTTTTTTCTTTTTTTCAGTAAGCCCTTTGCAGAAGGACTTAGTGTGAGAGGCATGTTCTAAAAACAAAAACAACCAAAAATCACCTCTCAGCCACCTTTATTTTTTGCTCTCCATCAGTTGATGTGGAGTGTCTTTTGGGTACTGAATGCCTATAAAGTAATGCTATATTCACGTTTCTTTTGGTCAGAGGATACACTATTGAGAGCTATGGCCATAGGGTTTCTTATTACAGTGAAGAAAAAAAAATTGTCTCACTATGCCAGTAGAACCTTTCTAAAATATAATCGAAGTTTGATCATGTTGGTTGAATGTGAGAGAATTTTGAAGCAGTCTTATAAAGTACTTTCGAATTTTAGGAAGCATTGAGTAGCTAAATCATCAAGCTTACTGTTCCATTATCTCCAGCTTCATCTTTGTTTCAGTCATTTGTTAATTTGCCTTTTATTTTCCATATGATTATGATCTGTGTATATTATAGGAATTGATTGCTCATTTTTGAATGGTGGTTTCTGTCATCTAACACTGCTGTTGTTTAGCAGTTTTTAATTGAGGGCTCAGTTCACACATAATCATTTGTAAAGACTGATATATGGGGTGCCTTTAGGATATCAGAAATAGCTTTCATTAGAACTACATAGGAAACTTCCATTTTTAAGGTTATATATGTATTTTGTCTATATTTATTTACAAAACATTTTTGTTTTCTGTTTCTAGCCTCTGTATCATCTGATATTTTGACTTAGAAGATTTTGGTCTTTTTAAATATCTAGAATAAAAATTATAAAATGAAGTGATAAATCAAGGAAAGAATATTTATGATCAATTATGACAATGACCTACCTGAAACATTAAAAAATGATCTATAGGGGGCGCCTGGGTAGCGCAGTCGTTAAAGCGTCTGCCTTCGGCTCAGGGCGTGATCCCCGCGTACTGGGATCGAGTCCCACATCGGGCTCTTCCGCTATGGGCCTGCTTCTTCCTCTCCCACTCCCCCTGCTGTGTTCCCTCTCTCGCTGGCTGTCTCTCTGTCACATAAATAAATAAAATCTTTAAAAAAAAAAAAAGATCTATAATTTGTTCTTTGGGAACAGATTATAATTAACTCTTAAACTGTTTGCATGCATGTATCAGGAAGGATGTTTCTTTGCAAGTACCAGAGAGGCTAACCAAAACAGTAAGAATTTTACCATCTTGTCTAACAAGAAATTCAAAGTTAGGTTGGTTCCATGGTTGATTAACTTGGGTCCCTCTTCTGTCTTTTTTCTGTCATTTTTGTGTTTTACTGTTTCATTCTAAATTTATTTGGTTGTCCTTCCCAGTATCATAGTCCCTTAGCAGTATGTGATTGACCTACACTGTGGGTTGAAGAAGGCAATAATTAGTCATAGACTTCTTTGCTCTGGATTGTTGCTAGCTTATTTTGTTTCATCTTTTATTTTCATTGTTGAAAAAGGAATATGAATTGTCTCTTTAAGTGTCTAACGATGTTTATTTTTAAGTTAAACATATACATCAAGGAAAATGAACATTAAGAAAAGCATAGAGAGTAATGAGTGCTTTTCTCTGTAGTCAGAAGCCCCTCTCTCTGTAGTCAGAAGTAATAAAGAATCCTGTTAGTAAATCCAGTCCATTTATTGTGATGTCTGTGGTGTAAAATGAAAACGTATTAAAAGAGTAAATACTCTTGATGAAAATCCAATATATTTAAGCAATGAACTTTCAGGGGGAAATTAAGAGATGATTCCTCATTTCATAAAAGAGAATCACAGGTTCCTCTTAAATAGCTAGTTCTTCCTCTCATTATAAATGCAAATTTCTTATAGGTTTGTAATATCTGACAAATTTCTCTGAATATCTTATTAAATTAGCAGAATTTGAAATTGATCTTTTGCATGCTTCTCAACCCCCCATTTTTGGCTCCTTTGCCTTTTAGATGTTCCATAGCTGGCAGCCAAGCCTGGGTTGCTGTTATTAATTTTATGATCAAATGGGTACTTGGAGTTGGAATCAGTTGAGTAATAAGTATAATTTTTTAAGCACTTGATATGTGCCAAGTGCTGAACAGTTAGTTACTTTATTTCGACCAATTCTCATAGAGCCCTATGTAAAATGTATTACTCCCATTTTATAGATTTGAAAACTAAGGGTAAGAGAATTTTACTTGATTGTAGCCCACAGTCCTATATCTAGTAAACAACTCTGATATCCGAAAAGTGGAGAAGATTTTGTGTTTGTGGGTCACCAAGAGGGGCTCTCTCATTCTTTTGTATTATTCCTCCAGTCTTTATTGTGAGCATGTAGAACAGGCCCATGGAAAAGAACACCTTCCCCTTTGCGTTTTCCAGAGATTCTAAACTATCTAACTAGCCCACTCAGCCTTTACGAATACTTTAAAATATGAGCTGGTTTCTTAGCAGCTTTTGTGGTTGCATCCTGTTTGTCCCATATTCTGCCAGAGGTGAAGTCAGCTCACGTATACTATATGCTGAGAGAGTTTTGTCATTGTTTGGAATTCCATTTACGTGGTTGCCTTGCAACTCAGGGTTTTGATACACTTAAGAAAACTTATGCTTGTGTCGCTTATATGAATCTTGTTAGGATAGGAACAATTTTTTTTTTCCTAAGAGAGTGTGCATGTATGTGTGCACATGAGTTGGGGCGGTGCATCAGAGGGGGAGAGAGAATCTTAAGCAGGCTCCGTGCTGAGCGTGGAGCCAGTGCCGGACTTGAGATCATGACCTGAGCTGAAATCAAGAGTCAAACATTTAGTCGACTGAGCCACCTAGGTGCACCAGGAGCAATGTTATCTTGAAGCATTTTAAGATTCTTAGCTGAAGTTGTATAAAGTGAATTTTTTTTTAGTAGCTAGACTTTAAAATCCTTTCTTGTGTAAAGTTGAGAACTTCAAAAAACATTGTATTGATTGCTCTCATTGGTAATTAATGTTAATTGCACATTTTCTTAAGTACATAATACTGTTATACATAGGGTTTGGGTTTAAACTTTATCTTAATTTTATGGAGGTATCCAGTCAAATTAGTTGAAGTTGAAAGAATCACATCTTTTAGTGATAGAAGTATAATGGAAATATAACAAAATTTCTTGGAATGCATTTGTTTGTTGTTAATTATGTAAAATAATCTTTCTACCCTGTAAAGAATAAATTGTTGTCTTGATTTCATTTAGTAATGAAAGGCTGTACTCAGAGGAGTCTTCCTTCTGTTTATAATGGCCATAGACTTGTTAATAAAACAATGCAGGGTAAAGCTTTTTGTTCTCTGATTGTTTTACATTCCATGTTTATAGAAAACAATGATCATAACTTGGGATGATGTGTAGAACTAGAATATTCTTATGAGAGTGTATTTGTCTATTGTCTCTGTGCTTTGATATGTTTACTATATTGTTTTTCACATACAACTAAATATCGTAACATTTGAAGTTCTGTTCTTTACCCTAGGCTGTTCTGAAAATACATTTCTCTCTAATGGTAGTCAGTATAAATACCTTATCAGATAAACAGGGCAGATTTCACTGAATTTGAAGAATTATTTTCTTTATGGTCTTGTGTGTCTTTCTGTCTGGAAATCTAATTGTGAAAATGTGAAGTTTTTATCCTTTGGGGATTGTCCTTCTCTCTGAGAATATTGTTGAAAATGAGATCCTTGCCTGTGTACATGTCGTTTAAAATATTATGTTGTGATGCCTTTATCAGTCCCACTTCTATTCCTGACTAGCTTTGGGATTTTGTGTGTGCTTCCTGTTGTCTCTGGCTGCAGTTTACTTATGTGTAACAGAAAGAGATTGGGATCCATGTCTGTTTCTAACTGTTGGACATTAAGCTTTATAAACTAAAATGAAGGTTTAGGAAAAACGTGTTTTAGTGCAGATGAATATTATTTATCAGAACTATTATGGATGATTTTCTGTTAATGAAGTCAAAGATGGGAAATTTTCCTTCATATTCCTGTTTAGATATCGCTAGAAAGTAGTAATGCTTGTTTTCTTGGCTCTAAATATTGATGATTGTCATTCAGTTTTTTTTATTGCACTTTTTACCTGCAGTATATATTTATAATTAATTTTTTTTCTTTTAACCAACACAGACTTTTGGAATGGCAAAGAAATAGTGCCTCTAGGCAACTATGAAATTGTTACTGTATTCTTACTAGGTGAAGAGGACAGATCCTTCCCTTGAGTTGCAAAACATTCACCATTACTGTGAGAAAGACATCAGAGAGGTACATTATAGAGCTATGACACTTGATTTGAGAGGATTTGGAAAAATTGATATAGGATTTTTTTAAAACTCTTTGCAGCATTTTGTTTCCCTAAAAGTGTGAAAGAAGTTTTGTGCAGAAGAAGATAGTATCTTATTTGTCTGTTGAAGTCAAGTTGGTGAAGCATAACATTTTTTTTTTCTAAATAATGATATCTTTAATAACTTCAGATGTCCTTCAGCTTTCCTCACTATGATTTCAGTGATGATTTATGTTGTCTATATAGTATTCACAAAGATCCAATCAATCTTTGTTCAGCAGAGATTATATTCTTCAGATGGTACTGTAGATTTCATTTTTATAAGTGTTTTATAAATATTAGAATTGTGGAATATGAGAGCTGCAATACGGGCTAGCATTTATAGAACGCTTTATATGTGCTTGGCATTCTAATAAGGATTTTATGGATATCACTATATTTATTCTTATGAATATACTTATGATACATATGTTATTATCCTTGGTTTATTTAGTTTGGCATAGAGAAGTCAAATGACATTTCCAAGGTCACAAAATTAATGGCAAAACCAGAATAAAAGTATGGATGTCTTCCCATCACATTTAAAATAAAGTCCGTATATCTCCTTCTTGCTTCTCCAGTATCATCTTTTCTCATTTTCCTATAAATGTCTTCCTTGTGCCCTCGCCCAGGCATTCTAACTCCTTAGGGTTTTTTTTTTTTTTTTCCTAAATTTCATATCCATTTCTTTGATACCATGTGTCCTCTATCCCAGTAAACATATTAACAAACCTGAAATCAAACAAACCAATGAAACACGTAACTGCCCCCTCCTTTACTGTTGGTAAATGAAGTACATTAGACCCTTGAACATCACAGGTTTGAAATGTGTGGATCCACTTAATACATGGAGTTTTGGGGGTGGGGGTACATGCTGTGTAGTTAGATTAATGTATTTTCTTTTCCTTATGTTTTCCTTAATAACCTTTTCTCTAGCTTACTTTATTGTGAGAATACAGTGTATTATACATGTAATGTACAAAATATGTGTTAACTTTATATTATGGTAAGGCTTCAGGTCAGCAGTAGGCTATTAGTAAAGTTTTGAGGAAACAAAAGTTCTACACGTATTTTTGACTGCATGGTGGAGAGAGGGCATAGGTTTCCCTAACCCTTATATTGTTCAAGGGTCAGTTTAAGTCTGTCACTGAATATAACACTGTATTGATGTTTATTTACATGGCTCTCTTGAAGGTGGAAAGATTTTTTTAAAAAATTCATCTTGTTTCTTTAGTGTTTAGCATAGTGTCTAATACTTATTTTCTAGTTCTGTGGTATATTGGGCTGAACTTTGTGGCTTTGAGACTGTTACTTCTAAACCTAAGTTTCTTTTGTCTATAAAAAAAATAATTTGGACTAGAATCTCTACTCTTCTTTTCCTTTTGAAAATTCAGCACTTGAGGAGCCTGGGTGGCATGTTTGGTTGAGTTGTGATCTCAGGATCCTGATCTCAGGGTTGTGAGATTGAGCTCTATGTCGGGCTCTGCTCAGCGTGGAGGCTGCTTAAATTTCTCTCTCCCTCTCCCTCTGCCCCATCCCACTGCACGCATGCTCTCTCTAAAATAAATAAATCTTTTAAAAAATTAAACACACGTTTTTTATATTGAGTTTGTAAAATAAAAAATTTCAAGCTTTTGGTTTTAAGTTTTTCATAGTGTTACTTTAATAAATAATAGACTTTATGGTGAAATTCAGTGGAAAAAAATGAAGATCTCAATGAACTTTGTTACAATAAATGAAAAACAGGATATATGTGAAAAAAAGCAAAGTTGCAAAAGAGTAAATATAGTTAGTATGTTACTTTTGTGTAAGAGAGAAGACATACAAGTATCTTCTTTTTGTAGAAAAGAAACAGGAAAGAAAAACCAGCAAATGTTGAAAATGGCTATCTATAAGAGGAAGGACAGAGGAGAGAGGTAGGGGAAAGTGGACATTCTCTGATTCCAAGTTTTAGTATGGTTTGGAATTGTAGAAACACATTCATGTTCTATATATTAAGAAAAATAAGAACAAAAGTTCTTATTAGAATTAAAAAGAATGAGGGAAAATAGTCCTAAAATTGAATGCAAATGGAAATGAACCCAGCGGTATAGTAAGTGACTAGCAACCAGCACTGTGAAGAGCGGGGAAAAGGGAACTGGTCCAAATAACTTTTGAATATAGTACTTGACTTTATTTGCTTATTCTATGGGGAGAAAAAGGAACTATAAAACAAATACAGAGCTCTTTTTTAGTGTTTTTGTTTTGTTTTGGTTTTTTGGTAATAGTATAAGAGAGGCAATTCTGAAACTATTTTGTGTGTGTTGTGCTTCTCTCCTTGGGGGCTTTTGACCCATTGGGGACATTGGTAATTTCTGGAGATATTTTTGATTCTCATGACTAGAGAGGGATGCTGATGGCATCTAGTGGGTAGAAGTCAGGTTGTGCTACAAAATGTGCAGTAATACACAGGATTCCCACCCTCCCCTCATAACAAAGAATTATTATTTATTCTAAATTGTCAGTAGTGCTGTAGTTGAGAAATTATGGATTAAGCAAATAAATACATGTATTGATGCCGCAAGCCAAGGTTCTTATCATAGAGGAGGGGAAGAACAAATAGGGACTAGAGAAGGCAGAGAAGAACCTTGTGGGAATCGGAGGTATCAATATGAACATATGTTCATATTATATTTTCCTAGAAAATGGCTTAAAACAGTGGCACTACAGTAGCAATGAGCACACCTAGTAGCACTCAGATCTTGGCTTCCCCATTGAAAGGAACCAGAATCACTTGGATAAATGGATTATCCTAAGAACGGCTCAAGAAAGTACCAGATGAGTCTAGAACATCTGGTTGGGCTGAAAGTAAGGAAGTGTTCTAAGCAGTGATGAGTGCATATTAGAAAGATATAGGACCCAGTTTGGGGTGGGGATCCCACTGGCCAAATTGGGGATAATTTGAGCATCATAATTAGTAAGGAGGTTAATGGATTATAACTCGTTGAATAAAAGAGGAATATACTTATCCATACTGGGGACTAACAGATAAATGTGTAAGTAATACAGAGCAGTGGAGAGGGCTTTTCCTCACAGTAAGTGTGGCGAGAGTAGGAGTGGAATTGGAAGATCATCATTTTATAATTGTCGTGGTATAGATTGGTTTAGGTAAGAAGCATGAAGGCATTCTAAGTCCAGGGGAAAAGTTTGAGGAGTAGGGTATTTATAGGGTTTTAACATGTTTTCCCACAGATAGCTTGCTATTTGCAAGAGGGAAATAGGTGTATACAGTAGAGAAATTGGATAATATTTTGATCAGGTGATGAAAATAAACATCAGTAAAGGGGTAGGTGGATATCAGATGCCTCTGGGTGTGTGATACCCTAAGAAGGATACAAGATCACTTACACAATATTTTGGCTGGAAATTGTGCAGAAACATCAGACAAACCTAAATTGAGAAATATTTTATAGAAAAATGGCTTGTATTCTTCAAAATGTCATGTCATGATAGGCAAAGGCCCAGAAACACTTCTAGATTAAAGGAGACTGAAGAGACTGACAACTATATGTGATACGTGATCAGCATAGATCCTATAATGAAGAGGGGGACAAGCTCTAAAGAACATTATTGGAACAATGACAGTATTAGAATATGGCTTACAGTGTATTGTATCAGTGATGTGTGTCCTAAATTTGACTAACTGTACTTTGGTTATATAAGAAATGTTCTTAGGAAATTCTCTAAGTATGGAGGGTTATAGGCCGTGATATATACAACTTACCCCCAAGTGGTTCAGAGCAATAATATTTTAATATTTATATATGGATTATAGCATACATTCACTCTCACACCATGAGGAGTAAGGGAGAGAGTGAATGCTGTTCTTGCAACTTCCAGTAAATTTGGAATTATTTTAAAATAAAAAGTTTTAAAAATTAAAAGTTAAAAAAATTTTTTTTCTAAATGATTGTAAATATTATATGTGCTGAAGACTTTTTAATATTGTCTTCTGAGGCATATGTCAATTTTAAATTGTGCAAGAATGGTATAGTAGGTCAAGGAAGATCAGTGTCCCAAAGTGTGGGCAAAATAGGAGGAAGAGGCAGCTGTGGTGCCCCTGGCATGGCTATTACGGATGGGAGGCAGAAGGAAGGAGGGTAGGAACCAGGCTATGAAATTGGTGGTAGGGTTTCTTTATCCTTCTAGGGTTGGTAGTCTTTGGCTTATCCCTTCTCCCCCATCATGCTTTTTGCCAACAGTGAAATGAAGTGTTGTCATGGCCAGACTTTTGACCTGTGGTAGCCCTGGACTCAGGGTCCACTGGTCAGATCCAGTGTTTGGTGCCTGACACTAGCTGTTCTGGGAAAACTGATGCAGGGCTTCAGATTCTTGATCCTCTTATTAAGGCAGCAAGAGTCTAACCATTAGAGCACCTTCTGGGGTTACATAGACCTGGATTAAGTCTTGGCCATGCTGTTTAGCAGCTGTGACCTTGGGGAAAAGATACTTAAGGCCTCGGTTTCTATTTTCTCAGATTTAAAATGAGAATAATAATAATAATCATATCTCATAAAGAAGTTGTAAGAATTTAAGAAGATAAATGTGTGTAAGGTCCTTTGCTGTTATTATGTACCAGAGCCCTTGAAAAGCTTCTGTTTCTCCATTGAATCAACTAATACATAGTAGAAAACTTACTCATTGTCTGAATCCTATGGTTATGAACTTATCCAATGAACTGACCGTGAACATAATTTGAATATTATGAGAAGATACTGGAAAGGCCTGATAAATTTTTTTAAAAAGTACTTTCCCCAAGCTGGATGGCAAAATGAATGGAATAGTACCTATTTCTCATAAACTGTTTGAAATTTCACATTCAAGAGGACGAAGGCTCTAGAATTTCTCTTGAGTCAAAAATCTGTTGAATAAAAGTGACTCTTTTAATTAGGAATTAATTATCAGTATTCCAGCCCTTTCAGAGAAGGTTGCCCAGATCTTTTCTTTTTTTGGTGAAGTATATCTGTGAGATGAGATTCTTTGATCCGATTTACGTTAAAGCTAAAAATTAGAATTGTCTTCCTAAATGAAATGGATTTGAATCCTTCTTTAATACTAATTTTTTAACAATCTCATTCTTCTTACTGAAGATACTATTTTCAGGTTTGCATTTTTACAAATTAGGTAATTTGATTTGTTGTTACTTATAGTTACCATGATTTTTGTACATATTATGTATTACATATTATGTATTACATATATTACATGTTTATATATATATAGTTACCATGTAATCATGGTACTTACAGTTACCACTATTTATATATATTATATGTCATATATATTTATATATACATTTACCATATAATCATTGAAACTATAATAATACCATGATACACACATACACATATATACATACCAACATTGTATGTAATTGCTCCCATTTTACTTGATATTTAATTATGTTTTCATTATTTTTAAGGCTATTTTCCATTTGTGGCAAGTTCTAATATTTTCTGTTGTATCAGTAATAAGGTTTATGTTCAAATACATATATTAAAGTGAAAATGAGAATTGATGTAAAAAAAGAGGTAAATTAATAGTGTCGAGAGTGGCTGGGAGAAGGTTATTGAGAAGTTAGCGTATGAATGACTACAGTTATGGAACAACTGCCATGTTACCTAGTAGAAAAAGTCCTGCTGTTTGAACTGACTTAGACTTTGGATGGTTCACTTTTCTTCTCCAGTTTCAGCTTCTCTGCTGAAGGGGTAGGGATTATAATATGAGATGGTTTCTTTAAAAAAATTTTTTTTCTGTTTTTACTTGTATTAGTATTTATTTTATGCAGAATCCCCCTCCCTCCCCACCCAGCTTGGCCATAAATTTTTGTTTTTCTGGGATACGTTTTTCTTCTGTGCAGCCTCCTCTTCTGGTTTAGGAACAATCTGCTCTTTTTCAGTAAGGCTTGTCTCAGTGTGCCAGGGAGAGCTCATATCTGGGTTAATCTGACCATGAACCCTATAAGTTCTGTGCCACATCTTGGGGACTTTGTCCACCTGGTTGTGTTCAATGACCAGAAAATCTACATCTGCATCTAAACCTTTAAGTTCAGCATGACTCTGCATTTTTAAGCATGTGCAGTAAAATTCAGCACTCTTTTTCGCGACTGGCCCTGTGTGCAGCCCCACTGTTTGGGCACACCTACCCACTCCACTGTTGTAGTGACAGAATGGCACACATTGGGTCTGCAAAGTGCTATCTTTCAGATTCTTGGTGTCTTTTCGTATATGCATACTCTTGAACGGGGTGGGCAGTTTCACATGTGTTCTTAAAGTGAACGTGAAGATTTGAACCTCTTGATTAGCATGATTTTGTAGGGTTTTCTGGATCAGGTGAATAGTGAACCCTTTTCAGAAATCACCTCAGGCCTCTTAGGGGAAAAGGAAGAGCAATACGAGATGATTTCTAAGGTAATTTGAAAATTACAGGATTCTGTTCTTTTGCAAGCATCTTGATTGAAGTTTGGTAAAGAAAAAGGTGTAGATTTGGGGCACCTGGGTGGCTCAGTTGTTAAGCGTCTGCCTTTGGCTCAAGGCGTGATCCCAGCATTCTGGGATCGAGCCCCACATCAGGCTCCTCCACTAGGAGCCTGCTTCTTCCTCTCCCACTCCCCCTGCTTGTGTTCCCTCTCTCACTGGCTGGCTGTCTCTGTTAAGTAAATAAATAAAATCTTAAAAAAAAAAAAAGGAAAACGGTGTAGACTAAAATGGGTCCTGGGACAGTATTGACTCCACACTTCCCCTTCATTTCGTTGGTAAACTATTTATAGAAAAAGGAAGAAATCAGAGTATCTGCTAAGCTTAAGGAAAAAAATTATGTAGAAACTATATATATAATATATGTATAATATACTTTTATTTATTTCATGTTTTAGTTTGCTTTTTTATATGGTATAACCTTAGCTAAAACCAATTTGACATTTCATTATTGAAAATTAATTATAATATTTTTCATTTAATTTTTTCTCCTGATTTCTAGTGTATGTACAAAAAAAGTGTTAATACGTTTGAAGTGAAGTAAATACGTGAAATAGCATGAACATAGTAAATATTTTTTTCTGATCATAAATATTAATATGCTTGGAAATATATTTGTCAGTAGTAATAATAATTCACTTTCCCTCAAATACTTAACAATTGTGTAGTATTTTGTTCTAGCCTCATGTGGTACATACGATATGTATAATTTCAGTTTTCTTCTTACAAAAGGTTAGTTTTGAAATTGTCAGGTACCAAAGTTCATGCAACTAATTTAGTGAAATGTTTGTGGCTAGGATCCAGGTTTCTTGCTCAAATAGTAATGGACCTTCTCAGCCAGATAGTGCTTTGAAATTCCAAGCAAGTTGTGAAGAAAGAGTAATTAGAAATGGCACAAAATACTAAAGCAGAAGGAAGATTTCAGTGATGTTTAAAGTTCATGGTTTTTGGTTTTCAGGATTTTTTTCTTAAACTTAAAAGCAGCCATTGTGTTGTTTGTAGGAACTTTTTTCCTTATCACAACAATGATATTTATTTTAGAAAAAAGGGAAGCTAGAATAAATTCCTGAAAGTAAAATGCATTTCTCAAGGGAAGCTGAAAGATTTCTTTTTGAAAAAAATTAAAAAAATTTTTTTCTTTAAGGGTGCCTGGGTGGCTCAGTTGATTAAGTGTCTGCCTTCGACTCAGGTCATGATCCCAGAGTCCCGGGATTGAGCCCTACATCGGGCTCCCTGCTCAGTGGGCAGTCTGCTTCTCCCTCTGCCCCTTACCCCGCTCATGCTTGTGCTCTCTCTCTCAAATAAGTAAATAAAATCTTTAAAAATTTTTTTTCTTTAATGTTGACGACATTGTTTAAAAACCTTATGTCTAGAGGATAGTTTGGGGGTATTCATTTGCAACAATAATAAATATTTTGTTCCTTGGGACTTTGGTGCTGTTTTCAGTTTATGTTTTGTCCCTAGGTGAGCACATTGTTTCCCACAACATTAATAATGTCTGTATGCCCAAGATTCCCAAAGGCATATTTTTAGCTCTGATGTCTGGATATTAATCTCAGATAATGTGATAAGGAATTATTTTCTTCTTTTTTTTTTTTTAAGATTTATTTGTTTATTTGAGAGAGAGAGCGCATGCGTTCATAAGTGGGGAGAGGGTGGAGGGGAGAAACAGAGGGAGAGGGAGAGAGAGAATCCTCAAGTGGACTCCCTGCTGAGCACGGAGCTCACAGAGGGCTCGATCCTAGGACCCTGAGATCATGACCTGACCTGAAATCAAGAGTCGTTGCTTTACTGACTGAGCCACCCAGGTGTCCCTTAAGTTCCCTTCTTTTAAAGCAGTAATGAGTCATTAAAGATTTTCTCTTGTTAAATACTTGTTTATTTGTTTAAAAAGCTCAGTTGTTGATTGTACATAATTACTTTTATTACAAAGGTTTTTCTTAGTTGTTTTTGAAAAAAATTAGTAATTGATTTACCAGAATCATCAAAATGAGGTGTTCTGATGAACTCAGAGATTGGTGTTTATTTAATAAGAGCAAACCTTAAAAAGTAAAGTTCACCTTCTGTTTAAAGTCCACACTCTTAAAATATTTAGTTACTTAAGCAACAAGGTTCTTTAAAACAGTAAACAAAATTGATTTGAAAAGACTGAACATCTGTGATCAGTATTAGTATGAATTTGAGTGTTAGAGTCTATGATATTTCTTTCTTTCCTTTTTTATTTTTTTAATTAAGTAAACTCTACCCCCAATGTGGGGATTGAACTCAGAACCTGAGATCAAGAGTCATATGCTCTACTTACTGAAGCACAGGTGCCCCTGGTATTTTTTAAATTAAGACAGCAGAACCCATATTGGGAGTCTTTTTTAAAATCTAGTTTTTGATTTTATGAAAATGACCTACTAAAAAGAATTTCAGTTAACTGAGAGTTTAGTTTAACTAATTTTTTACTTCAATGTTGTGTGAACACAGATACAGGCCTTGGGATTTAGTGAGATCCCCCTCACCCCCCGCCCCAAGGATAAGATGTATTACTTTGCAGGAAAAATGCCCATCTGTGTTTGCTAAACATAAGTATTAGTTTCAAAGGGTGGTTTTAAATGTTCCCATTTCTTAGAATTCCTTTAGCTTTATCATATAGAAAAATTAGTACTCAGTTGACCTGATGGGTTAGTGGTTAGCTTAAATTAATAAAATTATAATCCTGCGATTGTTTTAAAGGTGTGTACATACTTTTTTTTAGTATTTGTATTTTTTCAAATTGTAAAATGTACATAACATAGTATTGTTCATTTTAACCATTTTTAAATACAGTATGGTGGTATTAAGTAAACTCATAGTGCTGTGCAACAGTCAACCACCATTGAACTTTTTCGTCATCCCATATTAAAACTCTGCCCCCATTAAGCAATAACTCTCCATTTGTCCCTCCCTTTCATCCCTGGCAACTATGATTTTACTTTCTCTATGAATTTTGACTACTCTGTTTACCTTGTATAAATGGAATTGTCTAATATTTGTCTTTTTGTGACCTGTTTATTTCTCTTACCATCTTTTTAAGGTTTATTCATGTTGTAACAAGTGATAAGATTTTTTTTATAACAGTTTCACCAGTGCAGCTATCTTTTTTTTTTTAAAGATTTTATTTATTTATTGAGAGAGCGTGCATGAACGTGCTCATGAGTGAGGGGGAGGGGCACAGGGAGAGAGAGAAGCAGGCTCTCCACTGAGCAGGAAGCCCTACACGGGGCTTGATTCCAGGACCCTGGGATCATGATCTGAGCTGAAGGCAGACACTTAACTGACTGAATCACCCAGGTGCCCCAAGTGATAGGATTTTTTTTTAAAGCTGAAAAATACTCCATTGTGTGTAGATATCACATTTTGTTTTTCTGTTCATCCACCAATGACATTGGGATTGTTTCCACCTTTAAGTGTGACTAATGCTCTTATGAACATAGATGTACAAATATATTATTCAAGTCCCTGCTTGCAGTTCTCTTGTGTATAGACCTAGAAGTGGAATTGTTGGATCAAATGATTATTCTCTGTTTAATTTTTTCAGTAACCACCATACTGTTTTTCATAGCAGCTGTGCCATTTTACATTCCCAAAAACAATGCACAAGGTTTCACATTTATCCACATTTATATCAAGACTTGTTGTTTTTGTTTGTTTGTTTTGATGATAGTTTTCCAAATGGTGGAAATGGTATGTCATTGTGGTTTTGATTTGCATTTGCCTAATGATTAGTGATGTTGAGTATCATTTCATGTGCTTATTGGCCATTCATATATCTTCTTTAGAGATATGTCTATTCAAGTCCTTTGCCTATTTTTGTTGTTGAGTTGTAGGGGTTCTTTATTTATTCTGGATATTAATCTCAGATAATGTGATAAGGAATTATTTTCTTCTCTTTGGTGGGTTGCTGTTTTACTCTGTTGATAGTATCCATGGACGCTTTTTGACATTTGGCCATGTATTCATGGATTTGTCTGGGCTCTTTATTCTGTTCTGATCTATATGTCTATCTTTATGCTGGTGCCATACTGTATTGATTACTATAGTTTTATAACATTTCAGCATTAGGGAGTGTGTGTCCTCCAACTTTGTTCTTTTTCAAGATTGTTTTGGCTATTTGGAGACCCTTGTGATTCCATATAAATTTAGGGTGGCTTTTCATATTTTTGCAAAAGACATTGGGATTTTGATAGGGATTGCATTGAATTTGTAGTTCACTTTGGGTAATATTAATACGTTAACAGCATTAAGTCATTCAGTCTGTGAACATAGGGTGTCTTTTTATTTATTGTGTCTTCTTTAATTTCTTATATCAGTTTAGTTTTTAGTGTACAAGTTTTTCATGTTGACTAAGTTAATTCCTGAGTATTTAAAAAATTTTGATGCTATTGTAGGGGGCGCCTGGGTGGCTCAAGTCAGTTAAGCATCCGACTCTTGATTTTGGCTCCAGTTTCAATCTTGGGGTCCTGAGATTGAGCCCCACGTGGGGTTCTGTGCTCTGCAGGGAGCCTGCTTGAAGATTCTCTTCCTCTCCCCCTGCCCCTCCCCCTATTGCATGTGCATGCTCTAAAATATTTTAAAAAAATTTTTTTATGCTATTATAAATGGAATTATTTTCTTCTTTCAGACTGTTCATTGTTAGTATAGAAATGCAACTGATTTTTCATGTGTTCATTTGTATCCTACTACTTTGATATATTTGTTTATTAGTTCAGCAATGTTTTTGTGGAATCTTTAGGGGATTCTACATATAAGATATCATCTACAAACAGAGATACTTAACACTTTTTCCTTTCCAGTTTGGATACCTTTTATTACTTTTTCCTGCTTAATTGTTTTGGCTAGAACTTCCACGGTTGGATCTAAGGGGTGAAATCAGTCATTCTTGTCTTATTCCTGATCTTAAAGGAAAAGCTTTCAGTTTTTCACCATTTGAACATACTGTAAACTGTGGGATTTTCCTATATGATTTTTATTATGTTGAAGTAGTTTCCTTTTATTTCTGGTTGATTGTTTTTATCATAAAAGAATATTATTATATTTTGTCAGATGCTGTTTTTGCATCAATTTGGAGGGTCATGTGGTTTTTCCCCTTCATTTTCTTAATGTGGTGTATCACATTGATTAATTTTAGTATGTTGAATCATCCTTGCATTCCAGGAGTAAATCCCACTTTGTTATGGTGTATCATCCTTTTAACATGCCATTGGATTTGGTTTGCTAATATTTTCTTCAGTATTTTTGCATCAGTCTTCATAAACGCTATTAATCTATAGTTTTCTTTTATTGTCATGTCTGACATTGATACAAAGTAAAGCTAATCTTGTAGAGTAAGTTAGGATGTGTTCATTTCCCTTCAGTTTTTGGGACAAGTTTGAGAAAGACTGGTGGTAGCTCTTTAAATATTTGAAAGAACTCCCAGTGAAGCCATCACGTTGAGTATTTTTCTTTGTCAAGAGGTTTTTGATTATAAATCAGTCTCCTTACTAGGATCTATTTAGCTTTTCTGTTTCTTTTTGATTCAGTGGTGGTACGTTTTGTGTTTCTAGGAATTTATCAATTTTATCTAAATTATCCATTTTGTTGGCATTACTGTTATTCATCATAGTCTCTTAGAATCATATTTATTTCTGAAATTGGTAGTAATGATCCCACTTTCATTTCTGATTTTAATTATTTGAGTCTTGCTTTCTCTTAGTCTGTCTAGCTAAAAGTCATTTTTTTTTTTAACCTTTTTGAAAATCAACTTTTGGTTTTATTATGGCTTTTTTTCTCTTGTTTTTCTATTCTCTATTTATCTTTGTTCTAATCTTTATTATTTCTTTCCTTCTGTTAGAAAATCACACCATCTCAATTACTATCACTTTATAATAAGTCTGTTAAATGATTGTGTGTGTCTTTTAGCTCTATCATCCTACAAGATAGTTTTGACTGTTCTTTATATTTGCAAATGGATTTTAAAATAATTTTGTTAGTTTCTGCATATGATAAAAGGAAACCTGCTGGTATTTTGATTAGGATTGCATTGAATCTCTAGATTAATTTGGGGAGAATTGACATCTTTATGACATTGAAACTACTCAGAATCTGCAAACATGGATTTTTCTATTAGTATATTTTAAATTTCAGGATCAAGACGCTTTTTGTTTTCTGTGTTTTGTTTTAGGTAACTGAAATAATAGCATCTTTTATTTTATTTAACTTTTTGCCAGTGGGAGTGCTTCAGTATCAAGAAAATTTTGACTTTGATGGAAAGAAAAGAGGAATTGCTGCAGCCAAGACCTAAGTAGGAAAGAAGGCAGTGTATAGTGGAACACATGCTGATGGGTTGATAGTTGTGATGGCAGGAATTTGAGGAGCTTCTCTTCTGATTACTATTTTTTCCATCAGTAGAATAGGTAGCAAAGTCACCAGCTGAAAGTGAGGATGAGTGGTGAGTGTTGGAGATGTGAGGGGAGAGAATATGGCATAAAATAATCAACCAGGCAATTGGGAAATGGAAAATGCTAAACTTGAAGACAGATTAATTAGCCTGGTTAGCATAGTTGTTTATTCTCAGCCATATTCAGCTACATGGGAGCAAGCAGGTAGTCAGAAGTGGGGTTTTTCCCAGGAAATGAGTGGAGGGAGGAGGGAGAGCAAGAGCCAAGGGAGTGAGGGTATATGAAAATTTAATTGGATAAAGAGAGACAAACTGGGTGAGGGACAGTGAAAAGGTGGTAGGTGTCATTAAATTGTAGGACTTAATGGGATCTAAAGAGTGTTATAATTATGTTAATTAGAGTGTTTGAGCTGGAAATATGGGTAGTAGTGGTTAAAGAGTTAAACCTGCCAGTTTAGTTTGATATAATTTACTTTTAGATTTTTGTTGGTTATTTGCATTAATCTTCTTGAGATAAATATAGGACATATTATAAAAAACAAGTTCATATTTTTAAATATAAGACCTTTGGGGCCAGATATGTTTTTGATTTCTTTTTTTTCCTTCCGGTATTACTTTTTTCCAGGGACTTGCTAGTTTTATTATTCCCTCCAAAGAACTAACTTTTGGTTAGTTAATCTCTGTTGTACGTTTTCCGTTTCATTACTTTATTCTCTTTTATTTCTTCATTTGTACTGTCTCAGGTTTAATTTGTTCTTTTTATAACCCTTTCAGATGGTTGCTTAGAAGATTGGTTTTTGTCCTGTCCTCCATATACCTATTTTAAAGCTATAAATTTCCCTCTTATGCATGTTGTTAGCTGCATCCCATAAATTTTGATATGATGTAATTTTAATAGTGTTCCATTCAAAGTCTTTTCTAATTTTGACTGTGATTTCTTCTTTGACCCCTGGGTTAATCAGAAGTTTATTGCTTAATTTCACAATGTAAGCATTTTCTAATTATATTGTTATTAATTCATAGCTTAATTCACTGGAGGTCAGAGAAACATGTCTGTCCTTTGAAATTTGTTAGCAGTGTATGATCTAGCATGTGGTAACTTTTGGCAAACATTTTTATGCACTTACGAAGAATGTATTTTCTGCTCTTGTTAGGTGTAGTGTTCTGTATGTCAGGCTGTTAATTGTAAAGTTCAAATCTTTTTCTGTTTCTTCTGGACTATTCCTTGTTTTGGTGTCCTTGTTCCATTAGTTAATGAGAAAGCTGTGTTAAAATCAACTTGCTAGAATTGTGGTCTTCACTTACTTCCCTTGGTACTGGCTGAAGTTTATTTGGAAAAAGTATGTTTTTGGGGCACCTGGGTGGCTCAGTCGGTTAAGTGTCCGACTCTTGATTTCTGCTCGGGTCATCATCTCAGGGTTGTGAGATTGAGCCCCATGTTGAGCTCTGTGCTCAGCGGGGTTTGCTTGAGATTCTCTCTGCCTCCGCCTTCTCCCCACCCTGCTCTCTCTCTCAAATAAATAAATTAAAACTTTGAAAAAAGTATGTTCTTACATCTGCAGAATTCAATACAATATTTTAACAAACTGATGTGTGGGAAAAGTCACAAATTAAATTTCAAATCAATTTGTAGAACATTAGAATCACCTGTAGACATTTTTGAAGCATGTGCTGTTAACAGAGGGAATGTGGGTCTCTGTTGCTGCTGGCCGTAAGAAAGAGGTTACCATATTATAAGCCTTTGAGCTGTTATCAGCCGTATGTGTTTGTCTTGAATAAGTTTCTAATTGCCTTTTGTATTTGGCCCTTAATTTTGTTTAGATTTGTAGAAAGCACAAAAAGTGTTCAACACAGAAAGTGTTAAATCATGGAGAAAGAAACAAAGCCAGTGAGAAAGTTACTGCATATGAAGTCATGTAGTATTTTATATCCCAACCATGATACTTTTCTATTATAAATGGACATTCGCTGTATTTCAGTTAAGTTTTTTAAAATGATTGGGGATTATGAGTTTATATGTAACATAATTTTTGCTATTTAAAATAATGGAAAATAAGGTCCTACTTAGGGTTTTGCACAGAATATCTGATTTTCAGGAACAGATTCCTAACTTTAAGTGTTATTAGGTGTATTCAGATTTAGAATTGCTAGATCTTTCTGGTGAATTGAACTTTTACTGTAATGAAGTGTCCTGCTGTACCTCTATCCATGTATTTATCTCATGCATTAAAATGTACTGTGATAAAGTATAGCTACACAACTTTCTTTTGATTTGTGTTCTACACAGTATATTGTTCTCCATGTTACTTTCATTCTTTCTGTATACTCATATTTAAGATGTACTTCTGTAATCATCAAATTGGTTTTTTTAAAAATACAATTTGGGTTATTAATTCATTATTCCCCCTCCATTAGCTTGTACTTACTATGTACTTTTACTATTCTTACATGCATCTCTGACTTAATTGAAGTCCGAAAAGTAAAAAAGTACTTTTTCTATTTCCCATTAAATGAAAGGGTTTTAGAACACTTTAACTTCATTTACTACTGTATTATACTGTTGTTGTTATGCAATGTAGTATTTTAAATTCTATAATGTATTGTTATTTTATTTAGTCAGTATTCACTTAGAGTTACATTGTTCTTATTTATTTATGTGCTTGCTTACTTACTTTTTGGTGCAGTATCCAAGCTGTGTGTAGGATCCTTTTTTCTTTCTACTTGGAGAAGTCCTTTCAGTGTTTTTGGTGTTAAATTCTTTGTTTCTATTTCACTACAAATGTCTGTTTTGCCTTTTTTTTTTTTTTTTTTTTCTTTTTCCTGAAGAGTATTACTTGCCAGATACAGAATCTTAGTTTGGCATTTCTCCCACTCTTGGCACTTTGAGGATATCATTTCATTGTCTTCTGACTTTCATTACTTACGTGAAAAAGTCAACTATAAATCTTACTATTTTTAAAGTTAATCTTTCTTTTTTTGACTACTTTTAAGATCTGTCTGTGGCTGTCTATGTCTCTGTGGCAGTCTCTCTCTTTCCCTCTATCCCCCCTCTTTACTTTGATATGCTTTAGGTTGTGGTTTTCTTTGTATTTGTTTTGCTTGGGAGTTTGTAGATCTTGAATCTGTGGCTTGATGTCACTGGCAAGTTTTTAAAAAGTTTTTAACTGTGTATGTCTTGAAATCTTTCTCTCCTGCCTTTCGGGGACTCCAGTTACATGTAGTTTGGATCCATGTGTCATAATTTTTTCACACTGTTTTCTGTATTTCCCCATTTGTGTCTTTTGGTGCGTCAGTGTAAGTATTTTCTTCTTTCCTATCTTCTGGGTCATTGATTCTTTCTTTGTTGTGTTCTAACCTATTGTTAAACTCATCAATTTTTTATTTTCTGTTTTCAAAATTGTATTTTTTAATTCTGTGTTTTCCATACCTTTAGCATTGTCTGCTAGTAGTCTTTGTTTATTAATTCTTTGAACACATTAACTTATTTTAAAGTTCTTTTCTGATAACACGATTACCTGGATCTACTATGGTTCCGATTGTATTGCCATTTTAAAATCTTAGTTTTCCGTCAGGTCTTGACTGGTTATTTTTTATTTTTAGGCATTTTGTATAAAAATGATAAGATCATTTGAATTTCTAGATGATGTTATCTTTTGCTGGTAAGATTTACTTTTGCTAAAATCTTTTCAGAAGTTTTTACTGGTATGCAGCAAGGTTAATGACACTAGATAGCCCAGATTATCTTAACCTAATCAGGGATTGAGATGATCTGAAGATATACTTTCCTTCTTGTTGGCCTGGTCTATTTCTAGTTTACCTTTGTACCTAGGATATAGTCCTTTGGATTCCCTCCCGATTCTTGGTGTGTTTACTGGTTCTATTCTTTGGCAGGCCTTGAATCTATTTTTGTGTCCTACCCATAGATCTTTTGAAAGCTCTGCTTAGCTTCTCAGACTCTCAGCCAATGCTTTTTTTTTTAATATATATATTTTAAAATCTTATTTATTTGAGAGAGAGTGGGAGAGAGAGAGAGAACTTGAGTGGGTGGAGGGGCAGATGGAGGGGAAGAGGGAGAAGTGGACCCCCTGCAGAGCGGGAAACGTGAGGTGGGGCTCAGCCAATATTTTAAGAATCTACTTACTGATGACTAGGGGGAAAATTAGTCTGAAGTGTGGTCTCACCTGTTTCTTCCAGATCTCAGTCCTTCAATTCTGTCTTGAAAGTTCTCCAGTGGTTTTGAATAGATTACTTTTCTTGTTGTTTTCTCATTCTTAGAAGAAGGTTGGTTTGGGGCTCCTGGGTGGCTCAGTCAGTTAAGCATCTAACTCTTGTTTTTGGCTCAGGTTGTAATCTCATTGGTTGTGGGATTGAGCACCCTGTAAGGCTCTGTGCTCAGTTTGGAGTCTGCTTGAAGATTCGCTCCTGCTCTCCCTCCCCCCACTTGTGCTCGCTTGTGCTCTTTCACCCTGTCTCTAAAATAAATAAATAAATAAATCTTAAAAAAAGAAAAAAGAAGGTTGAAGTAACCTACTAAACCATTGTCAAAAGCAAAATGCTCAGATATGGTCTAGCATTCAGAATTTTTCAGATTATAAAAGAGAATACCATACGTATACCCTATAGGCATTAGTATTGAAATATATGAATATTTATCTTGCCTACTACAGTGCAAGTTTTTATAATGGGAATTGAATGCAATGTGATCTATTAGGAAACATGATTTGAATAAGCTGACTTCTGTTGGTTTATATTGCAGTCTCATTCTGCAGCGCAGCTGTTTGTTTGATTGGTTCCCACCAGTTGACTTGCCATCCTACAGTTTGTCTAATGTTTCCTGCTTCCATGCACATGCTATTCTCTCTGCCTAGAATGTACACCGTCATACTCAGCTTTGGGTATGAGGTATATTCCTAAGGAAGCCTTCCCTAACTTATGAATTTAGGTCAGATAAATGAACTTCCTAATTTTAATTTGTACAGACTCATTTGTATTATAGTTTGATTAATGTCTGTTTTCCCCTACTAAACTATGAATGGTATGAGGACAGAAATCATCCCCCACCTTTTTTTGAACATTTTACCCTTTGTGCCTAGTTCAGTGTTCAGAAGTATATTTTTTGCAAGTAGTTATCAATTAATAGGTTATTAATTGTTAATAGCTGTTCAGTTAATATTTGTATGAATAAAGAAATGAAAGAATAGAGGGAAGATATGTAAGAAATGCCATGCTTATAGTAATGATGGTAGTGATAAGAATTGAAAAACTCACTGATTTTGAGCAAAAGCCAGATTTAACCAAACATGGATTTGCATAGTACTTTTTAAGTTTATGGCTATACGTGCACAATATTAAAAATACTTGAATAAAAGTCCCCTGAGAATTTATTATTATGTTTTAGTATTTGTCTTCCATTCCCTTGTAAATATTTTATTATAGGTTTTGAAAACACTAGGTCTTTGATACAACAGTCATTCAGAACATGACAATTATATCATTGCCAGTCATTGAATTACAGAGATAAATAGAATAAAAAAATCCTGTTCTTAAAGTATTAACAGTCTCAGAGGAAAATGGATTTAGAATTTTTTATACATATAGCCACAAAATTTAAGGTGCTATGGTTTACTCTATCAGGGGGAAGTCAATCTTGATTGATAAGGAAGATTTTATTAAATGTCTAAAAGGAACAGTATTTCATTTAAGTGGACGTTGTTATGAAATCATATGGTGCCTTTGTGGATTGACAGTAATTTTGGTGGTGGCTAGGGCGGTTTGCAGGAATAGTTTATAAAGGCAGATCGGGGCTACCCAGATTATTAGTTCATCTTTTGACATGGAGGGCATCAGAAGCTTTCAAGGATACTCTATAATATTAAAGAGGAGAAGTTCTGGAGCCAGAGTCCCTGAGTTCATATTCCAAGCTCTGCCCTTTACTGTGTGAGTTACCTTGGACATATTATTTAGCATCTCTCTGCCTCAGTATCCTTATTTATGAAATGGAGATGATAATTATAACCAAAGTGATCGCAGTTTGGATTGAATGAGTTAAGATATATCAGGTACATAGAAAAGTGCTTGGCACATAGAAAAATCCCCATAAGCATTGGCTCTTGTTGTTGCTATTATCATATGCATTGAGAAAAACTCAAAGGTTGTAATTGCACTCTTTCAGCCAGACCTAGAGGCACAAAAAGATTCAAGAGATATTTTAAGGGTAAAGTTAACAAAGCTTCAACTTAACTACCAATTTTATATAACCAGGAATTTCAACTAATAAGGCTGCCTGTGTGCAGCATAGAAGCAGGTTTGAAATTTGTATAACATCTTCATGATTTGCAAACTTATAGAACTTAAATTTTCTAATTTGTGTTTTCTTTTAGATCTTGTAGAAAATTTCAGCTGTAGCCCTTGGACTAGAAGCTGAAATAATAGAAGCTGTGTACGATGCATTAGGGTATTGAAGAAAATTAATTTTGAATTAAATATTTGGAATATAAGGAAGGAAAGGTGACTGAAAATGGGGCGGAAGAAAATTCAAATCACACGCATAATGGATGAAAGGAACCGACAGGTAAATGAAAATTTTAACTTACTTATTTTGGTGTAAATATATATTTTTAGAAGAGTAGCATAGGATAGAATGGTTGAATTTTTCTTAAATTTAATTTCAAGTCTAAATTTTTTTTTCAAACTAAATAAAAAATTTTAACAAACACTTGTCATCGTGTGGTTTAAAGAAACTTTTTTTCTTATTATGGAAATCATAGATGTTAATTATAGAAAACATAGGGGAAAAGATCACTATAGTCCCACTACTACTGTCCATTGTGTCAATTTATCATAATATACTTAGTCTTCTGTTCATTTGATTATGTTTGTTAGTTTTTAATATTTTAATTATTCTTGTAAATTATCACCTCTGTTTTCATAATTAGATAGTACCTAAGTTAACTACAGTCATCAGTGAATGTGTTTTAGTCACTTAAATTTTCCTGTTAACCAACAAATAATGAGAATTTTTTTTATAACTCATATTATCACAAGTACTCCTAGAACATTGACGTATTGATCTCAGTTTTAATTGATAAAATATATTGAACTTAATTTTCAACACCAATGTCAATAAACCCTTACAAATTCAAGATAATTATAATACTGATATTTGAAGACCAGGAGTTTTAAGAGTTTAGCCAGGGATTGGCAAACTGTGGTCCATGGGCAGGCTGGCTGTTTTTATAAATAAAACATTGTTAGAGTACTGCCATGTGCATTTGTTTACATATTGTCTGTGGCTGATTTCACATTATAACAGCATAATTGAGTAGTTGTCCTGGACACTGTATAGCCCATAGGCCTAAAATCTTTTTTCTTTGGCCCTTTAAGAAAAAGTTTGCCAAGCCCTTGGTTTAAAGGAAAGAAGGAAAAATAGTTTCATAGAATATTGTAAATAAAGTAGTAGTCACAGCATATGCAGGAGGGGGAGATGCTGTTTCTGGAAAGTTTGCCTTTCAGGAGAAATTTCCAGAAAAGATGGTTTCTGGAAGCTTACCAGGAATAGAACAGTAATAAAAGATATATTCTGCAGAGTCTGTGTAGTAATTCACCTGGTAATATGGGTATAATTGGAGACAAAACTCAGCTGAGTAGCTGGTAGAGAAGTTAGTGGAAGTGATTGGAGTTGTCAGTGGACCTAAATGAAGAGAATTCTTGTTTCATCTCATGAAAATTCTTTAGCTAAAGTGTGAGGCTCACACAGTATGATGCTTTATGAAGGTTGATAAAATAAGGGAGAGTGATAAAATAACCATTCCATCATTCCAAAGGAATTATTCTAAGCAAGGTTGCAAGTAAATGTCCCTTCATAAATCTGAGGACTGTGACAGGTAGGGGAGGCATGGGGGACCTGCTTCGTGAATGCATGCAATATAAATGTAAAATAGGGTTTATTAAGGGAATAACATAAAAGCAGAGAACTGGCAAAGCATATAACATTCCCTGAACTCTCATTATTCCATAGAGAGTCATGTTTAAATTCAGCATAGATACACTGGATCTGCCAGTGGAAAAGACCCCACATGTTAAGAGAGAAAAACGAACTAGGAATATGTAAGTGACTGTGTAATGGAACTTTTTAAGTTAAGGAAATGATCTTATTTAAAGATGGAGCCTGCCACTATAACTTAGAAACTAGAATTAGCCTGTTGATATGTTGAATTTACCTAAGTCATCTTCTTACCAAGCTGCCAGATGGGGCAAGGGTGTCTGAATTTCTTCTCAGATGATTTTGGCAAAGAATGCAGAAAAGATACAGAAGAGGCAATGCATTTTTCAGGTTTGAGGCACAGACATAATTTGTCATTTTGAATTTGTGGATTCTGAGTCAAAAGTTTCATTATTCTTGCATTAAAATGGGAAAAAAAGGTTTCTCTGCAGAAGAGAATTTATGTCATTTATTCATCCAAATTTGAATACTTACTATATCAGAGAGAGACTGTGTTAAGTACTGGAAACTCATTAAAAACATATAGCCTACAGAAGAGATTTAACTATATGGCAGATAGACGGTAAGCTTAGGTGATGGGGGAGTTTATGGAAGGAGCTACTGACCTCTGGTTGGGGTAGTTTAGGGAGCAATACTGAAGGAGGTGATAGCAAATAGAATTTTTAATAATTGGATTTTTTGAGCTACTAAGATAAAAAATCACACTTCAAGTCATTAGAACAGTGAATGAAAAATCTTGGGGGGGTGACACTATCATGCACTTAAGAGTTGCTTCACCTCACTTCACTTCTACTTGGAAGCTTTCACTTGACTTCACTTGGGAGTTTCTGGTGAAACCTTGTGTTTGTCCTTCTTGGCGTAATGCATTTCCATTTAAAAAGTACATTTTGTATTAAAGTATAACATAAAGAAAAGCACACAAATTCTAAGTGTGGCTAAGTGAATTATTGCAAAAAGTACATGGCCATGTAGCCAGCATATCCCAGGGTACCACCCCGGAAACCCTCTGTCCTGTCTCCCAGACATTATCTCCGTGCCCCAGGGAAGGAAGGTCATTAACTGAACTTCTGACACATAGATTAATTACCCCTGTTGTTGAATTTATGTGAACAGCATGTGTTCCTTTGGGCAACATTATGTTTGTGAAATTAATGTTACTGTTGCCTGTGGGTATATATGTAGATGTATTTGGTACATTTTCATTGATGTATAATATTCCATTGTGTGGATAGAACACAATGCATATACTTATTTTTTCTGTTGTAAATAGACTTTTGGGTTGTTTTCTACTTGAGACTATTATAGAGTGCTGTTTTGAATACTCTTGTATGTGTCTTTGGTACACATGAACACTTGGGTATAAACTGAGGTATATGGTTGCTAAGTCAAAGAGTATGCCTGTGATCAGCTTTAATTGCAATAGAGTTTTCTAAAGTGGTTGTACTAATTTATAATTTACACTCTGCTAACAGTGTGTGAAAGTTCCAGCTGCTGTAAATATTCACCAATACTAGTTTTTATCCCTTTCATTTTAGCTGTTCTGGTGGGTGAGCAAAAGTAACATTTTAATTTTAAGTTTCTGTGATGTTTGATGAAGTTGATCACCTTTTCATATTTTTATTGGCCATTTAGATACCTTCTTTTATGACTTACCTGTTTACTACTTTTTCAGTTTTGTGGGCTGCCTGACTGCCTTTTTGTTATTAATTATTAGTGTACATTCTATATATAATATATTGTATTTTGTTCATTATGTGCATTACAAATAACTTCTATCATGGCTTGCCTTTTCATTTTTTTCAGTCTTTTTTTTTAATGTCCAGTTTACCTTCTTTTTTTTCTTTATGGCTAATGCTCTTGGTGTTGTGTTGAAGAAATATTTAAGTCCATAAAGATTATTTTTATGCTTTCTGTTGTTTTTTACCTTTCATGTTTTAGATCTGTTATCCATTTGGAATTTATTTTTGTGTATGGTTTTAGGTGTTGGGGTCAAGATTTGTTTTCATGATAAATATTCAGTTTACCCAGTACAGTTTGTTTTAAGAACAATCTTTCCTCCATTGCATGACGGGTTGCTTTTGCCATGAATCAAGTAATCATACACATGTGGGGCTGTTTCTGAACTATGTTTTGTTCCATCTATGTATTTTATATCTTTGCTCAGTTCTGCACTGTTTTAATTACTACAGCTTAATATTTGGTGGCAGAAATTCTCTACCATGATATTCTGCATGACTGAGTGGTTGTTCTTGCCGTTTTTCTTTCCAGATGAAACCAAGTGTCAATATTCACGAAGAAAACAGACAAAAAAACCTTACTGGAATTTAGGATTTTGTGTTTTTGTTTTTGTTTTCTATTAGATGTATGGCTTGATTTAGGGAGAACTGAAATCTTAAAATATTAAGTCTTGTTATCCATAAATATAGTTATCTTACATTTGGTTTTTGTTAATTCTTTCCATAATGTTTGATGGTTTTCAATGTACAGATCTTACAAATTTCTTATTTTGTTTATTTTTAGGTATTGGATTTTTTTTAGTGTCATTGTTTTTTCCCAGATTTTATTTTCTATATGGTGGTTGTTAAGTTTATAAAAGTATAGTTACTTTTTTTTTTTTTTTAAAGATTTTATTTATTTATTCGACAGAGATAGAGACAGCCAGTGAGAGAGGGAACACAAGCAGGGGGAGTAGGAGAGGAAGAAGCAGGCTCATAGCAGAGGAGCCTGATGTGGGGCTCGATCCCATAACGCTGGGATCACGCCCTGAGCCGAAGGCAGACGCTTAACCGCTGTGCCACCCAGGCGCCCCATAGTTACTTTTTTTTAATGTTGACTTAGTGTCTAGCAATCTTGCAAAATTCACTTTCAAAATTCACTGATTTCTAATAGTTTATATGTGATTATTTTGGATTTCCTATGTAAACAGTCATGTTGTCTGTGAACAGTGACTTACTGTTTTTGAAATCCTTTAACTTTTACATTATCTTGTTTCATTGTATTCGCTAGGACCTCCAGTATAATGTTAAATAAAAGTGGAGGCAGTGGGCATCCTTTGTCTCATTCTTAACTTTAGGAAAAAAATTCGATAATTGATCATTAATTATATTTATTGAGAATTTTTTAAAAAGATCCTCTTTATCAGAATAGAAAAGTTTTCTGCTATTTCTAATGCCACTATTTCTTATCCTGAATCAGTATCGAATTATCAAATGGTTTTTCTGAGTTTATGTAGATGATTCTGTGGTATTTTTCTCTCCTTTTTTCTTTCATGTGGTATCCTATATTGGTTGATTTTCAAATGTTACAGCACCATTCTTGAAATACACCTTATTTGTGATGTGTTAATCTTTTTATATATATCACTTGATTTGCTCATATTCCATTTTTGATTTTTGCAAGTATGTGTGTGTGAGATTAGTCTAATTTTTTTTTCTTGCAATGTCATTGTTAGGTTCTGACAAGTTATGCTGACCTTATAAAACAAGTTTGGGAAGTGTTGTTTCTTGTTCTCTGGAAAAGTTTGTGTAATAGTAGTATATTTCTTCTTTAAATACTTGGAAAACTTTACCAGTTTACCTTGTGAGAGTTTTTTAAAGTAAATATTTAATTTCTGTAATAGAGAAAGAGTGATTCATATTTTTCTATTTTTTCTGTCAATTGGTAAATTACTGGAGTTCATTGTGCATATGCTCTTTCTTTATATTGCTCATACGCTTTTATATCTTATCTTGCATTCCTTATATTGTTACTTTGTGTCTTTTTTTTCTTCAGTCTTGCTGAGAGTGTGTCAGTTTTTTTGTTTTTGTTTTTTTAAGGATTTTATTTATTTATTTGACAGAAAGACAGCCAGAGAGAGAGGGAACACAAGCAGGGGGAGTGGGAGAGGAAGAAGCAGGCTCCCAGTGGAGCAGGGAGCCCGATGCGGGGCTTGATCCCAGGACTATGGGATCATGCCCTGAGCTGAAGGCAGGCGCTCAAATGACTGAGCCACCCAGGCGCCTGAGAGTGTGTCAGTTTTATTAACCCTTTCTAAGAATGAACTTTTTAGTTTGTTAAAGTATTTTTAACATACAGTTTTAAATGTCATTTATTTCTGTCTTTTTTTCTCGTCTTGGACAGTGGGTTTTTTTTACATTAGTCATTGACTTTTCAGCCTTTCTCTTTTTCCTAACAAATCCTAGAGAACTATGTTTTCCTCTGTAAGCACTGATTGAACTGTGTCTCACATATTGTAATAATGAAGATTTTTCATCTTCATTATTATTCTGCCGAAAGTATTTTCAGATTTATACTGGGATTTCTTTTTTAATACATGAGTTATTTGAAAATGTATTGCAAAATCTCTAAGAAATTAGAGATTTTTAAGCTGTCTTTTTGTTCCTGATTTTTAGCTTGATTCCTCTGTGTTCAGAGATTGTGCTCCAAATGATTGAGGTTGTTTGAAATGTGTTGAGGCTTGCTTTAGGACCCAGGCTTTTTGGTCAGTTTTGGTAAGTGTTTTATTTGTACTTGAAAGACCGTGTTATTTTTTTTGGTTACTATGGTATGCATATGTGAGGAGCAGGGACAGGGAAGAGAAAATTCGATTAGATATCTTAATTGTGTTTTTCAGGCCTTCAGAAGGACTGTACCTTTCTGATTATTTGGCTGCTTGTTCTGTCAACTACTGATTGATATTCTTGGACTGTGTTAACGGTCTTTGGCTAAGATTGTGGACATGTCTATTTCTCTTTTAGTTTCAGGTTTTACTTTATGCATTTGGGAGCTATCTTATGAGTTGAATGTAGATTTAAGCTCGCGGTATCTTCTTGATGGATTGACACCTTTAGCATTAGGAAATGTCCTTTTTTATTATAACTACTAATGTTTGCCTTCAGGCTCTTTGTTCTCTCTTAGTATACTTTATATTAGCTTTCATTTGCTTAGTATTTGCTTGTTATATCTTCTTGTATTCTCTTCAGTCTTCCATGATCCTTATATTTAGAGCATATCTCTTCTAAGACTTTAACTCTTTATCCCATCGTATAATCACAGTCTTTCTAAGAAGAGTATCTTGGGGTGCCAGGGTGGCTCGGTCAGTTAAGCGGCTGACTCTTGAGTTTGGCTCAGGTCATGATTTCAGGGTCCTGGGATGGAGCCCCGCTTAGCAGGGAGTCTGCTAAAGGATTCTCTCTCTCTCCCTCTGCCTTTCGCTCCCCCTCTTGCTCTTTCTCTTTTTCAAATAAATAAATAAATCTTTTTTAAAAAAGAATATCTTAAATGTAATTGCAGATATATTTATATATATTTTAGGTTCCTTTTTCTTCCTCATTGGCCATCTTTTTGATTTGCATTTTAAAAATTATTTATATTTTTCTTTTCTAGTAATTTCTTCATTGCATATTGTTTGCCTTTCTTTTAGTAGCTTGCCCTGGAAATTATAGCATATATTCTTGACTTACTACAAAATAACTGGTATAACACACATTACTTCTTTGCCTCTTCCCTAATTTTAGAACTGTACAGCATACGTGGCTCTATTTATGCTTCCTGCTTATTGCATTTTTGTTACTATGCATTTTAATGTGATAAATTAATTAAAACTCAAAGTTTATACAGTCAATACACACACACACACATACACATACACACACACACACACATAAATACATGCTGATCCTTTTCATTGCTCTTTCTTCTTTTATGTTTCTATATGGGATTAGTTTCTTTCTTCCTAAAGAACTCCCTTTGTTATCTCTTTTAGCACATGTCTTCAATTATTTTTATCTGAATGTGTCTTTATTTCATCACTGTTTCAAAAAACTGCTTTATTGAGATTAAAATTTACATATCCTACAATTCACCCATTTAAAATGAAAATGTACGGTTTAGTGGGGGTTTTTTGTATACTCACAGAGTTGTGCAACCACCACTATTTTCTTCCTGAACATTTTTTAAAAGATTTTATTTATTTATTTGAGAGAGAGAGAGAGAGAGGGAGCGCGGCACATGAGAAGGGAGGAGCAGAGGGGGAGGGAAAGGGAGAAAGAATCTCAAGCAGACTCCGCACTGAGTGCAAGTCTCAATCCCAAGACCTGTGAGAGCGTGACCTGAGTGGAAATCAAGAGCCAGATGCTTAACTGACTGAGCCACCCAGGCGCCCCCTTCCAGAACATTTTTATCACCCCTAAAAGAAACCCCATATGCATTAGCAGTCACTCTCCATTCTCCTTCCTCCATATATGTCTAGCTGTAGGAAACCACTAACGTATTTTCTGTTTTTTCTATAAATTTGCTTATTCTGGATATTTCATATAAATCAAATCATATACTACGTGATCTTTTGTGACTGTCCTTTTTTGCTTAACATAGTGATTTTATGGTTCATCCATAAAACACTTGTTTTATGTTGTAGAGTGTGCTAGTACTTCATTCTTTATTGTGATTGAATAGTATTCCATTGTATGAATATACTACATTTTGTTTATCAGTTGATGAACATTTGTTTCCACTTGCTATTATGAATAATGTGTATTCATGTACACATTTTTGTATAAACATATTTTCATTTTTCTTGGATATACCGAGATGTGGAATTGCTGGGTCATGTGGTAACTCTAACATTTAACATTTTGAGGAACTTCCAGACTGTCAAAGTTGTCTGTATCATTTTGCTTTCCGTCAGCAGGATATGAGGGTTCCAGTTTTCCCACACCCTTGCCAACACTTGTTATTGTTGCCTTTTTTTGTTTATAGTCATCCCAGTGGGCGTGAACTGGTATCTCATGGTTTTGATTTGCAGGTCTCTGATGACTGTGCTGAACACATTTTCATGTGTTTGTTAGACATTTGTATTCTTTGGAGAAATGTCTATTCAAATCCTTTACCCAATTTTGGTTTTTTATGGAGTTCATTCTAAAAGCTGTTTTTGTTTTTTTTTTTAATAAGATTTTATTTTTTTGAGAGAGAAAGAGCGTGCATGAGTGAGGGGAGGGGTATAGAGAGAGGGAAGGGCGAGAAACAGACTCCCTGGTGAGCACGGAGCCTGACTCGGGGCACCACCCCAGGACCTCGAGATCATGACCTGAGCTGAAGTCAGATGCTTAACTGACTGAGCCACCCAGGCACCCCTGAAATCTGTTTTTTCTTTCCTTCCCTCCCTTCCTCTCTTCCTTCCTCCCTCCCTCCCTCCCTCCCTTCCTTTTTTTTTTTTTTTTTAAAGATTTTATTTATTTGTTGGATTTCTTGGGGCACCTTTGTGACTCAGTTAAGTGTCTGCCCCCAGCTCAGGTCATGATCACAGGATCCTGGGATCGAGTCCCACATTGGGCTCCCTGCTCATCAGGGAGCCTGTTTCTCCCTCTCTCTCTGCCTTTCCCCTCAGCTTGTGCACACTCACTCTCTCAAATAAAGGAATAAAATCAATTATTTATTTATTCGAGTGAGTGAATGAGCATGGAGCGGGGTGGGGGGTGGGCGGGCAGGGAGAAGACTCCTTACTGAGCAGGACGCCTGAGGTGGGACTCAGTTCCAGGACTCTGGGATCATGACCTGAGCTGAAGGCAGATGCTTAACTAGCTGAGCCACACAGAAGCCCTGAAAGCTATTTTCACTGGTTATAGAATTCTAGATTGACAGCTAATAGTCTCTTAATACTTTGAAACTGTTGTCTTCCAACATCTATCACTTTTATCATTTCTTTGGAGAGACCAGCTTTCAATATTTCTTTTCCTTTTTTTGAAGATAATGTGTGTGTGTGTGTGTGTGTGTGTGTGTGTTTTCCCCTCTCCCCCATCTGGTTACTTTTAAGATTTTTACATTTTCATTTGTAGTAAATTTTTTTGATTATGATGTTTTCAAATATTGCTTGTGTTCATGCTTTTCTCCTCTGAGATTCCAGTTACATGTAACTTAGTGCTTTTGAGTATGTCTCACATATTTCTTATGCTTTTTTCTTCTCTAATTTTTATTCTTTTTTCTCTGTCCCTCCATTTGAATGTTTTATAGTGAGTAACCTGTTTTCTAGTAATGTTTTCTGTGTTCTAGTAATCCTTTTATTGGTTTTTAAAAATTAGCTGTTAAAACACCTAGTAGCTTGTTAATTTCTGGTAGTATATTTTCAACTATAGAATTTCTTTTTAAAGACTTCAGTTCTCTGGTGAAATTGCCCCTTTTCATGTATTCTTTCCACTACTTTTTGGAAAATATTAATCATAGAGTTTTTGTCTGGTAACTCCTATATTGGATTACCTGTAGGTTCATATCTGATCCCTTTTTTCTCCTTGTTTTCAATTATATGGTCATTTTTTTTCACATGTCTTATGGGTTTTTATGAGCTGTCAGACACTGTATATGAAAGATACTATACATGTTCCATGTTATGGTACTTTCCTGAAGAAATGGTGTACTTTTCCTCTTACCATTGAAACTACCATTCCTACTGAATATTTTAGGCCAACTAGGGATTGACCTGAGTGGAGGCTAGGTTGTAGTTTTGATGAAGCTTTTGGTTGCTCTTCCAGGAGGCTACTTTCAGGAGTAGCCTTTCAAAGCTTTCAACATTGATCCCAGTGTGTTCTTGGGGCCTGGTCCTTGGAGCATCTCTCAACTTTCTTGTTTTCTCAGCATAGGAAGAATATAGAAAACTCTACTCGAGGCTTTCTGCTTTTCTTTTTAACCTCCTACCGCATTCAGCCTCAGAGTGACCACCTCAGTTTCTACTCCTTCCTTCTCACTAGTTTATTAACCCCTGGAGTTTTCAATTTTCTGTTTTCAACTCCCAGGACAAAAGCTCTTAGCAGCAGCAACCCATTGTTGTCCAAACAAAGGCTAGACTCTTAGTCTCCCTGTACCCAGAATCTGTAAAGGGCTACAGGGGAAAAACAGCTGCAGAACACCATTTCACATCTGTCAGATTCTCACCCCACTTAGAGTCTTGGCAACTTAAGTCCTTTTTCCTTCAGGAGGTTTCCAGTGTCTTTTGTTGTATTTTATCCTGTTTTTCTAGTTGCTCTCAGTGGGTTTGGTCTTTCACTAGTTCCTTCATCTTACCTAGAAGCAAGTTTGTCAATTTCTTTCTACATTTTCTTAGTTTAATACATGCTGTTTTATATATTTTGGGACTATTCTATTAGGCTCATACATATTTAGAATTATTTTACCTTCTTGTCGGATTTTTCAATATATATTGATCTTCTCTATTCTCAGTGAGACATGCTTATTTTAAATCTACTTTGTCTTATATTAACATAGCTATACCTTTCATACAACTAGTGTTTTCTCAGTAGGTCTAGTTCTCTACATTTATTTTCAACCTTACTATGTCCTTGTGCTTTAAGTATGTTTTGTAAATAGCATATGGCTGGATTTTCTTTCTTTTTTTTTTTTTTTAATCTAGTCTGGTAATATCTCTTGACTTGCCAGTTTACTTGGATTTTATTCTTTGTTATTGTTTGTATATTTGCACTATTTTATACCATCTTATTGATTTCAGTTTGAGGGCCTCAAGCATCAAAAATGTCACAATCATATCGCTCCTTGTATCCTTAAAGAACTCCTTAGATTGCAGCTTTATGCAGAGTCCCCCAAGGAAAAGAGCATTGGAAGAAGATACTTTATCTAGATGGAAATCTATCAACCTTGGAGGGTTTTTTTTAAAGATTTATTTAGTTGGAGAGAAAAGCATGAGTTGGGGGAGGGGCAGAGGGAGAGAATCCTTCATGCAGACTCCCCTCTGAATGAGGAGCCCAACACAGGCCTTGATCCCACAACCCATAAGATCAGGACCTGAGCCAAAACCAAGAGTCAGATGCGTTTCAACCAACTGAGCCACGCACGTGCCCCAACCTTGGAGGTTTTGATTAAGAATGGTTAGGATACCAGGGCCAGAGGTTAGTCAGTCCCTACCCATGTTTTTCTGACTCCTGTGCCAGCCAGTGCTTCTGTGATGCCCTGATGCTATTCTGGAGGACATTTATTTGCATCATCATTGCTGCTAATCCCTGTTGTGAGGTGGTAGGTATTGAGTGTCCCAGGAGTGAAGATGAGAGGCATAAGCTGAACTGAAACTGCTCTTTTTATTTTATTTTGTTTTGTTTTGTTTGTGTTATAAGTAGGCTTCCATGCCCAGTGCGGAGCCCAATGTGGGGCTTGAATTCATGACCCTAAGCTCAAGACCTGAGCTGAGATTGAGAGTTAGATGCTTAACCAACTGAGCACCCAGGCACCCCTGAAACTGCTTTTCATTTTTTAAAATTTTTTAATTTTTTAAAAGATTTTATTTATTTATTTGCCAGAGAGAGAGAGAGAGAGAGACAGCACACAAGCAGGGGGAGCAGCAAGAAGCAGGGAGCCTGATGCGGGACTCTATCCAGGACTCTGGGACCATGACCTGAGCTTAATCACCTGAGCCACCCAGGCATCCCCATCACTGGTTTAATTCCCTAGATCCTGTGTCAACATCTTGTCAGAAATCTCAATTCGCTATTTTTTAATATTGTTAAAATTAGTAGTTGTAGTCTGTTCTGTAATACTAATTTCCAGTTATTTAATCATAGTTCTGATTTGAAAGGATTCATTGATTATCAGTGGTTCTTTACGTGGCTTTTGCATCCTTTTGTTGTTTTAATCAGTTTCCTGGTTTATGGATTAATTTAGAGAATTTTTTAGCACCACTCAGTACTATGTGGCATTTTAGAAGCTGAGTATGCAGCATTGAACAAAACTGAAAAAAGTTCCAGTCTTTCTCAATTTATATTTTACTTAGATGACTAGGCTTTTTTCAGCAAGTAGTTTTATTTTGTTTTGTTTTTCTTCCAAGAGGGACTTGTGGATGCTATATTTCCTTAGTATTTTTATGTTTGAAAATGTTCATTGCTTTGTACTTGAAGTATGACTTGGCTAGATATAACATTTTAGGACTCCATTTCTTTTCCCTAGAACATTGCAGAGATTATTTCAAGGCATTTTGGCTTTCAATTTTGCCAGCATCAGACGGAGTATATTTTTCTCTTCTCCTAGCAAGTGACTTGACATTCAGTAACTTAACTAGAATATGCCACGCATTTGATTACTTAACATTTGTGTGTGTGTGTGTGTGTAAAGTATGTGGCTTTTCAGTGTTGTTTTATTTAAAAAAATTTCTTTTTCATTTGATATGACTGTACTTTTTCTTTTTTTCAAATTTTAATTCTAGTGCAGTTAACATGTTATATTAGTTTCAGGTGTACAGTATAGAGATTCACAGTCCCATATATTAGTGCTCATCAAGATAAGTGTATTCTTAATCCCCTTCACCTATTTCACCCATCCCCCTACCCCACCTCCCCTCTAGTAACCATCTCTTTGTTCTCTAAGTTGAGAATCCATTTTTTGGTTTGTCTCTTTTTTTTTCTTTATTCATTTGTCTTATTTCTTAAATTCCACATATGAGTGAAATCATATAGTATTTCTCTTTGCCTGACTGGCTTATTTTGTTTACCAGTATACTCTAGACCCATCCACGATGTTGCAAATGGCAAGATTTCATTCCTTTTAATGGCTGAATAATATTCCATTGTTTATATATGCCACATCTTCTTTCTCTATTCTTCAGTCTATAGACACTTGGACTGCTTCCATATTTTGTAAATAATGCTGCAGTAAACATAGGGATGCCTATATCCCTTTGAATTAGTGTTTTTGTATTCTTTGTGATTACTGGATCATAGGGTAGTTCTGTTTTTAGTTTTTTGAGGACCCTCCATACTGCCTACAACAGTGGCTGCACCAGTTTGCATTCCCACCAAGAGTGCACAAGGGTTCTTTTTTTTCCACATCTTCGCCAGTGTTTCTTGTTTCTTGCGTTTTTTATTTTAGCCATTCTGATAGGTGTGAGGTGATTATCTTATTGTGGTTTTTGATTTGCATTTCTGTGATGATGAGTGTTTCGTGTGTCTGTTGTCCGTCTGAAAGTGTTCTTTGGAGAAATGTCTGTTCATATCTTTTGCCTATTTTTTAATTGGATTATTTGGTTTTTGGGTGTTGAGTTGTATAAGCTCTTTATATATTTTGGGTATTAACCTTTGATTGGGTATGTCATTTGCAAATATCTTCTCCCATTCCCTAGGTTTTTTGTTTTGTCAGTTGTTTCCTTTGCTGTGCAGAAGCTTTTTATTTCAGTGTAGTCACAAGAGTTTAGTTTTGCTTTTATTTCTCTTGCCTCGGAAGGCATATCTAGAAGGATATTGGTACGACCAGTGTCCAGAAAGGCTACAAGCAAAAGAATGAAACTGGACCGCTTTCTTAGACCATACACAAAAATAAACTCAAAATGGATTAAAGACCTAAATGTGAGACCTGAAAACATAAAAATCCCAGGAAAGAGCACAGGCAGAAATTCCTCTGACATCGTTTTATTTTTAAACAAATATATTTTTTTTCTAATTGTTCTGTGCTTTTTTAGGATACTTACTGTCTGTTGACCATATCGAACATCTTTATTCATATTAATTTTTTATTTTTTGTTTTGATTCTTTGAATTTCCTTTTGGTGGCTTTAATCTCTGCTATGATTTCTTTTTTTCCTGTTTTCTGAGTGATACTAGCTCACTTTTTAGGACATTATATCTTTGGCAGTGGTATTAGGTACAAGTTAACAAAAGAGGCTTTTTTTCCCCTAAAGATTTTATTGATTTGAGAGAGAGAGAGAGAGAGCCAGAGGGAGGGGCAGAGGGACAAGCAGATTCCCCACTGAGGGTGAAGCCTGGCAGACAATCCCAGGACCCTGAGATCATGACCTGAGCTGAAGTCCAATGCTTAACTGACTGAGCCACCTAAGTGCCCCAAGAGGCTTTTCTTCAAAAATCCTTTTTTGTTTTCTTTCTTTTCTTCCTTTCGTTTTCTTTTTTTTTCTTTGTTTCTTTTTACTTTCTTTGTTTCTTTTCTTTCTTTCTTTTTTTTTTTTTTTTTTTTTGGTTTTACATCCCCTAACATTCTGCATTTAAAACAGGATCTCTATGGGTTTTTCTCCGCCACTTTTTTCATGGCCTTCCCACACTTTTGAGTCTTAACACTAATCAAAGGATCTCTGTCTAGATCTTCAAAGAGCTGTGACATTGCCACTTTTGTGAAGAATTTCATTTGTATTTAAATTTCTCCAGTTTGGCAAATGAAAATTTATGTTTTAGAGGACTTATCTTTCCATGAAGAAAACCCATGTTCATTCATTCATTCATTCATTCATTCACGTTTTTTAGTGACTTTCAAGAGGAGTAAACATGGTTTCATTCTTCCATTTTGAATTGAAAATGTGATCAGTCTCTCTTGAACCTAAGATAACAAATTTATGTCATTTTAATGTAATTTAGATCTTCAGCTTAAAAATAGTATTTGTCTTGAAATAGTAAATTGAATATTGAGTTGTAATTAATGTAGTCAGTATTCTCTAGCCTAATTTTAGGTTATGTTATCTGCTTCATATGAAATTTATGAGCTGAAATGTAGCTGTATTGTAACATTACTAATTAACAGTTTACCAATTAGGGGACTGACTGCTACTTTTAGACATCTTAGAAAACTGATGTCTAGAAGGAAAGTGTCTGTATGACAACCAAAAATTTCTCCTTGCAAACTCTAAAGTAGAGGCAAAATGTAGAGACTCCAAAGATTTATTTTCTTCTTTTGTATCTGTTATTTTGTTACAATCTAATATTCTGGGCAGGATGGTTTTAACCTTAAACTGTAATCAGTATCTTCACTCTTTCTCTTTTTGTCTCTCCCCCCGCCCCACCACTGAATTCCATTTCCTTTTTGTTTGCTTCCAAAATCTATTTGTAAAAACAAATATTTCAGCAGATGTTGAGATTTTTTTTACTTAGCTTGTAATTTGTGTTTCATATTGAGAATTAAAATATCAAACATGGGGCAGTATTCAGAAATACTTCATAAAAAGTATTTTGGGTGTGTGGCCAACTTTCATATAAATAAGTGCCGTAAGCAAGCTGGATTGCTTTGGCTAATTAAAATTTCTAGTCAAATGAAAGTTGAAATTAAAAAAAAACTTTCTCTCAACCCTATTTTCAGTCAGTTCAGTAGCATACAGGATATTTGTGTGGTCATATAATATGTGGCACTTTGTACTTGTGTACTGAGGAATATAAAGGAAATACAAGGCTTTAAGAATTTAAGGATATAGATCTCTATAAAATTAGGAGAATAAAGTAATTTAGTACTAAGACGTATAGATATTAAATGCATCCGATGTTACCAAAAGGAAGAAAACAGACATCTTGCTTAAATTTAGTGAAAACTATTAAATTCTACTACATTTTATCGTGCTACATAGGAAATGAAATTTTTTGAAAAATAAGGAATAGCTTTCATTTGTACTGTGAAATGCATTTTCATTGATGCTTCTCTTTTACATGTATAGATTATATCTATAATGTAATAGTATAGTCACTCAATTTTATGCCTGTGGAAAAAACTTTGTAGTGGAAACAATTATTTTTAATCATATTAGAGATTCTCAGCTTCTTTCAATAATTACTGTAATGATTGATTTTAAGTCTGGGTCAGTGATGAGACAAAGTTCATGGAAGGAAAATCATATAGCTGTTAGAGAAAATGCTGCAGTTAACATTTTCACAGTTAAAGACTATTTAAAGGTACGCTTACAGACTTTTTTCTTTTACCCATTTTTTTTAAATAGACTTTATTTTTAGAGCAGTTATAGATTCACAGCAAAATCAAGCAGAAAGTAGAAAGTTTGCATATACTCTGTGCTCCCACAGATGCATAGTTCCCCTACTACCAGTATCCCACATCAGAGTGTGGTACATTTTTTTAAACTGTTAAAGCTACATTGACACATCATCATTGCCCAAAGTCCATGGTTTACTTTACGGTTCACCCTCGGTGTTGTACAGTCTGTGGGGTTTTGACGAATGTATAATGACATGTATTCACCATTATAATATCATACAAAATAGCTTCACTGTCCTAAAAATCCTCCCTCCTGATAACCCCTGAAAACCGTTACTCATCTCTTTATTGACATAGTTTTGCCTTTTCCAGAATTTCGTGTAGTTTAAATCATACAGTATGTAGCCTTTTCAAATTGTCTTCTTCCATTAGCAATAATACACGTAAGGCTCCCGCATGTCATTTCATGGCTTGATAGCTTGTTTCTTCTTAGAGTTGAATAGTTTTCATTGTCTGGATATACCGCAGTTTGTTTATCCATTCACCTGCTGAAGGAAATCTTGGTTGCTTCCACCTTTTGGCATTTATAAATACAGTTGCTGTAAACATCTGTGTGCAGGCTTTCATGTAGGCAGGAGTTTTCAACTTGTTTGGGTATAAATAGAGTGGGATTGCTGGGTATATGGTAAGAGTATGTTTAGTTTTGTAAGAAACTGACAATCTGTCTTCCAAAGTGGCTGTACTGTTTTGTAATCCCACCATCAATGAATGAGTGTTCTTGGTTTTCCACATCTTTGCCAAATTTAGTGTTGTTGATGTTTTTGATTTTTGCCATTTTAGTAAGGCATGTTATAGTATCTCGTCAAATTTGCAATTCCTTAATGCCCTGTATGTTGGGCATCTCTTCATATGCTTTTGTACCATCTGTATAATCCTTTTCATTGAGGGATCTATTCACATCTTTTGCCCATTTTTATTTTATTTTAGTTTAGTTTAGTTTTAGAGAAGGAGGGAAAATGGAGGAGGGGAGAGGGAGAGAGAGAATCTTAAGCGACCCCATGCCCAGCTGGAGCCACACATGGGGCTTGATCTCACAACCCTGAGATCATGACCTGAGCTGAAATCAAGAGTCCGATACTTAACCAACTGAGCCACCCGTGCACCCCCCTCTTTTGCCCATTTCTAACTGGATTGTTTTTCAGTGTTGAACCAGCCATGCATACCTGGGCTACATCCCACTTGGTTGTGGTGTGTGTGTGTGTGTGTATGTATGTGTGTGTGTGTGTGTGTGTGTGTGTGTGTGTGTGTGTATATATATATATATATATTTATTTATTTATTTATTGTTGGATTCTGTTAATATTTTGTTGAGTATTTTTACATCTATGTTCATAAGAAATATTGGCCTGTAGTTTTTTTTTTTTTTCTTGTAACATCTGTCTGGGTTTGGTATTTAAGGTAGTTTTAGCCTCATAGAGTAAGTTAGGAAGTATTCCCTCTGTGTCTGTCTTCTAGAAGAGACTGTAAAGTGTTGATATAATTCTTTTAATGTTTGATGGAATTCACCAGTGAATCCACCTGGGCCTGGTGCTTTCTATTTTCAAAGGTTGTTTACTGTTGATTCAGTAATAGATGATCTGAATAGGCTTGTATTGATTTTTCCTTGTGTGAGTTTTGGCAGATTGTGTCTTTCGAGGAATTGGTCTATTTCTTTTTTATTTTTTAAATTAATTTTTAAATTATGTTAGTCACCATACAGTACATCATTAGTTTTTGATGTAGTGTTCCATGATTCATTGTTTGCATATCACACCCAGTGCTCCATGCAATATGTGCCCTCCTTAATAGCCTTCACCAGGTAGCCCATCCCCTACCCCCCTCCCCTCTAAAACCCTCAGTTTGTTTCCTGGAGTCCATAGTCTCTCATGGTTCATTTCCCCCTCTGTTTCCCCCCCCCCTTCATTTTTCCCTTCCTTCTCCTAACAATTTCCCTGCTATTCCTTACGTTCCACAAATGAGCAAAACCATATGGTAATTGTCTTTCTCTGCTTGACTTATTTCACTTAGCATAATCTCCTCCAGTCCCATCCATGTTGATACAAATGTTGGGTAATCATTCTTTCTGATGGCTGAGTAATATTCTAATGTCTGTATGAACCACATCTTCTTTATCCATTCGTCTGTTGAAGGGCTTGGTCTGTTTCATATAGTTTATCAAATTTATAGTCATGGAGTTGTTCATATTATTCCTCTATTATTTTTTTAATGTCAGTGGGATCTGCAGTTGAGTTGTGATGTCACTTCTTTCATTTCTCTTATTAGTAATTTGTGTCTTTTCTCTTTTTCTTAGTTAACCTGGCTGGAGGTTTATCAATTCTTTTTTTATCCCCCCAGAGAATCAGTATTTGGTATTTCCCTATTGGTTTCTTATTTTCAATTTAATTGATTTCTGTTCTAATTCTTACTATTTCTTCTCCTTCCTTTGGATTTAATTTGCTCTTCTTTTTCTAATTTCTTAAGGTAGTAGCTTAGATTATTGATTTTAGATCTTCCTTCTTTCACAATTATGCATCTAATACTAATTTTCCTCTAAGCATTGCTTTCAGTGCATCTCAGAACCCAAGTTGTATATTTATTTTCATTTAGTTCAAAATAGTTTTTAATTTCTCTCGAGATTTCTTCTTTGACCTGTGTGTTATTTAGAAGTATGCTGCTGGATGTTATATGCAACTAATGAATCATTGAACACTACATCAAAAACTAATGATGTACTATATGTTGGCTAATTGAATTTAAATTAAAAATAAATAAAAAAAATCACACCAAAAAATAGAAGTATGCTGTTTAAGTATTTTGGGATTTTCCAGCCATTTTTCTGTTACTGATTTATTTAATTTTATTGTTATCTGAGAACCTATACTGTGTGATTTCTATTCTTATAACTTTGTTAAGGGGTTTTATGGCCCAGAATGTGGTCTTAGTGAATATTCTACATGAGCTTGACAGTAATATATATTCTTCTGTTGGATGAAGTTGATGTCAATTATATTCAATTGCTTGATGATGCTGTTGAGTTCTATTATGCCCTTACTGATTTTCTGCCTGTTGGAACAGATATCCAGAATTCCTGATAGAAGTGTCTTAAACAAAATGTAGTATAATTTAATAGTTTTTGCTAAATTTAGGCAAGATGTCTGTTTTCTTCCTTTTGGTAACATCAAATACATTTAATATCTAGGAGCGCCTAAGTGGCGCAGTCATTAAATGTCTGCCTTTGTCTCAGGGCATGATCCCAGCGTTCTGGGATCGAACCCCACATCAGGCTCCTCTGCTAGGAGCCTGCTTCTTCCTCTCCCACTCCCCCTGCTTGTGTTCCCTCTCTCGCTGGCTGTCTCTGTCAAATAAATGAATAAAATCTTCAAAAAAAATACATTAAATATCTACATGTCTTATGTTGAAGTCTCCTCCTATAATAGTAAATTTCTCTATATTTCCTTGAAGTTGTAACAGTTTGCCTCATGTATTATGATGCTTTGTTATTAGGTTCATATGCTTTAAGGATTGTTTTGTCTTCTTGAGGATTGACTCCTTTATCATTGTGTAATGCCCTTCTTTATTTGTGTTAATTTTCCTTGATCTGAAGTCTGCTCTGCTGGAAATTAATATAGCTATGTTAGTTTTGATTGGTGCTAACAAAGTATATCTTTTTCTACTTTTAATTTTTTAAGTGTCTTTTATTGAAAGTGGGTTTTTTGTAGACAGCATATAAATTGAGTACTGTTTTTGATACATTGACAATCTGTTTTTTAATTGGTGTATTAAGACCATTGACTTACAGTGATTGGTGATATAGTCAGGTTAAGAACTACCATATTTGTGTTCTATTAGTTGCCCTAATTCTTTGTTCCTCTTTTTGTTTACAGTCTTTATCTGCTTTCTGTGGTTTTAGTTGAGCGTTTTATATGCTTGCATTTTCTCTCCTTTCTTAGCAAATCAGTTATACTTCACTTTTTATTTATTTATTTTTTTAGTGGTTGCCCTAGAGTTTGCAATATAAATTTGCAACAAATCCAGATCTACTTTCGGATAAACATTTCTCAATAATAGCTTCACAGGTAGTACAGCAACCTTATAATAACAAGTATTCCTAATTCCTCCCTTCCATTCCTTGTGTCATTGCTGTGATTCATTCCACTATAATCATCTAGTATTTTGTTGCTATTATTACTTCGAACAAACTGTTATCTGTTAGGTCAATTAAGAAAAAGAAGTTTTTAATTTATCTTCCCTTATTACTTCTTTGATGCTCTTTGTGTAGATTCGAGTTTCTGATCTGTAGGAGTGTCCTTCTTTTTGAAGAATTTCTTTTAACATTTCTTGCAAGGCAGATCTACAGACCATGAATTCCCTCAGTTTTGTTTGTCTGAGAAGGTCTTTATTTCTTTTAAAGTATAATTTCTCAAGATACAGTATTTTGGATTGGTGGGTTTTTTTCCCCCCTTACTACTATTTATATCATTCCTTATATTGTTTCTGTGGAAAAATTGGATATAATTCTTACATTTGTGCTTCTGTAGATAAGGCGTTGTTTCCTCTGGCTTCTTTCAAGATTTTTTATTTTTTATTTTCTATAGTTTGTATATAATATACTTAGATATAGTTTTTGTTTTTTTTTTTGGCAGGGGTTGTCGCATTTCTTCTTGGATCTGTGGTTTGCTGTCTGACGTTAATTTGGGGGAAATTCTCAGATATTATTGCTTTAAATGTTTCTTACTTTCATTTTCTTCCCCTTCTGGTATTCATATTATGCATATGTTATGCTTTTTTAGTTGTCCCACAGTTCTTGGATAGCCTGTTCTATTTTTTTCAGTCTTTGGTCTCTTTGATTTTCAATTTTGGAAGTTTCTGTTGACATGTTCCTATGCTTAGAGTTCCTTACCAGTTTGCAGCCTGCTAATGAGCCCATCAAAGACTTTCTTCATTTCTGTTAATAGTATTTTTTATCATCAGCATTTTAAAAAAAAGTTTTTTAGAATTTCCATCTTTCTAGTTACGTTACCCACATATTCTCGCATGTTGTCTGCTTTTTCCATTAAACTCCCTTAGCATGTTAATTAAGAGTTATTTTGTATTGCTGGTCTGATAATTCCAACATTTTTGCTGTATCTGAGTGTTTCTGATGCTTCCCTTTTCTCTTCAGACTGTGTTTTTTTGCCATGAAGTATGCCTTGTGATTTTTTGTTGAACCAGACATGATCAGTACTGGGTAAAAGGAACTGTAATAAAAAGGCCTTTAGTAATGTGGTGGTAAGGTATGGGGAGAGGGGGAGTGTTCTGTAGTCCTATGATTAGGTCTCAGTCTTTTAGTGAACCTGTGCCTGTGCCCTGTGAACATTGTGTTTCTCAGTCCCCGCCCCCTATCTTTAGGTGGGACAGAATTGATAGAGGGGTTTAAAGGTGAGTATTTCTCTTTGCTCATGTTAAAGGCTAGCGGGAACTGAAGCTGGATATTTCTTTTTCCCTAGGTCACTTAGGCTCTGTTGTGGTAAATTAGTTTGCCTTGAACGCAGGCCTTGTGAAGAACAGAATGTTCTCACATATTTCAAAATGGTTACTTTTTCCACTTGCCCAACTAGAAGCACACAGGGATTTTTCTCTGATCTTTACTGTGACAACCTGATAAGTATACTCACCAAAGTGTATGCATGCCCCCCTAAGCCTGGACCCCACCTGGAGTTTTTATATTTGTCTACTCTGATCCTTCAGGAATTCCTCAGTTACAGTTCGGGTTTTCTATCTTGGTACTTCTTTTTGTGAAGGTTTCTGTTGTGTTTCTGTATCTGCCTGTCTGTCTCCAATTTGGGGAGCAGAAATTGCTCTGTGACTTCAATTCTGAGGGATCTAAGAAGAGTTGTTGATTTTCAGTTTGTTCAGTTTGTTCACACAAACAACATGGAGGCTAAATAACATGCTACTAAGCAATGAATGGGTCAACCAAGAAATCAAAGAGGAAATGAAAAAATACATGGAGATAATGAAAACGAAAGCAGAGTGGTCCAAAAATCTTTGGGATTCAGCAAAAGCTGTTCTAAGAGGGAATTTTATAGCAATGCAGGACTACCTGAAGAAACAAGAAAAATGTCAAATAAACAACCTAACCTTACCCCTAACGGAACTAGAAGGAAAAAAAAAAAAAAGCTCAAAACCAGTAGAAGGAAGGAAATAATTTAGTGCAGAAAGAAATGAAATAGAGACTAAAAAAACAAGAGGAAAGATAACGAAACCAGGAGCTGGTTCTTTGAAAAGATCAACAAAATTGATAACCTTTTAGCCAGGCTCATCAAGAAAAAAAGAGAAGACTCAGATAAATGAAATAAAAATGAAGGAGGAGAAATAACAACTGACACCTCAAAAATACCAAAGATTATAAGAGAATATTAGAAAAATGATATACGAACAAATTGGACAACCTAGAAGAAGTGATTAAATTTCTAGAAACATAACTTACCAAAGCTGGAACAGGAAGAAATAAAAAAAAAAATCAAACAAAATGATTACTAGCAATGAAATTAAATCAGTAATCAAAAACTTCCAACAAATGAAAATACAGGATCAGATGGCTTCACAGGTGAATTCTATGAAACATTTAAAGACGAGTTAATACTGTTTTCAGAGTATTTAAAAAAATAGAAGAGGAAGGAAGGCTTCCAAATTCATGCTTTGAAGCTGGCATTACCCTGATAACCAAAACCAAATAAAGACTACAAAAAGAGAAAAGTAACAGGCCAATATCTCTGAATGAACATAGATGCAAAAATCTTCAACAAGACATTAGCAAACCAAATCCAACAATATATTTTTAAAATGACTGTTTCCTTGGCTGTGCAGAAGCTTTGTATCTTGATGGAGTCCCACGAGTTCATTTTATCTTTTGTTTCTCTTGCCTTTGGAGACTTGTCATGAAAAAGGTTGCTTTGGCCGATGTCGTAGAGGTTGCTGCCTATGTTCTCCTCTAGGATTTTGATGGATTCCTGTCTCACATCAAGGTCTTTCGTCCATTTGGAGTTTATCTTTGTGTATGGTGTGAGAGTGTGGCCAAGTTTCATTCTTTTGCATGTAGCTGTCCAATTTTCCCAGCACCATTTATTGAAGAGACTTTTTTCCATCGGATGTTTTTTCCTGCCTTATCAAAGATTAGTTGCCCAAAGAGCTGATGGTCCATTTCTGGGTTCTCTATTCTGTTCCGTTGGTCTATGTGTCTGTTTTTGTGCCAGTACCATGCTGTCTTTGTGATCACAGCTTTGTAGTACAGTTCGAAATCCGGCATTGTGATACCCCCAGCTTTGTTTTTCCTTTTCAACAGTTCCTTGGCGATTTGGGGCCTTTTCTGGTTCCATACAAACTTAAGGACTATTTGTTCCGTTCTTTGAAAAATGTCATCGGTGTTTTGTTCGGATAGCATTGAAAGTGTAGATTGCTCTGGGTAGCATGGACATTTTAACTATGTTAAGTCTTCCGATCCAGGAGCATGGAATATTTTTCCATCTTTTTGTGTCTTCCTCAATGTCTTTCAAGAGTGATTTATAGTTTCTAGAATATAGATCCTTTACGTCTCTGGTTAAGTTAACTCCAAAAAACTAAGAGGCAGCCCATGGAATGGGAGAATATATTTGCATATGATGCTACAGATAAAAGATTGGTATCCAAGATCTACAAAGAACTTCTCAAACTCAATACGCGAGAAACAAATAAAAAAATCATAAAATGGGCAGAAGATATGAACAGACACTTTTCCAATGATGACATACAAATGGCTAACAGACACATGAAAAAATGTTCAAAATCATTAGCCATCAGGGAAATTCAAATCCAAACCACACTAAGATACCACCTTATGCCAGTTAGAATGGCAAAAATTGACAAGGCAAGAAACAACAATTGCTGGAGAGGATGTGGAGAAAGGGGATCCCTCCTACATTGTTGGTGGGAATGCAACTTGGTACAGCCACTCTGGAAAACAGTGTGGAGGTCCCTTAAAAAGTTAAAAATTGAGCTACCCTATGACCCAGCCATTGCACTACTGGGTATTTACCCCAAAGATACAGACATAGTGAAGAGAAGGGCCATATGCACCCCAATGTTCATAGCAGCATTGTCCACAATAGTTAAATAGTGGAAGGAGCCGAGATGCCCTTCAACAGATGACTGGATTAAGAAGTTGTGGTCCATATATACAATGGAATGTTACTCAGCTATCAGAAAGAAGGAGTTCTCAACATTTGCTGCAACATGGACGGCACTGGAGGAGATAATGCTAAGTGAAGTAAGTCAAGCAGAGAAAGACAATTATCATATGATTTCTCTCATCTATGGAACATAAGAACTAGGAAGATCGGTAGGGGAAGAAAGGGATAAAGAAAGGGGGGATGATCAGAAGGGGGAATGAAGCATAAGAGACTATGGACTATGAGAAACTGAGGGCTTCAGAGGGGAAGGGGGTGGGGGAATGGGATAGACTGGTGATGGGTAGTAAGGAGGGCACGTATTGCATGGTGCACTGTGTGTTATATGCAACTAATGAATCATCGAACTTTATGTCAGAAACCAGGGATGTACTGTATGGTGACTAACATAATATAATAAAAAAAAATTAAAAAAAAAGTAAAAAAATGACTTACCACGATCAAGTGGGATTTATTCCAGGGATGCAGAGTGGTTTGGATGGGTTATTATTCACGAATCAATTAATGTGACATATCAAATTAACAAGAGAACAGTAAAAACCATGTGATTATCTCAGTAGGTGAAAAAAAAGCATTTGACGAAGTACAACATCCACTCCTGATAAAAACTTTCAATAAACTAGGTCTGGGGGGATCATACCTCAACATAATAAAAGCAGTATATGAAAAACTCATACCTAACCTCATACTCAATAGTGAAAAACAGAGCTTTTCCTCTAAGACCAGAAGTAAGACAGGGATATCCATTCTCACCACTCTTATTAAAAAATGCATCTAAATTGGTAAGGAAAAAGTAAAGCTGTCACTATTTGCAGATGACATGGTGTACTATTGTAGGAAACCCTAAAAACTCCACTAAAAAACTACTAGAACTGACAAATTCAGTCAAGTCATAGGGTACAAGATTAATATATAGAAATCTGTTGTATTTATATACACAATAATGGAGTAGCAGAAAGAGAAATTAAGAATACAGTGCCACTTAAAATTACACAAAAAATAATAAAATACCTAGGAATAAACTCAACCCAGGAGGTGAAAGACTTATACTTTGTAAACCATAAAACACTGATGAAAGAAATGAGAGATGACCCAAACAAATGTACAGATATTTCATGTTCATGGATTGGAAGAACGAAAATTGTTCAAATGTCCATACTACCGAAACTAATCTAGAGATTTAATGGAATCCATTTCAAAATACCAACAACATTTTTCACAGACCAGATCAAAAAATCTTGTCATTTGTATGGAACCACAAAAGACTCCAAATAGCCAAAGCAATCTCGAGAAAGAACAACAAAGCTGGAGATATCACAGTTCCAGATTTCAATTTACACTGCAGAGCTGTAGTAATAAAAAATAGTGTGCTATTGGCACTAAAATAGACATATATATCAATGGAACAGAATAGAGCCCAGAAAGAAACCCATGCTTATATGGTCAATCTACAATAAAAGAGGCAAGAGTATACAATGGAGAGAAGAGTCTTTTCAACAGATGGTGCTGGGAAAACTGGACAGCTACATGCAAAAGAATGAAATTGGGCCACTGTCTGAAAGCATACACAAAATTAAACTCAAAATGGATTAAAGATCTAAATGTGAGACTCAAAACCATAAAATTCCAAAAAGAAAACATAGGCAATAATTTCTTTTGAAATCAATTGTAGAAGCAATTTTCTAGATGTCTCCTAAGACAAGGGAAACAAAAGTAAAAATAAACTATTGGGACTACGTCAAAATAAAAAGCTTTTGCATAGCAAAGGAAACCATCAACAAAATGACAAGGCAACTCTCTGAATGGGAGAAGATATTTGCAAATGATATATCCAACAAGGGGTTCATATCCAAAACATATAAAGAACTTACACAAATCAATACTAAAAAAAACAAGCAATCTAATTAAAAAATGAGGCAGAGGACCTGAATAGATAATTTTCCAAAGAAGACCTACGGATGGCCATCGGACACATGAACAACATCACTAATCATCAGGATAATGAAATCAAAACCACAATGAGAGGTCACTTTAATAACCTGTCAGAATGGCTAGAATCAAAAAGACAAGAAATAACAAGTGTTAGTGAGGATGTGGAGAAAAAGGAACCCTTGTGCACTGTTGGTGGGAATGCAGATTGGTGCAGCCACTATGGAAAACAGTGTGGAGCCTTCTCAAAAATTTAAAAATGAACTACCTTATGATCTAGGAATCACACTACTGGGTATTTACCCAAGGAAAACAAAATCACTAATTCACAAAAAGTTATATATCCCCATGTTAATTGCAGCATTATTTATATAAGGAAGCAACCCAAGTGTCCTTTGATGAGTGAATAAAGAATATGTTGTATATATATGCAATGGAATATTACTCAGCCATAAAAAAGAATGTGATTGTTCCATTTTACAACAACATGGATGGACCTAGAGGGTAAAATGCTAAGTGAAATAAGTAAGGCAGAGAAACACAAATACCATATCATTTCACACATATGTGGAATTTAAAAAACAAAGCAAATGAAAAAAGAGACAGACAAAAAGACTTAAATACAGGAGAACAAGCTGGTGGTTCCCAGAAGGGAGATGCGGTGGGTGGGAGCATATGCGAAATAGATAAAGGGGATTGAGAGTATACTTATGTTGATGAACACCGAGTAATGTTTGGAATTGTTGAATTCAGAAAAATTCAACGATAAATATATGCCCAAATATATGTCATGTGAAAATCTTTGCAGTAACTTGGGATCTTAAATATAGATGGTCTTTTATAGATGATACAGTCCAACCTTGTTAAATTCAGAGAATTATATGAGTCCCAGGTTTGATTACAAAATCCAAAAATCTATTTAGGGTAAAAGAAATTTGTCTTAATTTATAGAAGTAATGAGTTTTTTTAGGTTAGGCTTTTAGTCCTATTTTTTTTTTCTTTGTAATGATTGTAGTATTGGAGTAAAATGACAATTAAAAAATTGTGTTTATTTTGCCTAAAACTGAAATAGTGGTACTTTAAGGATTATTTAAATTTGACAATAGTTAAAATAAAATTAAATATCTAACATGTTTCATGTAATTTTTAAACCCATTTCATTATATATTCAAAGTGCTGAATGGGAAGAATCTACAGCCAAGAATGCTCTATACAGCAAGACTGTCATTCAGGATATCATCTTAACTTTAAGTGGGAAGAGTTTCCTGGACAAAAACAAAAGGAGTTCATGACCACTACACCAGCCCTTAAATATTAAAGGGAACTCTAAGTCCAAAGAGAGACCAAAAGTGACAAAGACAAGAAAGGATCAGAGAAAATCTCCAGAAATGACAAAACGTGTATTCAAAACGAAGATTCAAATTTGTGGGAGGAATTCTTAGTAATCAGGTTAATGGGGGCTGCATAAATCCTGATTCTTTCAACATAATTTCCAAAAAGATCACTACAGAAAAGCATGAAGAACAAATAAAATTTACGAAACCTACAACCTTGGCACAACTAGAAAGCAAACAATGTCCAAATTCATTTTAATTTTAGGAAAATATTACCAAGTTACAGTGTGCTACTTTCTTCAACTTCTGCAAGTCTTTGACATGAACAAGCATACTTCAGGAAAAACTATATGTGGAAGGGAGAAGAGACTTTGCGACTGTCTAAAGTTGATTTGAAATCATTACTAAAAAAGGGAAGTCCACTGTAATAAGTACAAAAATTCTGAGAAATACTACTAGTAGATCAAACAGACCAGAGGTAAAGGACTTAACATTTATGTGGTATTCAAGGAAGTAGTATTGGGAAGGTAACTGTTTGCAGGAGAAGATGGTGGAAAGGAAGGCAGAGGTGATCTTTGGAAAATGCTTGTTGAATGGAAAGGAAGGCAAGAGGTATAGAAATCCTTCAATATAAAAAAATATACAAAAAAGTATATTGAATGATATGAAACTCCTCTCCCTACTGCTGATAACTTAAAAAAAGACTTCTGTTAAAGAGACCATACTGAACTCCACCCTCCCACTGCCAATTCTTTCCATTGCAATTCAGTGAGGCCAGTAATCTTCACCTATGCAAACTACTATAAGAAGAAAACAAAATGATAATTTATAGCTGTTCAGGTGATGAAGTTGTTGCCCCCAAACAATGGAAAAGTGGAAAGAACCTGTTAAAAGATAACTCCAAGCTGAAACAGTTCTCCATAAATAAGTGTTTAGAAATGTGACCGATAAAAAATTCATCATTCAGAATTTGGAAATACTAGGAATAGAATTGGAGGGTATAGATGAAACAAAGTGATTAAACTCCAGAAAGAAAGAAAAAAAAGAACATTATATCAAAACAAAGACTAAATTCCACAGTGACCACAGAAGACTAGATTCAAGTGAAACCTTAAGATTACTGAAGGAAAGCAGGAAAACAACTAAGTGAATGGAAATGAGAAAAGTTTGTTCAGGGGATTTCAGAGAAGGTGTTTGAAAAGGGAGGTAGGTTAGAGAGGTCCAGCTTATGTATAATTGCAGTTCCCTGGAACATCTCACTATGCCTGCAAGTTCAAAGAATATTGAGAACATGTCAAATGGACACAGGAGGGTCTCTCATTGATAAAATCATAGACGATTTAAACATCAAAAGAAATAAAGGTGTTAATTGATTATAATGCATAGAATAAGATAACCTATGAGTTGATACTGACATGAATGAGTAAATACATACATGGAGGAAAAGCAAACTGTCTTACAATAAAACGCAACTAGTAGTAAATGTAGGTATAATGTATTATGAAATTAGAAAATCCCCATTTGACAACCACCATAGTAATTTTTTAGGCAAGAATCATGAATGGATGTTACAATCAGTTTGTTAAAGTTTGATAGATAGGATATTTACATAGAAATTTTCACAAGATACTTATTAATTACAAGGGGCAAAATAGTAACTTTGCAGGGGAAGATACTTGACAGACACTATCTTAACCAAGTTAACAATACCAGTTATGGGACAAATAGATGTCATGTGGATTTTCATGTGATATATTATGGACAGAACATCACTTCTAAGTTGTTCCTGCTGAAAGTCTAAATGTAATCAGAAAGAAACATTAGACAAAGTCAAATTGAGAGACATATGACAATATAAATGGCCTGTATTCTGCACAAGTCCCAAGGTCCTGAGTGACAAAGACTGAGGAAATTGTTCAGTTTAAAGAGGATGCAATTTTCAGAAAGCAGCATTTAATTCTGGATTGGATCCTACACTAAGGGAAAAAGAAAAGATATTAGTGGGATAATTGAGAAATTTGAATAAGGTTTGTAGATTAGATAATAGTGCTGTATTCTTGTTTTCTGATTTGGTAATTTTGTTTGTCCTTGTTTAAGAAAATATTTAGGGGCAAAGGGACCTGGTAACCTCTACCTAGTCCAAAGGATTCAGGAAAAAAAAAAATTGTGTGTGCGTGTGTTTCATTTAGGGAAAGGAAAACATGGTAAAATGTTAACAGTTGGGGAATTTGGTTGAAGATACATGAAAAATGTTATTTTTTGAAAATTTTCTGTGAATTTGAAATTATTTCAAAATAAGGGGATGACAGAAAACAGTTTATAAGAATATAAAGTTAATTTTATATCATTAATCTAAGTTGCTAGCAGTAAACCAGAGTGTTTAAAAATAGACTAAGTGCTATAAATAAAATGAAAAAGATTTCATTTATGATAGTTGAAAGTGAAATTAATATTAATATTCTAGTTTTCAGTGTATATCTTTGGTGTCATTGAAATATAAGTGTGTTCTTGCACACATTTTTCTAGTCACTGAAAAAGTTCTCTTAGACTGTAGTAAGTTGGAGGAATAGAGAGGATATTGTTATAAATTGAGTCCCTCCCTCCACTAACTCCTTCCTTCATCTTGAACTCCTTATTGATAACTTTGAAGAAATATTTTTGAATAAGTATTTTTGGAAAGGACAACAGGGACTGGCATACTCTTTTTACTGATAGTGAACTATAGGTTTTTTGTTTTTTTAAGATTTTATTTATTTATTAGAGAGAGGGAGAGAGAGCCCGAGCAGGGGGAGGAGGAAAGGGAGAAGCAGACTCCTGGCTGAACAGGGAGCCTGACGTGGGGCTCGATCCCACAAGTCTGGGTTCATGACCTGAGCCAAAGGCAGATGCTTAACCGACTGAGCCACCCAGGCATCCTTGTAGTTTTTGTTTTAAAGAATTTTCTCCAATCATACTTAATGGATATTCTGAAGCAGCATTACTTGTCTCAATTTTAATACTGTCTTGTTCATAGCTCACTTAATTTGAAAGCCTTTGACTAGAGTAAGAATTATTCTGGAATAAATGCTTTGCTTTGTTGATTGTCATTTTCTTCCTCTTCTTCAGTACTAGAAGTATGGAAAAACATTTCTGAATAAACCTTTGCTAAATTCAGAATTTTAGTGCAGCAAGCACATCTAGGTGCATCTCAAGACATAAATGATTTCAAGTTTGGTGTTTTAAAATAGTTTTAATAATGGTATTTTTATATTCATTACATTCTTAAAAATGGTATGATACAATGCCAGGATTTGGAGAAACAGTATCGCAATCAATAATAAAAGTTTAAAACTTTTTAATGACAAATATGTAAACAAAGTTAATATGTAAGTGGGAAATTTGATAAAGTATTTGTAAAACATAGTTAATATACCTAAGGGGATTTTACTTAGATAAGTGAAAAAAGTCACAATGTATGAAAATGATCAAAAGATAAGTAGTATAGAGAAAGCAAATTCCAAATGACAACAAATATAAGAAAAAGATATCTAACCATTACTAGTTAGGAAATCCATATTAAAGAAATGAGATTTTTATTTTACATCTATCATACTAGGAAAACAGTTGAAACATTTATATGAAAAAAATTATTAAAGAGTACCTTAGTATACCATTTGACTTAGAGGCATATCCACAAGATGTGGTTGAATGAGTAAAATAAAATAAAGAGTATTGATGGAGTCACTGTTTTGTGAAATGCTGACAAAATCCCTTATGTATGTATACATGTATACGTGAATATGGTTATATGATCTTGTGCAAAAATGTGGAATGAAAAATATTAAGTTGAAAACACTGGTTAAGGGGTTTATGTTGGTGCAGGGGAAAGTAGGGAGGCAAGCATAAAACACTATTTCCATATATATGCATTTGTATAAAATTATTTGTGTATTTATATTGTAAGGATCTTTTAAAAAAGATTAAATAATGTTAAGAGATTCATTTTTATAAGGTGAGGAAAGGAACCATTAGGCACATGTAGTGTGAAGAGTGTTCCACAAGGAGGGAAAATAACAAAGTTCCTAAGGAGGAAAGTAGCTGTTGGTTAAGGAAGACGCACACAAACACACACGCAAACACATCAGTGACGGATATAAAGGAGAGTGATGGGATGTAACTTCAGAGGGAGAGTTTGAGGCCACATAATTGTTTACTTAATGAGTTCGGATATTACTTTTAGTGCAGTAAAAAGCTCTAAACTTCTACTTAAACAATTTATGTTTCAAAAATATCACTTGGTCATTCAAAGGATACACGTATAATCATTTGAAGGGGCACAAGCACCTCAGTGAGGGAAGAAAGGACACGAGAATAGACAGTAACAACGTGGTGAGGTAAATGGATTGGAGGACTGGATAAAGGTTAAAGAATTTCTGGAGAGATAATACAAAATAGGAAAGCTAGATAGGCAAAATGGAATACATGAAATTGAGATTTTGGAGGTGATGTGATTATTATTGATGGCAGAGTTAAAGGTGTGACAGTAGGAGTGGGTGCTTGACATGTGGTGGAAGTGGATCATTTGGAGGTTGGGGAATGCTTTTGCAACAATTTTTTTTTTTTTTTTTTTGAACTCGGATACTGAAGTCACCGGAGATAAGAGTAGGGATAGAAAGAGAAGTACTAGGTGACAGTTATCAGTACATGAAGGAGTCACTTGGTGCCCGTCAAGGAGAATTATTGGCTGGTATAAATTTCATGCTGTGAGCTTCAGAATACATGGGGCTTTTGAGGGGGAAGGAAGGAAAAATAACTTGTAAGATAGAATAGGGAGCAAAAAGGACTGACTTACCTTTTAGGTCTTGAGCATAGTGGATGCAATATTTAAAACAAACCAACAAAAATTGATCTCTTTGAGAGGACTTCAGGTGACAGGTTTCAGTTGGAAACTGGAGGAAATATTCAAAGAAGAATCTGAGGACATTGGGGAGTTTGTTGACCCTAGACTGTGAGTTTTACACTGGATGATAAGGGGCCAGCGGTCAGCTGTGTCCTCTGCTTCTTTGCCTTCTGCAGCAGATTGGCAGCCAGGGATAAAGGAGAACCTCCTCAGGAGAGTGTTCTGTCAGGAGTTACAAGTTAAATGTAGGACTGTAGTCTGGTGGCAGTTGGGGAGTAAGAGGCTCATGTGGAATGTGAGGCTAGGAATCTTTTACACCTTTGGAATCTGACTCAGTATTAAAGGAGGACTCATCTTTAGGTAGCCTGTATTCAAGTACTACTAATGCTTTTACTAAAAATATACCTTTTTTTCCCTTTGATTGTTTAGGTTACTTTTACAAAGAGAAAGTTTGGATTAATGAAGAAAGCCTATGAACTTAGTGTGCTCTGTGACTGTGAAATAGCACTCATCATTTTCAACAGCTCTAACAAGCTGTTTCAGTATGCCAGCACTGACATGGACAAAGTTCTTCTCAAGTACACAGAGTATAATGAACCTCATGAAAGCAGAACCAACTCGGATATTGTTGAGGTAACACATATATCTAGTAATGCCTGAATTGCAGATATAAGTAAATATTCCATTTAATAACTTTTAACTGTCAGATTGTTTCACATCCAAATTATAAATCAGTTTTATATATATATAAAATATATATAAATATATTTAAAATATTTTATATATATAATTTATTTTTTTCTGAATCATTTCTTGAGATGATCTAATTATTGTTATTTTATATATATATATATTTTTTTCCCTCTGAATCATTTGTTAGAAGAATCTGATTATTCCTATGTAATGACCCACTTATGCTATAAACATATCCTGTTTATTGAGACAAAGTAAACTAGGCTGTTTTACTATGTACAGTAGTATAATACAACATTTTATCTGTGATTATTTTGTGTGAGTTTTGAAGTTAGTATTATAAGAAACTATCACTTGGGTTAGTATGAAGTTACAGTTTTAATATGTCTTAATCATTTCATTATGTCAGTGACTACCCACAATTTTAAATGCTAATGAAATGGAAGAAAATGACAT